>NC_132916.1:83764980-84389980 GCF_047675955.1 Chlorocebus sabaeus
AACCCCATCAAAAAGTGGGCAAAGGATATGAACAGACATTTCTCAAAAGCAGACATTCATACAGCCAACTGACACATGAAAAAATGCTCATCATCACTGGCCATCAGAGAAATGCAAATCAAAACCACAATGAGATACCATCTCACACCAGTTAGAATGACAATCATTCAAAAGTCAAGAAACAACAGGTGCTGGAGAGGATGTGGAGAAATAGGAACACTTTTACACTGTTGATGGGATTGTAAACTAGTTCAACCTTTATGGAAAACAGTATGGCAATTCCTCAAGGATCTAGAACTAGAAGTACCATATGACCCAGCCATCCCATTACTGGGTATATACCCAAAGGATTATAAATCATGCTGCTATAAAGACACATGCACATGTATGTTTATTGTGGCACTATTCACAATAGCAAAGACTTGGAATCAACCCAAATGTCCATCAGTGACAGACTGGATTAAAAAAATGTGGCACATATACACCATGGAATACTATGCAGCCATAAAAAAGGATGAGTTTGTGTCCTTTGAAGGGACATGGATGCAGCTGGAAACCATCATTCTCAGCAAACTATTGCAAGAATAGAAAACCAAACACCGCATGTTCTCACTCATAGGTGGGAACTGAACTGGACTCGGGAAGGGGAACATCACACACCAGAGCCTATCATGGGGAGGGGGAAGGGGGTAGGGATTGCACTGGGAGTTATACCTGATGTAAATGACGAGTTGATGGGTGCTGACGAGTTGATGGGTGCAGCACACCAACATGGCACTAGTATACATACGTAGCAAACCTGCACGTTTGCACATGTACCCTAGAACTTAAAGTATAATAAAAAAATAAAAAAATTTTAAAAAGATATTATTTAATATACACTTTTTATAGCTTACTAACAGACTCTGAAATTATGTGTGGTTTTTTTTGGCATATGTAAGGAGGTCAGACAGCATTTTTTCAAATTGCCTTACTGTATTATTCAGTCACCACCTTGTGCATTATCATTATTGAACATAGTTGTAAGCCAAGGGCTGCGTCAGGTATGAACAACTATGTCTTTAGTCATTGCGTTGCAAGCATTGGCAACAACATACATGGCATCCTTCATGCTAAACACCTTTTGAAAGCCCTCCAAACTCATGCTTCTGTTCACTAATGCTAGCGTGCTGTTTAAGAAAGTGTTTTTAATTTACTCTTTACTGATGTAAGAATATTCTGGTCACATGGCTGAGTTCATGAAATTACATTTCTGGGAATGTATGTGGCATAAATGTTTTATTCTGAGAATTTCAGCTGGAGGATGAGCAGAACTGTTGTCAAAGAATAACAGTCTTTCAGTCATTCCCTACAGTGAGAAGCCACTGCTGGTAGAAAATGTTTATGAAACCAATCAGAAAGATGTTCCTCGTGATCCATGCCATTTTGTTAGCACAATAATGAACGAGTAAGAAAATCACTCCTTGAAAACAGTGAGGACACAGATTTTGCCTTTCCCAGCAAGTTTCCAGTTCTGTGTGCCTGCTGCATTAGCACATTCTGGTGTAGTTATTCTGTCGTTTACATCTTTCATTCCTGCAGGGTCTGCTTCATTAGTTGTAGTCATTGTCTTTCTGAGGCACTAATGCCAAAAAAAACAGTGATGTTTCATTTGTGTTATAGATATGTTCTGGCATCAGAATTTGTCAGTGATAAAATAATAAGCAATCATTTTTGGCAAGCTCATCATTAACTTATCTGCTGCTTTATGATTAGCAGATGATCACCACAATTTTTTATCACTACAAATTTTTAAAAATTTAATGCTATGTATTTTCTTAAATTTCTGTGACTAGCCTATTGAACGTTCACCATTTCCTTTGATTTTTAGTTCGTGATGATAATCATCAATCTTTTCCTGGTTCATGATTGGCATACCATTAGGTGGCATCTGTTCACGGAGATACTGAGGGATCCACTCTTTCAATATATAATTGAGATCTTCATTTTTAGCTTTATGCAGTGTTTTTCCATTTTTCATTAACTTATTTTTGTCACTTTTAGCATGGAACTTCAACCGTTTATCCTTCTGTTGCTTTAGGTCCCAGTCCTACATGATGGTCATTCCAACACCATACTTTTCTCTAAAATGTTTCACACTTGCACCGTTGTTCATGTTCTCCAACAGCTTGACTTTCTATGCCACAGATAAGTATAAATGCTTCCTTTTTTGTCACTGTTACGCATAGGGGTATCTACAGGCTTTTTTGACATTTTCAACATTATCCTTACACCAAAAAGCAGAGAATAAGTAAATAAAACACAGCAAGTAATACCAGTGAGTCTTAACTTCTTGAAGGGCATTGTGTAGAACCTACTTTATCACATCTGGCCTGCACACATGCTATTTTAATACAGTTTGTGGGTTTGCTTGCATGGCGAATCCAGGTGTCCATGAAAAACATATATCACAACTGAAGGGGGTTGGGAGGGTCTCTTTTACCTCGAGAATGCTGAATCAACTGTGTGTTGTGTGTCTTCTTTCTGACGATGACCCATCACATGAGGTCAGGTGTGGAATTTTCCACATGTGGCATCATGTCAGTGCTCAAAAGTTTTGGATTGTGAAGGATTTCAGAGTTTAAATTATCAAATTAGTGATGTTTAGTGTGTGCTCAATATTCATTTAGTACCTAATACAATATATTAATTACTTTAAGCTGGCTTAAAATTAAATATTAATAATTATTAATAGGCTATATTAAAATATTTTTTTATGGGTGAGAAGTTAAAGTGAAAGTTAAAGTTTTTCAGTCTATACAACAGCATATGTTAGTGCTCATTCAGAGCACTAGTGGGCTCATTCAGAGAAGCAGAACCACTGTGATGAATGTATGTATGTATTTATTATTTATTAGAAGTATTTGACACAAATGCATCCAAGCTTCTTCCTTAGTGTCTGATGGCTGAACTGGAAGGTATGGAGAAGAGAAAATGGATAAACTGGGGAACAGCAAGGGAAAGAAAAGCTGGAGCTCACAAGCATGCAGTGAGGTCCACTAGAACAGAATGAAACCATGTTAGTTGCAACTGCTTCTGACTTTGATGGTGCCAGTGTCTGGCAGAAGGTGGGATCCTTCATCACTAAACTGTGCACCCACGCCTGGCCCCAGAGTTGAAAAAGCTGAAGGGAAAGGTGAAGTAGGTGGCCAGCCAGTCATGGCCAAGGAGATAAATCAACAGGTCAGCAATAATGTGTGTGAGTTCAAAATGGCCACTGCTTCCCATCTGCCCTCTAAATCTCTCACAAGAATCCCTTTGATGGTCAACCCTAACTAGAAAAATACAGTAAAGGAAATTCTCAGAAACGTAGTTCAGCCCGACTCAATTTATGTGTTACAAAGTCACCACACACAGCATTCTTTATTGAACCACATTTTGCTACTTCTACTAAAAAAATTCTGAATATGTTCAGAAATACTTAAAGCTGGATTCATAAACTCAGGCCACGGTACAAGTCTAAGGCTACTAAGTGACACGGTACTAAACTAAAAGATAAGTCAGCAGATGAGAGCAACTGTCAGAATGGTAATTTGATTTAGTAATCAAATCAGTTTCTTGTTTTACTGAGTTGATCATCAGAATGAGTGATTTAATTAAGAATATAGGCAAGCTTAAATAATTTTGAAAATTTGGTTCTAATTTTAATAGTATTATCTTCAGATAAATAATCAGCAGGTGGCTTAAAAATCAGAGTTTTAAAACGTAATTACATTCTATAATTCCAGGAAGCACTTAAGGCAGAGTGCATAAGAAATTTTATTCTCACAATAGTCTCAGAGGTAAATTAGCTATCATTTCTGATTGCGATGCTTTATTTGGTCATTTTGAAATTGTATTTATCATCAACAACCCAACCAGTAAAATTAGAATATTCCAGAGTTAAATCAAGAAAAGTGATTGGATATAGGTCATTTACTACCCTAACTAGAATTAGGTCTGCAATTCCCTCACACACTTGAGAAACAGAGTCTTAGTCTGTTTCGAGCTACTATTAACAGAGTACCATAAACTGGGTAATTTATAAATAACAGAAATTTATTTCTCACAGTTCTGGAGGCTGGAAGTCCAAGGTCAAAATAATGGCATCTGGTGT
Organism: Chlorocebus sabaeus; assembly: GCF_047675955.1. Classification (NCBI taxonomy): domain Eukaryota; kingdom Metazoa; phylum Chordata; class Mammalia; order Primates; family Cercopithecidae; genus Chlorocebus; species Chlorocebus sabaeus. The sequence goes on from NC_132916.1 coordinate 83,769,116, forward strand.
GTCTGCTGAGGGCTGCATTCCCCGGAGGAGAGAAATGCTGTGGCAGGAAGTGAAAAGGCAAGGGAGGACCGATTCCCTACTCACACTCCTTTAAAATGGCCCCTAATGCCATTCACAAGGAATGAGCCTTCATTGCCAAATTAGTGCCTAAAGGCTGCATCCTTTAATGTGAACACATTGGCAAAACCTAAATTTTGAAGGGGACACATTCAAACCATAGCATATATTATCAAATTTAATGGAGTCTTCATCTTAAATATTAAAAACAACCCTAGATTTAAAAAATGAGAGAAAGAAATTTGCATCCTTATGTTTCATTTGAGAATAAAAGTAAAGCAACAAAAAAGCATTAGAGAAATAATATATCTAAGTTAAAATCTTAAAATAAAAATTTATAAAATCTGCAATGTCATTTTTCAAATGAAAGTGAAGGAGAAGATAACGTGTGGCAGAGTCGTTAAATACAGAGCAACTTCCCAACTACTTTTCTCCTTTAAAATATTTAAAACACATTAAACAACACAAAAAGAAAAATTCATCAATAAACCCTGAAACTAAGTTCGATTGATATATTGCTAGAGATACATTTGACATGGGAATTAATTTCCCATCCCTGTAATCATCTTTGTCTTTATGTTGTATACAAATACATGCACATGTACATACACACTCTTTTGGTTTTAACTTTTATTTTAAGTTTAGGGGTACATGTGCAGTTTGTTACATAGGTAAATTTGCTCATTGGGGTTTGTTGTACAGATTATTTCATCACCCAGGTATTAAGCCCAGTATCCATTAGTTAGTTTTCCCTGATCCTCTTTCTCCTCCCACCCTCCACGCTCCAACAGACACCAGTGTGTGTTGTTTCCCTCTTTGTGTCCATGTGTTCTCACAATTTAGTTCCCACCTATAAGTGAGGACATGTGGTATTTGGTTTTCCATTCCTGTGTTAGTTTGCTAAGGATAATGGCCTCCGGTTCCATCCATGTCCATGCAAAGGACATGATCTCATTCTTCTTTATGGCTGCATGCTATTCCATGGCGTATATGTGCCGCATCTTCTTTATCAGTCTATCATTGATGAGCATTTAGGTTGATTGCATGTTGTTGCTATTGTTAGTAGTGTTGAAATGTACATATACGTGCATGTCTTTATAATAAAATGATTTATGTTCTTTTGGGTATATACTCAGTAATGGGATTGCTGGCCTGAATGGTATTACTGCCTTTAGGTCTTTTAGGAATTGCCACACTATCTTCCACGATGGTTGAACTAATTTACAATGCCTCCAATTGTGTATAAGTGTTCCTTTTTCTCCACAACCGCACCAGCATCTGTTATTTTTTATAACTGTAATGAAATTAGGCTTTACAAAGATTTTCTAGTTATTATTATGGACTTTTATTTTCTAGTGAGTACACAAGGAAGACATAGTACTTATGTTTCTGATGATCTCATAGTATGTCATTATAGGAACACACAATCATATTCTTTTTTTCTGTAAGTTATTGGGGTATGGGTGGTATTTGGTTACATGAATAAATTCTTTAGTGGTGATTTGTGAGATTTTGGTGCACTCATCAGCGGAGGAGTATACATGGCACCATATTTGTAGTCTTTTAGTCCCTCACTCCGCTTCTACCCATCCCCTCAAATCCCCAAAGTCCATTGTATCATTCTTATGCCTTTGTGCCCTCATAGCTTAGCTCCCACATATCAGTGAGAACAATGTTTGATTTTCCATTCCTGAGTTACGTCACTTAGCATAATAGTCTCCAATCTCATCAAGGTCACTGCAAATGCTGTTAATTCATTCCTTTTTATGACTGAGTAGTATTCTGTCACATATGTATAGACACACACACACACACCACAGTTTATATATGTGATCATATGGTAGTTCTTTGTTTAGTATTTTTGAGGAGTGACCAAACAGTTTTCCAAAGTAACTGCATCATTTTACAACGTAGTTCTGTGATATGTATTTTCTTTATTATTTATAGCATATATGTAGTGTTAGAATTTTAAAATTTTGTATAATGAAATCTGTCTTTGTATTTATGTCTTCTATTGTTCTTTTATTTTACATATTTTCAGCATTTTATTCTTTATCAGTCATTATTGCATTTTTAATGCAATGATAGAAAATAAATTTTGTAGAAACATTTCTGAAAAATATTTGTCTTCACATATGCCATTATTTATGTTAATACATATGTTCAGTAATACTATGTGATTCTATATAAGGAAGAATTCTAGAATTTCATTTAAACTACATGGTGTTGTGAAAGGCAATATTTAAAATGCAAAAGGTGGCCAGACTTTTTCTTATTATTCCCTATAAGCTAGGTCCCTAGAAAAATACCATGCACAAAGAAGTTGCTCAATAAATACTTATTAAATTTGAATTTCTTAATTCTGCATTTTATGATTCACTATCTATGGTTTAGCTGTGGGTGCATGAAAATCAAACTAGAGTATTTTGGATGAAGCTAGTCATAATATTTTCAATAGCTTTTTTCCCCTCTGGGATATGAAATAAAAGATTAATTCTTCCCCAAATGTGGCATGTGTCAAATTATCTTGTATGGTAGAGATTTGAAAAAGATCCCTGGTGATATTTCACCCTGTTCTCATAAAAGTACTTAGAAAAAAATGTTAGCATTCAATTATTATTCTTCAGGAAAGATAGGTTGGATGGTCATTGCAACAGTTAAGGCCAGTTATTTCTAGAAAAAAATTGTAAAAATAATTTTTAAAATAAACACCTATCACTAGATCTTGTCAGGTTTTCCAGGCCCTAATAATGTGTAATTTACTCTTTCACTAATACGATCTTCCTGCCACTTTCTCCACATACTCAAGGTTTCATCAAATTGTCATTGTCCTCAAATCACAAATTACAAGGAATACTTTGGGCTTCTACACAGGATATTCTCTTGACTTGAGATACCTTCCTCTCCTTGCCATAAATAATCTTACATCCATCAAAAGGTAATACTTTTTTTCTGAGATTATTTATTTATTTACCTATTTTCAATTTTTATATTGTTGTAGGTAAATAGTAGGTATATTTATTTATGGAGTTAATAATATATTTTGATACTGGCATGCAATGTAAAATAATCGCATCATGAAAAATGCAGTATCCATCCCACATGCATTTATCCTGTCTTACAAGCAATCCTATTACCCTCTTTTGGTTACTTTGAAATGTGGAATTAAGTTACTCTTGACTAAGTTGTCCAGTTGTACTGCCAAATAACAGGTCTCATTCTTTGTTTCTTAATTTTTAAGTCCATTAACCATCCCCACCTCTCCTCCGGCCTCCTACTACTCCTCTCAGCTTCTGGTAACACCCTTCTACTCTCTATGTTCAATTGTTCTGACTTCTAGATCCCACAGATAAGTGAGAATATGTGATGCTTGTCTTTCTGTGCCTAGCTTATTTCATTTAACATAGTGATCTCCAGGTCCAATCATGTTGTTGCAAGTGACAGGATCTTGTTCTTTTTTATGGCAGAATAATAATCCGTTGTGTATATGTATGTGGGATACTTTATACTTGAGACTGCCAGGAATGTTTAGTGTTTCTCTAGAACATCATCTGCCCTCGATTTGAGTCTCTGTCCCACAGCTCACATGTTGTTCTGCCCTCATCCATGCTTATGTCTCACTCTCTAAATAAAGTGTCAGCACCCGAAGAGCTGTAGGAGTGGCTTGAAATCTCTAATAATGGGTATTACTTGAGTCCCTAAAGACCCTCATGGTAAGTCTTCACAAATGGTTTTTGTACCATGGTGTTCTGATACTTGACCTCAGTATTTCTGAATGTGTAATGGATAAACGAGTTCTTACTCTGAAAACATACAAATTTTCTGCATAATCTTAGGGCAAAATGTGTACTTCTATAGAACAATTTCACTGTTCTTCAAAACACTTGAAAATGTATTCTCAGTTCAGAACAGGTTTCTCCTTCTGGACTGAAAGCTAACAGATTTGCAGCATAGTATTGGTTTGGAGCCCAAAGTGAGGTGAGAGATCTGTAGATTCTAATCTTGGTCCTACCTGAGAGTAGATTTGAGATTGTTTTTCTGGGCTGTAATTTTTTACTTAAAGTCAATCAGTAATTTTAAAAAATAATACAGGCTGGTCTTATTTGCACTTAGGACAATAAGTGATTGCACTTGAAACATCAGCAAGCAAAGACATAGCTGCCTGAAAAGTCAATTATGAAACTACAGATTTCTTTGTATTGCTAGAACCACTGATACAATACCTTGCAGAATTGAAAAGCAACCAAAAAAACCTATTTGTGGAAAGTGTAAATGTTCCTTTAGGATTTTCAAAAATTGTATAGGGAAGGGAAACTCACTCACGGAGGAATGAAATTTGCACAATGCAGAGAAAGGGGTAGAGAATAGCAAAGGTCACCGTATTTTGTATGTGCAGCACGTAAAGTTTGAGAAAAACATGAGGTTCTCACTGAATTAATGAATTAATTTGATGAAATAATTACTACTTTAATGGTATCAAGATGTCTCTGGAATAGAAGCTTAAAAAAAGCCTTGTTCAGGAGAATGGTGTGAACCCAGGAAGCAGAGCTTGCAGTGAGCTGAGATCACACTACTGCACTCCAGTCTGGGAGATGAAGCGACACTCCGTCTCAAAAAAAAAAAAAAAAAGAAAAAGAAAAAAAGAAAAAGCCTTGTTAAATGTTAAGTGGACATTAATTCAGGTGACTCTGCCACTATCCATGAGCATGTCATGCCTTCTTTAACTTACAATCTAAAGTAAACATTGTCAACATTGTCAGAACATAGCACAAACTCTATTAATTATATTAATAATTATACTCTATTTCTTACATGAGCTTGAAAATAAGTACTTCAGTTATTTCTATTTTTACTTCTGATAAAAATAAAAGATCAAATGACATGTCCCAAAGCATCAAGGTCTCTTTAAGGAGAGCAAGGAGTTGATCTCACAGCTTGTATTCCAGATCCCATCCTCTTTCCCTTAATGCACACTATGTTCACTTTCTAGATATAAAGAGAAAAATCATGTAAGCAAAATATTTCCCTCCAGCTACTCTGTTCGTGCTTTTTTGACCCTAACTTTTTCTGTCCTCTTTTTGTGTGGTGTTTGTACTGTAGTTCTCATTTTTCCAGTGTCCACCTTTGGTCCAACCGGACATTTCTTGAAATTCTTCAGCCACTGAGGGAATAATCTTTCATGTTTTATAAGAATTGCTTTCCTCTCCAAGGAAGGTTGACCTGTAGTCTAGTCCAGTGCTGAACATTGAACAGCAGGTATTTGACTCTGGAGAACTCTCCTTCTCACAAACCTTGCTCTCTTACTGTTTTCTGCCTCCTAACCTGAACCTTGACCCTGTTTTTGACTTATTGCTTGAACATGATCTGATCATATTAACTCTCAACTCTTTGAAATGGAATGGGATATAAAGCATGTACTTGTAGCAATGACTTAAGGTCTCAAGCCAAGAGTTCTCTTGCTTTTTCCGTGTAGTCCATTCAGCAACTTGACTTTTAAAAGGAGGTACTCTCAATTACTCGCAAAATTAATCTCTATTAAACTAGTCTGCTTAAGGACATAATCTATCGAATAAATGATATGAATTTGTTTGTTTTGCCTCTCTTGTATCACACATACAAAGTGAATTATGTGAAAGAAAGACAACTTCTAGGAATGAAGACTTTTCCAAAGAATAAATATAGAAACATTTTCTTCTCCCCCATAACTGATTTGTGGAGAAGGTATTTGATAAATATTTTTCCCAATAAAGATGAAGGTCCTAAGGAATATTCTCTGAAGTGTAGAAGTTTTCCTAGGGATGGAGAATATTTATTGTGTGGAATTCCTGAGTGGCCGGAGTCTAAAAATGTGTCTTACACTATGTCGAGAAGTGCTTAAGTACCGTGTGGAGAGGGTAGTGTAGAAGTCTTACCCAGTATCCTGGGGCTTAGGGCAAGCAACAGAAAGAAGTTCTTGGAAGTTTACATTACATAATGCAGAAGCTGTAGAGTTTATTAGACACAGAGAGAAAAACACTGGAAAAACTACAACACTAAATTTACCCAAAGTAAATGACACACGGAAGATGCAGCACAGCAAACTGCTGGTAGGAGCTGACAGTATATATGCTGGCCTTTCTTTGAAACTAGAGGAGAGTCAAGGAATTATAGAGAATGAATTGCCTACATTAAGAATAACTATTTGGTATCACGTATATTACACAGACCATGAAGACTTGAGATAATGTCAAGATCAGGCAAGAAGCATGCTCTGGTGACTAAACGACATCTTTTATTCCTGTTTTCACAGCATTTAGGCTGCTCTATCAGCTGATTATTATACATCCTCTTTTATCACTTTGGGCAGGCCCAGCTAAATGAGCTTCAGAGACAGAGAAGGCCTACAAAACCTCACTCTAATCTAGGTGCTTCTCTTAAACAGCAAACAGCACTCTACTTAAATGTTGTTAGAAGGCTTTTAGCTGGACAGAAGCTAATCACAATGAATGTATCCTGAATGAGTGTATTTACCAAAGATATATCAAAAACTGGATTTATCTCTTGAGTTACAAACAACCCAATTACATTCCTTAAATTATTTAAAAATATATAGTCATTATTGACCATAGTCACCCTATTGTGCTATCAAATAGTAGCTCTTATTCATTCTTTCTAATTTTTGTGCCCATTAACCATCTCCACCTCCCTCCCAACCCCCCACTACACTTCTCAGTCTCTGGTAACCATCCTTCTACTCTCTATGACTATGATCATGGATGGAAAAAAAAACTGGTCTTGATTAATATTAATCTGATACATTTTCATACAGAAGGAGAAGTTAGATATTCTTAAATGTCAAAGTAAAAAGTCTTTGGAGTTATGTAAATGAAGCAAATATAAATTTGGAGTTTAATGTAAGCCCCTTAGAATATAAATGCCATGTGGGCAGAGATTTTTGTCTGGTTTGCTAACTGATGTATTCTTAATATTTATAATAGTGCCAGGTCTATATTAGGTGTTTAATAACGATTTAATGAATGCTTACATTTTGATGTATCTGGTTATTGTCTAACCAATATCATGTATGATAAGGGATATTACAACAAATCCTGCAATATATTTAAAAGTTAATATGATGATGTCTTAGACACTATTATTCTAATAAATCTGACAACCTAAACAAAATGGACGAATTCCCTGAAAAATACAAACTTCCACATTTGGCCAAAATAAATGGAAATTCTGATTTATCCTATATCTAGTAAAGTAATTGAATTGTGTGGGTAAAAATACTTATGCAAAGAAAACTTTAAGGCCCATATGGTATCACTGATAAGTTACTTCAAACATTTAAAAAAGGAAAAGTTATACCACTCTTAGTGACTTCTTTAAGGGAATAGAAAAGGAAGGAATAATTCCCAACTAGTTTTACGAGTCTGGCATATGCTTGACACTAAAGCCTGATGAGAACAAAGAAATCTGACAAACCAATATATCTTATGAACATAGACAAAAAGTTTTAAGCATAATATTCAAAAATTGAATATAACAATATATAAAAAAGAATAATTCATCCTAACTATACAAAGCTTATTCAAGGATTGAAAATTTTGTTTAATGTTCAAAATTAGTCAGTACAATTCACAATATCAACACGATAAAGAGCATAACAAATGATCATTTCACAAAATGCAGAAAATATATCTTAATAAAAATAAACACATTCATTTATGCTTTTAAAAAACTCAACAAGTTAAAAGTTGAAGAGGACTTTATTTTCTTAAAAAAATCTAAGATCATATTTATAGGTGAAATTTTAAATATTTTCTCTTTACAACAAGGAATAAACAAAAAGGAAGAGTGAAGATTTTTTATTCAAAATTTTACTGGCAATCATAGGCAGAGCAATAAGGTAATAAAAAGAAGTAAACGTATAAAATTTAAAAGTAAAATTAAAACTTTTGCAGATGACATGATTATATATTCAGGAAATTCCAAAGAATTTATAAAACGTTAGAAATAATAACTGAACCTAGCATGATTACTAGATATCATATAAATATAGATAAATTATTGTAGTTCTATGTATTAATAACAAACAATTGAAACACAAATTTAAGAAGAAAAAACATGACTTAAAATAATATCAATTTAGACTGAGCATTGTGGCTCATGCCTGTAATCCCAGCATTTTAGGAGGCTGAGGTAGGAGAACCACTTGATCTAAAGAGTTCAAGACCAGCCTAGGAAACACAGTGAGATCCTGTCTCTACCTTGCCCCGCTGCAAAAAATAAAATAAAATAAAATAAAATAAAATAAAATAAAATAAAATAAAATTGCCGCATGTGTTGGCATGTGTCTGTATCTCCAGCTACTAGGAAGGCTGAGGTGTGAGGATCACTCAATCCTGGGAGGTGAAGGTAACAGCCAGCTGTAATCTCCCCACTGCACTCCAGTCTGGGTGACAGTGAGACCCTAGCTCAAAAAACAGAAATAAAAAGAAAAAACAATAGTATCAACTTAATATCAAATACCAAGGAATAAATCCATCAGTAATGTGTAAGTCTTCTTCACTAAAATAGCAAAATATCACTAATAGAAATTAAAGTGGCTCTAAATAAATACAAAACACACCTTATTAATATATTTGTAAAGTACCAATTCTGCCCAATTAATCTACAAATTCAATTTAATCCTAAAATATTTTGATAGAATTTTTGTGAGACTTTTGAAATTCACAAGTTGAATCTAGTAAAATCAGAAAATTTTCAGTAGCTAAGACAAACTTGAAAACAAATAAAGATATTTATTCTTACAGACAGTGTGGTATGGGTATATAGATAGGCAAATCATTCAATGGGGCAGTATCAATTGTTTACCACCACATGCCAGTCTCCCAACTTCATGAAAATTTTTCAGAAATTAACTTTCCTATCTGGAGTATGGTAAGTTAAGAACCTCTTTTCCTCCACAAATATCTAGAATATACATATTGAATTTATATGCATTGAGAGAAAAAAACAGATATTAGACAAATAATAGGGACAGGCAAAATGCAAATGCTTAACAAGAATGTAGACTTGTGCTTAATGTCATCAGTAATCAAGGAAATGAAATTCATAACAACAGTGAAATTCCATTTTGCACTTACTGGGTTGTTAAAACTTTGATGGATTATGACAGAACATTAGAGAAACAGGAATATTTTTGCATTGCTGGAAGGTATATATATTATAGTATGGCTGCCATTCTCATTCTGATGGTCAATGGGTAAAGACTAGACATAGCAAATATCTGAAGACCTTATGATCCTGCAGTCTTATTCCTGGGCATATGTCCTAGAGAAATTCATAGACAGGAGCATTATCTTTCATCTATTAGAAAGTCTGTGGTAATGAGAAGCAAGAAACACTCTAGGTATCCAGTACGGGGGAAAGACAAAAGAAGAATGTGGTGTAAACAAATCATGGAATTCTATTAGATATTAGAAACAACTAAATAGAAGCTAATTCAGCAACATGAATCCATCATAAAAATTTACAACTCTATGAGAAGAAAAAAAGTCAGATGTATACCTCAATAATATCTAGGCAAATTACAAATACATGTACATAATTGGTAGAATATAATCAAATGAAATAGATACACATCAAACTCATCTGAGTGGTTGCTTATTGGTAGAAAGAGAATGTGAGTTAAAAGAAATTAACCAAATAAGTTTAATAAAAGGATCTTTGTCTTAGTCTGCTTTGGCTGCTATGACAAAATAGCTTAGAGTGGGCAATTTATAAACAATTAAAATGTATTGCTTAGAGTTCTGGAGGCTGGGAAACCCAAGACCAAGCCACTAGCAGATTCGGTGTCAGGGAAAGGCTCTATCTGTTTCATAGATAGCACCTTCTATGTGTCCTCACATGGCAAAAGGGACAACAGGCTCCCACAAGCCTCTTTTATAAGGATACTAACCTCATTCATAAGAAAGGAACCCTCGTGACCTAATTACCTTAAAAGCCCCACCTCTTAACACTATCACGTTATTCAGCTCGAACACCTACATTTTGGGGTAAATCAACATTCGGATCATTGCAGTCTTAGACTAATGATGGTAGCGTTTCACAAAATAGTGAGTCTTATTAATTCAACTTTTTTGCCTGCCCTCAAATTTCAAAATAAATAAATAAACAGAAAGTAATAAAGTTTTCTTCATATGGTACTACATCAAATGCATTAATTTTCCATTGCTGTGTAAAAAAAAAAGTAAGACAACTTGGTGGCTTAATACAATGCACATTTATTATTTCACAATTTCCATGTATCAGGAGTCTGAGCATAACTTTACTGAATTCTCTATTCAGGATCTCACAAAGCTGCAATCAAAGTATTGGCCAGGCTGTGTTCTTACCTGGAGCTTTCACTGGGAAAACTCTGCTTGCAAGCTCATTTGGGTTATTACTAAAGGTAATTTCTTGAAACTATATGACTAAGGTCATTTTTTTCTAGCTATTTGTTGACCAGGGCCTTCCTCAGCTTCTAGGATGCTTATAGTTCCTTAGCATAGGCTCCATTCATAAGCCTTTGCACGACATCACAGTACACTTCTTTAAAGTCATAATGGGAGCTCTCTTTTTCTCCAGTCTGCCAAGACAGAATCTTCATAAAGAAAAGTAATCATGGAAGTGGCATGTCAGCACCTTTGCTATATTATCTAACCTAGTCAAGGTCACATTCTACTGGTTAGAAGCAAGTTCTGCATAGAGTCGAGCAGAGTGGATTACAGGAACAAATAATTTTTACTAAGGAATCACCTAAGGTGTGCCCTCTGCTTTGTGCAAACTTTAAAATGGATGAGACACCTCTAACTTACTCTAACTTATGAACAGATTTCCAAATTATATCCAATGACAAAGCAAGGTACAGAACCATATGTCTACTATATCATGAATTATGTTTAAAAATTTTGTGCACATGTATGTATTTAAATACACAGGCTATTTCTAAAAGGATGAATAAAAAGTCTTTCCATAACGCTTCACTGAATTATGCAGGCAGGAAAACTAGAGATTTAGTAATTGCCATTTTATATATTTTCAATTTTGTACCAAGTTCATAAAGCAGCTTTTCAAAAAGTGAATATTTATTAAAATAAACCTGTGATCGTTAATTTTGTGTGTTAAATTACCAGGTGAAAAGATGACCAGATAGTTGGTAATACAACGCTTCTGTGTGTGTCTGTCAGGGTGTTTTTGAAAGAGACTAACGTTTCAATCAGTAGACTGAGTAAAGATCTGCACTCACCAATTTGACTGCACATCCTCCAATCTGTTGAAAGCCCAGACAGAGCAAAAATGGTAATAGAAGAATGAATTCACTCTCTTTCATGCAGACATCCTTCTTTTCCTGGCCTTAGACATCAGAGATCTTGGTTTTCTGGCCTATAGGATACCAAGACTTACAACAATGGTGCTCATCATTTTTCTTCAGGTCTTTGGTTCTCCAGCTTGCAGACAGCATATTATGAGACCTTTTGGCCTCTATCATCATAAAAGCCAATTGCCATAATAAATATCCTCCTACATATTCCTTCATATAAATATCCCAGTGGTTCTGCTTCTCTGGAGAACCCTAATACAAATACTTCAAAAATTATGAAATGAAAGATTGTGTAACATATAAACTAATATAAATCGGAAACATCTCAGGATCAAATATTTTCTTCCTATCTAGAATTGTTTAGGGAGAGAGTGAAGATATTATTTGTAATCATGGTCTTTTGAAAAGGAAATCTTTAAGTATGTAAGATAAGTTGCTATTTATCAAATGGAATTAAATTTTAGGAGGCTAATTAAAGTATAAATTAATTAACAATTGTTAACTTCTATGAATAAACAGTAGTGAATATTCTAAACAGTTTATTTTACCATCAGTACTTTGGTTAGTATCATATATTCCATAAAGTCAATTATTAAGAATCACTTCTGTTTAAAAAGTATGCAGTTGATCAATATTCTACTTGGATACATTATAATATGTTCACTGAACTTGAAGTTGTGAAGATGTGATTTTTATTTTACAGCCATTATGGATTGGTGTTCTAAGGAACACTTTAGCACACTTCAGGAATCACTGTAAAATATTATTGCTATATTTACATCTCAGAGAGGGTAGAGAGCAAGTATTTCATCTATGTACTCCCAGAACCTATTAGTGATTACACTTTAATTGGTCCTCAATAAGTGGTTGTTGAACATCCGAAAAAAACTGTGACTAGAGAGTAATGATATTGGTTTTCATAAAAATCTATAAATACAAGAAAATGATCAATATTTGTCAGATAAAATGTAATCGTCTTTATCCCTGAATGTCTTAAAGATTCTGAAAGTGGCACATAAGAAGGCAAAATTCAGTCTATCATCTGAAATGTAGCCTACACTTTCCGAATTACCGAAGTACAGGGATTCCTAGGGTAGAAAATCCTAGGGAACAAAGCTTCTTTGAACAAACTCAGCCTGGGACAATGACAAAGTTCGCCTCTCCTTAGCACTGAACTGGAACAAGAGTAACTAAGAGGAAGCATGGGGAAACAGTACCAACTTCAATGTATTTTATATCTTCCAGATATTCTTTCTTAAGAAATTTCACTCCTTCACTGGGCCACTTTTTCAAGTCTCCAATTTGTAAAATGCCTTCTATAAGCACAGAGGCTTCTGTAGTAGTGGCCTCACAGAGCACACATGTACACATGCATATGTGTATATATGTAAATATGTGTTTAGTTATATGTATATATGTATGTCAATACTTCCTTAAGTGTTATGATTTTGAATACTTCACATATATTAAGTATTTTATTCATTATAACAACCTTCAAAGTGGATGTTACCCTTGTTTGAGAAACTGAAGCACAGAAAGTTTAAATAACTTAACTCTGTCTTAGGACTAGTAAGTGCCAGAGGGAAATTCAAACCCAGGCAGTCTCACATCAGAGTCCAAGCTCTTAAACACTGTTGATACAGCCTCTCTAAGGTGTTCTAAAACACTATGTCTGGCAGAACCTCATTGGAGAATATTAGACTCTCTGAGTAGCTTTAGTTTGTCCCCAATATAAGATAGGGAAAGAGAAATTCAGAGAGGGAGCACATTTCTATGCTGACTTCTATAGTGAAAAAAATTTTTGATAAGAAAGTATTTCCTCAAAACAGTTAACCTCTTTTAATAGAGGCATTACCGTTTTGAAACATCCAAACTGGTGTGCTTTGCTCTCTGAATATGCCTTAGAATTATATTTCTTGCTTATCTTACAGGCTTCCTGAGTTTTAATATGACTCTTCCCACTCTTGAAAAAATACATTCTGTTTTGCACTTATGTAGTGCTTGTATTTCAAAGTACTCCTTGTTATCACTCTGCTCTAATTTGCTATCAGATAAATGAGGGTAATGGGAAGTATATATAGGTATATGTGTCTGTGTTGTGTTTATATTTTATGCCATTTAGGGATCTCAGCTTAAACTTATAAAGTAGACAAAAAAACAGTTTTTATGTTAAGAAATAAATATAGACTCATAAAGATGAGAACGCATGTTGAAGAGGTACAATATTTACATTACTCCATTATGAACAGATTATTAGTGCAGCTTATGGCCACTTTCTTACATCTTCCCAGCGTATAATATCTCATTTCATCACATAAGTAAAAAGATAAAGAGATGTTTCAAACAAAAGCTTCATTTACTGGCAAGTTTTAAACCATCTATCATTAATTTATACTTATGTGCTTTCTTACCCCCACCCAATGCATATGCATTGAAATATACCAGCCTTTGCTTTTAAAAATTCAGATTCTTGACAGCACTCATCTCAGTCTATACATAATTCATTATAATTACTATCAATAACTTTCTAGTGCCGAGCTCAATTCTCCCTTGAACATCGAAAAGGGGTATGGCTGGCTGCATGATTTTAGGCACATAAAATTGTCATAAGAATGTGTATACACTAGTTCTAGTGGAGACCACAGACTCCAGAAGAAACAGAGTACCTTTGCAAGGAATAGGCATTGTGCCTTCACCTGCTGAAGAAGGGAATCACTTAGGAGGAGAATTGCATGGTGAAATTCAGAAACTTATATTGGAGTTTGCAAAAATAAAGATTGTGACTTGATTACTTTTGCAGTCAGTACTTTTTGAGAAAATAATGTAGACATCATACTTTTATTAATGCCAGAGTCACTTGTGCTTCTTACAGTTTGGTTGGGGAGATACTACCTGTGCTTAGAGCTAGAACTTTCTTGATGAAAGTGGAAGCTTAAGGCATTTGGAAGGAGATAAAATGACGATGTTGGTAATGCTTGCAACTTCTCTTGCACGTGTGGGAGGAAAGAAAAAAAAAAGTTTAGATTGTGACCAGGGGTTTCTCAGACCAGGAAAAGGAATGAACATTTTCATTGTTATGTGTCTGTATGGGAAAGGGAAGCAAAGGCTTAGAGTTGTTAGGCATAGATTTACTACCTCTGTGGATTGTCCCTCTGCAATTCAATAAAAGTGTCTGATTTTTCTTAACTTTCTTCTTCAAGGTATCAGGGCTGCCTCATTTTCAAAAAATGGAAATACACATTTGGAGTCAGCATATATTTCATGTTTCTGAGACTGTTCCAAAGATTTGTTCGGATCCTGCTTTTTGCCTTTAGCAGTTTTAGGCCCTGTGTGGTTAGTTCCCCTGCATTCTTTTCTGCTGGGTGTGCAAATGAGCCACAAGCCTGCTGTGTGTCCGTCAGGGACATGGAAGTTGTCAAAAACCCTGAGGACAGTAACCTATTTGTCTTTTGCTGAAAGGGAAGATACAGGTTCCTTGATACAATTCTTTTTCCTTTAAATAAGGCATAACCAAAAATTACTTAATAAATCCTCATGGAATGCCTAGAAAATCAGTGGGTATATGAAGGTCAAGATAAAGGAAAGGGTGCTTTTAAAACCAACATACCAGAGAAATACATTTTAATGGCTTTTGCCCCCTTCAAAGCAATCACCTGAGGAGCCTCTACTCCATTTTAGCAGTGCTGCCATAGCTCTTAACTGTGTTGAATCTCTTTTGGAATTGCCTTCAGAGTTAGTTTACGAGCCACATAAGAAAACCATTACTTTATGGTTACACCTTGTAAAGTTCCATAAAGGGAATAGGAAAAACAAAGTGAAACAAATGGGGTGTGGCTTTACTTATCCATAAAATCAGCTGCAAAGATAGGCTTTGTATCCTTCCCAGAACATTGACAACTGATGTACTTTTGGAAATGCAACAGAAAGAAAAATAGCAACTCTTCTTAAAAAAAAAAAAAAAGTGTCTGATACCTTTATACCTAATTCTATAGTTTTCCACGAAACCTAGCAACACAGAAAATTTTGTTTTTTTAAAGATTATAGATGAACAAGGCATTATGTATATCCACCTGTGTTTCTGTACTGGATGGGTGTCCTTGTAGAACAATTAATCCAAGTGCAAATCATTCCACAGGGAAATTTTTTTTATTCCCACTGAAGCAACACCAATAGCTTAATTACCTTTATTCACGTGGGTCACTGCCTTAGTTTAGGCCATTATTCATTCTCATATTCTTTGCTACTATGCCCTCTTAGCAGATCTCTATGTCTCTTATTCTCTGATTCATTGCCTACACTGTAGAAAACATAAACTTTTCTAAATCATGTATCTAATTATGACAATTCCTGCTACAACCTTGCAGTGATTCCCATTTAATTTCAGGATGAACTCACTCTTTAGTATGATATTCAAATATTTCACAGTTATGTCCCTTTCTAGACTCTGGATTAGTTAATCTAATCTTATCATATCTTTTGTTCTCCTGTTTGCTCTCTAGACTGATTCCAAGATCACTGCTCTCTGTCTAACTCCAAAATTTCACACATGCTATTCAATAATGCTATCTGAAATGTTCCACCTGAGCTTTTAATTTACAAAGCAGCTGTTATTTCCCAGGGTTATTTTTTGCCCTAGAATGAAGACATAGAATTCCACTTACTAGATATTCTTATCATAGATATCTAGTGTGGATTAATAAAAACACCAGTATCTTGGACAATTCTAAAGGCCATGATTCACTAAGCATGTTCCACCCAAGAATCTGCATTGTTTTAAAATCATTCCAGGGGCTTCCTGTAAGTTTCACTCCCAATTATTTTGGGGTACTCCCTCATCACCCTTACTGAGTGTAGAAAAGGCTTTCATTCCTCTAAAACTGCCCCTATGAATAGATGATGAAGCACAGTATTAACAAAGTCGTTGGAACTTGAGAGGAATTGCTCATTAATTAATTCTCATGAAATGTCTACGTGTCCTATTTTTCTACTGTGGTAACTAATACAGAAAGATGACTGCAAATAATTACATTATTTTTTGTGCATGCATGCTGCTCCTCCATTAAAAAGTAAAATGTATGTATTTCTCACTGCATCCAGGTGGTCTTCCTTTCACTTTTTTGAATAGTACATAGCAAAGGAACTAACATTCTGCATGTAAGCATTATGAATATCTGGAAGATTTAGCTTCTTCCATTTTAGGATACTTCTTGAAACCCAGATGCCATGCAATGTGAAGCCCAAGTCAGAGAAAAGGGCTATGCATATGTGCTCTAGTCAACAGCTCCATCCGACTGTTGGAAGAACTGGCAGCTAGCATCAACTACCAGCCAGGTTGGGGAGCCATGTTGGGTCATTGCAAGCCCATGAGGCCTCAGAAGACTGCAGCCCCAGCCAAAATCAAGAGGGGCAGAAGAGTTCAGGATGGCAGAATCATGAGAAGTAAAAAATTAAATATTGTTTCAAGCCATTATGCTGTAATAGGTAACTGAAACTCACATCCATTCTTTCTATTTTCTCTACACTGCCACTCTTATACCACACTCAAACCATTCCCCCAACTTTGAAAGACAATATGATTTTTAATTGTACCCCTTAAATGGAATTAATATGGAGCTTAGTATAAGCCAATTTACTTCTTACTTTCATTTAACAAGGATCAATATGACACAGATGTCTCTTGTGCTTGTCACAATATTTTGCTTAATTCTGACATCAGCAGTAGTGTTAGCGGAAGTTCCAGCTCACCTGCTCTGGGGATCAGTATTCTGCCCCGAGTTTGTATTGTATGTCTTTCCTCATTCTGTACTAAGACCTTCTCTACTTGGAGGCACTTTAGTTGGTCAACGCACAAGTGCATTTTAAATTTCTGAGGGTTGAGCCTTCGAATAATGAGATGAGTGAGGGTAGATAAGTGTTCCAATCTCTCATCTTTCAGATTGAAAATTCTGGAGTATTGTGTGCAGTTCTTAGATATCTTGGCTAACAGGAGTCTCTTGCCCAAGTGTATCCTAGTGCACCTTTTACTAACTTTTCCTGTTTCACTCTCTCCACTCTCTTACTCCTGTTTTCTAAGCTCATTTCACAAAATTCCTTTCTCATTCCTCATCTCCTAAGGAAATCGTGTAAGTCCTGTTCTCATACTCTGCTTTCAGGAGAAGCCAAATTGATATAGTTACTTACATATGATTGTTACATAATGAGTATTTGTGTACTCCCCAGATTATTATGTTGAAGCCCTAAACCTGATGTGACTGTACTGGAGACGGGGCCTCTAAAGAAGTAATTAAGATTAAATGAAACCATAAGTGCTTGGTCCTAATTCAATAGAACTGTTGTCTTTATAAGAAGCAGAAAAGAAACCAGTTTTTTTCTTTTTTGTTTCTTTTCTTTTCTTTTTTTTTTTTTTTTAACCTCTCTAAGCACATGCAGTTAGTACTGTGAAGCCATGTGGGACATAGCAAGAAGGTAGCCATCTGCAAGCTAGGAAGAGTCCTCACTGGAACCTGGGAACTTTTACACTTGGCTTCCAGTTACCAGAACCGTGAAAAAATACATTTCTCTTGTTCAAACCACCCAGGCTATGATGTTTTGCTATGGCAACCTGAGCTAAGACAACTATGAATTCAATGTGCAAAAATAAAGTGACCTTATTTTCCTTATCTGACATGCTTTCATGCCCCTATTTCAACTACAGGCAGAAGAGTTCTCTTGTTTTCATAGTCTATTCAGCATTTAAAGGTCCCAAGGCAGAGTTATTATCATCTCTCAAATGGTCTTCCCCTCTCTCTGATATCTCACAAAGATTCCAGAATGAAGACAGAAAGGTACTCATTCTGTTGCCTCACAGCAAGATAGACTCTTATCTAATCCACAGGCTCTTTGTTAAGTTTTATCATTTATACATATTTTCTGGCTGACTCAGTGTTATCCCCGGGAGCTCCACCCTGATGATTACTGAGTCATGCCTAATATAGCCTTGCCTTCTTTGGCTCTCTTCTGAAGTATAGTAGGTCCCCATATGTTAAAAGGCTCATTTTGCATCTATGACTTTCGTCTTGATTGCCATAAGCTCTGATCAGGAAGTTCCAACACTGTTGCCTCCTCTCTTCAAAGCCAAGAGTAATCATATCCACCACTCCTTTTACCTTTATGCATCCTCCAACAGGGAGGTGACAACTTCTGGTTTCTAAAAATGGTGTGGAGATGTATGGATGCTATCTTAGGCCTATCTACTGAAAACCCTTCATCAGCTACTCAGTCACATGCATAATATGGTACTGTTAACCTGGCTATGTCATAACCTTAAGGCTTCTCCAGGAAACTTTTAGTTTTCTCAAGCCATTTCCTAAGAATCAAAAAGTAATAAAACACCACATGCTGGGATTCCACCAAACTTATCTGACTATTTCCATTATTACCCTTTTGTTTTAGTTACCTCAAGATATTATAACAAAGTATCATAGACTAGGTAGCTTAAACAACAGAAAATTTTTTCTCAAAGTTTTGGAGGCTGGAAATACAAGGTCAAGGTGCTGGCCAATTCAGTTCCTGGTGAGAGCTCTATTCCTGTCTTGCATGTGGGTAACTGTTTTCTCACTATATCCTCACATGGGCTTTCTTCACTGTGTATACTTGGCAAAGTCCAGTGGGTGAATGAGAGAGAGAGAGAGAGGATGAGAGAGAGAAGAAAGAGAGCTATCTTCCTTTTCTTATAAGGCCACTGCTTCTATCACAAGTGCCCTACCCTTACTACCTAATGTAACTCAAATTACCTCATAAGTGCCCTGTATTCAAATACCTTCACATTAGGAGTTAGGACGTCAACACATAAATTTTGGAGACACTTAACTTAGTTTATTGCACCTTTTTCTTCATTCTTAGGTTAAGCCCCAAGATCAATGAGTAATAAAGATCTTGTGATCTTGCATCAAGCTCTTTTTTCCCAGCATTTAAAGTATGATAGGATTTGGCTGTGTCCCTGCCCAAATCTCATCTTGAATTCCCACATGTTGTGGGAAGGACCCTACGAGAGGTAATTGAATTGTGGGGGCAGGTCTTTCCTGTGCTGTTCTCATTATAGTGAATAAGTGTCATGAGATCTGGTGGTTTTTAAAAGGGGAGTTTCCCTGCACAAGCTCTCTCTTTGCCTGCTGCAATCCATGTAAAATGTGACCTGCTCCTCCTTGCCTGCGGCCATGATTGTGAGGCCTCCCCAATGACATGAAACTGTAAGTTCATTAAATCTCTTTGTTTCGTAAATTGCCCAGTCTCAAGTATGTCTTTATCAGCAGCATGAAAATGGACTAATTTAGTAGATCGGTACCACTAGAGGTGCTGAAAAGATACCCAAAAAATGTGGAAGCAACAATGGAACTGAGTGACAGGCAGAGGTTAGAATAGTTTGGAGAGCTCAGAAGACAACAGGAAAATGTGGGAAAGTTTGGAAATCCCTAGAGACTTGTTGAATGACTTTGATAATGACATGGACAGTGAAATCCAGGCTGAAGTGGTCTCAGATGGAGATTAGGAACTTGTTGGGAAATGGAACAAAGGTGACTGTTGTTATATTTTAGCAAAAAGACTAGCAGCATTTTGCCCCCACCCTAGAGATTTGTGGAATTTTGAACTTTAGAGAGATGATTCAGAATATCTGGTGGAAGAAATTTCTAAGCAGCAAAGTGTATTCAAAATGTGACTTGGGTGCTGTTAAAGACGTTCAGTTTTACAAGGGAAACTGAGCATAAAAGTTTGGAAAATTTGCAGACTAACAATGCAATAGAAAAGAAAATCCAATTTTCTTAGGAGAAATTCAAGCCGGCTGCAGAAATTTGTGTAATTAATGAGGAGCTGAATGTTAATCACCACGACAATGGGGAAAATGTCTCCAGGGTATATCAGAGGCCTTTGCATCAGCCCCTCCCATCATACATCCAGAGATTTACCAGGAAAAATGGTTCCCTTGTCTGGGCCCAGGTCCCTGTGGTGTGCACAGTCTAGGGACTTGGTGTCCCACATCCCAGTCGCTCCAGCCATGACTAAAAAGGGCCAAGATACAGCTCAAGCTGTTGCCTCAGAGAGTGGAAGCTCCAAGCCTTGGTAGCTTCTATGTGGCGCTGAGCCTGCAGGTACACAGAAATCAAGAACTGAGGTTTGGGAACCTCTGCCTAGATTTCAGAGGGTGTATGGAAATGCCTGGATGCCCAGGCAGAAGTTTGCTACAGCAGTTGGGCTTTCATGGAAAACATCTGCTAGGGCAGTGTGGAAGAGAAATGTGGGGTTAGAGCTCTCAAAGAGTCCATGAAAGCAGCTGGGAGGGAGGCAGTACCCTGCAAAGCGACAGGAGCAGAGCTGCCCAAGGCCATGGGAACCCACCTCTCGCATCAGCATGACCTGGATGTGAGACATGGAGCCAAAGGAGATCATTTTGGAGCTTCAAGATTTGACTGCCCTGCTGGATTTCAGGACTTCCATGAGGTCTGTAACCCCTTTGTTTTGGCCAATTTCTCCCATTTGGGGGCTATATTTACCCAATGCCTGTACGCCCATTGTGTCTAGGAAGTAACTAACTTGTTTTTGATTTAGAGGCTCATAGGTGGAAGGGACTTGTCTTGTCTCAGATGAGACTTTGGGCTTTGGATTATGGACTTTTGAGCTAATGCTGAAATGTGTTAAGACTTTGGGGAACTGTTGAGAAGGCATGATTGGTTTTGAAATGTGAGGATATGACATTTGGGAGGGGCCTGGGGTGGAATGATATGGTTTGGCTGTGTCCTCCTCCAAATCTCGTCTTGAATTCCCACATGTCGTGGGAGCAACCTGGTGGGAGGTAATTGGATCATGGGGGCAGGGATTTCCTGTGCTGTTCTCATGGTAGTGAATAAGTCTCATGAGATCTTGTGGTTTTAAAAAGGGGAGTTTCCCTGCACAGTATCTTTCTCTGCCTGCTGTCTTCCATGTATGATGTGACTTGCTCCTCCTTGCCTTCTGCCATGATCATAAGGCCTCCTCACCATGTGGAACTGTAAGTCTATTCAATCTCTTTCTTTGTAAATTTCCCAGTCTCTGGTATATTTTTATCAGCAGCATGAAAATGGTCTAACACAAAGTGTTTTTGCTTTCTCTGTCTGTCTGGAAAGATTCCAACTCAACCATTACACTTACACCCTTTTCCCTCTCTACATATGGGCTTTACTTTTGTAGACAGTGTCATCCTTTGAAAAGCTTGGTGTCTTACTGCAAAATCGTCGTGATCAAATTTTAACGTTTGGATGGTATAGAAACGGGGAAAGAAATAAAACAACCAAAGTAAGCAAACCAAAAAAATACACTGGGAGACTTTACAGATATTATCTTCATTATGTTATCGATGTCTTGTTTCCTTCAGAATCTAGATGTTTGTTTAAAATATTTTAATATCTTGAAAATGCCCAGCCTGTCTTTTTGCACTCTAAAGGAACTCAGTAGCTCCTTGTTAATAAAATCCTAGGTACCTTTGGTATCTCTGTCCAATGTGACTTTTGAATGCCTTAGTAATAATTATGACTATTATTTTCATTTGTGGAAAGTAGAGAATACTTATTTGTGTGATCTATCTATCTTTCTATCTATATCTATTATCTGTTTAATCTATCTAAGATATTCTTTTTAGTGTTTATACAGAAATGATGAATAAAATAAATCTTGACAAAATGTTAAGATATTCTCATTTGTGATCTTAAATAAAACGTATTAAGAAGCACATGTGCCTTTGTATAAACGTACATTCACAAACAAACTTGGCAAAGTTCATTTGATTAAAACACTCATGATATAACTGAGATTCATTTCATTGAATTCTTACCATATCATAACCAGTAATCTGTGTATTGCATTTCTCAGGGTAATCCCAGTCACTTTTTCTTCTTCCATCAGTGCTGTAAGAACAGCTTCATTTCTTGTTCACAAGGATGAAAGTTATTGCATTAGTCTTTTTTCCCATATAAGGTGTTTTCATTACTGTTGTAGTCACTCAACTCTATATCCTGGAATCAGCACCTCAGGGTTGCTCTGCTTGTGAATATAACCCAATCTGTAAATCACGGCAGATGCTTTACCTCAATATTTGCACCATCATTCTCAAGAGTTAACATGTATGCATCCTATACTTTCAAGACCTCAAGAGTAAAGGTTTGTTTGTTTGTTTGTTTGCTTGTTTGTTTTTGAGACAGAGTCTTGCTCTGTCACCCAGGCTGGAGTGCAGTGGTGCGATCTCGGCTCACTGCAAGCTCTGCCCCCTGGGTTCATGCCATTCTCCTGCCTCAGCCTCCCAAGTAGCTGGGACTACAGGTGCCCACCACCACGCCCAGCTAGTTTTTTGTGTTTTTTTAGTAGAGACGGGGTTTCACAGTGTTAGCCAGGATGGTCTCGATCTCCTGACCTTGTGATCCGCCCGCCTCGGCCTCCCAAAGTGCTGGGATTACAGGCTTGAGCCACCGCGTCCAGCCTAGGTTGATATTTTAGGCAAGTCAATAGTAAAAATATTTTAGTCAAGAAATATTTTGTTGATCTCCATTTCTGAAAGTTATTGATTTTGCTAATAGAATATAAGTTTCTGCCAATGAGAGGCAGAAGACCTATATCATCTATTTGTAAGACAAGCACATTCCTCAAAAGCGGGAGAAAGTCTCTGAAAGTAGGGCACAGATTCCTTATCTATAAATTGCTTTATCCTTCTAGCATTTCAAAACAGAACAAAAAGTTTATGAAACCTATGAAATAGAATCTATTTTTGTGATCAATTTGTTATTTTTATTGTACAGTTCTTGAATACGAGACTTCTAAATGGCATATAGTTGCAAATAATAGATAATTCACACATTTCACATGCTCTATTTTATTTACAAATGATTTACTGTGACTGTGGACATGTTCCTTTTTTTTTCTCCTGATACTAGAAGTTGGGCATTATTTCCCAGCCTTTTTCTTTCACTGACTTTGGTCATTTTCATAGTTAATGACATAGCATTAGTGCTTTTGCAGAACGTTGTCTCACTTTGCTTTTTTCTCCCCTAAGAGGCTGTAAGTGAAAGAAGAAAGGTGTCAGGGACTAGGAAAGAACCCCTTTCTTGAAATTGAAAACATATTTAATGGTTTTCGGAAATAAAAATGTTCATTTATGATTGACAAAAGAATGGGGTTTTCTCTTTCTGCAGGAAAAAATTTCGTTGAGTAAGAATATATAGGCACACAAAAAGCCAAAACAGGTATTCACTCAGCTAGCTATAGAAATCACATAAGCTTTTCAACAAATGAAATGACAAATATCCCCTGTTTTGTACATCCTGGAAAAGATTAAGAGAAAGGGCGCTATATCTTGGCAATAAAAGCTCCTCAGAGGTGCCAGGTAAGAGAATCAATACAAGTTTTTTTTTTTTTTCTTTTTTTTTTTTAAATAAACAACATTTGTTAATTAATTTATTAATTTTCCAATGAGTAGAATTATGAGTTTGGAAACACTTTTCTGTTATCTGGTAGAATCATTTTAAAAATTGTTGAATGAATGCTATGCTCAAAGTCATACAGCAGGTTAGAATAGCAGAAACCACTTTTGGAAAACTAGATATTTTGTCACTTTTAAAGTCTCCCTTTGCATTTAATTTTTCTCTTGCCCACTGTTGCTAGCAGCAAAATCTCTTAGAAAGCCTCATGAGGGTTATGGGCTTTCCTCAGGTACAACACGATAGAGAGAGTCTATGAAACAATTTTCTGTCTAGCAGTGGCCCAAGGACAAGTGAAACTCTGGTCAAAATTATCAAGACAAATCTACAGGGACTCAGGGAAACAAAATGAAATGGTTCTTATGTTTAAATTAAGGTGTGTTACAGGATGGTAAAAATGTGGGCTTTTATTTCCTCTTTTGATTTATCTGATAGCTAAAATGTTATTTTTATAGTGAAAGTACGTTGCTTGTATAATAAAAAATAGTTTAAAAGAAAATAATTCCATATTTGTGCCACAATAAAAATGAGTGCTACAAGAGTGTTATAGAGCAAAAAGTCGAAGTTCTCATAATGACTTATTTCTAAGAAGCCTACAAATCTCACTTCTAAGTTTTTTTTTGTAGTCACTGTTCTGCTGGTATTTGGAGCTAGGGAAGATGAACCAGGGCAGCTTCTAACCTAGTCAAAAAAGAATGCTTTCTTGTCTCTCAAATCCATACTCACAATATAGTTTCTAGTTAGAAGTTCAAGTCAGAGAATAATGTTCTCTAGAAACTTCAAAGACATGGCTAGTCTGTGCTACTTACTTATTCTGCATAATCCAGGACATTCTATATTTCTGAATTTCATGGCATTTATCTTACTGCATTCCAATTTTTATTTTCCTGTTTCCTCCACTTGATCATAAAGTTTTGTAGGTTATAACTTACTTTTATATCCTCTATATTATCAAAACCTAGTAGAGTTAATAACTCAGACAAATATATTATTGGTATTTGTTGAATTTGAAAGAAGGGAAATTAGCAAGAAGAGTAGAATAAGGAAGAGAGAACAAGCCTTGCTATAGATCGTGAATTATGGATTAGTTTGTAACCCAATTAAGAAAATTATAACTTCAAAGAATGCATAAACATTTGTATTAGCACATTCTCATGCTGCTATGAAGAAATACCTGACACTGGGTAATTTATAAAGGGAAGAGTTTTAATCGACTCACAGTTCCACATGGCTGGGAAGGCCTCTGGAAACTTACAATCATGGCAGAAGGGGAAGTAAACATGTTCTTATTCACATGACTGCAGGAGAGATAAGTGCCAAGAAAAGGACGAAAACTATAAAACTATCAGATTTCATAACAACTCACTTACTATCACAAGAACAGTGTGGGTCATGACTCACTCAGCTCCCACCAGGTCCCTCTAATGGTACATGGGGATAATGGTAAATACAATTCAAGATGAGATTTGGATAGGGACACAAAGCCAAACCATATCATTCCTCCCATGACCCCAACCAAATCCCATGTCCTTACATTTCAAAACACAATCATGCCTTTCCAACAGTCTCTCTATGTCTTAGCTCATTCCAGCATTAACCAAAAAGCCAAAGTCCAAAGTCTTATATGAGGCAAGGTAAGCTCCTTGTACCTATGAACCTGTAAAATCAAAATCAAGTTAGCTACTTCTTAGATACAATGAGGATACAGGCATTGGGGAAATACACCCATTCTAAATAGGAGAAATTGGCCAAAACAAAGGGGCCATGGGCCCCATGCAAGTCTGAAATCCAATAGGGCAGTCATTAAACATTAAAGTTCCAAAATGATCTCCTTTGACTCCATGTCTCACATCCAGGTCATGCTGATGCAAGAGGTGGACTACCACAGCCTTGGACAACTCCATCCCTGTGACTTTGCAGGGTACAGCCCCCCTTCTCGCTGCCTTCACAGGCTGGCATTGAGTGTCTGTGGCTTTTCCAGGCATATATTGCAAGCTGTCAGTGGATCTACCATTCTTGGGTCTGGAATATGATGGTCCTCTTCTCACAAATCCCCTAGGTAGTGCCACAGTGGGAACTCTGTGTGGGGTCTCCAGCCCCACATTTCCTTTTTTTGCTGTCCTAGCAGAGTTTCTCCATGAGGGCTCCACCCCTGCAGCGGACTTCTGCCTGGACATCTAGGAGTTTTCCATACACCATCTGAAGTCTAGGAGGAGGTACCCAAACTTCAGTTCTTGACTTCTATGCACCTATATGCCCAACACAACATGGAAGCTGCCAAGTCTTGGGGCTTGCACCATCTGTAACAGTGGCCTGAGCCATATGCTGGTCCCTTTCAGTCATGGCTGGAGCTGAAGCAGCTGGGGAACAGGGTGTCATGTCTCAAGGATGCACAGAGAAGTTGGACCCTGGGCCCATTCCATGAAATGTTTCCCTTCCAGGTCTCCATGCCTCTGATGGGAGGGACTGCTATGAAGGTCTCCAACATGCTCTGGAGACATTTTCCCCATTGTCTTGGTGATTAACATTTGCTCGTTCTTACTTATGCAAGTATCTGCAGCAGACTTGAATTTCTCCCAGAAACTGGGTTTTTATTTTATATCACATTGTCAGGCTGCAAATTTTTCATACTTGTATGCTTTGCTTCCTCTTGAATGCTTTGCTGCTTAGAAATTTCTTCTGCCAGATACCCTAAATCATTTCTCTCAAGTTCAAACTTCCACAGATCTCTAGAGCAGGGCCAAAATGCCACCAGTTTCTTGCATTGCAAAAGTGACCTTTACTCCAGTTCCCAAAAAGTTCCTCATCTCCACCTAAGACCACCTCAGCCAGGACTTTCTTGTCCATATCACTACCTGCAGTTGGGTCAAAGCCATTTATGAAGTCTCTAGGTATTTCCAAACCTTTCCATATCTTCCTGTCTTCTGAGCCATCCAAGTTTCTAGGAAGTTCCAAATTTTCCCACGTCTTCCTGTCTTCTCCTGAGCCCTCCAAACTATTCCAACCTCTGTTTGTTACCCAGTTCCAAAGTCACTTCCACATTTTTGGGTATCTTTAGAGCAGCATCCCACTCTCTGTAGTACCAATTTACTGTATTAGTCCATTCTCATGCTGCTATGAAGAAATACCTAAAACAAAGTAATTTAAAAAGGAAAGAGGTTTAAGTGACTCACAGTTCCACATGGCTAGGAAGGCCTCAGGAAAGTTACAATTATGGCAGAAGGGGCAGCAAACACCTCCTTCTTCATAAGGTGGCAGAATAGAAAAGTGCTGACCAAAGAGGGAATTGCCCCTTATAAAACCATCAGATCTCATGGGAACTCACTCACTATCACGAGAACAGCATGGGGGTAAGCACCCCCATGATTCAATCACCTCCCACTAGGTCCCTCCCATGACATGTGAGGATTATGGGAACTACAATTCAAGATAAGATTTGGGTGGGGACACAACCAAACCATATCAACTTTATAACAACTTAGAGTAATATTTTGAGAAACCTATCTTCATATTGAAAAACACATAGACACAACATAAACCCTGAACCCGACCTACCTGTAATTTTGGGCATACTAGTGCAATGGTTATTTAAATCATTAGAGTATTTTAATTTTAATTATTTTAACACTTTTAAAATTAATTAATTAAAATATTAATTTCAATTATTAAAATGGACAATAAATTTTGTGTACAGATTCTAAGACTTCTTGAATATATCATTGCTCTTTTATGGGTAGGAAACAATTTCACTAAAACTCACATTTCTTGATGCATGATATAAGGTGGCATAGCAATCCAGAGAGATCTCTCTAAAGGGCATGGTATCCTTCCCTATAACATTAATAACTTATTCAGTGTCCAACAACTTCATCATAAAGTTGGTTAAAAGTTATATTAGTATAGATAGAGTCTATTGATATTTAACAATACAGCAATAAAGGGAAGGGGTAGGAGAAGATAATTTTTTTTAGGGAAAAAGTTCCAATATTTCCTGCAGTTGCTGGTTCTTGCATGTTACAATGCTTGCAATTGTGTTATATTTAGCTTTAATTCCTCTCACTGCAACTTAAGCCTTTTCTTGTTTGATCCTTGATGAAGATGGAAAACAGCTGTCTGCCAGCAACCCTTTATTTACTTTGTCTTCCCTCAATACAATACAAAGTTATTTGTTTCTTTTCATTATCCACTTGATTACATGAAAATATAATAAGAAACATGGACTAGAAGTTGTATCGTCTTTTAATGTCTGCCACACATATGCATTTATTTTCATTAATCTTTTAATAATTTAGATAGACTGTGTTTAGATAACAGAGATTCATTTGGATAAAATGATATAAATAAATAGTCACATCTTCGAGTACTCTTAACATATATTTTTTAATTTGCTGTATTTTTAAAAACTATAATTCAATTGTAATTTGAGAAATGGTGAAAAGTCACTTCTGTGAGTTGTTATTGATCATTTATTATACTTAAGCATCTTCTCATTGGTGAGAAGAGGGGAGTATGAATTGAGAAATCTCTCCATTCTAGTAAAACTCCAGTGATTTTTAAGTCCACTAATTCATTAATCTGGCTCTCCCCAAGTCTGATTAGAAATATTTATATTGAAAATTTGTGAAATGAACATAATCCTTTTTGTTCAGCAATTACTTTAAAATAATCTTTTGAAAAATAACTAAACTTGCATTTCTGAAAATAAATAAAAAACCTAACCAATTAATGCACTACAGAATATGACTGTATTCATTTGAATATGAAAAACTGTTGTCCTGTCTCATCAGATGTGAAGCATTCTCTAGGGCTATTTTTCTAATGCTTCACCATCATTAACTCAACTGTCATTGTCCTACACCTGGACTCTTTCACTAGCGTAGATACTAGCATTTACTAGGGGCCTGTAACCAGATGCAGCAAGTAGCAAAGATGTCACATGCCATGTGGGACTGTAATATAGTGCACCTGACAACTGGCAGCACCCTTGGAAATGAGGCTTAATGGTTAAATGAGTGCAATTAAGTGTGCTGGTACATCTTTGCTGTCCCAGAGTATGAGAACGTTTAATGTGACTCATCAGCCCCATTCCAAGTTCCACACACTTAAAAACTGAATGAGCATAAATAGCAAAAGCCACAGTAAATCAGTTGCACAAAGAATTTGGAAATGTGAAAAATCGTAAGCAATTTTGGACTGCTGGTTTATTTTCAGTAATAAGCTTAACATTATACAGTGTAGTGATGCTATACTCATTTCTAATTCCACACATTTAACTTTGCTCTATTACAAGTTCCTTAAAATGTTATCTCCCTTTGCTAGAGCAAACTAGTTGTAAACCATACTGTCTCACGAAGGCCAGGGATGTCTTTCGATTCCACTGCCAAACTCAAAATAACATTGCTAAATTAAGGTTAAGAAATAGTTCTGCATTGACCTATGTTGCAACTGCTACCCAACAGTCATTTTGAAACAATCAATAGTACAGAGAGTCAAAAGTCCAAGATTATAGAAATTGCCCATTTGGACAATCAGGACAAGAAAAGGTAGAACATCATTTTGTGCTTTTCTGATCAATTGTTGTCAGGAAAAAAAAGAGGAAAATATAAACTTCCTCGACTCACGGTCAATAAAACCATAATTTTAACTTTTGCAGAAAAAAGTAGCATCTCAACTTTGTAAACAGAAAGAAAGATTTCAGACAGTAGGCCACATGAACAACCTTGAAGAGGTCTAAAGAAAAGATTTAAGATCATCTGTGACAAAGACAGCAACTGGAGACAAAATAAAAGTGATTAACCAGCATGAGTTCAAGTCTTTTCATTACAGAACATAGAAATTATTCTCTTGCTCTAAAATTCTGCCACATGCCAGAAAACATCTTTACTGGAAAAAGGTAAAGGAAAGCATGAGTGTCCACCATAAATCTCAATTTTAGCAAAATTTAAAACCCCAGATTGAAATAATAAGAATGTGCCGGGGCGGAGCAAGATGGCCGAATAGGAACAGCTCCAGTCTCCAACTCCCAGCGCGAGCGACACAGAAGACTGGCGATTTCTGCATTTTCAACTGAGGTACTGGGTTCATCTCACTGGGGAGTGCCAGACGATCGGTGCTGGTCAGCTGCTGCAGCCCGACCAGCGAGAGCTGAAGCAGGGCGAGGCATCGCCTCACCTGGAAAGCGCAAGGGGGAAGGGAATCCCTTTTCCTAGCCAGGGGAACTGAGACACACAACACCTGGAAAATCGGGTAACTCCCACCCCAATACTGCGCTTTAAGCAGACAGGCACACCAGGAGATCATATCCCACACCTGGCCAGGAGTGTCCCACACCCACGGAGCCTCCCTCATTGCTAGCACAGCAGTCTGTGATCTACCGGCAAGGCAGCAGCGAGGCTGGGGGAGGGGCGCCCGCCATTGCTGAGGCTTAAGTAGGTAAACAAAGCTGCTGGGAAGCTCGAACTGGGTGGAGCTCACAGCAGCTCAAGGAAACCTGCCTGTCTCTGTAGACTCCACCTCTGGGGACAGGGCACAGTAAATAATAACAAACGCAGCAGCTCTGCAGACGCAAACGACTCTGTCTGACAGCTTTGAAGAGAGCAGTGGATCTCCCAACACGGAGGTTGAGATCTGAGAAGGGACAGACTCCCTGCTCAAGTGGGTCCCTGACCCCTGAGTAGCCTAACTGGGAGACATCCCCCACTAGGGGCAGTCTGACACCCCACACCTCACAGGGTGGAGTACACCCCTGAGAGGAAGATTCCAAAGCAAGAATCAGACAGGTACACTCGCTGTTCAGAAATATTCTATCTTCTGCAGCCTCTGCTGCTGATACCCAGGCAAACAGGGTCTGGAGTGGACCTCAAGCAATCTCCTACAGCTACAACCTACAACTGAGGATCCTGACTGTTAGAAGGAAAGCTATCAAACAGGAAGGACACCTACACCAAAACCCCATCAGTACATCACCATCATCAAAGACCAGAGGCAGATAAAACCACAAAGATGGGGAAAAAGCAGGGCAGAAAAGCTGGAAATTCAAAAAATAAGAGCGCATCTCCCCCGGCAAAGGAGCGCAGCTCATCGCCAGCAACGGATCAAAGCTGGACGGAGAATGACTTCGACGACATGAGAGAAGAAGGCTTCAGTCCATCAAATTTCTCAGAGCTAAAGGAGGAATTACGTACCCAGCGCAAAGAAACTAAAAATCTTGAAAAAAAAGTGGAAGAATTGATGGCTAGAGTAATTAATGCAGAGAAGCTCACAAACGAAATGAAAGAGACGAAAACCATGGCACGAGAAATACGTGACAAATGCACAAGCTTCAGTAACCGTCTCGATCAACTGGAAGAAAGAATGTCAGCGATGGAGGATCAAATGAATGAAATGAAGCGAGAAGAGAAACCAAAAGAAAAAAGAAGAAAAAGAAATGAACAAAGCCTGCAAGAAGTATGGGATTATGTAAAAAGACCAAATCTACGTCTGATTGGGGTGCCTGAAAGTGACGGGGAAAATGGAACCAAGTTGGAAAACACTCTTCAGGATATCATCCAGGAGAACTTCCCCAACCTAGTAGGGCAGGCCAACATTCAAATCCAGGAAATACAGAGAACGCCACAAAGATACTCCTCGAGAAGAGCAACTCCAAGACACATAATTGCCAGATTCACCAAAGTTGAAATGAAGGAAAAAATCTTAAGGGCAGCCAGAGAGAAAGGTCGGGTTACCCACAAAGGGAAGCCCATCAGACTAACAGCAGATCTCTCGGCAGAAACTCTTCAAGCCAGAAGAGAGTGGGGGCCAATATTCAACATTCTTAAAGAAAAGAATTTTAAACCCAGAATTTTATATCCAGCCAAACTAAGTTTCATAAGTGAAGGAGAAATAAAATCCTTTACAGATAAGCAAATGCTCAGAGATTTTGTCACCACTAGGCCTGCCTTACAAGAGACCCTGAAGGAAGCACTAAACATGGAAAGGAACAACCGGTACCAGCCATTGCAAAAACATGCCAAAATGTAAAGACTATCAAGGCTAGGAAGAAACTGCATCAACTAACGAGCAAAATAACCAGTTAATATCATAATGGCAGGATCAAGTTCACACATAACAATCTTAACCTTAAATGTAAATGGACTAAATGCTCCAATTAAAAGACACAGACTGGCAAGCTGGATAAAGAGTCAAGACCCATCAGTCTGCTGTATTCAGGAGACCCATCTGACATGTAGAGACATACATAGGCTCAAAATAAAGGGATGGAGGAAGATTTACCAAGCAAATGGAGAACACAAAAAAGCGGGGGTTGCAATACTAGTCTCTGATAAAACAGACTTTAAACCATCAAAGATCAAAAGAGACAAAGAAGGCCATTACATAATGGTAAAGGGATCAATTCAACAGGAAGAGCTAACTATCCTAAATATATATGCACCCAATACAGGAGCACCCAGATTCATAAAGCAAGTCCTTAGAGACTTACAAAGAGACTTAGACTCCCATACAATAATAATGGGAGACTTCAACACTCCACTGTCAACATTAGACAGATCAACGAGACAGAAAGTTAACAAGGATATCCAGGAATTGAACTCATCTCTGCAGCAAGCAGACCTAATAGACATCTATAGAACTCTCCACCCCAAATCAACAGAATATACATTCTTCTCAGCACCACATCGTACTTACTCCAAAATTGACCACGTAATCGGAAGTAAAGCACTCCTCAGCAAATGTACAAGAACAGAAATTATAACAAACTGTCTCTCAGACCACAGTGCAATCAAATTAGAACTCAGGACTAAGAAACACAATCAAAACCGCTCAACTACATGGAAACTGAACAACCTGCTCCTGAATGACTACTGGGTACATAACGAAATGAAGGCAGAAATAAAGATGTTCTTTGAAACCAATGAGAACAAAGATACAACATACCAGAATCTCTGGGACACATTTAAAGCAGTGTGTAGAGGGAAATTTATAGCACTAAATGCCCACAAGAGAAAGCAGGAAAGATCTAAAATTGACACTCTAACATCGCAATTAAAAGAACTAGAGAAGCAAGAGCAAACACATTCAAAAGCTAGCAGAAGGCAAGAAATAACTAAGATCAGAGCAGAACTGAAGGAGATAGAGACACAAAAAACCCTCCAAAAAATCAATGAATCCAGGAGTTGGTTTTTTGAAAAGATCAACAAAATTGACAGACCACTAGCAAGACTAATAAAGAAGAAAAGAGAGAAGAATCAAATCGACGCAATTAAAAATGATAAAGGGGATATCACCACCAACCCCACAGAAATACAAACTACCATCAGAGAATACTATAAACACCTCTATGCAAATAAACTGGAAAATCTAGAAGAAATGGATAATTTCCTGGACACTTACACTCTTCCAAGACTAAACCAGGAAGAAGTTGAATCCCTGAATAGACCAATAGTAGGCTCTGAAATTGAGGCAATAATTAATAGCCTACCAACCAAAAAAAGTCCAGGACCAGATGGATTCACAGCTGAATTCTACCAGAGGTACAAGGAGGAGCTGGTACCATTCCTTCTGAAACTATTCCAATCAATAGAAAAAGAGGGAATCCTCCCTAACTCATTTTATGAGGCCAACATCATCCTGATACCAAAGCCTAGCAGAGACACAACAAAAAAAGAGAATTTTAGACCAATATCCCTGATGAACATCGATGCAAAAATCCTCAATAAAATACTGGCAAACCGGATTCAGCAGCACATCAAAAAGCTTATCCACCATGATCAAGTGGGCTTCATCCCTGGGATGCAAGGCTGGTTCAACATTCGCAAATCAATAAACATAATCCAGCATATAAACAGAACCAAAGACAAGAACCACATCATTATCTCAATAGATGCAGAAAAGGCTTTTGACAAAATTCAACAGCCCTTCATGCTAAAAACGCTCAATAAATTCGGTATTGATGGAACGTACCTCAAAATAATAAGAGCTATTTATGACAAACCCACAGCCAATATTATACTGAATGGGCAAAATCTGGAAAAATTCCCTTTGAAAACTGGCACAAGACAGGGATGCCCTCTCTCACCACTCCTATTCAACATAGTGTTGGAAGTTCTGGCTAGGGCAATCAGGCAAGAGAAAGAAATCAAGGGGATTCAGTTAGGAAAAGAAGAAGTCAAATTGTCCCTGTTTGCAGACGACATGATTGTATATGTAGAAAACCCCATTGTCTCAGCCCAAAATCTCCTTAAGCTGATCAGCAACTTCAGCAAAGTCTCAGGATACAAAATTAATGTGCAAAAATCACAAGCATTCTTATACACCAGTGACAGTCAAACAGAGAGCCAAATCAGGAATGAACTTGCATTCACAATTGCTTCAAAGAGAATAAAATACCTAGGAATCCAACTTACAAGGGATGTAAAGGACCTCTTCAAGGAGAACTACAAACCACTGCTCAGTGAAATCAAAGAGGACACAAACAAATGGAAGAACATACCATGCTCATGGATAGGAAGAATCAATATCGTGAAAATGGCCATACTGCCCAAGGTAATTTATAGATTCAATGCCATCCCCATCAAGCTACCAATGAGCTTCTTCACAGAATTGGAAAAAACTGCTTTAAAGTTCATATGGAACCAAAAAAGAGCCCGCATCTCCAAGACAATCCTAAGTCAAAAGAACAAAGCTGGAGGCATCACGCTACCTGACTTCAAACTATACTACAAGGCTACAGTAACCAAAACAGCATGGTTCTGGTACCAAAACAGAGATATAGACCAATGGAACAGAACAGAGTCCTCAGAAATAATACCACACATCTACAGCCATCTGATCTTTGACAAACCTGAGAGAAACAAGAAATGGGGAAAGGATTCCCTATTTAATAAATGGTGCTGGGAAAACTGGCTAGCCATAAGTAGAAAGCTGAAACTGGATCCTTTCCTTACTCCTTATACGAAAATTAATTCAAGATGGATTAGAGACTTAAATGTTAGACCTAATACCATAAAAATCCTAGAGGAAAACCTAGGTAGTACCATTCAGGACATAGGCATGGGCAAAGACTTCATGTCTAAAACACCAAAAGCAACGGCAGCAAAAGCCAAAATTGACAAATGGGATCTCATCAAACTAAAGAGCTTCTGCACAGCAAAAGAAACTACCATCAGAGTGAACAGGCAACCTACAGAATGGGAGAAAATTTTTGCAATCTACTCATCTGACAAAGGGCTAATATCCAGAACCTACAAAGAACTCAAACAAATTTACAAGAAAAAAACAAACAACCCCATCCAAAAGTGGGCAAAGGATATGAACAGACATTTCTCAAAAGAAGACATTCATACAGCCAACAGACACATGAAAATATGCTCATCATCACTGGTCATCAGAGAAATG
Source organism: Chlorocebus sabaeus (assembly GCF_047675955.1). Classification (NCBI taxonomy): domain Eukaryota; kingdom Metazoa; phylum Chordata; class Mammalia; order Primates; family Cercopithecidae; genus Chlorocebus; species Chlorocebus sabaeus. The sequence continues at coordinate 83,804,393 of NC_132916.1, forward strand.
CAAATCAAAACCACAATGAGATACCATCTCACACCAGTTAGAATGGCGATCATTAAAAAGTCAGGAAACAACAGGTGCTGGAGAGGATGTGGAGAAATAGGAACACTTTTACACTGTTGGTGGGAGTGTAAACTAGTTCAACCATTATGGAAAACAGTATGGCGATTCCTCAAGGATCTAGAACTAGATGTACCATATGACCCAGCCATCCCATTACTGGGTATATACCCAAAGGATTATAAATTATGCTGCTATAAGGACACATGCACACGTATGTTTATTGCAGCACTATTCACAATAGCAAAGACTTGGAATCAACCCAAATGTCCATCAGTGACAGACTGGATTAAGAAAATGTGGCACATATACACCATGGAATACTATGCAGCCATAAAAAAGGATGAGTTTGTGTCCTTTGTAGGGACATGGATGCAGCTGGAAACCATCATTCTTAGCAAACTATCACAAGAACAGAAAACCAAACACCGCATGTTCTCACTCGTAAGTGGGAACTGAACAATGAGATCACTTGGACTCGGGAAGGGGAACATCACACACCAGGGCCTATCATGGGGAGGGGGGAGGGGGGAGGGATTACATTGGGAGTTATACCTGATGTAAATGACGAGTTGATGGGTGCAGCACACCAACATGGCACAAGTATACATATGTAGCAAACCTGCACGTTGTGCACATGTACCCTACAACTTGAAGTTTAATAATAATAAATAAATTTAAAAAAAAAAAAAAAAGGAATGTGCCAAATATCCATGGCAAAGAATAGAACAGACATTTTAGTTTTGACTTGATTTTATCTGAAAGGTTACTCGCTTATACAATTATATGCATTGTTAAAGAAGCTACAGTTAAAAATGAATTTAAAGCCTAAGAAAAGAGATTACTACTATCCATTAGCTAGATGCCAAAGAAGTCTGACAAATTTAATTATAATATGCTTTTTATATATTGTCCCGTGAGACTTCTATGGCATTTTACAGTGAACCCCACAAGGAAAATTAGCAATAAACAAAAACTAAGAGAATACAATTGCATGCATGTCTGATATGTGGAAATAGAAACAGAGCATACTCGACAAGGACTATCAGATGCAAATATCTATAGTGCCTGATGGAGCAGATGGCCAAGTTGATGAGTATTTCCAATAGTTTACAGCCAAACATTAGGTCCAAAGCAGTTCACTGGGAAAAAAATAAATATACTAACCTGAAAAATCTCAACTGAAAAGAAATGAATGTATCAAATTCTAACCATTTGTTAAGAGAGAGCCATTTTGGGGAAAACTTGAGCTTTCATATTTTTATTTTTGAAAATATCAGAAAAATCAGATACACTATAAAAATATGATAACTTAAAGACGTAGGTCTGGTATAAATTAATCAATCCTACTTTCATTTATGAATTGGAATTAATTGGTTATTTAACAAATAGAGCACTGTGGAAATTTCATATCCATATTATTGGGTGGCAGAGGTAACTTTTTTTCTTGTTATGTATTAATTAATGAAATGGTTAACAGTCGGTGAATGGCATATGGTGCTTCTTTCACACCACTGTGAGCCATGCCACAGAATGCTGCATCACCCTTCTAAGAAATTTTTTCTTCTCCTTTTTCCCCATATGGTGTTCAATTCTAAAATAGATTTTTCCGCAAATACTCAGTGTCTCCATCCAATATTCCATAGTTGGGAATCAGGTAAGGCTAAAAGATGAAAGTAAGTTCATATAAACCTTCAGCTCCCAGTTGGTTCTCTTCATGAGAAGTCTTATCTATACATATGTATTGCCACAGAATGCCTGATTTCCACAGAAATCAAGTGAAAATCGAGCTCAACCATTTGCCTGAATATATCTAACTCCTCTTGATAGCAGAAAATTAAGATTAAAGTATTTTGGTCTTAACAAGCCACTTAGTTGAAACCACTCACTTATTCAGAAGTTTGACCTCAGAAATGTAAGGAGCTGAACAGAAGCAGATCAAAGTTTGACATAGGGAATCTTGCCATGACTTTCAGTATATAATTAGATTGCAACCTCCAGGGCTCCATGGTGGAGATTTATGAAACGGATTAAATGCTAGCATATCATTAGTGCTGACTGGCATCCTCAACTCAATTCAGCCATGATGGTTTATTGAAAACATGTTTGATTAAAGACATTTGCAAAAATTATATAGGAAAATGTGTTTTGTCCATAAACATGAGGATGGAAAGTTTTATTAGCAATCTATTGTTATTCTCAATTCTAGAGATACAGAAAAGATCTTGCCTGAAAATTACCTACTGTTGAGGGCCTTAAGCTAATGACTATTCAGCAATGGTTTTTTTAAGGTTGTTTGTTCCTCCTGTACTTGCTGTTAAATTTTGTACCTGCTGATAAATTTTCTGGACATTTTTTGCCCCATTTAAGAAAAATAATAATAAACCTTTTTTTTTTTTGGAAAACAAAATAACCTAGGCTATATTTAAGAATGAATTGAACTGGTCTTGATTTATGTTTGCAGCAGATGGTTCTGTCTTTCAGTTGGGTCCAAAAGGTTTTTCTGATTCTCTAAGTATTACATTTTATCTTTCTTGGTAGCACTCAATAATTTATCCGCAAATTATTTATAACTACATGACAATTTGTACATAATTCTTCCCTATTATATTAAAATAGGATTACTTACTTACAGTAGTTCTACTGTTTTCCTCAGTAGATCATGCATTTTAAGAGGCCAGAAAACCATGTTTTTATTTTTGTCTCCCCACTGCATGAAACACAATCAGTGTTCAATAAATATTTTTGAACACATAAATATTATACATTACAGGTATTTATGTTGGTGATAATATAGTGATAATGTAAAAACTTTTATAAATGTAAGTACCATTATGAAAAATAAAAATATTTTAAACTAAAATTTCCTTATCTATTTTCTATTGTTTCTTTTTTATTATGACTATATATTAAAATTTATAAGAATCAGTGAACTGGGAGGCAAAATAAATTACTCAGGGAATTTTACTTCCTATATCATGAAGCAGGAAGTAAGAGATTATAAGCTTCCAAATGATGTTAACATGTGTACCTATAGAATTATAGGAAACTTCAAATGGGAAAACTTTTAAAATCTTTAAAAATAATATCCTATTCGTGACAATAGGATATTGTCACTATTTAGCATTGCCTTTAAGAAGGAAGACATATTATTTTCTCACTCATTGATAAATTCATTCATTCGTTGTGTAAGTATGTGTGAAGAATACAAGATGAAATGAAATACACCTATTGTCCTCACCATGCCCAAAACTTAGCAGTTGAGCTAAACACTGAAGGTACCACAAAGGAAGTGCTAAGGAAGTTTAAAAAGGAAAGATAACTTTCTTCTAGGTAGAATAAGAGAGCCTTCATAGAAAGTAGCAGAAGGATTTTGTATCCCTTCTGGTGCACACAGTGTTTAAAAGCACTTTTTTTTTTTTTTTTTTTTTTTTAGAGTTTTTAACATGAAGGGCTGTTGAGTTTTGTTGAAGGCCTTTTCGGCATCTATTGAGATACTCATGTGTTTTTTGTCATTGATTCTGTTTATGTGATGGATTACATTTATTGATTTGCATATGTTGAACTAGCCTCCCATTCCAGGAATGATGCCGAGTTGATCATGGTGGATAAGCTTTTTGATGTGCTGCAGGATTCAGTTTGCTAGTATTTTATTGAGGATTTTTGCATTGATGTTCATCAGGGATATTGGCCTGAAATATTCTTTTTTTGTTGTGACTCTGCCAGGTTTTGGTATCAGGATGAAGCTGGCCCCATAAAATGAGTTAGGGAGGAGTCCCTGTTTTTCTATTGTTTGGAATCGTTTCAGAAGGAATGGTACCAGCTCCTCTTAGTACCTCTGGTAGAATTCAGGTGTGAATCTGTCTGGTCCTGGACATTTTTTGGGTAGTAGACTATATTAATTACTGCCTCAATTTCAGAACTTGTTATTGGTATATTCAGAGATTTGACTTCTTTTAGGCATTGATGGAACATATCTCCAAATAATAAGAGCTAATTATGATAAACCCACAGCGAATACCATACTGAATGTGTAAAAACTGGAAGCATTCCCTTTGAAAGCTGGCACAAGACAAGAATGCCCTCTCTCACCACTCATATGCAACATAGTATTGGAAGTTCTGGCCACAGCAATCAGGCAAGAGAAAGAAATAAAGGACATTCAAGTACGAAAAGAGGAAATCAAACTGTCTCTGTTTGTAGATGACATGATTGCAAATTTAGAAACCCCCATCATCTTAGCCCAATATCTCCTTAAGCTGATAAGCAACTTCAGCAAAATCTCAGGATACAAAATCAATGTGCAAAAATCACAAGCATTCCTATACACTAATAACAGACAAACAGAAAGCCAAATCATGAGTGAACTCCTATTCACAATTGCTACAAAGAGAATAAAATAACGGAATCCAACTTACAAGGGATGTGAAGGACCTCTTCAAGGAGAACTACAAGCCACTGCTCAAGAAAATAACAGAGGACACAAACATATGGGAAAACATTCTTTACTCATGGATAGGAAGAATGAATATCATCAAAATGGCCATACTGCCAAAAGTAATTTATAGATTTAATGCTATCCTGATTAAGCTACCATTGACTTTTTTTCACAGAATTGGAAAAAAAAAATACTTTAAATTTCATGTGGAACCAAAAGAGGGCCCGCATAACCAAGACAATCCTAAACAGAAAGAACAAAGCTGGGGGCGTCATGTTACTTGACTTCAAAGTATACTACAAAGCTACAGTAACCAAAACAGTATGGTACCGAAACAGATATATAGACCAATGGAACAGAACAAAGGCCCCAGAAATCATTACCCACATTTACAACCATCTGATCATTGACAAACCTGACAAAAATAAGCAATGGGGAAAGGATTCCCTATTTAATAAATGGTGTTGGAATAACTGGCTATTCATATATAGAAAACTGAAATTGAATCTCTTCCTTACACCTTATACAAAAATTTACACAAGATGGATTAAAGACTTAAACATAAGACCTAAAACCATAAAAACCCTAGAATAAAACCTAGGCAATACCATTCAGGACATTGGCATGGGCAAAGACTTCATGACTAAAACACCAAAAGCAATGGTAACAAAAGTCAAAATAGACCAATGAGATCTGATTAAACTAAAGAGTTTCTGCACAGCAAAAGAAACTATCATCAGAGTGAATAGACAACCTACAGAATTGGAGAAACTTTTTGCAATCTATCCATCTGACAAAGGGCTAATATCCAGAATCTACAAAGAACTCAAACAAATTTACAAGAAAAAAAAAAACCCCATCAAAAAGTGGGCAAAGGATATGAACAGACACCTGTCAACAGAAGACATATATGAATCCAACAAACATATGAAAAAAAGTTCATCATCACTGGTCATTAGAGAAAAGCAAATGAAAACCACAATGAGATACAGTCTCACACCAGTTAGAATGGCCATCAATAAAAAGTCAGGAAATACCAGATGCTGGAGAGGATGTGGAGAAATAGGAATGCTTCACTGTTGTTGGGAGTGTAAATTATTTCAATCATTGTGGAAGATAGTGTGGCAATTCCTCAAGGATCTAGAACTAGAAATACCATTTGACCCAACAATCCCACTACTGGGTACATACCCAAAGGATTATAAATCATTCTACTATAAAGACACATGCATGTGTACATTTATTGCAACACTGTTCACAATAGCAAAGACTTAGAACCAACCCAAATGCCCACCAGTAATAGACTGGATAAAGAAAATGTGGCACCTATACACCATGAAATACTATGCAGCCATAAAAATATGGATTCATATCCTTTTCAGGGACATGGATGAAGCTGGAAACCATCATTCTCAGCAAAATAACACAATAACAGCAAACCAAACACCGCATGTTCTCACTCATAAGTAGGAGTTGAACACTGAGAACACATGGACACAGGGAGGGGAACATCACACACCGGGACCTGTCCGGGGGTGGTGTGCTAGGGGAGGAATAGCATTAGGAGAAATACCTAATGTAGATGAAGGGTTCATGGGTGCAGCAAACCACCATGGCACATGTGTACCTATGTAACAAACCAGCACGTTCTGTACATGTACCCAAGAACTTAAAATATAAGAAAGTACTTTTTGTTTTATTTTTGCTATGTTCTATACATTCTTTGAAATGTCATTATAAAACAGAGTTAAAATACCAAGAGATTAAAATAATTTTAATTAGGTAACAGGCTAGACAGGTAATGACTCAGCTTATTTTAGGAAAAATATGATCAAGTTAATTAGGTGTTACAGGAAGTGATGAGTAGCTTATGTTACATCTGTTGATCTACATCAAGGAGAATGATTGACCTATATTGTGGAAAGCAGGAGAAGGAGATATGTCAAATTCTTCCTTACTTGATAAAATTGAATATCAGAAACGTATTATTAAAAAGTAACTTTGATGCACATATAGAGATTGTATTTTGGTGAATTAATTTCAGTTTTATCAGCAAATACTTCCCTGAATCAAACTTTTCATATGATGATAATATATTTTTTTGATAATATTCAGAGTTTTTAACAAATACCCTCATAAAACTGAACAAGAACTTTGTTTTCATTCAGGAATTTAGTCCACTATCTTCTTGAGTGATCTAAACTCATCATTGACCACTTATTTTTGTTTTTAGCCAAAACGCCCATTGGTGTTTTTTTCTAACTCACTTTATTCCAGATTTATTTGACATAGTGAAAACAACTGCACTCAAAACAAAAATATTTATACTTGGAAAGTAAGAGCATCTGTGAAAGGAACAATAAGACTAGAAAAATGGCCGGGCGTGGTGGTTCACGCCTGTATTCCCAGCATTCTGGGAGGCCCAGGCGGATAGATCACGAGGTCAAGAGAGAGAGACCGTCCTGTCCAACATGGTGAAATCCCGTGTATACTAAAAGTACAAAAATTAGCAGGGTGTGCTGGCGGCCCTGTAGTTCCAGCTACTTGGGAGGCTGAAGCAGGGAAATCGCTTGACTGTGGGAGGCGGAGCTTGCAGTGAGTCAAGATCACGCCACTGCACTCCAGCCTGGGCGACAGAGCGAGACTCCGTCTCAAAAAAAAAAAAAAAAAAAAAAAAAAAAAAAAAAAAAAAAAAAAAAAAAAAAAAGAAAAAAAAAAGAAGAGTAGAAAAATTATGAGGTAAACAAAACGCATGCATGTCATGAAGTCTTATGAAACAGCAACGATGTGGACTATTAATTGGCTTTTGAACTTTCTAGCAGCCAACCCAATAGAGATAGGTGAATTATTTACAGGATTCAAAGTGTACACAAGGCAAAAATAAATTATTCCAAAGTATCATTGGTAATTTTGATAATGAGATGAGAGACATATTTCTTCCCTCCATTCTGGTGACGCTGTGTGCTTTGATAAAGTCTGCTGAAACAATTCGATGGTAGACATAGTAATGTGTTTCATTAAAGTGCTATGCATTTTTCAATGTATACTGATTATATAATTCTAAAAGTGCAGAAAAAGTGTTTTGAACCTGATGTAAAGCTTCCCGATAACTTAGCTTCATCCAATATTAAAATTAGATTATTTACAAAAATTGATATTCTGTTCATCTTTCTGGCGTATTCAATAATTATTATTTCTTTCACTTGTATTTTCTGATAAGTATTAGGCATTAGAAAGTTTCAGGTTACACTGAGTGACAAGTCCCACAACAATTACAAATTCAACCGACCCTTGAACAACTTAGGGATTAGGGAAACCATTGAAAACCCTGGTATAACTTTTAACTCCTCCAAAATTTAACTCACAGATTACTGTTGAATGGAAGCCTCACTGAAGACATCAATTAACATATATTTTGTATGCTATATATATATTATATACTGTATTTTTAAAAATAAAGGTAGAGAAAATGTGATTAAGAAAATTATAAGGCAGACACACTATGTTTATTATTCCTTGAGTAGAAATACATCATCATAAAGGTCTTCATTCTTGTCTTCACATTGAATAGGATGAGGAGAAGGATGAAGAGAGAGTAGTCTTTCTGTCTCAGGAGGTGCAGAGGCAGGAAAAAAATCGTTGTATATGTGAATACGCACAGTTCAAACCTGTGTTTTCCAAGGGTCAACTGTAATTTGAAAATCAACTGAGTGAGAAGTAGATGGAAATCCAAGACCTCTATAGAGAAGCAAATAAAATAAATATCTATGAGTATGGTGCCCATTTTCTTCCTCAGTGTAAGGTGTTCAACACAGAGAGAAATGAGCAATCAAGGCTCCAAACTTCTCCACTAGAATGTTTTTAATTTGGAAAAAATCTAAAATGAGAATTACAAAGTTTTATTATAACTACAGTAAAATATTAATTAAATATAGTATGTATATTTACATTTTTACATATATTCTATATGTCAATCTTTGAATGCTACAATTTAGTTGTTAATCTTTGAAGATAATAGAGTTTTCAGGCTATCACTCTAATTAGTTATTTATCAAATAATTTCAGTTATGAGACATTTATCAAAGAGATGACTTTGGTTTATCTAGTTGTTAAAATATTTTTATTTATACCAATAAAGGAATATCCTCAAATATAAAACGCACACTACATATAAATAAATTCAACATTAATTTAATGATATTTATAGAATTATAATAATAGTCATATTAATACTTACCATTTGCATAGTTTTATAATATGCCAGATAGATCTTCTTCTAGGCACTGTACAAATATTACATCATTTAATCTTCATAAAGACTGGTGAAGTCATTTAGCCAACCTCACATAATTGCTAAGTGACTGAGCCAGTATTTACACCTCGGCAGTTTAACTCCAGAGCATGTGTTCAGATCCAGTTCAAACCACAGTACCAGATGTCAAAAATATCATGATGAGCAGTACAGGTATGACCTCTATTCTCACATAACTATACGGGGGAGAAAATTGTATTTTAATGTAGCTGCAATGAAGATGTGTTGTTTGATGGAAATCCACAGTAGATGAATAAACTTATACCAAAATTACAAAATGAAAACCACAAAGTAGACCTGGAAAAAGAGGTAGGAACTTATCAGGAAAAGTTTTGAAAAAAACTAAAAGAATATTTCAGAAAAATAAAACTACATTTGTAAAATCTTATGATTATATGAATATATATATTCAATAGTGTAGAGCTACCTTTGCTAGTCCTATATATATAGGATAGTAATCTCAATATTGATGGAATTGAAAGATTTATCATCTCATCTTTTACTTAATAATCCTTCCAGATATAGAGTTTGTCAGCAGAGTTTTAAAATTATATAACCTTTGCTTAAAAATATAACTGTAGATTATATAGCAGCGTAAATTATCTTATAGCAAGATTGATTAATTCTGATATTAACATTATTAGCATCACAATCCTTAAATGATGAAGCACTCAATGCTAAATGCCTGGCATATTTACTTCACCAGATAATATGTAAGGTAAGTTTTGGCTTACTTACTACTATTACTTAATATAGTTGCAGGACCCAGACTGCAAAGGTATGCAATAAGATCCTATTTTTATGAGGGATTCTTATGCAATAAGATCCTACTCTAAGAATAGAATCCTATTCTAAGATAGGATCTTATTTTCAACCCAACTTGAACACAAAAAATGAGAATTAGTCTCCAAAGCAAGTAACCTTGTCCACTTGGGAGAACATTTTATGCAACACAGTGCAAGCTGCACAGTTATAAAACCAGAGGTGTCATTTCTACAACTTGAATTTTGAAAGTAAAGGGCACTTTAAAGACACACTCAGCCCCCTTGTCTGCTATAAGCTGGATAGCTCAGCAGTACAGAATCAATGATCTACACTATTACCACAAATCATTGCCATGGGAAGAAAAATACAAACTAGAAGCCTCAAGGTTCTGCAGCTATAAACAATAGCACTGATATAGAAGAAAAAGAACTACAAAAAGTAATGATTTTAAACATATTTTTTCTGGCTTCACAAAATGGTTATGTATATTTTGGATTCCTAGCTAATATATGGGTCAATAAAATGACTCAATCTTTTCTCATGTTAGCATTCAGCAACATCTACTCACAAATGTTTTGCATTTTCTAAGAAATTCATTGGTTTAAAGTAAAACAAACTCATCTTCTTTCTATGTGTGTTCTACTCACAAATGCAGGATATATAACTTTACTTATAATGTGAATCAAATACATTACACAATCTCATTCCAAATAAAAGTTTTGATTTTCTAAATGAATTTTAGATTTCATTTGGTGAATTTAAACTATTTTTACCTCAAATTTTTGAAAGTAATACTTTCTATGCTCTCCTTATTTCATTTTTCATAACTATCAAGCACTAAAATATAGTATTTATATAAATATGGTCAGTTTTGTGTTGCAAGAGGCATTGCTATTTTATGAATTTTAAAAAACATGCTTTATTTTTCAGTGTATAAGACTTGGATGTCTTCTCTTCTGACTGTCCTTCCCAACCTTCTGCTTCACTTGACATTATGCATATAGGGGCTACCCTTGATGATTAGTTAACGAAATATATTTAGCAAACTAAAACCAAACTGGGGGGAAAAAAAAACAGGAAAATGCAGCATAAATCCCCAAGTAATTCCAAGGCTTAAATTTTGTCCATCGTGGCCATTCCATCAATCCTAACCCCTCGATTGTTAAGACTTCTGTTTACATTTTTTAGAATGGGCAAAACTATGTTCTAAAGAGGGCCTAATTGTGGAAGAATTCTTTTCCCTTAGAAAATACCATAACACAGATTTTTTTTGAAGGATAAAATTGTAAATCATGAATAACAAGAGGAAACACAAACACATGCTGTCATCCAGCCGAGCTCAATTCAATCATCTACAGTGTTCATGCATCAAATCCCTTGATGAAGATAGTGCTCTACTTGCGAGGCTGAGATGAGAGGATCGCTTGAGCCCAGGAACTTGAGGCTGCAGTCAGCTTTGATAATGCCTTTGTGCTTCAGCCTGGATGACAGAGCAGAAACAAAAGATAGTGGCCATCAGAATTGTCAACATGCATAGAAATGTGTGCTGATTGATTGACAGTTGTGATAAATGCAAAGTGTAATGTTGGAGATATTGAAGTACCTTTTTTGAATAATTTATCAATACATTGAATGAACCACAGTTATTTCAACTCTGTTCCAAAAAATCTGTCAAAAAAGATGGTTCAGAAATACTTTATGTAAAAGCTTCTTTTAACACTGTTTTTTTGTAATAACAGAAATGTTTCTCTAAAAACCTAAATATAAAAAACGAACACATTGTTATAGTTGTGTGATAGATTGAGCAACTATGAAACTCTGAAAAAAGGAAAGGATTTACGAAATAATTTAAGTGAAATAACTGAAAACCATAAACATAGCCATGATAATTGCAATTATGAAAGTTTTATATATGTATATTTTAAATGTATGTATAATATATAATTTATACATATATAGAGAGAGATGTAGAAATATCAGAATAGGCCATAGATACATGTAAATTGTGGGATTGGTTGTAATTTTTATTTAGTGTTGTAATATTTATGAAATATTTATTTAGTATTTTATTGGGAACCTTAAAAATATACAAGTAATTCAGAATTGTCATATATTAAAATAAATTTTGTGATCCAAATTTGTGAATTTTCTTTATAATTTGGCATGTGATTAATATAATTTTTTTAGTTTAAATCGATTTTATTCTCTAATTAAATATATAGAAATATATATTTATACATTAATATAAGCTTTCATGCTTTCCTTGCTGGAACGTAAGTCCCAAAAGGTGAGATATTTTGTCTGTTATGTTCATTGATCTATCAAATGCATCCAGAATAGTGCCTGGCACTTTGTAAATTTTAGTAAATATTGGTTTGATCAATGAGTGAATCATTCCAAGTAGTTTTGAATATATCTCTCAGAATTTATATGTTCATCTGTCCTCAAGTGAAAATGCCATTCTCAGGTTAAAAATCCACTCCCCTGTGCTTTTCTTGAATGAATAGGTGGGATGTTATTGTATTGTGTGAAAAGGAATAACCATATGGATACAATTGGATTCTTTGGCAAAACAGTAAATACTATACTGATAACATTTTTATGGCAAGTAGAAATTTATAAACCATGTATCATATAAACAACACATTATCCATTGTATTTCCAAATGTTTAAGTAGGTACATGACTGGTATCAAGTTCTAGAGGAGAAACCTCTAAAAAAATGACTGGACTCAGGCAGAATTTCTTGTCTTCTGAAGCATTACAAAAGAGAACAAATAAAGTACACTCCCAGACAGAATAAAAAATGATTATTTGATGATGGCTGAATGGGAACAGCTCCAGCCTCCAGTTCCCAGCATGAGCGACACAGAAGATGGGTGATTTCTGTATTTCCAACTGAGGTACTGGATTCATCTCACTGGGGTGTGTCAGACAGTGGCTGCAGGACAGTGGGTGCAGCCCAACAAGCAAGAGCCAAAGCAGGGCAAGGCATCACCCTACCTAGAAAGCACAAGGGGGAAGGGAATTCCCTTTCTTAGCCAAGGGAAACCGTGACGCACAACACCTGGAAAATCAGGTCACTCCCACCCTAATACTACGCTTTACTAAGGGTCTTAGCAAATGGCACACCAGGAGATTATATCCCGTGCCTGGCTTGGAGGGTACCAGTCCACAGAGCCTCCCTCATTGCTAGCACAGCAGTCTGAGATCTAACTGCAAGGCGGCAGCGAGGCTGGGGGAGGGACACCCGCCATTGCTGAGGCTGAAGTAGCTAAAACAAGTGGCTGGGAAGCTCAAACTGGGTGGAACCCACTGCAGCTCAAGGAGGCCTGCCTGCCTCTGTAGACTCCACCTCTGGGGACAGGGCATAGCCAAACAAAAGGCAGCAGAAATCTCTGCAGATGTAAATGTCCCTGCCTGACGGCTTTGAAGAGAGTAGTGTTTCTCCCAGTGCAGAGTTTGAGTTCTGAGAATGGACAGATTGCTGGCTCAAGTGAGTCCCTGACCCTGGAGTAGCCTAACTGGGAGACATCCCCCACTAGGGGCAGACTGACACTTCACACTTCACACAGTCAGGTACACCTCTGAGACAAAGCTTCCAGAGGAGCAATCAGACAGCAACATTTGCTGTTCAGCAATATTCACTTTTCTGCAGCCTCCGCTGCTGATACCCGGGCAAACAGGGTCTGGAGTGGACCTCAAGCAAACTCCAACAGACCTGCCACAGAAGGTCCTGACTGTTAGAAAGAAAACTAACAAACAGAAAGGACATCCACACCAAAACACCATTTGTGCATCACCATCATCAAAGACCAAAGTAGATAAAACCACAAAGATGGGGAAAAAGCAGTGCAGAAAAGCTTTAAATTCTAAAAATCAGAGCGCCTCTCCCCCTCCAAAGGAACACAGCTCCTCACCAGCACCGGAACAAAACTGGACGGAGAATGACTTTGACGAGTTGAAAGAAGGCGGCTTCAGACGATCAAACTTCTCCGAGCTAAAAGAGGAAGTACAAACCCAACACAAAGAAGCTAAAAATCTTGAAAAAAGATTTGACAAATGGCTAATTGGAATAACCAATGTAGAGAAATACTTAAACGACTTGTTAGAGATGAAAACCATTACACGAGAACGACGTGACAAATGCACCAGCTTCAGTAACTGACTCGATCAACTGGATGAAAGGGCATCAGTGATTGAAGATCAAGTGAATGAAACGAAGCTAGAAGAGAAGTTTAGAGAAAAAGAAGTGAACAAAGCCTCCAAGAAATATAGGACTTTGTGAAAAGACCAAATCTACATATGACTGGTGTACCTGAAAGTGACGGGAAGAATGGAACCAAGTTGGAAAACACTCTGCAGGATATTATCCAGGAGAACTTCCCCAATCTAGCAAGGCAGGCCAACATTAAACTAAGGAAATACAGAGAATGCCACAAAGCTACTCCTCAAGAAGAGCAACTCCAAGACACATAATTGTCAGATTCACCAAAGTTGAAATGAAGGAAAAAATGTTAAGGGATGTCAGAGAGAAAGGTCGGCTTACCCACAAAGGGAAGCCCATCAGATTAATAGCGGATCTCTCAGCAGAAAATCTACAAGCCAGAAGAGAGTGGTGACCAATATTCAACATTCTTAAAGAAAAGAATTTTCAACCCAGAATTTTATATCCAGCCAAACTAAGTTTCATAAGTGAAGGAGAAATAAAATCCTTTACAGACAAGCAAAATAAAAGATACAATATACCAGAATCTCTGGGATACATTTAAAGCAGTATGTAGAGGGAAATTTATAGCACTAAATGTCCACAAGAAAAAGAAGGAAAGATCTAAAATTGACACCCTAATATCACAATTAAAGAACTAGAGAAGCAAGAGCAAACACATTCAAAAGCTGGCAGAAGGAAAAAAAACACACACACACACACACACACACAAACAAAAAAACAACAACTAAGATCAGAGCAGAACTGAAGGAGATAGAGACACAAAAATCTCTTCCAAAAAATCAAGGAATCCAGGAGCTGATTTTTTGAAAAGATCAATAAAATTGATAGACCACTAGCAAGACTAATAAAGAATAAAAGAGAGAAGAATCAAATAGACACAATAAAAAATGATAAAGGGGATATCACCACCGACCCCACAGAAATACAAACTACCATCAGAGAATACTATAAACACCTCTATGCAAATAAACTAGAAAACCTAGAAGAAATGGAAAAATTCCTGGACACATACACTCTCCCAAGACTAAACCAGGAAGAAGTTGAATCCCTGAATAGACCGATAATTAATAGCCTACCAATGAAAAAAAGGCAATAATTAATAGCCTAACAATCAAAAAAAGTCTAGGACCAGACGGATTCACAGTCGAATTCTAACAAAGATACAAGGAGGAGCTGATACCATTCCTTCTGAAACTATTCCAATCAATAGAAAAAGAGGGAATCCTCCCTAACTCATTTTATGAGGACAACATCGTCCTGATGCCAAAGTCTGGCAGAGACACACGCAAAAAAGAAAATTTTAGACCAATATCCCTGATGAACATCGATGCAAAAATCCTCAATAAAATACTGGCAAACCGAATCCAGCAGCACATCAAAAAGCTTATACACCATGATCAAGTGGGCTTCATCCCTGCGATGCAAGGCTGGTTCAACATACGCAAATCAATAAACGTAATCCAGCATATAAACAAAACCAAAGACAAAAACCACATGATTATCTCAATAGATGCAGAAAAGGCCTTTGACAAAATTCAACAGCCCTTCATGCTAAAAACTCTCAACAAATTCGGCATTGATGGAACGTATCTCAAAATAATAAGAGCTATTTATGACAAACCCACAGCCAATATCATACTGAATGAGCAAAAACTGGAAGCATTTCCCTTGAAAACTGGCACAAGACAGGGATGCCTTCTCTCACCACTCCTATTCAACATAGTGTTGGAAGTTCTGGCCAGGGCAATCAGGCAAGAGAAAGAAATCAAGGGTATTCAATTAGGAAAAGAGGAAGTCAAATTGTCCCTGCTTGCAGATGACATGATTGTATATTTAGGAAACCCCATCATCTCAGCCCAAAATCTCCTTAAGCTGATAAACAACTTCAGCAAAATCTCAGGATACAAAACCAATGTGCAAAAATCACAAGCATTCTCATACAACAATAACAGACTAACAGAGAACCATATCATGAATGAACTCCCATTCACAATTGCTTCAAAGAGAATAAAATACCTAGGAATCCAACTTACAGGAGATATGAAGGACCTCTTCAAGGAGAACTACAAACCACTGCTTGATGAAATAAAAGAGGACACAAACAAATGGAAGAACATTCCATGCTTATGGATAGGAAGAATCAATATCATGAAAATGGCCATACTGCCCAAGGTAATTTACAGATTCAATGCCATCCCCATTAAGCTACCAGTGACTTTCTTCACAGAATGGGAAAATTTTATTTTAAAGTTCATATGGAATCAAAAAAGAGCACGCATTGCCAAGACAATCCTAAGCAAAAAGAACAAAGATGGAGGCATCATGCTACCTGAATTCAAACTGTACTACAAAGCTACAGTAACCAAAACAGCATGGTGCTGGTACCAAAACAGAGATAGAGACCAATGGAACAGAACAGAGCCCTCAGAAATAATACCCCACATCTACAACCATCTGATCTTGGACAAACCTGACAAAAACAAGAAATGGAAAAAGGATTCCCTATTTAATAAATGGTGCTGGGAAAACTAGTTAGCTATAAGTAGAAAGCTGAAACTGAATCCCTTCCTTACACCTTATACAAAAATTAATTCAAGATGGATTAGAGACTTAAATGTTAGACCTAAAACCATAAAACCTAAGCAATACCATTCAGGACATACGCATGAGGACTTCATGTCTAACACACCAAAAGCAACGGCAACAAAAGCCAAAATTGACAAATGGGATCTAATTGAACTAAAGAGCTTCTGCATAGCAAAAGCAACTAACATCAGAGTGAATAGGCAACCTACAGAATGGGAGAAAATTTTTGCAGTCTACTCATCTGGCAAGGGCTAATATCCAGAACCTACAAAGAACTCAAGCAAATTTACAAGGAAAAAAACAAACATTCCCATCAAAAAATGGGCAAAATATATGAAGAGACATTTCTCAAAAGAAGACATTTATGTAGCCAACAGATACATGAAAAAATGCTCATCATCACTAGCCATCAGAGAAATGCAAATCAAAACCACAATGAAATACCATCTCACACCAGTTAGAACGGCAATCATTAAAAAGTCAGGAAACAACAGGTGCTGGAGAGGATGTGGAGAAATAGGAACACTTTCACACAGTTGGTGGGACTGTAAACTAGTTGAACCATTGTGGAAGACAGTGTGGTGATTCCTTTAGGATCTAGAACTAGAAATGCCATTCGACCCAGCTATCCCATTACTGGGTATATATCCAATGGATTATAAATCATGCTGCTATAAAGACACATGCACACATATGTTTATTGTGGCAGTATTCACAATAGCAAAGTCTTGGAACCAACCCAAAAGTCCATCAGTGACAGACTGGATTTTAAAAATATGGCACATATACACCATAGAATATTATGCAGCCATAAAAAGATGAGTTCATGTCCTTTGAAGGGACATGGATGCAGCTGGATACCATCATTCTCAGCAAACTATCGCAAGAACAGAAAACCAAACACTGCGTGTTCTTACTCATAGGTGGGAATTGAACAATGAGAACGCTTGCACAAAAAAAGGGGAACATCACAAACTGGGCCTGTTGTGGGGCAGGGGGAGGGGGGAGGGATACCATTAGGAGATTTACCTAATATAAATGACGAGTTAATGGGTGCAGCACACCAACATGGCACATGTATACAATACATATGTAACAAACCTGCACGTTGTGCACTTGTACCCTAGAACATAAAGTATAATTTGAAACAAGAAGAAGAAGAAAGTGGATAACACAATAACAACAACAACAACAAAATGATTATTTAACCTTGTCTCCCAGCTAATTTTGTTATATGGTGCTTAAGTTAAAGTAGGAAAGTATTTTATCAGAAAACCCAAGAAAAATGTTAGACTTGTGAGTAATGGTAGTCTATCTGAGGCTCTATCAGAAATCCTATTATTTACCTGCCTTGGATCACTTGTCAGTAGGCAATAAAGAATTCAACCTGGTATATCCCAGATATACTGCAACCAAGTTTATCATGGGACAATTTCTCTGCCACAGTATATACAGATGCTTCTCTGGTTCATTAATTTGACACTACCTTTCATACGTATTTGCTCAATGTCACAATATAATTATAGGTTGTGATGTTTTATAATCTGTATAGGTTGAATTATGTCTTCAAAAAATAAGTTGAAGTCCTAATCCCCACACCTTACTTGGAAATTAAGTTTTTGCAGATATAATTATTTATGATGAGTTTCATACTAGAGAAGGATGAGCTCAATACTGTATGACTAGTTTCCTTATAAGAAGATGGTGTGAAGACATGGGGGAAGAAGGGCAAATGAAGACAGAGGGAGAGATCGGATTTAAGCTGCCACAAGCCAAAGAACACCTGGAGCTATCAGAAAGAGACAAAGGAGTATCTTCCCTAGAGGCTTCTGAGAAAGCATGGACCTGCTGATATCTTAATTTCAGCCCTCTAGTCTTTAGAACTGTCAGATAACACGTTTCTGTTGTTTTAAGTCATTAGTATGTGTTACTTTCTTATGGCAGACCAAAGAAAATAAAGAAGCTCTGATAAACTAAGTATGACATTGGATAATGCCATGTAAAGAACACTGGACTTGGAGACATGGATTTCAATCGTGGCTCTACTGCACTATGTGGTTTGTGATCTTTGAAGCATACTAAACTGAAAGGTCTTAACCTGTCAATGAAAATATTATGTACATCCTTGTAATACCTTCCTTTGCTCTTCATTGAGTTACCATGTATTGAGAACACTATTGTAAGAGCTAAAAAAAAAAAAAAAAAAAAAAAAAGCTTTCCTTAAATTCCCATTACGTTTATAAAATACACCAAGTGCTACAGTGATTTGTACCTTACACAAAAAGAATGTACACTGATCTCAGAGAATTAAAATGTTCTAAAAGAAGAGTAACTTGCAAATGCTTAATGCTAACTCTAAATTTTCCCATTCCTGCTAGTTCAAAGAAAACCAACCAACAGTATCTCTTGAATGTAGATATGCATGAAGAACAAACAAGTTACACATGGATAAGAATAGCAGGTGAAATCCGAGTAGTAATACAGGAAAACATCAGGCATTGTCTAAGTAATATAGCGCACAGATTACATAGAAATGAAAAGAGTATTTAATGAACTAGGGAAGACTAGCAATCCCATAAGGAAGCCACAGTCACTGCCCTGAGACCATTGATTACCACACAAATGTATTGACCCTAAATTTTAAAAAATCAATAAATTAAATGCAGATTATTTGTACCCATGCTCCAGAGTTTCCTAACAAATTTGACAACATATGGGTCTTTTTGACAGCCCTTTACCACTTGACCCAAGCATATCAACAGCCTGTATTAATTTAAGGGATAGCACACAAGAGCAATATATGGACTAACCACAGAAAAAGTTAAGTATTTTGACAGCTTCAACCCAGTGTCTGAAAGTGGAAATTTAGATAATTATGCTGACCTTTCACTTGGAAAATCTGGAGGGAAATGAGATGTTTTTGTGAAATCTATATTAATCTATCTAAAATACAACCAAAAACATTCTAAATTTTTAATAGAGTCAATTTCTGAGCAATTTTGGATTCACACAATAATTGAGCAGAAGGTAAAGTGATCTGCTGTGCACTTGCTGCTCCCAGACATGCATAGCCTCCCCAATGGTCAACATTTCCCACCATGGTGGTACATTTGCTAAAATTGAACCTACATTGTCACATCATTATCACCCAGAGTTAAAAGTTTAAACTACAGTTCATTGTTGGTGTTGTACATGTTATAGGTTTAAATAAATGTATAATGACATGTATCCATCATTACAGTATCATAGAGTAGTTTCACTGCCCTAAAAAATCCCGTATGCTCTGCCTTTTCATCCCTCCCTCCTTTCGAAACCCTGGCAACCATGGATCTTTATCTTTTTACTTTCCCAATACTTTTGCTTCCATTAGAATTTTACATAGTTGTAATTATACAGTGTACAATCCCTTCAAATTGGTTTCTTTCACTTAGTAATATGCATGCAAGTTCTTTTCATGTCATTCATAGTTTGATAGATCATTTCTTTTTATTGCTACATAATATTTTATTGTCCGGATGTACCAGTTTGTTTATTCATTCACCTACTGAAAGACATCTCAGAGGCTTTCAAATCTTGGCAATTATGAATAAAGAAACATTTGTGTGTGAGTTTTTGTGTGAACAATAGGTTTTCAAATCCTTTGAGTAAATGCTGAGGAGCACAATAGCTGAAATATGTGATAAGAGAGTATATTTAGATTTATAAAAACCACCAAATTGTCTTCCTAAGTGGCCGTACCATTTTGCATTCTGACTAGAAATGATTGAGAGTACCTGTTGCTCCATATGCCCATTGGCATTCGGTGTTTTCAGTGTTCTGGATTTTAATCCTTCTGATAGATGTGTAGTGGTGTCTCATTGTCATTTTTATTTGTATTTCCCATATGACATATGATGCCAGGCATGTCTTCATATGTTTATTTGCCATCTTTAGATCTACTTTGTTGAGGTGTATGTTCAGGGTTTTTGTCCATTTCTTTTCTTTTCTTTTCCTCTTTTTTTTTTTTTTTTTTTCAGTCAGCGTGTTTGTTTTCTCATCATTGAGTTTTAAGTGTTCATTGTATCGTTCGGATAACAGCTCTTTATCAGAAATGTATTTTTCAAGTATTTTCACCCAATCTGTGGCTAGTTTTTTCATTCTCTTTACAATGTTTTTCACAGAGCAGAAATTTTAAATTTTAATGAAGAAATGTTCCTTTTTCTTTCTTTTGTGAATCATGCCTTTGGTGTTGTATCTAAAAAGGCATCACCATAATCAAAATCATCTAGATTTTTCCTTTGTTATCTTCTAGGACTTCTGTCATTTTGTATTTTATAATTAGGTCTTTTATCCATTTTTATACATTGGTAAATATGGTTTGCCAATATTTTGTTGAGAATTTTTGCATCTATGTTCATGAATGATATTGGTCTGTGGTTATCTTACTTTTGTCATATCTTTCTCTATTGATGGTATTAAGGTAATGCTGGCCTAATAGGATGAATTAGAAAATAGTCTCTCTGCATCTATATTACAAAAAATACTGAAGTGAAATGACATAATTTCTTATTTAAATGTAAGGTAGAATTCACCTGTGAACTCATATGGGCCTGGTGCTTTTTGTTTTGGAAAGCTATTAATTATTGATTCAATTTCTTTAGTAGAAACACAGCTATTCCAATTATCTTTTTTTTTTCTTGCATGAGTTTTGGTAGATTGTGTCTTTCAGGGAATTGGTCCATTTTATTAGGCCATCAAATATATGGGTATAGTGTTTTCATAATGCCATTTTATTATACTTCTAATGTTCATGAAATTTGTAGAGATGTCTGACTTCCCTTTTATTTATGATATTAATATTTTGTGTCCTCTCTCTCTTTTTAAATTAGCCTGGATAGGGGCTAATCAATGTTACCAAAGAACCATCTTTTATAATTTTCAATGAATTCCTGTTCTAACTTTTATTATTCTTTTCTTCTGCTTATTTTGGCTTAATTAGCTCTTTATACTCTAGTTTCCAAAGGTATCAATTTAGAGAACTAATTTTAGATTTTCCTTCTTTTCTAAAATATGCATTCAGAGATATAAATTTCCCTGTAAGTACAGCTTTTGCTATATCTCACAAATTTTAATAAGGCATGTGTTTATTTTCACTTAGTTCATGAGAAACAAATTTTCTTGAAATTTCTTCTTTTAACTGTTATTTAGAAGCATTTATTCTCCATATATTTTGGGCTTTGTTAGTTATCTTTCTATTTTTGATTTCCAACTTAATTCCATTGCATTCTGATAGCAGAGTTTGCTATCAGTCTGATTTCTATTTTTTTAAATTTGTAAAGTGTATTTTACAGCCCAGAATGTGTTCTACCTTATGAATTTTCCAGGTGAGCTTAAAAATGTTCATTCTGCATTGTTCCATGGAGGAGTCTATGGTTGTGGTGTGTTTAACTAACTTTTTGCTGAATTTATGCCTACTGAATTTGTCTATTTCTGATACAGTGGTGTTGAGGTCTCCAACTATAATAGTAGATCAATCTATCAACATGTTTCTATCAGTTTTGGCCTCATGTATTTTGTATTTTGATTGTTTAATTTGTTGGTGGTAGAGGTAGTAAAGTGTGTGTGTGTGTGTGTGTGTGTGTGTGTGTGTGTGTGTGACCTCACAAATAGTACTGCTAAATGTGGCAGCTCCAATGCAGAGATTTTCTAGATACCATTCTAGATCTAGATGCCTTGGCAGTCTTTTGTATACTTTCACTTGTTTTCTGTGTGTGGGCCTCAAGTTTTGTACTTTTTCTAGAGCCATAAGGACTGATGATGCTTTTTTTTTTTTTTCTGTTTATGTAGTGCTTACACAGAGGGCTGTTAGTGAAACTCTTCTGCTCTCTGCAGGAGCAACTCCCCTCTGCAATTTCCTTTTCCTCACTGTCCTTGAGAAATAACATTAGCTGTCACCCCTCATATGGAAGAGGTGTTGGGGGGTGGCGTGGGAGGGTCTCCTCTCATTCTCTGGTAGTGTTTGTTTCCTTTCAGGGCTTCCCAGATCATGTTTATGTATTTTTTTCTCTTCTCTGATCTTTTTTTTTTTTTGAGTTCTTGGCCTCCTTGGTATTTTCATTTTTATCCATTTTGTCTCCTAGTTTCCCTTCCCCATTAAGAATTTTTATTTTATAAGCCTGTTTCACTTACCTTTTTTCACATCTTGACGTGCGAGTTTCTAATCACAGGCACCCTATTTTGTCGCTGCACTCTGCAGGCTTCCACTTGTTGGTAAAATTTTGACAATTTTAAAGTGTTTTTAAGCCAATATGTCTGCTTCTGTGTTACACATATTCTGTACCCAGGATCCCTGTTTCTCATGATTATGTACTGAAATTTTTTAGGGCAAAATGTGTGAAGCTTTTGCAGAGGCTCAAAATGTTAGACATGGCTTTTTCTTCCAAGAGAGTGAATGATAATAACTGTTTATCTCTCAGAGAACTAAAATTTGGAACTAAGGAGGGAGTTTGTTTCTCATGAATAATTTAAGCCCAAAAGGAGAAAGAGAACAAACATAACAGCTCACTCTCAAGAAAAAATTAACAGTTTGGAAAAGCTAAAGACTCAAGTTCACCCCAAAGCATAGTGCCTATTGCCAAACAACCTAATTGGCTATAGTTTTCATACACACACACTATCTCACATACACACAAACACACACACACACACAAACACATTTCACATTGAGAAATGGAAGACAAAGAAATATTGACTAAAGAGGAGTACATTAGTACAGAGGAAGAGATAGTTGTTATGAAAAGCTTAAGGCTTACAAACCACTTATAGCCCTTTAGCCTTCTTTTGTAATTTTTGTATGACTTTATTAGATTTTTCCATCTGAATTAAAAGATAACTTGCACACTAATATTAATATAAACTCCCCCAACAATTACTAGCTACTACTCTTTACAAGATGTTTTAAGTGGGTGAGATAGAATAGTTATAAGGTAAAATTCAGGTTCTAATCAGGTAAAGTCATTTTCATTTAAATTCTATTTATTCATTGTGACTGTGAAGTACTCTCACAGAAGTGCAGTGTATCCTGTTTTAGACCTCTAGGTACCTAGAGGACATATGCCTAGGTGACTGAGAGCAAATGTACCTTTTTATTAATTATGGGTTATTTGGGCTCATGGATGTTGATATATGACATTTATTCTGTATTTAAACAAAAAGTAATTTCATGCATTTATTTATTTATTTATTTATTTATTTATTTACTTTTATTTATTTATTTATTTATTTATTTTGAGACGGAGTCTTGCTCTGTGCCCCAGGCTGGAGTGCAGTGGCGCGATCTCGGCTCACTGCAAACTCCGCCCCCCCGGGTTCCCGCCATTCTCCTGCGTCAGCCTCCCGAGTCGCTGGGACTACAGGCGCCCGCCACCTTGCCCGGCTAATTTTCTTGTATTTTTAGTAGAGACGGGGTTTCACCATGTTAGCCAGGATGGTCTCGATCTCCTGACCTCGTGATCCGCCCGTCTCGGCCTCCCAAAGTGCTGGGATTACAGGCTTGAGCCACCGCGCCCGGCTTATTTACTTTTGAGACGGAGTCTTGCTCTGTCGCCCAGGCTGGAGTGCAGTGGGGGGATCTCGGCTTACTGCAAGCTCTGCCTCCCGGGTTCACACCATTCTCCTGCCTCAGCCTCCCGAGTAGCTGGGACTACAGGCGCCTGCCACCTCGCCCGGCTAGGTTTTTTTTTTTGTATTTTTTTAGTAGAGACGGGGTTTCACCGTATTAGCCAGGATGGTCTCGATCTCCTGACCTCGTGATCTGCCCGTCTCGGCCTCCCAAAGTGCTGGGATTACAGGCTTGAGCCACCGCGCCCGGCCTTTGCATTTATTTTTAATGTAGTTAATTGTTTTCTACTCTGAGATACTATAGGTTTAATAATAAGTAAGCTATAAATAGACTTTTTGTTTTTTAAAATCCATATTTTCTACATTTTAAAGTCTGTGAAATTGGAACGCATTTTTATTACTATAATGCAGGCCAATATATTTAGCATTTCTATTCTCTTCTAAGTATTTGTAGGAATGATATATGATTTAAAAGTCAAATAAATCTAAAAAAGATCTTTCAAAAGATATGAAATAAAAATGTTAGTGATATGAAAACATTCTATAAAATTTAACTGGAAGCTTTTAAAATATATCTTAGAGGAAAATAAAACAATTGTTTGTCTTACCTTTAGTGATGTTTCAGGTTAAATGAAAAATGATAGTTTCCATCTTACACAGAACAAAATTTTGCTCCCAAAATTAATAGTTTGGAGATATTCAATATCTTAGAATTTATTTTTAAAACAGAAATTACTTTGTTTTAAACTAATGCCAATCTTTAAAAAGTCATTATGTCAATAATAAAGATCTATTTAATATTTAAAATTTTTATTTATAAATTACTTTTAAGCTGCTATTTTTATTTTTCGTGAAATTAAAAAAATACTTTCCTACACAGAATATAGTAAATTAGGTAATTCAACAACTATTTAACACAGTTGAAAATAGATTAGAGACTGTTTCTAACTTCGAAGGTCACATAGGCTGTCATTCAAATGGTTCATTTTTTGGTATGGGATTTTAAAGTAGGATCACTATATAGCAGGGAATTAACACATGGGTCAATTTACCTATTTCTCTGTGACAGCTAAATTATGCTTTAACATCAATTTGAAATCTTATAACCAATCAATGTATTTGACCAGTTTTGTTTTCTTGTTTATGTTTTAAGTAAGGCAGTAATATGTTTTTAAGTCCTTAAAAAGGTTCTCATACCTAAAAAGTTATTTCTCTCATTAAATTGTCATTTTTCTTGAATTTTCAAATTGATAAAAAATAATAAAAATAATTTTTAAATAAAATTAAACATTTTGCCGCAAAATCCACTCTGCTAGTATTTCCATATCCGTTGTTACAATGAGTTTTGATTAATAATAACTGAGGGTCCCCATATTAGCTTTACTCATACAAGAAAAGAGTTGGCTATAGTTTACCTTGGACAGATGACTAATGAATGCCTTTACTTTAGGACTCCATGGTTAGTCTCATTCAAAATCATGCCATTTCCTATTTTTGTATATGACTATCAGTTACCATGGGACATTGACAATTATAAGCAGCAAGACCTCCGAGTGTTTCTCTGTAATTAACCAATTGTAGAGTGTCTATATAAGCAGTATATGGAGGTAGCTTTTTTATCCAAGAGTAAATAAACCCACGACATATTATTTTCTAAATAAATAAGCACAATACCCAATAAAAAAAAAAAAAAAAGGGTGTTAAAAAAAAAAAAAACTGCTGGGAAAAACTTTCTGTGAAGCATTATGAAATCTGTAAAGCTGTGGAATTAGACTCACAAAGGCAATAGAACCAGGGGGTGATGGCCAAAGCCTTCCACCAGGGAAGAGCTGACACGTGGACTCTTCAGGGGAAAGATCACCATATATTTTTCACTCTCTTTCAATGTTAAGTACCTTTGAACAATAGGAAACATAAACATGTGAAACTGAAACTGTTTTGGCCCTAATTATTTCTAAGAAATCAAACATATTGAGTGTGATTGTTGGTCTCCACTTGATTGTCTGAACTTCCTGTTTGTAGAAAGCCCACTTGGGGCTTCAGTCTGTGCAACTGGGGGGCATGACCAACTGCACACATGGGCACCAAAATATTTGAATTGCACAAATATAATGTGTATTTGCAACTTTCTGATGTAGCGCTTGACAATATCAAATGAGAAAATGTCTCAAACATCACCTCAACAGGTCTAGAACCAAACCCTCATAATAACTGGTCACATTGCTGCAGGCCCAGGTTTAGTTGGCTAAACTCAGTGTGTTCAAGATCATTATCTTTCTGAATCTTTTAAAAAAAGATAGCTTTAGCTATGCCTGCTTCATCCCTTTAGTAAACCATGTGAGCTTTCTTCTCCTGCTATACCATTTGTATATGTGACAGTATGTGACAATTATCATAAATGTGATTTCAATTTTCATAATATAAAAATTATTCCAACATTCTGTTCACATTTTTTCTTCTTAAACTCCAAGTTATCCAGGAAGCTTATATTTTTAATGAAAATAAAAACGATTTTAAAAATATTTGTTGTTGTGTTTAGCAGTGTTTAATCTCTTTTTAATAGAACTGACTGAAGAGGATGAAATACATGAGAAACGAAATGAATATTAAACACTTAGGAAAAAATAAATGGCTTTGTCACTGGAGAACACAAAGAATAAGAGTCAATACATTTAAATGGCAAAAATATAGAGTGGGAGTTCATGTATTTTTTCCAACTGAACTTCAGATATAAGCAATTAGTGAGATGTGATTTGTGAAAAAATATTGCAGATAAAAGAAATAAATTAGGTGAATAATATTGTTTGTATTTGTGAAAAAAATTAATTCAATTTTTTCAATTAATTTGACTCAGTCAAGAAGGTTACATGCCAAATGCTATCTATGACTTATTGGTTGACTGATTTGATTATCCAACTTTGGCAAAAGAACAGACATAGTTTCTTTTTATTACTAATTCTTTGGCAAAATTAAGATGGTCACAGAATAGTGCCACTACTACTATTACTATTACTGTTGCTACCAATACTACCACCAGCTAGCATGTCTAGAGTTGTTACCTTGGACAGACCTTGTGAAAAATTTTATGTAACCCTTTTAATTATTAGCACTTTTCATCTTTTCACTAAACACATTGATAGTTCCTACAGTTATGCCCCTTTTAACATGAGAAAACTAAAGGCAAGGGTGGTTTGAACTCAATATATAGGCTTCTCTAATACATGTAACAATGTAACATATTAATAATGTTTTATAATGTTATAAACGGAATTATTGATATAAAAATGTTTTAGAATGATAGTTGCCTATTCTTTCAGAAGTGACATTAGCATGCCTCCCATAAGCTTTGTTGTCAGAAAGGATCATATTTATTCCTAGGTTTGTCTTCTTCTACCTTTGTGATTTTTCTGAACCTCATCAATAACAGTATAAATATAACACAGTACCAATCTTGGTACATGGGAAAAGCTGCATTAATAATCATTGAATAAAATATTAAATCCTGTTATGTGTCTTACAGAGGCAAAAATGAAGTCAATCAACTTTGTATCTAATATCTATAATTATGCCCATTTTTATAGGCACCAAATAATAATAACAACTACAATAAGGATAAAACTAGCATTTAGTTCTTAGATGTATTATTTTATTAATCACAGCTACTATTATTAACTAGAAATTGGGGAAAAGCTTTTGGGTCAGAGACAAGTAATCTGTGAATCATCATAGGACACGTGCACCCTTGCCTGTCCCACCTACTCAGCTACATTCAGAAGAGCAGGATGACAAGATCGAGGGAAATGAGAGAACCGATTTTTTATTTTACAGTCTTTTTTTTACACTCTTTTTCTATTCAGGAATGCTAAAAGAGTCCTCTACAAGCAGTTTCTTTACCAACAAGCCTGTCACTTCTGGCTCAACAACAACAACAACAAAAATGCCCTCTTTTTGTTTTCACATCACTAAAATTACCACTGCCAAGAGGAACCTCACAGATTCTAAAACCTTTGAATGATTTTTCTTGTCTCATTTTTCTTGCATTCTCTTGACATCTGACTCTCTTGATCACTCTTACTTTCTGAACCCTCTCTTCTTCCCAAATACCATGCTCTGCTGTTTTTTCTATAGTATCCTTATCTGTTACGTCTCAGCCTCTTTTACACTCTTCTTGATTTGTTCTTGAAGAGTGAAGGGTCCATCCTTGAGCCTCTTTTTGTAGGATATAAGCTGTCTCTAGATGATATTATCCATTTCAAATGCTTTACCATTTATATTCTGAATTCTTCAAAATCACTTTCTCCCAGATTAGTCTTCTCATCTCCAGAAACATCATATTTGACCTCTACTCATTATTTGTATTTTATTATTCTACAGGCATTTCCAACTCAATATGCTTAAATCAGAAAAGAGTATTTTCTCTACATTCCTTTAGTGACAAAATTGCTTCCTTTTTGATATTCTGATTTCAGTGAGCACCTGGTTATCAAGTTTGCTGATGAAATGTGAAACTCAAAAATCATCCTTTAATCTTTCCTTCAGGATCTATATCCAAATCAACAACCATAAACCATCTATTCTGCATCCTTATTAACTCCTAAATTCACCTAAGTTCTTTCTGTTTTTCATTATTATCTTAGTTCAAATAACATCTTTTGACCTACAAAACTCTATAGGAAAATTTTCTTCCTGGCCTCAAGCTTGTTCTACTTTTTAGCCATGATAATCTAAAATATAAATTTGGCCAAATTACTATTTTGCTTAAAATAGGTGGCTGACATATCATTTAAGATGAATTTCCGACCCCTTGAAGAGGTAATGTTTTGGTTTTCAACTTTAATTTTTTTAATGATATTATTCTTGTGTACCTGTCTAGCTGGAGTTTGTACAATCGTTAACATATCTCCTACTTCTCTGTCATCCAGAGTGACTTGCAGTTCCCCAAGTTTTTCATAATCACTTAGCATAGGTTTCCTTTCAGGGTATAGGCTGCTTTATCACCCAGATTGCATGCTTGTTACCTAATCTCCTTCATGGGATGAGATTTTCTCAACTTCAGAGCTCAGGTTGATCACTTCATTTTTTCTTTCCTGGAGGTTTTTCTGACTGGGCCCTCCGTAACCAGAAGACGTGCCACTCTGCCATGCATGGAACTTCTCTCTCATAGAACCCATCACACTGTATTGGAACCTGCCTCCAATCTGAAGGTTCAAGAATAGGACATGCACACTGTGGCTCTTTGCATCCCCAGCATTGAGAAGAATGCCTGGCATAGAGCTGGACTGAACAAATATTTATGTGATACATAAAAACATGAACATGCTAGAGAAATTATCAAGTGACATCTAAGTACCAGCAGTGCAAATGGATTCAAAAAGTTAAAAGAATTTATTTAGAAGAAATACATTCTATATCCCAGAGTGTGAGGGAAAACATCAGATAACAGTAAAGAATAATACACTGAGTAAAGGCACAGGGAGGAAAGGAAGGCACTGGCTCAGCTCTAGTAGCCAAGGTGCTCACAATTACAAAGACCTCACAGGACATCGGAAGATATTTATTCCTGGTTAAACCCATCAAAAATAATCCCTTTCATTATCTTTTTAACATATGCCCTCAGCTTTGTAGAAGATAGTCTCAATAAATATTAAGCCTTGAATCTTTTGAAGATCTCTTACTACACATTCCTGCTGCGAAAGCTGTTAGCATACAATATTTTCTAAAGATGACATGTGGTATATTATACCCTAACCTGATGGGAAGAATCATGTGGATGCTTAAAGCAAACATAGTATGTTATTTTTATGAAATACTTACATTACTTTTGCCTCATACCCAACTTCAAGCCTTTAAATCCAAGTAGAGAGAGCACAAAATCTAGGACACTTTATTGTAAGGTTTGCTAAGGCGTTCCTACAAATGAATGCATCTTCTGTTACCATAAAATGAGTCTCCTTTTTTTTCATCCTCACTTTATATTCTTAAAAACATTTCCCAAGTAGATATGAAAGGTACTCAACTAAAAGTGTAAAAACAGCCTCTCCTCAATGTCTTCATTCTATTTGATTATTTTATGGAAAAGAAAGTCCATGTAATGCCCCCTTCTCTTAATTTCTTTGGCTGACCTCCAAAGTGTAACTGTCAGCTAGCGTTAACTAAATAAGTATGAGCTATGGCCCAAGGCCCATTTACTGTCAGTCATATGCATGAGAATATGCCCCCTGTATTAGCACTGCTGAATGTCAGGAATAGGGACCATCAGTATAATTCTATTTATTCTGATTCCCAAAGACTGAGTAAGGACATCAGGAACTGTTACCAAAACAGACAGAAAAGTTTGTGACAAAACTCTCTTAGCTCAAGTATCTTATTCAAATATAATTAAATCTCATCTTATAAAGGAAGGCTTTGGTGATTAATCTCATCCGTCATTTTTTGCTTGGCAATCTTACATTTATTTATCCATGTTTAATACTTTAATTGTCATTGTTTGGTATTTTTCTCTATAAAAGCAATCTTCGTGTGTGTGTGTGTGTGTGTGTGTGTACATATAGGTTCTATCTACTCATTTAGACAGTAGCTTGATTAGGAACATGATTTCTGTTCTATATTTGTTCTTTATCCTTTTTTTTTTTTTTTTAGAATATCTCATCCATGTTAATTTTCTGAGCATATATACTATATAAACATATTAAAATATTTTATGTGATTATCACATATGCTCAGTTCTGTAATATTTCACAACATTGTTTTCTTTCAGTTGCCAAAACAAAAAGAATCTAAGGAAGACAATATCTCAAAATATTTTCCAAACCATAGATTATTCCTCTCTCTATATAAAATCTTTCTTTATTGTTATAAAAATATAAATACATGTATAAACATATGTTAAGCAAAAGCAAGACCATATCTACATTCAGCCTTCTAAAATTCATTTTTTTCCACTTAATATTAAAATATCTTATTAACAATCGAATCTTCAGTTCTAAAACTTTGCTTAAGTATTTATTATACTGGATCTTATGCCTTTGTTGATTTTCCCTATATTGAAAAATGCACATAGTAACATAGTACTATGACACAGAGGAGTCAATTTATATTAATGAATAATGCTTCAAAGCCACAAGAAACTGAAAACCGTTTTTGAAAATTTTCTATCAATCCCTGAGCAAAAAGGTCTGTAATTTCATTTTGGATATCTTAGAATGTGAAGCAATGCTACATCTGCCTAGACTTCTTAAATGGTAACATATCATAAAACAACAAATTTATTTTATTAAATATATAAAGACACAGTAGTATCTTACATATAATGATTCCTAACTATAAAACTGCTTGTTTGATATGGGGTTATCATACCACTAAGAATGGCTCTGGCAATCTCAGTTAAGAGTTTTAAATATTTGGTCTAGGTTTGTTTCATGTATCACTTAATTATCATTGTTGTTGTTGCTGTTAACTGTTGCTTTAAAACAACTCAGGATGGGTTTTGTAGATTTCTATACAATATGACACCTTACCTAGTAATGTGTGACACACACGCTGTGAACAGAAGCCTCATTTCAATATGGAGTTAAATTTATTTTTCCTCTACCCACTCCTGATGCAACATGGTTATGCTAGGTATTAGATAAAATAAGGTGCATCCATTCAAGCGGAGCTTGAAGTCATTTCACCCCTTCTGGTCTCTGGGGACAGTGGAAGAAATATGTGATGTTGCTGACCCTGTTGTCCGTTTAATGAGTCAGTCAGTTGTGCCTTGGGTGATGCCAATGCCAATGACAGCCACTAAGCTGTGAGGCTATCAGTGAGCTGTATCAGAGAGAAAGTGGAAATAATATGTTAAAGTATATGTGAAATATATGACAAAAAATAGAGGCTGAGAATTTCTGTTTCAATATTTATGGAGAAAAGTTTCTTGCCCCATTGTGTATTTGAAAATCTATGATTATTTTATGTTGATTAAAATTTTATTCTTATTTCAAAACAAACCATCTTCAATTTTGAACTTCTATTTCCAGAGAAACTTCATGATACACAAAATATTTGTTTCATCGATTTGGAAAATATTTGGTCATTAATTGTTCAAATCTTCTTCAGTCAGCCTTCTCTTCTTCTCAGGGGATTCCAATTACAATTGGTATATTGCTTGTCCTTTTTCCTTTACTTTTTTGAGTCTTTTTGTTTCTCTGTGTGTTTCATTTTAGATAGTTTTTATTGCTTTGTCTTCAAGTTCACTATCTTTTCTTCTGCAATAATCTCTTATCTGCCAATAATTTCATCCTTTCTTGAAATTTCACGTGTTGTAGTTTTCATGTATAGAACTTTGATTTGGGTCATTTTTACATCTTTCATGTTGCTAATTAACATGCTTTATCTTTCCACTAGCTTTTTGAAGATAAGGAACACAATTAAGATAACTGTCTTAGTGTTCTTTTCTGTTAATTCTATGTGTCAATTATGGGTACGTTTCAATTGATTGAGCTGTCTAATTATAGATCATATTTTCCTGCTTCTTTTCATGTCAGGACTTTTTTACTGGATGCAAGTTACTGAAAATTTTACCATGTTGATTGCTGGATGTTTTTGTATAATTACAAATATTATTATGTTTCGTTATGGGGCATAGTTATTTGGAAGTAATTTTATCTATATCAGGGTTTTACTTTTATGATTTGTTAGATGAAGCCAGAACATAACTTAATTTAGGGATATTTATTCCTCCCAAGAAGACATTTCTGAAAATTCAAGCCAGAGCCTCATAACCGTAAAGTATTAAGTTCTGGCTAGTGGGAAGTTATTAGTCCCTACCCTGTGTGAGCCCTAAGTACCCTTTCCTCTAATCCTTTCTGATGATATTTTTTTTGCTGGCCTCCCCCTACACACATGTCTGCTGAATACTGAAGGAGACTTTCAGTAGATCTCTGGAGATTCCTGTGTCTTCAGTTCTCCCCTCACTAGGATTCTGATCAGGTTACCATAGACTTTCTACTATATATTCTCATCTCGGAGAGCTTGCTAGGCTCCATCAGTGTCCCTCAACTTCTGTTCCACATTCCATGGCCTGAAAACCCCTCTTAAGTATAAAAGATGGAGCAATTGTATGGCTTGCTTAATTTGTTACCTCTTTCTCAGGGAGCACTATGCTTTGTTCTCTGATGTGAAGAATCTTCAGAAATATAGATTTGAATATTATGGCTGGTTTATTAGTTGTTTCAAGTGTGATGATAAAATAAGTCCCACGACTACATCTTGGTAGGAAGCAGAATTTCCTCACAAAATACTTGTTGAATTTGTCATCCACCATGTAGTACATCACTGATGACATGAAAACCAAAAGATAAACATTTCCTGGAGATGCATCAGCACCAACATCAGAAACCAGAATTTATTTTTAGATGATTGTTCCCAAAGAAATTGATTTAACCCTAGGAGCCGCAGAAGAAAGGCTCTGTGAAGTATGACTGTTCATTTAGATCAACTCATTGTTCTCATTTAATTTAACTTACTTTTTCTTTCAAGAATTATTATCTAACATATAAAAAGTGAGGAGATAGCATTTAATGTGTTCACTTCATTAGTTAAAAATGTCTTAAATATTTACATTGTTTTAGTATGTAAAGGTCATCAAATAAATCAAATTTAAAAATAGGTTATTCTGATGAATGATTTAATTTTTTATTAAAATTAAATAAAGTAAAGGTTTTGCAAGTTCATTATGTTAGAAATAAGCATCTGACATTATCAATAGTGCTATTGGGAAGTCAGATTTAAAATTCAATATTTAGATAAAACAATGTGCTGTTGTGATTATAAAAATACAACTTTAGGTGGAGCACAACCTTATGGGTAAAACAACGTCCTTACTAAATTAAGAATTCTATGAAACAAAAATATACTTAGAATTGATTTCATTGCCCATGTAGTTCAAAACTGCATTCATAGAAGCTCCAATAAAGTATCATCAGAAATTAAAGCTGCTATCAAAACATATCAATATTTCACAAATACAGAATTACAGTAAACCATAAAATGTTCATCACAAAGCTGATTTTGAAAAAAAAAATACATCAGTATGGCAATAGATGTGCATTCTAGAAACATTTTAAAATGTTTAATGTTTTACCCCTTGAAGAATAATTGTAAAATTCAAATTAAGTATCTCAAATGATATGTTGCCATTGCTTTCAAATGAATCCTTCATGGTTTGGTTAAATTTTGTTCAAAGAAGTTGAAAATCTTGAGTCAAAATAATTAATGGAGCATGAAAAACTTCAGTTTTTGATATTAAGTAAATTGACGTTACTGAAAAACAGTTTAAAAAGAAGAAGACTTTATATCTCTAAGCAATAGAAAACAATGGGCTATCGCTACACACCTTTTAGAATGGCCAAATTCTAAATTCTAAAACACGAAAAATACCATGCCAAATACTGGAGAGGAGAATACGAAGCAATAGGAACTCTATTTAACACCACACACTCACACATAACACAGATTTTCCAGGAAAATGTTTGATGCCTCATGATTAGGAGGTTAAGCAATGGTAGCAAGATTAAATCCCTCAGACAAACACTCGGCAAATGCTCACTAGACACAGTGACTTTGTACTATGACCATCACTTTGCCTTTTCATTTAATGTTGAAAAGAAGATTCTGGAAGTACCCAACAAAATGGTGAGATGAGGAGATCTGTGAGAACACAGTCATCTTTTCAACTGGCAAACTTTAGAATATATCTTTATTAATTTTAAAAAAGATTAATTTAAAAAGGATCGTATTTCTAATACTTAAATCTGATAAACACACAAGCAAATGTTATGTGCCTTGTTTAGTATAGAACATAAGTCTATACTAGAATATAAATATAAAGTCTATACTGGAATACAAATCATCCAAAATGATTTATAAAGCAAAGTGAAGTAAAAAAACTCCTAAAGACAATCCACCATCACAATCAAGCAGGATTTATCCCAGGGAAACTCAAATATTGCTCACTTGTCTAAAATATAATAATACCATATCATAATAATAGATAAAACAATGCATATCATATCACCATTTAAAAAGATGTTCCAAATTTAACACTCATTTCTGAATATTTAAAAATAACCGTTTTATAAAACCAGAAACAGTGATATGGGAGTGGGGCAGGGAAGTGCTGGAAAGGGAAGAGCGTGGTCCCTGGCTAGGGCTCCACCCCTGGGCCTGTGCCCAGGGACCTAGGTAAGGACGGGGATTTCTGTTTTCCTGCCCAAATGTTGCATTTCCCAAGACCATCCTGGCCTGCCACGCCCGCATTCCGTGCCTGTAAAAACTCCCGAGACCCTAGTGGGCTTGGGCACAAGCGGCTGGACGTGGGGAGGAACACACTAGCGGAAGACACAAGCGGCTGGACGCAGAGGCACCTATCTGAGTAAGAGCGCACGGGCGGATGCTGACTGACTGGCAGGCCATGGAGGCCATCGACCCTTGGAACGAAGCAGATTTTGGCTGGGGCGGTCAGAGGAGAGCCCTGCTGCTGAGCAGCCCTACTTCAGGGGAAAACCACCTTCCCACTCATCTCCCTTTTGTCTCCCCCATCTGCTGAGATCTACTTCCTCTCAATAAAACCTTGCACTCATTGTCCACGCCCGTGTGTAATCCAATTTTTCCGATACACCAAGGAAAGAAACCCCGAAATACAGAAAAGCCCTCTACCCTTGCAATAAGGCAAGGGATCTAATTGAGCTGATAAACACAAGCTTCTTGCAGATGTCGAAACTAAAAGAGCACAGGGTAACACACACCCACAGGGGACTCAGGAGCTATAAACATTCACCGCTAGATGCTGCTGTGGGGTTGGAGCTCCACAACCTCCCCGTCTCCATGCTTCCGCTAGAGGTTTGATCCCCGGGGCACTGAAGAAGCGAGCCACACCCCCATCGCACGCCCTGCTAGGGAAAAAGGGAACTTTTCCTATTTCAGTAGAATACTTGAATCATGCATAATGCATATCTTTAACCAAAAACCCATGTTATACTTATCAGCAAATTACTAAAATCATTCCCTTTAGATTCTAAGAAAAAGACACATGATTATCACTCTAATACTTTTTGATGAATTCTGTTAAGTACAATCTAATCTAAACTGAAGAGAAGAGAGGATTTAGTTATTGAATAAAAGAAAACAAAATTTTCTCTAATTGCAGATGTGAAATTATGTGAATAAAAATAACAATACATTTAATAACTTTCATAATTATTAAGCAACTTTTTGAATGAATAATATAAATAATATGTATGTATAAAAGAGATAAAATAGCGTCTATATTTGAAAGTGTATGAAAACTCATTAGAAACCATAGATGTCCATGCACCTACATACACACATGCACACACACAGAGGAATTAAAATAATAATCAATTACTAAATGTTCCCAAAAGTGGCAAGAAAGAAAAGAAATGCAAGGAGGTGATGCTCCTTTGCCAGCAAAGTTGCAGTGAGGTTGACATTCTATAGAGTACCACATCACTGAAACACTAACACAAATATATGGTGAGACGATCATTTTCAATGTAAAGTGAGATTATCTTCCTTCTTCATTCTTTGAATTCATCATTCTTTTTCCACCATGCAGGCATCAGTCTTCGCTTTAAATATACGGTGCCACACACTGAAATAAAAAGTGAACAATTGCTAAAGAAAGTGACCCATCCGTGCTCCATTCCCCCTCCTCCCTTGTCCTTTAAGGACGCTTCCTGGAAGATCATGAGCAAAAGCCGGGAGAAACAGAAGATAAAGGATATAAAATTAACTATTAAGCAGTGGAAGAAAATAGGATAAGCCTGAAGCAGAGTTTCTCTATTTCCTGGGAAATATGCTAAATGTCAACCGGATGGTGAGAAGAAAGAAGAGGACCTGGGTCCTGAGCCTGGGTTTTAGATACTCTCTGAGCACCTGAGTAAAGGTTCCATGCCCCATCCTCTTATGTCTTGACCTGAGAGGGTAACACAGGCAATATGAAAAGCTTTCTAACAGAAACCATTAAATGATTTTAGTGATATTTGAGAACAGTTCTATCTCATACTTTTTTAGTCTAAAGGTGACCAGTCTCTAAAAGTAGACTTGCAACTTGTATGGCTGAATCCAAGGGCAAGATCAGGGTTTGGCCTCCGCCGATGGGGTAAAGGGCAGCCTGAGAGAGAGGCTTGTTGATTGATCGGAATGTGCTTCAGGGAATTCCTAAACCATCCAAAAGCTGAGGTTAAATCGATGCTTGGAAAGAGACTAGGACTTGATTCTGGAGGGACTGCAGATACCAGGGTCCCAGATTCACCGACCATGTAACTGCAAGCAGGGGTGGGAGCTCAGAAATCAGCAGCCAATGCCACCACAAACCGTATATCTCGGCAGAGACCAACGGGAACTGAAGAGGCCTTCTCGGTTCAAACACCCATCTGCTAAGACTAGGGAGACTTGTATGTCTGCCAAAGAAGTTGAACCACCTCCAGCGAGAAAGAAAAGCAAGACACCTAAATCTAATTCAATATTCGTTAAAAAACAAAACAACAAAGCCAAACCTTAGTGCTAAAATAGAAATTAATGAGTTACTTTGAATTCGTATGATTATTTTCCTATCTACATAAAAAGGGCTTGCAAGTTTCATTGATTTGTTATACAACAATTGAGTTTAACTTTTACCCCATGAAATATGTATCTTTGAAATTTATAAGCCAAATAGCTTTTAATGTCACACCTAACAGGATTTATGTGAGTTTCTGTGGTGGTATATAAAGAATCTTGAAACATGTAGAAATTTTACTTCTCAAATTCTTAGAAAACTGGAGTTTTAGAGATTTATCTACAAGGATGTTTATTGTGGCATTAATTATAACTGACAAAAATTGTTAATTTTATAAACACCAATGATTGGGGATTGAATCATATTTGAATGCAATTACCAAAAGTTATGTTTTATGAAATTAATTAATGAAATGAAATGATAACAACACAATATTCAGTAAAATGTCAGCAGAATATAGGAAAGTTGGGTGGAAGAAATTGTTATTATTTTTACACTTCTGGCATAGTTCTAGTATTTAAAATATCTTAATGTTTCTTAAAGCAGATAAACTGATTACATTTTTCAAAAATAAATACTTCATATTTAAATATTTGAGAATAAGTAAAAGGCATGTGTTCTTAAAAAGATGTTATCTCTTTTGTAAAAACCAATAATATATGGGTTTTGTGACTGTGAATTCTGCATCTAAAGGATATTTCCAAAGTTGCTTTTTAAAAATTTTTGTATATTTTTTAATTTTGTGGATATATAATCGGTATGTACATTTATGAGGTACCTGAGATATTTTGATACAGGCATACAATGTGTAACAATCACATCAGGGTCAATGGCGCATCCATCACTTCAAGCATTTGGCGCATCTTCGTGTTACAAACATTCCAATTATACTCTTTTAGTTATTCAAAAATGTGCAATACACTATTATTGACTACAGTAATTCTGTTGTGCTATCAAATACTAGATCTTATTTATTCTTTCTAACTATATTTTTGTACACATTAACTACCCCCACTTCCCCTCCAACCCTCCAGTACTCTTCTCAGCCTCCAGGAGGCATCATTCTACTTTCTATCTCCATGAGTTCAATTGTTTTAATTTTTGGTTCTCACAAATGAGAGAGAATATGCAAAGTTTGTCTTTCTGTACCTGCCCTATGTCACTTAACATAATATCCTCCAGTTCCATCCATATTATTGCAAATAATGGGATCTCATTCTTTTTTATGGCAGAATAGTAGTACATTGTGTATATATACCATGTTTTCTTTATCCATTCACTTACTGATGGACACTTAGGTTGATTCAAAATCTTAGTTATTAATAATCCTGCAATCCAACTTGGGAGTGCACATATCCCGTCAATATACTTATTTCCTTTTTGGGGGCTACATACCAAGCAGTGGGATTTCTGGATCATATGGTAGTTCTATTTTTAGATTTTTTTGGCAGACTTCCATACTGTTCTCCATCATGGCTGTACCAACAGTGGACAAGTGTTCCCTTTTCTTCATGTCCTTATTATCATTCATTATTTCCTATCTTTTGGATAAAAGACATTTTAACTTGGGTGAGATGATATTTCATTATAGTTTTGATTTGCATTTCCTTGATGATCTATAATGTTGAGCACTTTTTCATAATACCTATTTGACATTTGTATGTTTTCTTTTGAGAATTGTTTATTTAGATATTTTGTCTATTTTTAAATTGGATTATTATTTTTTTTTCTGTTGAGTTGTTTGAGCCCTTATATATTCTGGCTATTAATACCTCATCAGATGGATAGTTTGCAAATATTTTCCCCCATTCTGTGGGTTGTCACTTCACTTTGTTGATTGTTTCCTTTGCTGTGCAGAAGTTTTTTAACTTTATGTGATCCCATTTGTCCATTTTGTTCTTTGATTGCCTATGCTTGTGGTTTATTACTCAATAAATCTTTGCCCAGACCAATGTCCTGGAGAGTTTCTCAAATGTTTTCTTGTAGTTGTTTCATAGTTTGAAGTCTTACATTTAAGGTCTTTAATTCATTTTGGTTTGAGAAATAGAGGTCTAGTTTAATTCTTCTGCCTATGAATACCTACCTAGTTTCCCATTTCATGAAGAGACTGTCCTTTCCTCAGTATATGTTCTTGTACCTTTGTCAAAAATCAGTTCACTGTAGATAGAATGGATTTATTTCTGGGCTCTCTATTCTGTTCCATTGGTCTATGTGTCTGTTTTCATGTGAGTATGATGCTGTTTTGTTTACTATAGCTCCGTAGTATAATTTGAAGTCAGATAATGTGATTTCTCAAGTTTTGTTCCTTCTGCTTAGATTGGATTTGACTATTCTGAGTTTTTTGTGGTTCCACATAAATTGTAGCATTTTCTTCTACTTCTATGAATAATTTAATTGGTATTTTGATAGAGATTATATTGAATCTGTAGATTGCTTTGGGTACTATAGATATTTTAATATAAATTCTCCCAATCCATGAACATGAAACAACTTTCCATTTTTTCTGTTCTCTTAAATAACTTGCATCAATGCTTTGCAGTTGTCATCATAGAGATCTTTTCACTTAGTTAAGTTTATTCCTAGTATATTATTTTATTTATAGCTATTGTAAATGAGATTACTTTCTGGATTTTTTTTTCAGATTGTTTGTTGTTGGCATATAGAAATGCAACTGATTATTTATGTTGATTTTGTATCCAAAGTTATTTATTTTTAGAAAATTATTTGGTACAAATTTAACAAACCTTAGCTCGATTCTCAGATTTTTTGGTGGCTTTACATAGGTGAAGGATATATTTATCTCCTCTGTCTCTGAATTTCCACAGTATACCTTATCTGTGTCACTCATTCTGATACTAACCTTTACTTCAATTGACAATGGTACTATGTACTGATAAACCCATCACAAATTGAAAATATTGAAAGTTGAAAATGAAGTTAATATACCTAAATACTTAAACTGCCTAACATTATATCTTAAATTAATACACCTAACCTAACAAATATCACAGCTTAACCTAGCGTATCTTAAAAGTGCTCAGAACACTTGCATTAGCCTAATTTTGGGAAAAGATCAAAATTCAAAATTTGAAGTATGGTTTATATTGAATTTATACCATTTTTACACAGTAGTAAAGTTGAAAAACGTTAAGAGGAACCATGATAAGTCAGGGACCATCTGTCTAGTGGGTTTCCCTGTTACTTCACTCAACCAAATGTGGATAACTTTCCTCCCAACTCAACTGCAAACTGTTGAAGAGCAGACTAGAACAAAGTTTGAAACAAGTGACCTTAGATTTTGTTCTGCCTCTCTTTTCTCTAACCCGAAGCTCTACCTAGCATTACGAGTCAAAGAGTTAATACTTAATGCTCAGATATTTTAAAATTTACTGCATTGACCTGCAAAACAACGTCATAAAGAATTAATTGCATTTTGTAGTAAACTTACACAGTTCTCTCCCTGGAGATTGAAAGTTCTCCTCTTCTGAGGTAGAATCCAAGTCAGTTCATCATTTTTTTCAACTCTTTCTTCTAGAACGTTGTTTTTTAATTGTTGTTGGTTTTTTTTTTTTTTTTTTTTTTTTGAGACGGAGTCTTGCTCTGTTGCCCAGGCTGGAGTGCAGTGGTGCGATCTCGGCTCACTGCAAGCTCCGCCTCCCGGGTTCACGCCATTCTCCTGCCTCAGCTTCCTGAGTAGCTGGGACTACAGGCACCTGCCACCATGCCCGGCTAATTTTTGGTATTTTTAGTAGAGACAGGGTTTCACCATATTAGCCAGGATAATCTCGATCTCCTGATCTCGTGATCCGCCAGCCTCGGCCTCCCAAAGTGCTGGGATTACAGTCGTGAGCCACCGTGCCCGGCCTCTAGAACATTGTTTGTGAGGCTTGTCAATGAGGTCATCCCACACCTAAGTTAAAAGGGGCCGCTGGGCGATTAATTAATCGATTAATTAATTAAGGGGGGACATTTTCTAGTTTCCACTTTATATGAGCTCAACATTGCTCTAGATTTTAGTGTGCAATCAATTTCTACAAAAGCTGTCTGCTGATTACTGAGTCCATTGTTTTAACTGGTAGTCCACTTCCGGGAATGTGTACTGTATCGATATAGAAATTTTCTTTATAGGCTTTCTAATGGAATGCCCCTTTAAAAACAAAATGTTAAGCTGAGAGTGGTGGCTTATGCCATAAACCCAGCACTTTGAGAGGGTAAGGCAGAAGGATCACTTGAGGCCAGGAGTTTGAGACCAGCCTAGGCAATATAGCGAGATCCTGTCTCTTAAAAAATTAAAAATAAATAAATAAAAAATTAGCTGGGTGTGGTAGTGCACACCTGTAGTCTCAAGCTACTTGGGGAGCTGAGGTGGGAGGATTTTGCTCTGGCCCCAGAGGTCAAGGCTGCAGTGAGCTATGACTGCACCACTGCACTCCAGCCTGGGTGACAAAGTGAGAATCTGTCTGAAAAAAAATATATTTTTATGTATGTATAATTTTTGAAGAATAAACATTTTGACGAACTCTCTCTCTCTCTATATATATAAAAGTTTTGAAGAATAAAATGACCACATTTATTTTTCTATGAATCTATTTTTCAATGTCTGTCTATCTTTATTCGCCCTCCCAGACCATTTGAGAGTAAGTTCAAAAAAGATTATCTTTTACCTCTGGCCAGGCACGGTGGCTCACACCTGTAATCCCAGCACTTTGGGAGGCTGAGGTGAGTGGATCATGATGTCAAGAGATCGAGACTATACTGGCCAACATGGTGAAACCTCGTTTCCACTAAAAAAACACAAAAATTTGCTGGGCGTGCAGACCCTCACCTGTAGTCCCAGCTACTCGGAAGGCTAAGGCAGAAGAATTGCTTGAACCCAGGAGATGGAGGTTGCAGTGAGCCCAGATTTCGCCACCACTCTCCAGCCTGGGCAACAGAGCGAGACTCAGTCTATAAAAAAAAAAATTATCTTTTAACTCAAAATTATTTAATGTATATCTCCTAAAATAAGAATGTTCTCTTACATCTTTTATATAACAATACAAATATAAAAAATGAGGAAATTAACATTGATACAAAATTATCATCTAATGTGCAATAAATACATGCTCAAGTATCACTAGTTGTTCCAATTATATTTTTTAGAATTTTTTTTCCTGGTCCAGGATACAGCCCCGGATTATGTGTTACATTTCATGCCTTATCTCTTCAGTAATCTTTGATATGGAATCATTCTTTTCTGCGTCTTTGTCTTTTCAGAGCTCAACATTTTTGTGAAGCAAAAAATAAGTGATTTTTAAAGGAATATTTACATCAGAATTACACATCCTCTGTACTAAAATATTTTATTCACATAAATTTTGTGAAGAAGACATGATGCTTGCAAAAAGTTAGAAATCGTGGACTTGAGTTTAAAATTTTATTTTTTAGCTTTTTAGTTTCCTTGTGATTGGTGTTACAGAATGTAGGTCCAATTTTAAATTTCACATGAACACATGATATTTGAAGTCAATATATTGACAGCTTCAAGGTGGATGGTGCATAGAAGTTAAGGACAAGGGAAAGAAGAAGAAAGAGACAGAAGAGAAAAAATAGTCTAGTTTGTTTTAGAAAGGGATTTCATACTTATCTGAGAACTATTTGGAAAGTTTTTCAACTGTTGAAGATATATTTAACATCCCAAAAATGCTTCCTTTTCCCTTGAAATAAATAAGTCAGCAAATTACAATCCTCCAGGTTTTCCCAAAATACTGCAAGAAAGAACATTTCTCTTGGATATCTAATTTAATTACCTCAGGAGTACTCCTCGTTGCAATATTTCATGGCCAATGCAAGTGCCCTAGAAATTTACAAACCTGCTGTGGGAAAAAACAGTAAAGGTGCGTTAGTTACTTTTTACAAGTTTTGTACAATACTAATGGAAATACAGCTGTGCTTTTAAAAATGTAAAATCCCCATGCAATAGTACCAAGTAAAATTGGTTTAGAAAACACTGGAGCTTATAAAGACTCCAGTGGTTTATTGGAAAATCTTGCTCTGTGTATATTACTAAAACATGAACATTGGAAAAACAATGTTTACATTAGTGCAAGTAATTTGGAATCATGGTAAAACATCTTAATAAACCAAATTAGTTAAATCCCTTCCAGTGACACCATTCTTTATTTCCCACCAAAAATAATTAAAGCACCCTCTTTATTGTTGGGACAATAGGAAGAACAGAATACCTTTAACAATATAAAAATGTTAGTGAAATGGTTTTAATTTTCCTATATCTCTCTTGCTTTCTTTCAATGTACTATGAATCTTTATTCATATTCAGAAATATTTTGTCAGGGTCAAGACCAGGCCAGTGATTCAATTATTTATTTAAAAAATTAAACATGTTCAAATAGTCATTGAGATAAACTAATTTTATACTGAGAATTGTTCTGAAAAAAATATCCTGCTTGGTTCTGGTTACATTTCTTAACTGTTTTAGGAAGTATTTAGACCGCAAATAGTAATTTTGCTAATATATGCTATTTCTCAGCTGAATATCTCTTGAGAATTGCACTTAAGATGCAGTAATTATTTTTGTCATTTTTAAATAAATCAGTACAATTCATATTTAGTGTTACTGACAGTGCTGTAAGCAATTAAAAAGACAAATATT
The DNA here is from genome assembly GCF_047675955.1 of Chlorocebus sabaeus. NCBI lineage: Eukaryota > Metazoa > Chordata > Mammalia > Primates > Cercopithecidae > Chlorocebus > Chlorocebus sabaeus. Next base: position 83,848,593 of record NC_132916.1, read on the forward strand.
GTTGATAGCTATATTTTGAAAACGACTGTTTTGTTTTTTTTTTTTAATTCCACACTGTTTACAATTTTTCTCTGTGTCCACGGTATCCCTGGTGTGCAACTGCAAAAACGTAGGCTCAAACCTCCTTAAGCATTACTTTGCAGAACCCACTGGTGGTTAGAATGACCTCTTTCACCTTGTCAAAAGGACAAACTTGTCCAGCTCACAGTAGTCAATACTCTGAAGAGCATCCCTTCAGTTCAGAGACATGGACCAAGCAGGGACTTTGGCGTGCAGGTGCTGAGATGTGTGGGCTTGACAGAGACAAATAGTACCAGGACTCACCAGCTAATCAAGGACAAGGGGACATCCGGCCTCTGAAGCTGAAGCCCACTTAGATTTCTCCTATATCACTTAATGATGTGAGAAGAGACTTAATTCTTTGAAGTTCCTGATTTAAGGAGCTGAAGAGCAAAGGAAGCCTTTTGCTTGATGTGATCCTTGTTATTAAAAGAAGCAGAGGAGATAAAACACTTTCTATTTTTATCGATTGATGTATTTTGAGGTCAGTATTTTAGTCTGTTCATCTATACCTTGCCCTCTGCCCTCATTTCAAAGTACTTATTCACTTCTGATTAGAATTTCAATTAATTTGCTGAAATATCCTTTAACTGATTACAGTTAACTCTTTCCAAATTGAAAGAGACTTTGCTTTATTTCAGTAGGGCTGTTCATTTTCATTTATGTTGCTCTTCAATTTAATTAAGAATTCCAATTGAAAAAATCTCTGAAAATTTACTGACATAAATTAATTTAGTTTGACATCTGTTCCAAAGTAAGTTGGAAATCAGAATCTTCTCTCTTCCCAAACATAGTTTATTCTCTAGTGTCTTTCAAAAAATTTTTATGAAATGAAATTCTTTGCTCTTAGATTCACTTTGTACCCTACATATTAAATAATATTGATAGAAATGTAATTTTATATTATAGAATGCCAATAACCTTCTGAACATTTCTGCAAATTCCCAACGCAAAAATGAGATGCATCTTATGGTTCCCTCTGTCTTTGATCTCATGCTCCTGCTGACTTATTTTAGTTTGGGGATCTTATTTTCTGTCCAGGGCATGATGCTTCCTTTTTTAAGGGTATTGACAGAAATGTAGTATTGAATCCTCCTCCACAAATGCTTCAGTTTCACAAGTTATTTATGTGAGGTAGTTACATTGTCCAAAGGTTTTATAATAATGGGGAGTTTTAGAATATAAGCATGCTAACACCACCATGGTATTAGACATCGTATTTTAATGTTTTTCATTGATTAAATCTGCCATTTTATATGGGCATGGTTCCTAGTGTCCCAAAAGAATTACAATAGCATCAAAGACGGCTGATCACAGGTTATTATAACAAATAGAATAATGATGAAAAAGCTTGAAATATTGTGAGAATTACCAAAATGTGACACAGACACAAAATGAGCACATCCCATGGATGAAATGGTGCCAACATACTTGCTTGACACAGGGTTGCTACAAAACTTCAAATATTTTGGAATAATTTGAACTTTTATTATAGATTAAAGAGTACATGTAAAGGTTTGTTACATGGGTATACTGTGTGACACTCAGGTTTGGGGAACAAATAATCCCATCACCCAGGTAGTGAGCCTAGTACCCAATAGGTTGTTTTCCAGCTCATGGCCCCCTCCTACCTTCCCACATGAAGTAGTCGGCAGTATCTATTGCTCTCATCTTTATGTTTATGTGTATTCAGTGTTTAGCTTCCACTTATAAACAAAAACATGCAGTATTGGGTTTTCTGTTCATGTGTTAATTCGCTTAGAATAATGACCCTGAGTTCCATCCTTGTTGCTGCAAAGGATATAATTGCATTTTTTATGGGTACATAGTATTCCATGGTATGTACGTACCACATTTTCTTTCTCCAATCCACTGTGATGGACACCTAGGCTGATTCTATGTCTTTGCTATTGTAAATTGTGCTGTAATGAACATATGGAGGCATGTGTCTTTTGATCAAATGACTTATTTTCCATTGGGGATATACCCACTAATGAGATTGCTGGGTTGAATGGTCTTTCTGTTTCCAGTTGTTTGAGGATCCTCCAAACTACTTTCCACAGTGGCTGAACTAGGTCACATACCCACCAACAGTGTGTAAACATTCTCTTTCTCCACAGCCTCACCAGCATCTGTTATTTTTTGACTTTTCAATAATAGCCATTCTGACTCCGTGTGGGATGATATCTCATTGTGGTTTTGATTTATATTTCTCTGAGGATTAATGATGTTAAGCATGTTTTAAATGTTTGTTGGCCATTGGTACGTCTTTTTTTTTTTTGAGAAATGTCTGTTCATGTCTTTTGCCCATTTTTTAATGAGATTGTTTATTTTTTGTTTGTTGATTTGTTTAAGTTCCTTGTAGATTCTGGATATTAGACACTCGTCAAATGCATAATTTGTGAAAATTTTCTCCCATTCTATAGGCTGTTTATTCTGTTGGTAATTTCTTTGGCTGTAAAGAAGTGCTTTAGTTTAATTAGGTATCATTTGTCAATTTTTATTTTTGTTGTGACTGCCTTTGGGGATTTAGCCATAAATCCTTTGCCAACGTCAAGAAGGGAAGTGTTCTAGGATTTCTATAGTTTGGGGTCTTATATCTAAACCTTTAATCCATCTTAAGTTAGTTTTGTATACAGTGAGAAGTAAGGATCAAGTTTATTCTTCTGCATATATCTAGATAGTTATCCAGAACCATTTACTCAATAGGGAGTCCTTCTCCATTGCTGATCACTGATTTTGTCAAAGATCAGACATTGCAAGTGTGCAGGTTTATTTGTGGGTTTTCTACTCTGTTCCACTGATCTATGTGTCTGCTTTTGTCCAAAGTGTTGTAATTCTCTGAAATCAATTTCCTCACCCTTCTCATTTTCGTCATGGCTTTGTCCTGTCTCCAAACTACTATTCATTTTATAATGCAGAAAAAATTATATATCATTCTTTAACTTCAGCTTATCCATTTCTATGTGGCCTCAACTCTTAGATGACTTGTCATCATTATAATTAGAAAACAATGACTTTTTGTCCTAAATTAGAACCCTTTCTTCTTTCAAAAAGAAATAACTATTAACTATGATGAGATTTTTTATTTCAAAAATTAACATATTCTACCCTAGGTGATCAGAGACTCTGATTGCCTGATTACCAATATTAATTCTCTTAGAGGTATTCACTGCAAATTTTATATTTAAGTTAACTGTAATAGAAGTTAGGTCTAAGAAAAAGTAGTACTTTGTGTTTCTCCTTCTTTTATCTTTTATTTGACTTTCAGTCTGAAGGACAGCAACACATTTTATTTCCAGCATTGTCACTGGGCTCACAGTCAGTTGTTGTGACAGTACAACTACTAACATCAGTATCAATATCTTCCCTGGGAGTACAGCAAAACTAGACTCTTACCTTCGGGAAGACTTGGTCCCTGTCAGTTGTTTTTAAGTTCAAACACATGCTTTGTGAGAAGCTGCAGATTCTGTAAGCAAAACCTGTCTTCTTGAAATGAAGACTATCAGTGCAGATGGTCTACCTTTAAATGATATCTGATTCCTTCTTCACACCTCCCCATGTTTTAATTATGCTGTTGTTTCCCAGAATATAACATGTTTTTCATGAATACCTGACTGCTGCTACTGTAGCTGACACTCTTCCCATGATAGGTAGCAAGTTATGAAGCAGTGACTACAGAGAAGCTACTTGTGGAGTGCTGACTACCTTTATGCAACCATTCTTGTTCATTTTCTCCATAAAGTTTAAGCACATAAAACTAAGCCCTATTTTTATAACTTGATGTTGGTCATGATTTCCCTTATATGCAGCTATTAAGTATCGGAGCTAATAACTCAAATATAACTGTATGTGCCAACCACTTAGAATAAAATTTATTGGGAATAGCTTCCATTTCCAAGTTAATCTTTCTAGTTACAACTTCCTGAAATTCATGATTTTATTTTTTAAAATTGAACTCTACTACATATATAAATAGAATGATTCTGGAAAAATTACATAGTTTCTGGAAGTCTCTCTTTCCTCAGTTTTAAAACTAGAATAATAAAGCAGGTTTCTAAGGACTGTATTATATATGAAATCATAGCATGTATGTAAAGCAAAGTCATTAGCTCAAATGCCCACACAAACGAAGCTGGTAACATGAATTAGTAAATCCAGACAATGTAAGGGACTAGGCATTTGGAGATTCTTGGAAACCCATAATACATAAAGGTACTCAAATACAAAATGAGTTTTGCTATACAAAATATTAAAGAATAAAATCTGGCCACAAATCAGGTGTTACTTATAAAAATACTTAGTATGCAAGAGAATAAAAAATGTTAGCTGCTTCTTTCACTTCCATTTTCCTTCGACTTCTTACCTTGACCTATTGTTGACCCAGTCTGATAAGTCATAACAAAGAGAAAAATAAAGATGGCTAAAGCATTGTCATGTCTTTTAAGTTTACTAAACCTCCTGGGAATACACATAAAAGTATAAAAAGTCAAGAACAATAATGGAACTATAAACCAATGTTTCCTCAAACAATGAAAGCACAATGGAAGGATTGATTTGGTGGGATCGTAAGGGAAGGTTTCATAGACACGCTAGCATTAGAGCTAGGTCTTGCATAAAATAAGGAAGCTGATGGGAAAAAAGGGTCAAGGACGTCCAAAATTACAGGAACCATTTGTGCAAAAAAATAAAATAAAATGAACATATGTGGTAGTGATTCACCAACCTTAGGGTCTCACACTAAACTAATTATACATCCATAGAGTACGTTCTGCAGGCCAGAAGAAAACTAGATAAATGCTTACCTGGAATCTTTAATTATTCAGCAATATGTTGAACTCCTAATGCCTTTACCAAAGATTTATTCCCAGCATCTAAAGTAATTTGAAAGGTTGTTTTATTAAATTTTAAAAACTCTAAAACTCAGCATATTTTAATGAGTTTCAAAAATATAATAATTTTGGGGGAATTTGGGGGGATAATCTGTAATTACTGTTGGCATTATTTCTCTTCTCATTCATGCCAGAGGGCACCAGCATTCAATGTTAGCGATTTTGTTCTTTGACTTTCTAATGGTTTACCACTTTGTGTCATGATCTTATTAACTCAGACGTGGACTGTTACAATATCCTGTTACCCTCAACCTCTTTGTCTCCTTCAATCTACCCTGAATTCATATTTCTAAAACATAATTTTGATTTTATTATTTTGCTGCTCAACATTTGTTTCATAGGCAAATGTTATTTGCCTATGAAATCATATAAATAATAACAAAATAAATATTGTTCATTTAATTTGGCTCAAACTATCAGCATGATGGTTTATGTACTGATACATAAATGAGAATAGGAGTGAATAAGATATGAGAAAAGCAGAACAAGAAGAGTATTGGTTTAGGGTCACTAGCACCTTCGGAATTTAAAGCAATTTCAACATTTTCTTTTGTATGACTTTAGAAACTACCCAACATTTTTCAGTTTGGGTTTCCACAACTAATCAATCATTTTTTAAGAGTTGTTTGAAGTGTTGTGGTGAAGAATATGGATAATATAATAGATACTCCAGTGTTTGTAGAAATGAACAGAACTGCACTTGGCTGAATTGGCAAGTTCTGGCAGCAGAAAAAGAGAATTTCAGAAAAAATGTCCCAAAAGAGACAACAAGACCTGGAAGTATTCATAGAGAGCTTCCAGGAGGTAAACAGGGCACCAGCAGAGATCGGCAGCAGGTAATAGGAAGAAAGGACAAAAGTCAGGGGATCGGTACCGGGGAGATAGCCTTGTAAGAAACAGATTTAGGGAGTCTACTATCTGGAAGAAAGGATCCAGAGAAGTGATTAATTAAAGTCAGAAATTTCAGCAGATAAATGGTAACCCAGTGTCAAGAAATGGAGTTGTCAGGGTACAATTCAAGTACTAGAAGGCTAAGACAAAACGTGAACCAGTTACAAGACTGACCTAATCCCTGATCCTAACTTCTTAAGTTATGAATATAGGCACCTTTAGAGTTCCCCTACTTCGGAGGATTGTTTCCTTCAGAGCCCAGGGGTAGTAGAATCAGTACCATCAGGGCAATGACACCTGGAATCAATTTTATTACCCTGGGAGTGCTTGGACTAGTGCAGAGATAGAGATCCAATCCAGACTCCTAGGATGCTTTTTTATTAAGTTTGAACTGGACACTCTAAGGTTTTCTTAATAGTTTGAGATTTATAAATATTATTTTCATTTAAAAAGGAGATTTTCACTGAAACTGTATAACCCGTGTGGACTCAAAAAGTCAAATGTACTCTCTTTTTTTTTTTTTTTTTTTTTTGAGATGGAGTCTCACTCAGTAGCCCAGGCTGGAGTGTATTGGCGTGATCACGGGTCACTGCTGCAAACTGCCTCCCGGGATCAAGTGATTCTCCCGCCTCAGCCTCCCGAGTAGTTGGGATTACAGGCACCTGCCGTCGTGCCAGGCTACTTTTTGTATTTTTCTAGAGATGGTGTTTCACCATGTTGGCCAGGCAGGTCTTAAATTTCTGACTTCAAGTGATCCACCCACCTCGGCCTCCCAAAGTGCTGCGATTACAGTCATGAGTCATCGCTCCCAGCGAAAGTCATATGTATTCTTAAAGAGCACACTGTAAAGCAATGGTCTATAGAGAAGAAGATACATGTATATCTGAGCTTCCAACTTTGTGATTCGTATTGGAAATAAAGAAAGATGCACCCAGAAAATTTAGACTGAGCTTGTTTAAGAAAATCCTTAGTATGTTCTAAGCACTTTCATTTACCCCATTTTACAGATGCAGAAGCCGAATAAATCAAGTTTAAGTAATAGACTTCAGTTCATGCATATAGAAAGTAGAATAACCAGAATTTGAACTCAGAAAATATGTGTGGAAAACTCCGTATTTGTAATTACTATACCATCTGTCTAATTATATTTTCTTTAATGATTAGTGTTCATTAGAAAAAAAAAAAACAAATACATTTCAATGCTAAACAAAAATAACTCCAGATGCATATTTCTTGCATAATACCTTAACAACTATTTGTGTAGCTCATGATTCTTCGGTCAGCTGAGTGGTTCTTTTGGTCTGAATAGGCTCATATGATCTTTATGGAGCACACTCAGGTGAACCATCTGAAACACCTCACTCCCATGTCTGACAGCTGATAGGCTCTTGGCCAGAGTGCCTTCATTCTCTTCCACATGGTCTCACTTCCTTTAACAGGCTAGTTCAGGTTTACTTCCATGGGGTTGTCAGGATTCCAGTGCACCAAAAGAGAGTAAGCCCCTATGGGAAATTTATTTGTATTTATTTGTTTGTTTTTGAGATGGAGTCTCACTCTCTCTCCAGACCAGAGTGCAATGGCGCAATCTTGGCTCACTGCAACCTCTGCCTCGCGGGTTAAAGCAATTCCCCTGCCTTGGCCTCCCGAGTAGCTGGGATTATAGGCACCTGCTACCGCATCCAGCTAACTTTTGTATTTTTAGTAGAGACGGGGTTTCACCATGTTGGCCAGGATGGTCCCGATCTCTTGACCTCGTGATCTACCTGCCTCGGACTCCCAAAGTGCTGGGATTATAGGCGCAAAGGAAAATTCTTTCCAAGACACTACATCAGAATTCTAAAACTGGGGCAATTCCTCCAACTTGCAAGGGATATTTGACAATGTCTGGAGAAACATTTTTAATTGGCACAATGAGAGGCTTGCCAATGGCATCTAGTTGGTAGAAAGCAGGATGCTAAATATTCTATAATGAATAGGACAATCCTCTTCAACACAAAATTATCCAGTCCAAAATGTCAGCAGAGAAATCCTGATCAATTTGGGTCACAATTGTTAGTGTTCAATTAGCCAAAGAAACTCATATGGCCAACACAATTTAAAGGACTAAAGAAATAGATTCCATCTCTTGCTGAAACGTGAATTTTTGGTTATTTTAGCAACCATTAAAGGTGATGTGATACTTGACAAAAGCAGAAAGATTTTTTTAAATGAGGAAATAAGAGGCCAAAATGATAAAGAAAGAAAATAAGATGAAAAGGAAGGAGGAGGAGGAGGAGGAACAAAGTGGAAGGGAATAACAGAATTAAAAAGTATTTAGCAGGACAGCAAACCTAGGGAGATTTTCATTAATATTTTGCTCTTATGTAATCAGACTTCAATGTACTCTTACGTGATTATGTGTTATCTTTTTATAGCCTTTAAAAGATGCTTGTCTGGCTGGACATGGTGGCTCACGCTTATAATCCCAGCACTTTGGGAGGCCAAGACAGGTGGATAACTTGATGTCAGGAGCTCGAGACCAGCCTGGCCAACATGACAAAACCTCATCTCTACTAAAAATAGAAACATTAGCTGAGCGTGGTGGCGTATTTCTATAGTCCCAGTTACCTGGGAGGCTGAGGTATGAAAATTGCTTGAACCTGGGAGGCAGAGGTGGCAGTGAGCTGAGATTGAGCCACTATGCTCCAACCTGGGTGACAGAGTGAGACCCTGCCTCAAAAAAAAAAAAAAAAAAAAAGAAGAAGAAGAAGAAAAAAGAAAAAAAATCCTAACTTTTGAGTGCATTTTCATGTACGTAAGACACAAAAATAACCTGCACCAATAGAACAACATTAACCTGTATATACACAGTATTTAAGGACTTGGCATGAAAAATAATAATTGCAATTGAACAATAAACCTGTCCAGAATAATTACTGAGATATTTGTATAGTTCATTAGCCAGAGATCTATCCTTATATTTTGTCTCTATAAATGTAATTATTGCAAAAAACTAAATTAAAATGAACTTTTCTTACTGAAAGATCAATAGTTTGACCATATCATAGAGACTTTGCTAAGGTAATTGGTTTGTTACATCTGTTGTGTTTTGAAACCGCTCTTTAAATCTTGGTCTTTTTTAATTAGCAAGAAGAAACAGAGAAAAAGTGAAGAGAATATTTCTATCTCAACTATCTACTACTGTTTTAGAAACTTCAAGGACACAAATAATTTTTTTTAAAATTTTGATGTGTAATGATCTATATGATGTAAGATAACTAATAATAGTGACTGAACTTTTTGCCACTCTAAATGTTTCCAAATATGTGGGATTTTGGTACAACTATGTAAAAAACTACACAACTGAAAATTATTTTCATTATTATGACTAATATAGAGTATACCTATAAACAGCTACAAATTATATAAAATATTACTTGGTTGAACTGTATGAAATTACTGGTAATTTTTAACCATTTTCTACCTGTACTAAATATAATAATACATGAATCAAATTAATATTACTAGCTAACTCAAATTAAGATAACCCATATAACATTTAAAATGTAATATCATTTAAAGGTTTGACAAATTTAAACATATTGCCTGAAAAATCTTGCTCCTTGATTTAGAGTCCTAAAAGGACAATTTTCTTAAGTCTTTATCATGCCAAATATATGTGATCATGTTCTGTGCAATTTAAGATTTACAGAAATGTATTAGATATCACCAGAAAATTAAAATTTAAATAGCAGCTGGAAGAAACTTCCCTATCTTTTCAGTCATAAATTTAACACTGAAGAAGCGTAAGTCTACATATGCCTGTCATCCTCCAACTACTTGTGCACATATGCTATTTCAATAAAGGATAAATTTGTTCATAGAAGTGTAAATATTATTTTTCTGTAATAGATACAAGTTCCTCCATGTAGCATCTCTGCTTCAAAATCTTAATGAGAAGCAGTGCAGTGCAGTTCAGTGGGAAAGGATTGCCTCTGGAGTCACATAGATAAACCTGACTTTTAATCTCAGCCCTGCTTTTAATTAGCACTAGTCTAGAACTTTGTTATTCTTACATAACTTCTCAGAGGCCTAGCTTACACTTGTGTGTGAAGTGAGATAATAATGCCACCCTGCATATGTGTTATAAAGAATTATAGAGAATATATATATATATATACACACACATAGAGAGAGAGAGAAAGAGAGAGCACCTTGCTCTGTATAGTATATGTTGAATTAATACAGAACAATTTGTTTTATTGTGCTTCACTTTATTGTGCTTCACAGATATGCTTGTTTTACAGATTGAAGGTTTTTTTGGCCAACCATGTGTTGAGCAAATCTACTGGCACCATTTTCCCAGCAGCATGTGCCTACTGTGCCTCTGTGTTACATTTTTATATTTACTGCAATATTTCGTATGTTTTTATTACTATATCTGTTATGGAGATCTGTAATCAGTGACCTTTGATGTTACTACAATCGTTTTGGGGTGCCATGAACCACACCCATTTAAGGTAGTGAATGTCATTAATAAATGTTACGTGTGTTCTAACTCCTCCTCAGAATGGCCTTTCCCCCATTTTTCTCCCAATCCTATGGCCTTAATATTCCCTGAGACACACAATACTGAAATTAGGCCAATTAATGATCCCACAATGGCTTCTAAGTATTCAAGTGAAAAGAACAGTCCCGCATATCTCACTTTAAATAAAAAACTGGAAATGATCATTCTTAGTGAGGAAGGCATATTAAAAGCTCAGATAGGCCAAAAGTCTCTTGAACTGATGCCCAAGTTGCAAATGCAAAGGAAACGTTCTTAAAGGAAATTAGAAATGCTACTTCCGTGAACACACAAATGATAAGAAAATGAGGCAGTCTTATTGTTGATATGAGGAAAGTTTTAGTGGTCTGGATAGAAAAATCAGACTAGACACAACATTCCCTTAAGTCATTGCTTAACCCAGAAAAAGCCTCTAGCTCTCTTGAATACTATGAAGGCCAAGAGAAGTCAGGAAGCTGCAGGAAAAAAAGTTGGAGGCTAGTGGAGATAGGTTGAAGAAGTTTAAGGAAAGAAGGCATCTCCATAACATAAAAGTGCAAGGTGAAGTACCAAGTGCTGATGTAGAAGCTGCAGCAAGTTGTCTGGAATAGAGGATCCAGCTAAGGTAATAAATGAAGGTGGCTACACTAAACAACAGATTTTCAATGTAGATGAAACAGCCTTGTATTAAATGAAGATATCATCTAGGACTTTCATAGCTGGAGAGGAGATGTCAATGTCTGGTTTCAGAGTTTCAAAGGACAGGCTGACTCTCTTATTAGTGGCTAATGCAGCCGGTGACTTGAAGTTTAACCCAATGGTCATTTACCATTCCAAAAAACTTAATGTTGTTAAGAGTTATGCCAAATCTACTCTGCCTAGGTTTTATAAATGGGACAACAATGCCAGCATGACAGCACATCTGTTTAGAGCATGATTTACTGAATATTTTAAGCCCCACTATAGATAGTTACTATGCAGGAAACAAAGATTTCTTTCAAATATCACCGCTCATTGACAACGCATTTGGTCACCCAAGAGCTCTTAAGCAGATGTACAAAAAAACTAATGTTGTTTATATGCCTGCTAACAGAACGTCCACTCTGCAGCCCATGTAACAAAGAGTAATTCTAATTTTTAAATTCTATTTTATTTAAGAATTACATTTTCTATGACTATAGTTGCCATAGATAATGATTCTCTTGATTAATCAGGGCAAAGTAAATTGAAAATTTTCTGAGAAGGATTCACCATTCTAGATGCTATTAAGAGCATTCGTGATTCATGAAAGGAGGTCAAAATGTCACCACTAGCAAGTCTGGAAGGAGCAATTACAATCTGCATGGATGACTTTGAGAGATTCAAGCCTTCGATGGAGAAAGCAACTGCAGATGTGGTAGAAATAGCAAAAGAACTAAAATTAGAAAAGGAACCTGAACGTGCAACTGGGAATGATCACACTTTAACAATGAGGAGTTGCTTTTTATGGATGAGCAATGAAAGTAGTTTCTTCAGATGGAATCTATTCCTGGCAAAAATGCTGTGAACATTGTTGAAATGACAACAAAATGTTAAGAGCGTTACATAAACTTAGTTGATAAAGCAGTGACAGAGTTTCAGAGGATTCACTCCAATATTCATGAAAGAGCAGTCAGTCAGTATAGCAAACTTCATTGTTGTCTTATTTTAAGACATTGCTGCAGCCACCTCAGCCTTCTGGAGCCACTACTCGGAGCAATCAGCAGCCATCAAGGTTGAGGCAAGACCCTCCACCAGCAGAACAATTAACAACTGGTTGAAGGCTCAGATGAGCAGAGGCATTTGTTAGCAATAAAGTGTTTTTAATGAAGGCATATATGTTGTTTTAATAGACATAGTGCTATTAAACACTAAATAGAATACAGTATAGTGAAAATATGTTTTATATGCATTAAGAAACCAAGAAATTAATCTGACTTGCATTATTGTGATATTAGATTTATTTCTGTGGATCGTACCTGAACCCACGATATTGCTGGGGTTTGCCTATTAATTAATTACTAATTTCTATTATTATTGCACATATTTTTATTTTGAAAGTCAATATGTATCAGATTATAATTATGTTTTCTACATTGTGCTTTATATTATACTTTTTTAGCTTCCAAGATTTATGAATTCTGACTACAAGGAGAAACTGAGGACAGCATTCTGAGGTCTATCGATTTTAATTTATCTTATTATTCTCATTCTCGTTTTTCTCTCCTCTAGTTTTCTTTTCACTCTAAAATCTTCTTCTTCACTTTCCCCCACATAACATCACCCTTGATTAAAAATCTTTTAAAACTTACACAATGATTTTCTAATATCTCCAATGTATAGCTTTAAAAATAAAATATTTTATAGGAAGACACTGGCAAATAGATTTAGAAAAATCACCTTCACGTTGAAGTAGCCTTAGTTCCTGAGTAAACCATAACTCAGTATTATGAGCACTTAAGTCTGAAAAAAATAATGTGGCTTCTTTGAGTAGTACTTGGAAAAGACTTCCTCTGCCTTCACAATATCCAGGTAATTTTCAGTGTGTTTCAGATATGAGAGATAACTAAAATGAATTTAAATAAAATGTCATGTTCATTAATTCTATCTCTAAGGAAAATATGATACATAGTCTATTCTCTTCTTATTGATTACTTATAGTCTGTAAAATAATCACTTTATAAAACTTGAAGGACAGAATCATAGATATTTGTAGACTACAAGTAACCCCAAATAAAATATTTCAGCACAAATCTTTGGTGACTGGCTGTAGCAAGAAGGCAATATGAATTGATGGGCTCATTTATCTGTACCTCTTCAGAGACCACTTTGTATTTTTCACTGACTACATTAATACATTCTGCATGTTTGACTATGAATAGTCACTGCTATGAGATACCTTTCAACAGCCCAGAACGGTTTAATATTATCAAGGTTACAGCTGTACTTGTTCATAAATAATTCATTTAAAATGTGTTTTTTAATTAAAAAAATAGGTCATATGATTCATTTTGCAGTCCTATGGGTCATCAGTAGATCATCTGGGGATGATTCATTAATACCTTCTCTAGAATCTGCAGTCTGCTAGCCCACATTTGTTCATAAATGCACTGAATAACACCGCCTACGACTCCCAGGCTTTCATTACAAAACTCACAGAGGCACCTTTGACTAGCACCTCCATGGATTTAAAAACAATGTGGGATCATGATATTCCAATACACAGATATCAGCCATGTACTGCTTGAGAAACCTTTGCCCATTTGTCAGGCTAAATTGTAGTTCAGACTTGGCAGCAAAGAAAATAGAGCATCATATTTTTACTTACATATAACATTACTGCTAACTGTAAACTGACAACATAAAATAGAACATAGTTTAGAATATCTGTGGTTACATATATCTATCCCTGCCCTTGAGGTCTTTGGATTACATAATTTTAAAATAGATTACTTATTGCAAAGCCTATTTTCAGAGATGTTTTCAGCTCTGTCTTCAAAGATCACTAAATAATGGCCAATAACCTGACAGGTAAATAAGATTCTCCTGAGATTTGGCATACAAAGATGCACATAAACTATTTAGGAACGACTATAGCTTTACACAGTCTGCTATAGAACCCAGTGAAACTCTAGTAGCATCAATGGTCAATGCACTTTACAAGGCACAGATCATCTGAGCAATTAGTTCACCTGCCACAGGTACTGAGGCTACAGATTCAGTCTCTATACAATTCCCTTTTCTTTTTTTTACTTTTGTTTTAAGTTCAGGGGTACAAGTGCAGGTTTGTACTTGTACACAAGGTAAACTTGTGTCAAGGGAGTTTGTTGTACAGATTCTTTTATCACCCATGTATTAAGCCTAGAACCCATTAGTTATTTTTCCTGATCCTCTCCTTCTTCCCACCCTTCATACTCTGAAAGGCCCCAGGGCGTGTTGCTCCCCTCTATGTGACCATGTGCTCTCATCATTTAGCTCCCATTTATTAGTGTACACATGCAGTATTTGGTTTTCTGTTATTGTGTCAGTTTGCTAAGGATAATCGCCCCCAGCTGCATCCATGTCCCTGCAAAGGACATGATCACACTTCAAAAGAAGACATACGTGCAGTCAACAATCATATGAAAAAGTCTCAACATCACCGATCATTAGATAAATGCAAATCAAAACCACAATGAGATACCAATTAACACCAGTCAGAATGGTTACTATTAAAAAGTCAAAAAATAACAGATGCTGGTGAGGTTGTGGAGAAAAAAGGAATACTTTTACACTGTTGACAGGAGTGTAACTTAGATCAGTCACTGTGGAAAACATTGTGGTGATTTCTCAAAGACCCAAAGACAGAAATACCATTTGACACAGCAAATTCCATTACTTGGCATATACTCAAAGGAATATAAATCATTCTGTTATAAAGACACATGCATGTATATGTTCATTGCAGCACTATCCACATTAGCAAACACATGAAATCAACCGAAATGTCCATCAATGATAAACTGGATAAAGAAAATGTGGTACATATACACCAAGGAAGGCTATACAGCCATAATAAATTCTCTTTTCTTGGCAGAGAAAAATAAGTTCAGTTCACGTCCACAAATACACACCTACATTTATCTTGCAAGGTAATATAGGCTTGTACCATCAGTTATGCCTTTTCTCCCATGTATTTTCAAACTCTCTCCCCCTTTACTGTTTATTTATTTATTTTTTATTTTTTTGGACATATTTAAGACTTTCTCATCTTGAAAACTTAATTATAAAAATACAAATTCCATTTACTTTCTTCCTCTCTCTACTGAGTGTACTACTATGCTTATCCTTTATTTTGATGACAAGATCACGTCCACTTTTTTATTGCTCCACTTAACGCAGTAAAACACTCATATCAGATTACTCCAAATAATTTGTTCACTAAGGTCGTTAATCATACATCTCAAAACTCACTGAACACTTAGTAGTCTTTCTTTAATTCCCACTCTCCTAGCATTTGACGTGATGACTCATTACATCTTTCCTTGCTTAAATGACATCACTATTTCCTTCTACCAAGTGAATTAGCTCCTTTTAGCATGTCATATGAATTCTTCTGTTTTCCATAAACATGTATTTTCAATGCTTTCATTCCTTATACATTGTATGTCTTGGGCATACAATCTAAATGACGAAATCTAAATGACTGGGCATACAGTCATTTAGGTGACAGTTTCAATGTTTTTCAGAAATAACTTAGATGTTGTTACATCCCAGTATACATTTCCAAATCGACTGGTGAGGTTTCAATTTATCTAATCACTTATTTAAGATCTCCACTTAGCAGTTTCAGATGCATCTCAAACTCTGTGCTTAATATAGACAGCATCATCATTTCCTCAATCTATTCTTTCAACTTTCTCAGTAATGAAATTATTGCTTGTGTTCACCAAAACTACAGATAAAATTGAGTTGCATTCAATTATTTTCCATGTACAGACTGCTTTCAGCCCTATCTAAAACCAGATGTGCCATCTCTCCCCCCATAACCATTCTGCTAGATAACTAGGATATAGCCATTTTCTTGAGGCTTATAGATACCCTATAATGTAAAATAGTGAAAATATTTCACAAGTGATAAACTGGACATAGACATGAAACAATATCATTTAATAAAGAGACATATATGTGGGCCTAACACTTGCTGGGTGGCATTAATCGGAATGTGAGCTCCTAGTCAAGGGAAGATTTCATCAGGCAACTATGGCAAGGGCAGCTGCTATATATTTAGGCACAGAGGTAAGAGTAGTAATGTTTCTACTTTCAAATAGCTCTTACAACAGAAAATAAACCCTTCAAAGAAGCCATTTACCATAATATTTTCTAGAAGTCTTTAAACTCTAGCCCTCTCTCTAGAGATTTTTGAACATGCTCACCCCCTTTTCCTTCATCCTCCTCTTATTGTTATGGTGGAAAACCCAAACCAGGCAACCATCTGAGCTTCTATCTGTTATCCTTAACATTTCTCCACTGAAAATGAATAGGGAATAGTTGAGGTCTTCTGTTAGAATTGCAGAGAAGGGAAAAAACAGGATGAAGAAAATCAATTTCATAAACAACTTTACTCTACACTAACAACAAGAATAATCATAATCTCTCTTCCCTCTTCGTAGGCAACTGCTGTTTTCCCCTTTTATTGACCAGGAGTGACAATCTATAAACTTCCAAATTTTTTCCTCATCACTAAGCACATGAGCACACAGATGCCAGGGTTTACCTCTCTTCTCCCCAGCTCCATTTAGTCAGTCATCATTTGGTTGTATTACTCACGTATAGAAAATCCATATCCAAATCCATAGCACTTTTGATATTGATCAACATTTACATTCATATCGTCAACATGTGTCCCTCACATTGGCCATGGACACTGTACTCTGGTACCTGCTCTCTTCCTCATCCCCATTCATAACAATCACCACCACAACCTTGTCATTGAACTCTTTGACCCCTTCACATTATCAAGTGATCTGATGTTCCATCATAGCCTCCCTTTTGTTTCTCAGAATAGGTTGGCATTTTTTCAAACTTCTGCCAGTTTTCCTGTACTTGACTATAACTTTCACCCATAGATGAATGAGCAATCACAGAATATATCAACCAGTTGTTTGAGAATCCCTCTGCAGCAATATCCATTCCTGCCAACAGAACTGATCTACCTCATCCATAAGAATTTACAACACATTACGATTCTTCCTTTCGCTACAACTAGTATCTAACTTTGCTATTTCTCTTTCAAAATAATACCTAGCAGACAGACAATATCTGAGGAAACTACCAGCTCCCCAACTTTAGGTCACATTTCAGATAATCAAGGGCAAATCCATAGAGTGTATTGCTTTTCAGGTGAGAGAAATCCCATTAAAAAATTCTGGTTATACTCCACATTCATATAAATCATTCATGCATAATAAATGGAAGAAGACTTCAACTATTCTCAAGTGTAGAGGATACTGACCCTATAACATTATGACTTCAGCTTTTCTCCATCTTACACCATTCTCTGTCATGTCTAAGCCAGTGATAACATATAAATCCAATTGGAGATTAGACAATAAAAGTACAGTAAGCTAAGTGCTTGCAATAAACAACATCATCTCCATCTTTGGTGTCTGATCTACTGATTGGAACATACAGATTATAACTGACCTTAATAATCCATATTTCAATCAAATATGTAGAGACCTACAAGCCTTAAGAGAATCAAAGATAGAAGAATACACATATAACATTAAGATGTGATAGCACGCTAAAGAAAACTTAGTGTCAAGACAAGGTTGTAATTTAAAGCACTCAAGGCATAGCCTTAACTATAGCTAAGGAATTATTTAAAAGGCTACCTCTGGAAATGGCACCAAGATTCACATCCCTCTCTCTGCTTTGAGCAGTCTTTGTCTCTGCTTTGATTTCTTCAGTCTCTGTAATGTTGCCTTCTTACCTGAATGTTTCCTGTTCTTTGTATTACTTTTGTTTGAAGAAATATTTGGAAATTCTGCCCAGGTTGTGATTGTGCTGGTCCCCTGACATTGCTTCTTGATTCACAGCTAACCTGGCTCCTGAGCAGGATGTTCCATCTTCTCCCATTATTCCATGTACAAAACTGTACATTCAGTTCAAACAGGAAAAGTTTCCAAGATATAGTGTTAAAGTCATTCAAATTGTTGTAGTCCCTGAATAGATTTCAAAATTGAGTCTCTCAGAAGCTCAGTGATTTGTCCAGGATTACAATGTAAGATAGTGATAGAAAAGTTACAGCTAGTGTCATTTATGGATCACTCTAACCTAACATGCATATGATATGATGACAGATTATAGGTAGTCCACAAATCTATTCACTACTATACTGGATGTTAAAAACTTGAAGAGAAATTTGTGAAGGAGATAAGATGGAAATTAAGGTTGACAAATACTAAGTATTGAGTTTTAATTAAAACAGAACTAGGACAGATAATAGCAAGAATAGGGGAAAGAGCATTCACTTTAAGAGCTCTGATAATTTGATTAATAAAAAGAAATCTATGGCTAAAATGCTTCCAAAGTAAAATATATATTTTAAGTATAAATATATATTTATATTTAAGTATAAATCTATATAAATAAATACATATTTTTATATTTAGATATATATATTTACATATATTTATATTTAAGTATAAATATATATAAAGAAATATAATATATTTAAGTACATGTGTACTTAATATACACATATTTATATTTAAATATATATATTTATGCTTTATGTATATTTACTATATATATAAAGCTATAGCAATAACAGTTCAGAGAGGCAAAACTTGGTGGTATGTACTCGCTATTTCACAGAGGAGTGAAATCTTGAATCTGGAGGACATGTCCATCTTATTCAATGGGAGATACACTCTATTATTGAGCAAGGATTATTCATTAGCCTTCTCTTTGATTTGAATCAAATATCTGTCACTGTTTTCTTCCTCTCTGTGTTCGGAGTCCAAACTTATGAACTTACTATCTGATATCTAAGCCTCTGTTCTTAATATTAAAATATCAATAAAATAAGTGACTTTATTAAAAGGTGAATATAATGTAGTCTCCTAGAGCTTTTACAAAAGTGTATTATTCATTGTACATGAAGAAATGATCTATAAAATGTTATATTAATCTTTGGCATGTAATAACTGAGTGCAAGCAACTTTAGCATTAGAACTATTGTTTTCCTCAATATGCCAAGCTTAAAATAAAAAATCTTGAGCTGTGGTCAATTTTCCTAAAAGTTACATGGCCTGGTTTAGTACAATTTGGGTAGCATTTCTTAGTAAATATGCCAGTATTGGCATACACATTTTCAACAAAGTAGTAGATTTAGATTCAATGAAATTCATGTGAAAAAGATTCACCAAGTTAGCCATGAAAATTTAATTAGTGAGTTCTAAAGTAATTAGGATATTAAAAGAAAAAGAAATAACAAACACAGGAAAGACTATATATAGAGACTCGTACAGGATCCTAAACTTACTGGTGTAACATTTAAAAGAGAAATAGAGTTATTGTGATAGCTATTTTTGAATATGTGAAGGATTACCAATTGCTAAAGGGAGTTGATTTGTTTCATATGACTCTAAGGGGACAGAACCTCAAGATCCATGAGTGAAAGTAAAAGGGAAATCGATTTTACTTTTTTCAGTGAAAGAGATTGCTTTATAGGATGGTGAGTTTCCAAAATGTGAGCCAGGCTAAAGAGCCTTCTTCAGTGATGTTTTATAGAATTCCTATAATCATTAAAATTTGAACTCAGTAAGTTCTAAAGGACAGTCCATCTTGGAAGGTCCTATGATTAATACACATAGTGGAATATTAGATAGAGAACCTGTATATTCTGGCTTCTGGTCCAAGATTCACTTTCTTCTTTCTCTTCTTGTCTTCAGATGTGATGGGTACTCAAAATATTCAGACTTGATTATTATGCATTCTATGTGTGTAAAAAATTATCACCTGTACCCCACAAGTATGTAAAATATAATGTATGAGTAAATGGAAAAAAATAAAAAATAAAAAGACACAGGGAAGATATTTGTTTACCTGTTTGTTTGTTACATCTTCCTTTGCATAATTGTGTTCTGATTCCTGAGGGGGGGGGGAGGAAAGGAATACCTTCAAACAGCATTAAATTATTATTACCCACACAAAAACAGTCACTTGCAGGCTAGGTAAGGAAAATGCCTCCTGAGTATATCTTCTTTTCTTCGTTCTATGCAGTAGTGATCTGTGACTGGTAATTGCATGTTTGAAAAGTATCTCAAATGAAATATTAGACAGGCAATACTAACTAGTCACTCAAGGATTTTTATTAATCTGCCACAACCAACTCCATTCCTGATATGGCAATTAGGGGATAAGGGAATAATTCATTAATCACATACTCAAGAGAAAATAGCTTATGTAGTCTATTTTTGTCTGGATCAAATAAAGCACCAAATGCAAAAATGTTTACTGTAAAGTACTCTTCCCCATGAGAATAAAGAAAATGGGACATAAACGTAGCATTTTAATTTCTATAAAATCCTGTTGTATGTGAAACTGTCTTTTTATTGTCATTACTTCGTGATACACAAATCTTGGGTTCCCAAATGGCAGACTAATAGAGAGGGAGCACTAATCATGGAGGCACAGGCTATTAAAGAGCAGAAGTCAAGACTGATGTGAACCAATTAACTGAATGTTAGACATGTCAGTACAATATATCCAATGAAATCTAAAGAGTTGAAAGCAAGAATCAAATAACCAAATGGTATATGTGATTTCTGCATTTAACAAATCACATCAGAATGTACCTAATGCTTCTTTCTAAAAGCCACATGTGACATTTAGTTTTTAGATACTCTCTAGGAATGAAGAAAACATTTGTTAGCTTCCAACATTCATATGTATGTTTTGCCATATAATTTAGTATGTTTTCACTATACCATTCATATTTATTTTATTTCAATTTTACTGTGTTAATTTATATTAGTGTGAGGTTACCTCTATTATTTTAACATTCAAGGAATAAAACATGTACTTGTTTATAATACTTTAACAAAAAAATTTATTGAATTTCTTTGATTTTTTATTTAAAATATTCAATTATTTAGAAAAGCTTTAATTTAATTAACATTTTTTCATATTCATGCGATTTTTAAAATTGAGAAGAAATAGATTACTTGACTTTAACCTCCCCAAACCTAGACATCTATTCATTTTGCTCTTGTTATTCAGAGGAACACACACACGCAGACACACACACACACACACACATATTCACTGAAAGCACATAATAGAATCTGCTAAATGAGTAATAATGAAAATAGCCTCAATGCTACTGTCAAATTTAAAAAATAAGGTTCACAATTGTCTTCTCTACACTACAGTTTAAATATTGTTATTTGTTCTGCTTTGCTTCTTCTTTTGGTATTATATTTTAAGCTTTGGAGAAGCCCACATTCCGAGTATTGTTTCAAGGATGGTCTTGACTACAAGTGCAAATGTCCAGCCCTGGAAGGCAACTGCCCCAGACTTCACTCCTATACCACTGAGGTCATTATCACAGGATGATGAGTCCCTGACCTGCAGATGTGAGCGTTACTCTGCCTACCCCTGACTCTATCCCTCCCCTTCCACTCATTCTAATCTTGAAGACTACTAAATGCACACAATTATTGTTGGTGCTTGGATGAAGAGCAATGGTGTAACAAGGCTAAAAATGATAAATTAATGAAGTGCATAGTTTATCCTATCAGTTTTCAAGATCTACTGAAAGTTTTAAAGCAGATGAGTGGATGATGAGTGGTATTTGGGAAGGATAAATTTTTGATGAAGTGCAGAAAGTATTGGGCTTGGGAGAGTGTATAGGTAAACACACCAGCGCAAATAACTAATGCTGGATAGATAAGATATAGAAGGATTACAACCTTTACCCTGTAGTAGCTTATAATCTCTTTTTTTTTCCGGCATGAAAGCATATGAAACATTTTCTCTTTTCTCTAGAATTAGCTTGACAATGCTGCTATCAAATGCTGGCTTATGTCAAGATGTAACAACAAAAGATGGAACAATACACACATATGTTAATGATCTGAAGTGTATGGGTGAGACTATCCATGCCACTGTAAGTCAGTAAATGTAAAACACCGAAGAATGTTAGCTTACTGAGCTTGGATCCTTCTCAAAGATAACAAATGAAACACAAGACAGAAAAAGAAAAGGGAAAACAAAAACAAAAACAAAAGATAGTAAGGCCATAGAAAAATACTGAAACTCCATTCTGGAATATTAACCTTTTTACAAACTCAGACATTTCCCTGGCAACTTCACTCTGCATGTATTTGTTTAGGAGAAAGGAATGGGAGAAAGAAATGGGAAGTAGTTAGCATTTAGGGTTACAAAAACAAGGCAAGTGGTAGACACAGAGAAGTGTTCGTGTTGGACAGCGCTTCTGCTGGCAGTGTTGTTTTCAGAATGTAAAGAGATAACAGAAAATCAGCATGAGAACAGCAGACTTGTCCACAATGCCTGCATAAAAGAATAGCCTTGGTTTATGAATAAATGGTCTTTGTGTTTCTGGCTCAGCTTTGCCTTGTCTGCCACCTGATTCAGTCCACATTTTACCTGCTGGCCGCCACCTTTTATATACATGCTAGCTCTATTCCTTGGCAGTATTCAGCTATGTAACATTACCTAAGGCCCCATTACGATGTCAGTTTAGCAGGAGAGAACAAAATTCTCTATAATCTAAAGGCACAGGGGGGTGGTTTAATCAAAATGTTTGGCTTTGTGCACAAATCCTCTCCCCAAAGGGCCTGAGGCTGTCCTTACTCCTGCCCCTCAGGGACATGTGTTATTGTCCTGACACACCATCACTATCTGGAAAACCATTCAAAGAACCTTCTGTGACAAGGGGGCAATTTTAGAAGCATCATCCTGTGGGAAGGCCACATTGTTTTTTCACTAGCCATGTTGTTTGGTGGTTTGTTTTTCTTTACTTATAATACTTATAAGTAGCTCATGTCAATCTACAACTTGAACAGCTAGTTGGTTTATAAATTGTAATGCACCATGTTCAAACTGAGATGGCACTGAGAATCTTTGTAGCAGGTATGTAATCACACTGGGTCCCAGACTTGATTGGGTCCCAATATTTGAAGATAAGGTCAAAAGGTGATGTTCAAATGCCTCTCTACTGGCAGCCAGAAGCCCAATATGTGTTGCTCTATATCTGTTTCTCAGAGCCATATAGAATAAAAAGGTTTGCTCCCAATGCCCTTTGTAGACTTTTAGTTTGGTTTAAAACTTGATGCTGTACTGACATCATGTCTTGACTTGTACAGTATCACATTCAGGGACAGAGCTTTTCCTCTTCTTTATGGCTAAAGTAATTTCAATTTGCACCATTGTTGTCTGCTGACACTGAAGCATATGGAAAAACTACTTTTTTATGAGAAATCAATGAGAAATTTTAATTGTTTATGTAGCATATTTCCATACTATATTTTGAAATTGAAAACATTTTATAGATACATTAATGAATTTTATAAATGAAGAAAACTACATTAGAAGCTCATAGAATTGTGCTTATTTTATTGAAAAAGAAGCAGAGGCTCAAGTATATTTGAATGCCAGTATCATGGCAATACAAGGCAGAAAAATAAGGATCTGCTGTCTTTAAATCAGGTGCCATTGCATAAACACCATTTAATGTTAGAATAAAGTTGATAATCCCAATCAACAGAAAATTTAAAATCAAGGAAAATTGGACTATGAATTATTATTCATTTTTATATTAAGAGAATATGACAGTGTCTAGCACATTGTAATACCATAATATGGAAGACTGCGTAGCTTGCAAATACTGAAATATGCAAGAAATGTATTTTAAACTAACAATTAAACTTGTCAATTAGGGAATTCAACAGGAGCTAAACACTGAGATAGAACTCTGGAGGGGTAGGGAAAGATTGTTAGTGACAGTAACCTAGGTCTGTGGTTGTCACAAAAGCAGTAAAGGAGATGACACCTTGGGCAAGCAGAGTGTATTAGATCGAAGAGCCACAGGAAAAAAAAAAAAAAACTAAGGGCGATAAAGGGTTATTTCCTCAGAAACCGATAAAATAGAAAAATAAAATAAAATAAAAGGTGACTTGCAGCAGAAGGAAATTTGTCCCTTTTGGTTGGGCCCTGCCCTCATTCATACCTACCCTCATTTAGAACTTCATTGATAAAACATTTTTGTGGCTAGACTAAGAATGTTTCCCTTTAGAGGAGTTCTGTGTTCATTTCTGTCCAGGAGCTAAATATATTCATTCAACAACTCTGTACTGCTATTACTGTATATATATTATTTTCAGTTTTGGAACAATAAAATTAGAACATACATGAGAACCTGTAATCCCAGCACTTCGGGGGGCCGAGATGGGCTGATCACAAGGTTAGGAGATCGAGACCATCCTGGCTAACACGGTGATACCCCATCTCTACTAAAAATACAAAAACTTAGCAGGGCGTGGCAGCTTGCACTTGTAGTCCCAGCTACTCAGGAGGCTGAGGCGGGAGAATGGCGTAATCGGGGGGGAAGAGCTTGCAGTGAGCGGAGATAGCGCCACTGCACCACTGCACTGCAGCCTGGGGAAATGAGCCAGATTCCGTCAGGAAGGAAGGAAGGAAGGAAGGAAGGAAGGAAGGAAGGAAGGAAGGAAGGAAGGAGGGAGGGAGGGAGGGAGGGAGGGAGGGAGGGAGGGAGGGAGGGAGGGAAAAGAATAGGAAAGAAAATACATGAGCAAACCATTTACCTTGAGCAAGTCAGTGGAAAAACTGCAATAATATAATGGAACTTCAGCTTAATAGAGCTTTCAAATAGAAACTATAAAACAAGATGAAATAAGCTTTGAAAAAAATATACAATGAATCTCCTGATATTTGAAAATACAGTCTTTTAAATTAAACATTCAATAGGTAAGTAAAACCACAGATTAGACACAGCTGAAGAGGGATTTAGAAAACACCAAAGAATTTATTCAGAATGTGACAGAGAGAAATATAATGAGAACATATTTTTGAAAGATAAAATGTAAAACATGGAGGATAGGGTAATAAGCTACAATAAAATTCTAATATGAACTCCAGGTGAAGCAAATGGAAAATGAGGAAGAGGTACTATTTTAGAGATAAGTTCCAAAATTGATGAAAGACGTTGTTTTATGTCAGGCTGCCATAACAAGAATGGCAAGACCAGGTGGCTTAAACAACAAATGTTTATTTCTCACAGCTCCAGAGACTGAGGAGTCTGAGACTAGGGTCCCAACATGGTTGGTTTCTGGTGAGGGCCCTCTTCCTAGGTTCTTCACATATTGCAGAGAGAGAGAGAGAGAGAGAGAGAGAGAGAGAGACAGAGAGACAGAGAGACAGAGAGATAATGAGAGGGAGAGAAAGAGAAAGTGAGAGAGAGAGAGAGAGAGAGCACTAGGTCTCTTCATACCATGGGAAGGGCACTAATCCCATTATGGAGGTTCCAACCCTACCATCTCATTCAAATCTAATTACCTGCCAAAGATTCTACCTCCAAATACTATCACATTGAAGATTAAGCCTTTAACATGTATATTTTGAGGGAACACAAACTATTGTGAATTTGAAGATTCACATCTACAGTAGGCATGAATCTTCAAATTTGAGGTAATTAAGTCCAAATCAGGGTAGAAACATGCAGACTCACTGTAATGATACTAGAGGAAACCAAAACAAAGAGAAAATTGTAGATGCAGCAAGCAAGAAAAAGAAGGATTAGTTACAAGATAATGCAACTAGATTGATAGCAAATTTTTAAGCAGAAACAGTAAATGCCAGAAACAATCAAATAATATATTCAAATGACATTCAAGCAAAGGTTTCAGGCATATATGTGAGTTAACTATTTGAATTTCAGGAGGAAGAGTGGGAGAATATTCAGAGTCAAGGCAATGGTAGTACAAAGTCTTTAAGAGCAGAATATGACTTTTTGCTCATGGAGAAGGCCAGTGTTGCTACAATAAACTGAGAAAAAGGAGAGAAGAAACAAATTAGATCAAAGAAGAACAGGGGCCAAATTATGTGGGGCCTTATGACTATAAGTTAGAACATTCAACTTACTTTTAGTGAAGTGAAAAGCATTGCAGGGTTTTGAACAAATAAGTGACATGATCTGATTACAATGAGTTTTCAAAACAATCTGTTAGGGAGCAAGGGTAATGTTAATAGAACCAAGTTAATATGCTCACTGCTCAGTAACATACCAATACACTGAGACAGTAGAGTTTGCATCAGAGAAAGAGTTTAACCATTGGTGGATGCTGAGTGAGGGAATGGGAGGAGGCCCTAAAATCTATCTCCCTGAGGAGATCTGGGATGGAATTTTTAAGGGGATTGTGGAGGGCAGTGGGATGAAAAATTGGAATTTTTGTTGATTGGTCAGGATGGGGGCATAAAATAATCAGAATTTGGAAACTGTATTATTTGGTGAATCAGCTCCTCATGAGGTCCTTCAGACCAGCTAGTGTTTCATGGTATGCAGCTAGTAGTTTCATGCAGGACATGAAAAATATCTCAAAGGGAAAGCATAACCTTTCATAATCTTAAAATTGCTATTTATAGAGCTGTTAAGAGGAACTATAATGTTAAGACAGAGTCTGCATGATTCTAAGGTAATAGGCATCAAACAGCTCTAAGAGCATGAGTCCAAGTATTAGCTAACTTAATGCTTAATGCTGGATGTGCTGCAAGCTTGATTTATTTTTATTTCTCCCCTTTCTTCTTCCCTGATTAATTTTACAATGTCTGTAGAGATGTTTACATTATAATTAGGGAGTCCAGCTAAGAGGCTAAGAGTAATCTGGGCTTGGAACCTGGTGCTATAACAGGACAAATGATAAAAGGTATTTTGATTCCGGGACTATTTTGAAAGTAAAGTCAATATAATTTTCAGATTGATTAGATTTAGAATGTGGAAAAAAAGAGATAAATCAAGGAAAATTGAATGATTGTTGCCTTCAGAAGTTTGGAGTAAAAATTGTTTTCAACTGTGATGAAGGCTACAAGTGAAGCTAGTTTTGGAAAGGGGATACTTTTTGGTTTTAAACATCTCATGTTTTATAAGACAAAGTTTGAATAGAATGAGGTTGCTAGGACTGGTATTCTTCACTGACTTTTTTTAGTATCACTTAACACTGCCCTCACCTTTGTAAATAAAACCTACATTAAAATCCACCAATTACCTTGAGATTTTTGTTTCCTGCTAGGACAATGAATAATTGATTAACAAATACAAACTCTTTCACTTTCTTGGATCCTTAATGCCAAGATTTTTTTAAGTGGCATAAATGGATTTTCAGAATTAAAAAAAAAAAAACTAGATTTAATTAGTGGTATGCTATTGGAGTTTCATGTGTTTCATCCATGTAACAATCAACTATTTTAGGAATAACTATGGATAAACCATGTGAGTATTTGAGGATTTTTGCTTTGATTTGCTTTGCTTTGATTTGATTTTTTCCCACGTTGAAATTCAACAATGGTATATCCCCATAAGATCTAGTAATGTTATTGATCACATTCTTATACAGAGAGAAAAGGCTAATGTACATAAGAGTATGTCCAAAGTTATAGTTTACTGACAAAGAAAGATTTTCATAATGTGAAACATTGCAGGACATTTTGTGAAAATGGATTTTCTGATGTAGAACTGGTCAATGAGCTCTATGAAACAGAGAAATAAAACATGCTTAAAGTTAATGGATGTCCAGGCTCTCCTGAAAGAGAAAGTATAGCATTTATCTTATTTTTAAAGTTTCAGCTGTGAATTATACACATCTTTGATCTCATATCTCTCTTCCCCTACCTGTGGGAAGATGTACTATGGGGAAAGGAGAGAGCTTCGCAATACCACTATTCTCCAAAACAGATGCAGCTCATGTTTTAACACCTATTCAAACACTGCCCTTTGTAGGTTTCATCCTCAATAAAACATTTGCACTCTAAAACTCAGAATGAATTAAAGAGAGAGAGAAACAAACACCATACTTTTTAGAACTACGTTTATATTGAAATTTAAACACTCAAGTGAAAGAGATTTACATAAAAGAATATGACCTACATGATATAATGTACATGAGTGAAAATTGCTTCTCAGTTCTTCATAAAATTTTAGCTTCACTGGCAGGTACAACATAAAAACAATATGCATGCTCTGCTTTCATTTAGATTTTCACTCTCCCATGTCACATTGAATTATATATTTATTTAATATTTTACCACAGCAATAATCACTTCAAAGTATATTAGTGCTGTGCCCTTCTGTGATATATAAAAAAATACATGCCAGAGCATGACATTTTTGCTTTAATCCTTGGTCTAACATAGCCTTACATTATGGTTTTATTTCCATTTATACAAAAAATATAAAATAGTGGTTTCATATACCATATGCTCATACATACACACCCCATCACATCACACTACATAACAGCTGCTATTTATATAGGCTAAGTCAACTAAATTTTATCAAATATTTCTGATACTGTAAGAATTGGAAACTAGTGTCTTTAATTAATATATATTTAATTCTAATATATGAGCTCATAAGTATTTATTAAAAACCTAATACATGCCAGACAATGTAGGGTAAAGAAAATGAATACATTTTCCACAGTATATTGGGACAGAACAATTAATAAATTATGAATAAAAAATTACCATATAACATGTGAACTGTTAATGTAGATGGAGAAAGATTGGAACTTGTGGCAATAGCAATGCCTGCTTCACCAAACTCGAAAGTTCAAAGCAAGTTCAAAGCAAGCTTCCTGAGAAGAATGATTTGCTATTATTTGCCAAACTTTCACAAAATAAATACACTTAAGGTACTTTGGAATACACAAAAAATAACATTTTCTATGCAAGAACATGTTTCCCAGTTTTTTATATTTTAACAATTTATTAGACTTTTTTAAAAAAATACACTTTCTTAAATATGACAACCCTAGAGTCAATGTCCACAATTATTTTCACTGATTTATAAAATAAACTTTTATTTTTACAATACTTCAATAATGAGATACAATTTTCATGACTGACAAGGAGATGTAGGGCTACATGTAATATTGTGATATTGAAACTACGTACTTCCAGCTAGGATTCTTGTAAGAGGCTACTAGAATAATGAAGGTAGGAAAAACAAAAATCCCTAAACTAGTGCAGTCAGCACACATGTTGACCTTGGCTAAAGTTGGCAGGATTTGCTATATGGAGGGGTGAGGGGGTATGAGAAGAAAGCCCTGGAGTGACCCAGGATTCTGACTTGGCAGGGTAGGTATGGTCCTGACAAATGAAGATGGAAGAGCAGTGTTGGACATATTGAAGTGAAGGCACATTGGAATGTCTAAATATTGTGTATAATCTAAAGCTCAGAAAGATCAGAGATTGAGAAGTACTTAAAAGTCACATGCAGATAATAATGATGATAATTAAAATAATGAATATAGACATGAACATCTAAATGGAATACATAGAAGCAATTCCAAAAGACAAAGAAAAAATCCAAAGTAACAGCAACAGTTAAAGAGTAGGAGGATGAAGGAATATCTTCACAGTGGGTGTGGGAAGGGGACAGAGGAAAATATTACAGAGTATTATGCAAAACATGGTGTATCAGTTTGTTTTCACACTGCTAACAAATACATACCCAAGACTGGGTAATTTATAAAGGAAAGAAGTTTAATGGACTCACATTTCCACAAGGATGGCAAGGCCTCATAATAATGCAGAAGCACAAATGATGAGCAAAGTCACATCTTAGATGGAGGCAGGCAAGAAATCTTGTATAGGATAACTCTCTTTTATAAAACCATCAGCTCTTATGAGACTTATTCACTATCACATGAAGAGCACAGGAAAGACCTGCCCCCTTGATTCAATTATCTCCCACTAGGTCTCTCCCACAACATGTGGGGTTATTACAATTACCCCAGGTGAGATTTGGGTGGGGACATAGTCAAACAACATCATTTTGCCCCTGGCCTCTCCCAAATCTCATGTCCTCACATTTCAAAACCAATCATGCCTTCCCAACAGTCCCACAAAGTCTTAACTCATTTCAGCATTAACTCAGATCCACAGTCCAATGTCTCACGTGAGGCAAGGTAAGTTCCTTCTGCCTATGAGCCTGCAAAATCAAAAGCAAATTAGTACTTACCCAATGCCTACACCCCTACATACAATGAGGGTATAGGTATTGGTTAAATACACCTATTCCAACTGGGAGAAATTGGCCAAAAGAGAGGGTTACAGGTCCACTGCAAGTCCAAAATCCAATAGGGCTGTCATTAAAAGTTAAAGTTCCAAAATGATCTCATTTGGCTCGATGGCTCACAGTCAGGTCACACTGATGCAAGAGGTGGACTCCCATAGCTTTGGGCAGCTCAGCCTCTGTGTCTTTACAGGGTACAGCCCCCCACCTGGCTGCTTTCATGGGCTGGTATTTTCCAGGTGCTTGGTATGAGCTGTTGGTAGAGCTACTATTCTGGGGGTCTGGAGGATGGTGGCCCTTTTCTCACAGCTCCACTAGGCAGTTTCCCATTGGGAACTCTGTGTGGTGCTCCCACCCTACATTTCCCTCTGCAATGCCCTAGTTAAAGCGCTCTGTGAGGGCTCCACCCCTGCAGCAAACTTCTGCCTGGACATCCAGATTTTTTCAATATATCCTCTGAAATATAGACAGAGGTTCCAAAACATCAGTTTTTGACTTCTTTTCACCTGAAGGCCCATTACCAAGTGGAAGCTGCCAAGGCTTGGGGCTTGCACTGCTGAAGCCATGGTCTGAGCTGTACCTTGGCCCCTTTCAGCCATGGCTGGAGCAGCTGGGATGCAAGGCGCCAAGTCCCTTAGGCTGTACACAGCAGGGTCCCCCCAGACCTGGCCCAGGAAACCGGTTTTTCCTCCTAGGCCTCAGGGTCTGTGATGGGAGGGCTGGCCACAAAGGTCTCTGATATGCCCCAGAGACATTTTCTCCATTGTTTTGGTGATTAACATTTGGTGCCTCATTACTTATGCAAATTTCTGCAGGAGGCTGGATTTTTTTTTCCCTAGAAAATGGGTTTTTCATTTCTATTGCATTGTAAAGCTGCCACTTTTCCAAACTTTTATGCTCTGCTTCCTCTTGAATGTTTTGCTACTTAGAAATTTCTTATACCAGGTACCCTGAATCATCTCTCTCAAGTTCAAAGTTCCACAGATCTCTAGGGCAGGGGAAAATTGCTGCCAGTCTATTTGCATAGCAAGAGTGACCTTTACTCAATTTCCCAACAAATTACCCATCTCCACCTGAGACCACCTCAGCCTGGATTTTATTGTCCATATCACTGACAGCAGTTTGGTCAAAGCCATTCAACAAATCTCTAGGAAGTTGCCAGCTTTCCCATATCCTCCTGTCTTCTGAGCCCTCCAAGTCCTTAGGAAGTTCCAAACTGTTCCACATTTTCCTGTCTTCTATTTAGCCCTCCAAACTGTTCCAATCTCTGCCTGTTACCCCCTTCCAAAGTTGCTTCCACATTTTCAGGTATATTTACAGCAGCACACCATTACCCAGTACCAATTTACTGTATTATTCTGTTCTAATGTTGCTAATAGAGACATATCTGAGACTGGGTAATTTATAAAGGGAAAAGGTTTAACTGACTCACAGTTCCACATGGCTGGGGAGGTCTCACAGTCATGTAGGAAGGTGAATGAGGAGCAAAGTCACATCTTTCATGGTGGCAGGAAAGACGGCTTGTGTAGTGGAACTCCCCTTTATAAAACCATCAGATTTTATGAAACTTATTCACTATTATAAGCAATATGGAAAAGAATCACCCCCTTGATTCAATTACCTCCCACCAGGTCCCTCCCACAACACATGGGGATTATAACAATTCAAGGTGAGATTTGCATGGTGACACGGTCAAACCATATTACATGGAGAAAATATTGCCATGGAATTCAAATTAATAGATAGCTGTGAGAAGAAAATCAGCAGTATCCATCACAGCAGAGATACCCACCAATGTTAAGCACTAAAACAGGACTATCAACTTCCATTTACTGTTGAGGAAAATTAAAAAAAAGAAAATTTGGATTATGATACTGTGAATAGTGCTCCAATTAACGTACATGTACATGTGTATAAATGTTCCCTTTTCTCCACAACCTAGTCAGTATCTGTTATTCTTTTACTTTTTAATAGTAATCATTCCAATTGGTGTTAGATGGTATCTCATTGTCATTTTAAATTGCATTTCTCTAATGATCTGTGATGTTGAGCTTTATTTCATATGATTGTTGGTTGCATGTACGTCTTCTTTTGCAAAGTGTCTGTTAATGTCTTTTTCTCACTTTTTCATTTTTTTTTTCGTAAATTTGTTTAAGCCCCTTACAGATGTTGGATATTAGATCTTTATAGGATGCACAGTGCATAAAATTTTATCCCATCCAATAGGTTGTCTGTTTATCGAAGCACTATTCACAATAGTAAAGACATGGAATCAACCTAAATGTCCATCAATGATAGACTGGATAAAGAAATGTGCTATGTATACACTATAGAATACTATACAGCTATAAAAAATAATGAGATCACGTCCTTTGCAGGAATATGGATGGAGCTGGAGGCCATTTTCCTTAGCAAACTTATACTAGAACAGAAAATGGAATATTGCTTGTGCACACTAATAAGTGGGAGCTAAATGATGAGAACACATGGTTGCATAGAGAGGAACAACACACACTGGGGCCTTTCAGAGGGTGGTGAGTGGGAGGTGGGAGAGGATCAGGAAAAATAACTAATTTGAAGTAGACTTAATAACTGGGTGACAAAATAATCTGTACAACTCACCCCCATGATGCTAGTTTACCTGTGTAACAAACCTGTACTTGTGACCCTGAACTTAAAATAAGTTCAAAAAAAAGAAAAAAAAAATAGGAAAAAAAGCGTTGTACCAAATGACACAAAATGAAGCTATCAGATACTTAACAATGTATTAAGGATGGTATAGGTGGTGAATAGAATAGTTAATTTTATTCATTAATTCTGCCTACTTTTAGTGATTAATAAGTGAACAGCTATAATTAACAGGATTTCTTCTAGAGAGAATAAATAACTTCTGATAAATCATGAGATAATTTAAGAATTAAAGAAAACGTTCATAATTTGCCATAAAATTGTGAAGTATTGGCATGCTTCAGTGTACATCTTGGGTGTTTTTCCATCCTTTCTTTTTCTGAAGATGAGATGAGTAGACTAGCTCTCACACTTTACAACTTGTCTGAGAAAATGTCTTCAAATCTAAACATCTGAAAGAGGAAGTTTCAGAAATACATCTTTTCAGGGAAGGAAAAATCCCATTGTTTATTTTCAGCGATCCTTTTCGACAGCACAACACTTAAAATTGTTTCCAAAATGTTTTGGTTCTCTTTCCTGTTTTTGTGTATCAGAAGAATTATCTTTCCAAGCGGATTATTTTAAAGAGTTAATGTAAGAACAAAATAGAAGATGTACAGAAAGGCTAGTTCTGTAAAATATAGTGAAAGAGCAGGCTCCAGATAAAGCTGAGATTTTTCCATTTGATTTTTGAACATAAAATTCAGTCCTTGAATAAAATGTTATTTGTTTCTTTAAATGATATGGTTCCAGATGCCTTAATTGCTTTTCCAATTTAGTTTGTTTTAACAATATATAGAATTACTAGTTTAATAGCAATGAATATTAATATCCCTAAATGCTAGAATTTAAAAAGCATAGACATTTGTGATGCCATAATTTTCTAATAGCTTGCATTAATGTATTTACATAAGAAACACATTTCACAAATGAACAAGAAAATTAACATTTATCTAACCCCCAAACTTGACTTTTTGGAGGTGTATGAAGAGACGTGAAGGAGTATTGTTGTTAATATGATATCAAGTAACCAGTGTAAGCTACAGGAAGTAAAAAGTAGAGGGTAAAAAATGATTTGTAAAACTTCATTAATTATTCAGAAACTTTTTTATATACTTTGGCTGTTTGTTTCCTCCAGATCTCATGTTGAAATGTGATCCTCAATATTGGAAGTGGGACCTGTTTGGAGGTGTTTAGATCATGGGGATGGATCCCTCATAAATATCTTGGTGCCATACTCATAATAAGGAGTGAGTTTTTGCTCTGTGAAGTAACTCAAGATCTGGTTGTTAAAAAGAATCTGGCATCTCCTCTTCTCATTGACGTGACCTGCCTTCCCTCTGTCTTTCCCCATGAGTAAAAGCTTCCTGAGGCCTCACCAGAAGCCAAGCAGATGCTGATGCCATGCTTACACAGCCTGCAGCTTATATAGCTTATACCATCCTGCACAGAACACACAAGTAAACAAAGATGAATACAACACAATTTATGCTTACCCTACAGTACAGAGAAACAGAATAATTTTAAAAAAATGAAGACACTAAGATGTTAATTGAGTTGTGATAGAACGGATGATGCAAATCAGAGACATAAATTCCCTGGAGAGAATGTGTCCAGAAGCACTTCATAATAAAGAATGTCTTTCTTGGTCCAGTTATTCAAGAGACTCATCCCTTCCTCAAGTACTGGCACAATACTCTCTTCTTCACAACTAACTGAGCTTCCTATTTTAACATAGCAACTGAGAATAGTAACTTAGAATAGTTATGGTATTCTTAGAAGCCTGTTTCACATAACCTGGTGAATCTTGAAAAAAAAATCTGTTTACAGTAAGTAGTATGGTGAGATCAGGAAATAGATACTCCATTTAACCTGTTGTGGAACTTTTATAAGAGAATATCCATTACTACTATTGGTAGTAGTAGTAATAGTCACATTACTATTATTATCCAGAATTAGAATTTTCTAAGGATAGAACTAAGCTCCTGTTTCTTAAATCACTGTAGAGTAATTTATTTTTACAAGGGAAATAATTGCCAATTTTTTTATTGTGGTCAGAAATATGAAAATTGTGTTGAAATAGGGAAAGGATGATCCACAAAGCAAACTAAACAGGATAAACAAGAACCAGTCTAAATGGATCAGGTACTAAGACAATATTGAGTCCATAAGATAATACATACAGATTGTCCAAGCCAAGATTTTAATATCTGAGATCAGTGTTAGGGGCCAGAGGAAAATCACTCCAGCTCAGAATCACAGGCTCAAAAGATGGCAAGTTCATTAAAGGAGAGAAAATTTCTCAGTGATTTGGCCCCTAACATTAAAACGAAGATTCAGTGTTAGGAAAAAAAGCGTTCGCCTAACAATGAGATCTTGACAGATCTTGTTCCTGAAACCAAATCAGAAAACTGCTAGACATATTATTTCATAAAGTAGTTAGAAATTACTACACAAATTTCCATTTTTAAAACATATAAAAATAAAAATTTTGTATTACAGACCTAGATATTTGCGTTCATTTCAGTAATCCAGCATTTTGATTATTCATCCTTAGTGTTAATGTTTGATAATGCTTAAACCTTGGAAAGTATCTTAGAGATTATTTAGATCCATTCCCTTATTTTACTCATGATAAAACTTAGATCCAGAGTAGTAAAGTGACATTACGGGGGACAAAAATATAGTTGGTGGTAAAACAAGAATTAAACTCTTTATATCCTAACTTCCAGTATGGTGTATTTTTCCAACATGCCACTCTACACATGGGTGTGAGAGTATGTGAACACAAGCACAGTACCTACAGAAATACACGAATAGCCCTGCACTAAGAAGTAATTATAACGATGATTAAAACTTTTAATTAATTAATTTGTGTAAAAACATATTAATGTGTCATTTCATATTTGTATATACCACAAAACCCTCGGAAAATATGTATGCAAAAATGTACATTCCAGAAATTATAATTTTACTGAATTCCATTTTAAATATTACTCTACACTATATATGTGCTTTAGGCGGAGAAACTTTCCCTTGATAAATTCCCTAAAACACCAAATAATTTTTACATGGTAGAAAAGTTTTTTTTAAAGAATAAAAAATGATGGTGAAGAGAGATGTCAGGTTTCAAGATGTCAAAGAAAGCATTGTGTTGCTCAAGTGTTCCGAGTTTGAAGGGGAGAAATGAATAAGCACAGAGGCATTACAAACGAACCTCTTTGCTTGCTGTCATCTTGCACCTTCATAAGATATGCCCCCTACACACACAGCCATCAGCTGCAAGCAGCTCTCATGAATGCAGACAAAGAGGGCAAAAAGATCATCAGTGCAGACCTGCTCCACCCTGACAGGTGACTGTAAGTGGCACTTCTACTGCTGTTACTAATTTATTAAGTATTCCAAAGTTAGAATTTAATCGGAATATTTTTGTCATGTTATCCATCACACACGTAGAAGAGATGGAATTTTCTTAAACAGCCATGCAGCACAATGCCTTAGGCAGGCTTTTAGTCATTTCAGTTTGTCACAATGGACTAGTTCCATTTTAATGATTTAGTTAATTGTGTGACAAGCTATGAAAAATGGGAGTGACCCAATGCCTCATCCAAAGAATATGCCAAGGAATGAGATCTCATGGCAAGTGACTGAGAACTACTCACACCTGCAAATGACAAACAAACCAAAAATTCCAACCTTTTCCTTCTTCCTTTTGAATTTCAGATTTCATATGTTAAGCAAAAGTCAAGTTAGAGAATAGCAGTTCATTTATATAAAGACAAGATGAACATAAAAAAGTCACATTAGCAGTTTTAATGATCAAGTTAAATAAGATACAATTTAGGTGAAAAGATAATTGTGTTGAAAATATAATGATCCATTTGACAGTGGAAGAATAAAAAACACAGAGAATTTCAAATGCAACCTCCCTATCTAGAAGTTTCATTTAGTATTTCTTACAAGAGAACATACGTATTTAGTAGTACTGTTAGTTTATGACTCATCCTATTATTTAATTAAGTAGCATTATATTATCTATATATGAAATCAGAGATAAGGATCATTTATAAACATTATTCCTCACAGAAACATGAGGGAAAATCACAATAAGAGTGTCTTGTCTCTGCTTTGATTTTGTGCAAGAATGTATTGGTATTAACACAATCAGAGACCATCCTGGTAATCTCTTCTAAAAAGGCATTAAAATTTTTACTATATCTTGACAGAAAAGTAACAAAAAAATGAAAGAATGCAATAAATAACTCAAAAATAAAGTTAATAACACATCTTTAATAAAAAGACAACCAAATAAAAATATCATAACCTCTATGATATCTGAATCAGAAGATCTGGTTTCAAGTAACTGAGTAAAAAAGTTGGAATAATCTCTCTGAATTGTGGTTTCTGCAACTGTCAAGTTTGACTAATATTTATCTTACATGATTGTGAAGAGAAAATGTTCATTCATATTAAAGTAATAATTCAGGTTTATATTAGGAAGTTAAGAAAACTAAAGGGTAATCTCTCTGGCACATGAAAGAAATCAATAGGCAATAGAAACCTTAAATATATTGCAACCCATTCCAGGTAGGAATCACTAACTAAAGTGTCCATTTCACAATACTTTGAGGGTACTATTGCACCATTCAGAAAAAAAAATATATATATGTAACAGCATCCATTTTATCAGACCTCAAAGTATTATATGTTCTAAATAAAAAACAAATTGTGAGATCCAATACTGAACAGGCAGATAAATGGAGTGGATGAAGCATCCCATCTTTTGTTTCTCTATTTTATAATGCTAGACATTCCATGCTCCCAACACTCTGTCACCATGCTCTAAAGAATTTTTAGTGGAATAAATGTGCATCGAAATTGAATGCTGAAATATAGCCAATGACCTGGTCGTAACAAACCAAACACAGCAATTCTATGACTAGCAACATGTCATCAGTTTACAGTGTATATTATACTCATTGTGTTGTCTAAATGAATTTCTGAAACACAAAGTGGGCAGTATGCATGCTAACACTTTTTAACCAGATGATTTTTATGAAAATGAGAATAGATGATGACAATCATTTATAGTTAATTTAGTGTGTGTCTTCATAAAATTTGTAAAATTTTATATGCAAATTTTTTCTCTTAATAAAAACATGAAAATCACTATAAAAGAAAGGGTTTTCATTTAAGTAATGTGAGATTTGACTAAAAAGTGTTTTAAGCTATATTGAAAAATGAACTTTAAAAAATTAGATGTATAGGTATCATTTATATTTTTAGAGTTTACATGGCACTTCTAGAACAAATTTATCTATATATACATACAATTAATTAATTCATCAGAATACCCACATCTGCATAGAGAATTAGTTTTCCTGAGTACCTACAAAGTCTGCAATTCTACTGTTAAAATTATATTGAAATGTAATTCATTAATTACTTTAATATTGCATCATTCTCCTTAGAATCTGTTTACAGCTGACTTTTCTTCCAAATTAATTCAAATGGCCAATGTGATCCATTAATTATTATCAATCAATCAACTTACTGTATATCCATATCCTTCCAGATGTGCTTGTTTATGCCTCATTTATATCCACTGACCAGGAATCGTGTTTATGTACCAACTGGAGCACTACCATATAATTATTAATGATACCCCTGCTTACCATTGCTTAAGCATTGATACCTTCTGAAGGTTTCCATCACTTTTCGTCCTAAAATTATGGAATTTTAAAAGAGAGTTTTCTCTAGAGAAGATTTTACATTTAAATTTACTCATTTAAGTTAAGATCAGTAGGCTATTGAGTAAGACATCTCCTTTACCATTTGTTTCTGGGAACCATATCTAAACTGTTCCCATAAGGTACTCAGTTGACCTACAAGCATCCCTTAAATGAAAGATCAGGTTAGTTGACCTCCAAGACTCAGGTCAAGATATTTGATACACAGCCTGAGAACAATCACTGAAAATTACTGGCCCAGAAACCCCTTCCCAAACTCTAAAAACGTTGACATCTACTTTATTTCTCATCTCTCCTCTGATCCTTGTGATTACAAACACTGACAAGGTGTTTGAAATCCCCAAACACCCAGAGATGGTTTCTCACTTAATATCTCTGATGATATGGAGGATCTAATTCTTCCCCTAAGTGACACAGCATCAAGGAGAGAAAGATGGGAAAAGAGAGGGGCATAGGCCTTGGCCAACATCCTATTTCGCCACTCTCATATTTTTCTTTTAACTGATGTCTGCACATAATGTCTCAAATTTTCAGCCTCACGAAACAAAGGGAAAATGAAAACTAAAAAGAATTATTTGAATTTTCATAATCTGAACACAGCTAGTATATGAAATCGGATATGCAGACTGTAAAAGAAAGTTCTAGCACAGAACATAAATTCTATTTCTCTGTGACAATAGGAAAAATCAGAAAACTATTAACAAGTTTTTAATAGAAAACAAGCAAGCTGTGAATGCCATCTTTAGCAACTTAACCTTTTTCATATCACTGCATGGACCCTTAAATATTTTTTGTGTCCTCCCTGTCCTCTGTTCTTAGTTCTTTCCTCTTGCTCTAAGCCCCTTCTCCTTACACTTTTACCTAGAGATATGCATACATAAAATTCCCCCATCCCTACTCCCTCTCTCACCTCACAGCCACTCTTTCTAACCACTTAGAGCTGATTTGTTGGCAGTATCCAACTCTTCTTAATTCACGTCTGTGAATGAGTGACCCCACCCTATCCTCATTCCATAAATACTAATTTCTCTCTTTCGTATAATTTCAGAATCTGTGCTTCTACTGTGCTAATGCGTCAAATAAGGTGAGTTTTTCTCTAAAAGATTTACAGAAATATTTAGACTATTTCTCCCAAATATAGATCAATATTATCTCAGTTTTTTGTGTGTGTGCACATCGTAGCCACCATTACCAACCAATGTAAGGTTGTTCCTTGCCTTCAAAAAATTTGTTTTTATCTCTCCAAAGCTTTAAATATTTACTAGAAAAAGGCTATCTCAAAAGTGTCTCTTCCTATATATTTATATTTTAAAATATAGAAAGAAACTGTGTAACTGTTTTCTAGTTTACAATGTACCAAAGAATTGAGAAACATTAATGGGAAGTGATAGTAGTTGTTAAAAACAGTTCTTGTAAGTAAAACTTTGAAAAACTAGAGTTAGAGAGAGAGAGAGAGAGACAGAAAGAGAGAGAGAGATCTTAAATTAGGAACCCAGTCCCACTGTTTCTGTAACCCACTACCATCCTTTTACCTTCACATCTCTTTCCCTTATTCTGCTAGCATTCCCCTAGATCAGTCTGCCACTTGCAGATTAGGAATAAATTAGTTCTTCTCTAAA
The DNA here is from genome assembly GCF_047675955.1 of Chlorocebus sabaeus. Taxonomy (NCBI): domain Eukaryota; kingdom Metazoa; phylum Chordata; class Mammalia; order Primates; family Cercopithecidae; genus Chlorocebus; species Chlorocebus sabaeus. The sequence continues at coordinate 83,888,837 of NC_132916.1, forward strand.
GTCTTAGCGATTATATCGATTAAAGATGAGGACTGGGTAGTACTGAATAAGGAATTACTAAACTCTCTTTCCAGGAAGTCAGCAGAGGGAATATTTTTCCAGAATCCTCAGCTGGTCTTTCTAATGCATAATTCCACAGAAATACTACAATACATATTGGATGGCCCAAGCAGTTTCATTTATATAGATCTGTATCCTTCAGTTGTATAATGTGGAAACATATTCAGACTGCCCTGAGATCCAGTCTCCATGTTTTGCCTCTGGATTCCAAACAACCAACATCAAAATGACTTTTGAAAATCCAATTCATTGGCAAATTTGGGATTGTTTGGACCTGTATTCTTTACACGATTACCAAGAAGACTAATGAAGTAGCATATTTGGAAGAACTTTGATAACCTACTTAAGAAAGCATTACATATGTGCAAAGTATTGTAAAGAGTATTGTAAAGTATGTAAGGAGGAAAATGTATTGGCTGAGGAAACAATTGGCAACAGGGAGAAGGCAACATTTCTAGCAGCTGGACAGAAAATGTGAAGCAATACTGAGCCAGGTGAATGGAAAAAGGATTTAGTTTTACTGGAGGAGGATGACAAGCGCCAGCAACGTGTAAAGAAGTGGAAAGCAGACTTGACTGTTTAGAGAACATTCTTGGAGAGTATCTGATGAGAATTCCAGATTGTCAACTGGACACTCACCTTAAGTTTTCCAGGTGCCAACTCCTTGCCATGGAATTTCAATAGACAAGTGTTTTTAAGGGTGTGCAGGTAGATATTTGTGTTCATATGCATGTGTATAATCTTCTATAAAAGCTAAATTAAGAATTATTAAAATATCCACAAAAGACACACCATTCAAAAAGATTACTCAGAGAGCCAAAGTATATTACCCTAAATAAAATTGAAAATTTTGATTAATTTAAAATAAATTTCCTTTCTAATTAAATTTATATTAATAAGTGGGCTTTTTTTCTTAGAGATTTTTAGAAGTTTTAATTTATTTAACACCGGTAACATTAAGTGCTAATTGAAGTTTTATCTGCACCTGTGCTACCTTACATTTAATTAATAGTGATGTATCAACTACCACAATACTCAAAGTATCAAAAGAGAATATTGTCAGTAGGTATAGATGAGAAGAGTTTTCTAAGGGGTTATAAAATACGATGTAAATGTTACTTTTTGGTTACAGTGGAATGGTGAGAAGATATATTTATTTGTTAATTTAATTTGTTTGTGTATTAGGTAATACACTCGCGGAACTGAAACACTCCATTCGATATTGTCACATTGAAAATATTAGTTCCAATATTTAAGGCAGTAGGGAATGGAAAGATTTCTCCTTGGGATCACTATCCTGTTGCACTCTTCTGCAGGGTGGCACAGTGGCCATTCTAAAATGACCATAAAATGGCAATTTCCTTTGTTTCTGTTCTGTGCTAGGTGCCATCCCTTGATTTGGTATTTCCTCTGTTTTAATTGTTCCCCTCATACTGACGAAACAAAACTTTTATGACTTCCTAAGTATTTAAATTTTAAGAGTTTTCATTCATGAAAATGACTTCTCACCATCACTCTTGGTTTCATTTCTTCTAGATGTCCATATTATATCTCATAAGTGTAATGCTAGTCTAATCGCCAAATCTTTATCTGCCCCATTTTTCTGTTCTGGAAATGTTTGGCATCTTCTATTTGTTGCTGGGATTCTTAATTTTAATAAAGTAGGTATTGTAGTGGGTGTTTTAAAATTACCTTATGTTGTTTGTAATGTGTTTACTTTCAACGTGTAAACTGCTGTACTACCAATACCATTTTAATCATTTTAAATGTACAGTTCAATGCTGTTAAATATGTTTACGTTGTATAAGTATCACCATCATCCATCTTCAGAACTTTTATCATCATCCCAAACTGAAACTCTGTACCTATGAAACAATAATTCCTCATTTCCTCCTCCCCTGAATCCCTAATAATCACTATTCTAACTTTCTACAAATTGGACATTCTGGGTACCTCATATAAGTAGACTAATACAATTACACTCATCTTTATTCTGCATATTCATTTATCTGTCCAAAGTCTTGTCAATTTTGATTTATTTCGCTTAGCATAATGTTTTCAATATTCATTCACGTTGTAGTGCGAATCACGATTTCATTCTTTTTGAAGATGAATAATATTACATTGTAATCTGTACACCACACTTTGTTTATCTATTTATCAATGGACATTTGGGTTTTTTTTTTTTTTTTTTCACCTTTTAGCTGTTGTGAATAAGTTTCTATGAACATGAACTATGAACATAAACAAAATATATTTTGGAGTCTTTGTTTTAAATTCTTTTGGTATATATCCAAAAGTGGAGTGTATGGATTACAGGGCATTTCTACATTCAATTGTTTGTGGAGCCTCCATACTCTTTTTCTTGGTGGGTACACCATTGTACTAAGTTTAAATTTATGCTGTTTCAAGCCATTAAGTGTGGTAATTTGTTGTGCAATAATAGAAAACTAATACACTATCCTCCCTACCAAGTGTCAGCATCTAGAGAAATTTTTGTTATTGGAGGTGGTAGTTGGGGGATGTTAGCCAATTTTTACCAGAGGACAATTAATTATTCCATTTTTGGAGAGCAAAAAGTTTGATAAATGAGTAGATAAAAGAGACCAATATCTTTATTTCTCTCACTTTTAGTTTGATTTTTCTCCACCTTCAGACATGCCACATACTGCTTTTCATTCCACTTCTCCAAAGAATACAACTTCAGTCTTTTTCCTTGGTAGGAGTAGTTGTATTTAGTGAAAAAAAAAAAAAAAAAAATATATATATATATATATATATATAAAAAATATATATATATATGGTGCTAATTGCAAAATTATGAAAATAACTTTTAAATATCGAATGGATTCCCAGCACATTGGAAGGCCAAGGCAGGTGGATTGTCTAAGGTCAGGAGTTCGAGACCAGCCTGGCCAACATGGTGAAACCTCATCTCTACTAAAAATATAAAAATTAGCTGGGCGTGGTAATGGGCATCTGTTATCCCAGCTACTCGGGAGGCTGAGGCAGGAGAATCGCTTGAACCCGGGAGGCAGAGGTTGCAGTGAGCAGAGATCACACCACTTAACTCCAGCCTGGGACACAGAGCAAGACTCTGTTTCAAAAAAAAAAAAAAAAAGTAATGGATGCCTGGTGCACATAATTTGATTAATATTATTTCTTTGTTTATGAAACATACTAATCTATTAGCCATCTTATACTCATTTGTTATTTATTTAGTTTTAATAAATATACTTCAAGTTAAAAAAAAAGCTATTGACAATAATTTATAACTAACTGTATAGTCTTCTCCCACCCCATCTCGTGGTTTCCTCTCTTCTGAGACAACTACTTCCCTGACTCCTATGTTTATAGTCCCCTTTCTCCTCACAATTTTTATCTTGATAATTTCTTGATTTCTACATATTTTGATGTTGTTTATAGATATTACAAATATATGCATTTTTAGTACATGTGTATATAAATATTTCTATAGATTCATAAAATTATGCATTTATATATTTAAATATATGTATGTAATTATAAATGTATCTTTATATTTATATGTTTACTTTACTTATTTAAAGTTTTATATGCTTATATGCGTATGTATATGAATGTACACGTGTGTATATATATATATTATACATCAGAGGTTGGTAAAGTTTTCCTGTAAAAGACTAGATGCAGCTTTGTATGGCTTCTCTTCCAACTACTCTACTCTGCTTTTGCAGGGCCAAAGCAGCCACACATAATATGTAAACTAACAAGCCTGGCTATTTTCCAATAAATCTGTATTATAAACAGTGAGATGTGTTTTTTTATTATTTAAATGCATGGAAACCACTATTATCTCAGGGTCCCACCATACAAAAATGGATCAATTTGGTTCTTGAGCCACAGTTTACTAACACGTGATATACACATAATCACATGTATATTTTATTTTTTTTAATTATAAGAACTCTTGAGTTCTATATAATCATTTTGTACTTATCTCTTTCAGCTCATATACTACTAAAATATATCTATATTTATCTGTTATTGTAGTTACTTTATTTTGCTTGCTGCATATTTTATTGAGAGATTATAGCAGAGTCCATTTACTCACTCTCCTGTTGATGGACAGTTGAGTTCCAGGTACCTGACACCTCAAATTCCTGAGCCTCTTTTAGGTTCTGTAGTGACTTTAATCTGCTTGTTAACGTCCTGTTCTGGCATCTAACGTGCCCGTTTTTCTCACATGCTAAGTCTATACACCTGCCGTATTTCATAGTTCTGTTGACATTACTTATCTGCTGACCTCCTCTTCTATTCTCTTTCTACTTGGTCTTTTAAGATAATTTTAATTCCGTTAACTTCATCTTGAGCAAAGAGGATACAGAGGTAACACATTTGTTCCACCAAGTGTATTGCAATTTACTTGAATCTAGTCTTTATTGATTATTTCAGGAGATGTATTTTAGGAAAGATAAACAATAACCCAGAGGATTCACTTCTGACATGATACAGTGAAGAGATCGACAAATTCTCTCTTCAAAGAGCAACTATAAAACTGGCCCAAACTGGCAAAAACAATCATTTAAGCACTCGGAAAAATCAATCAAAGGTAAACAACAAACTGGGGAGAGTTTATAAATGAAAACTACTAAACTTGGCATAGGAACATCAAGACTCTGAGGTACTCTTCCCTGAGGCTGCCCCCAGTGCCCACCCACTCAGCTCTGTTCATGTGGGAATTTAACCAAAGCAGAGCAGCCCTTGAAAACCAGCAAACCAGCAGCTTCAACCTCATTGCAAGAGGGGGTCTCACTTTATTTGGAGTTTTATCATTTAAAGTGGAAAGCAAACAAGGTGAGCCAGCAATTCAGCTAGCTTTAGGTTGCAGCAGTACGAGGGCAAACAACAGACACAGGAACTATTGAGTAATTTAACTGGGAGTTCCAGAAGGTGAGACAACCATAGCGTACTTGATGGATTTCCTACCTATCTCAGGTTGAACCTAGTATACACAGCAGACATCAGACTAGGTACGATTTACTGACACGTCTCTGGCTAAGGGTGCCCCCATACACATAAGCACAGGGGGTCCAGCGTTAAATAAAAATGATACCGAATCTAAAGTATCCTAACTCTGAATGCACTTTGTAGCTCATTTTAAAAAATTTCTTGTTTGCTTATTTATCTGCCTGAATTAAATCTGTGAGGTGTATCTCCCTTACAATGTACAGACATTAATCTTTGCTCCATTTTCCCCCTCTTGGTTTAAGTTTTAAGCCTGTCTTCATAAGGGCTACTTCTGAGTCTTTCTAGCTTAGTTTTAAGCCAAAGAAAGGTCATAGATTGTGTTCAAACATCTTCAGCAAGTAAGATTCCATATTTCCACCCCTAAGTATTGGAGAAGATTTCGAGAAACTGGAATCCTCATACATTGGTAGTGGAAATGCAAAACTGTGCATCCATTTTGAAAAACAGTTGACAGTTTCTTTTTAAAAAGGTTAAAAATAAACTTAGCATTCAATCCAGCCATTCTACTCTGAGAAATATATCCAGGAGAATTGAAAATGTATGTACAAACAAAGATGTGTACCTGAATGTTCTTGGCAATGTTATTCACAACAACTCAAAACTGGAAACAATTCAAATGTCTACTAAGTGGTGAATAAAACCAGATGTGGTATGTCCAAAAAATAGGGTACTATTCAGTAATAAAAATAAGTGCAATATAGATATACTTCACAACAATGGATAAATCCAAAGATAAAATGATACGTAAAATAAGCCAAGTGAAAAAGACTACATGCTACATGATTCAATTTATATTAAACATCTCCAAAAGTCACATTCATATGGAGAGAAAAACAGATCAGTGGTTGCCTGTCTGAGAAGGGTGGAGGAAGCAGTGAGTGGGAGGGAAGTGAAGACTGACTGCAATGGAGTGGAGGGAAATTTGGGGATTGATAAATATTTTGAAAACTGAATTGTGATGATAGTTTCATAGCTCTATAAGTTTCGTAAAAGTATTTGGACTGTACACATATAATAGGTGAATTTTATGATATGTAAATTATAACCTCATTAAAGCTACATAAATAATTGGAAAAGGAGAGCTCAGATGAGCAGTTTGTACATATAATAATTAACTGGCCAAATTTATCTGGGAAAATTTTTGGAGAGTTAATGGAATCTTATCTGAGAGATACGATCTCTGTAATCTTGGGCAAGTCATTTAATCCCTCTAGCCCCAAATATTCCTATTTACATACAAGTTTCTATATTTCCAAACTTTCAATTTCTTAATCTCTTTCTTTTGCTAAAATTATATAATTTGAATTAGGAATAAATGTTCAGTTGCTAATGTAGAGTCTTAGTAGAAGTGTTGAGGGTTTTGAAAATCATGCAGGAAAGAAAGGGTAGAAGTTGACAATATATAGTACTTCCTACTTAATCAGAATATAGCAGTTTACTATGTAATTTTCATTACCAGAAAAGTAATGAAGGATCATAATGATAATATGAAAAACTGAATTCATTAATTTTTGCTTCTTTTTAAGTACAAAAGACAGATAGTTATGGTAGAATAAAATATCACAATGAAGAAATACTGACATAAAATTGAACTCCTCTGTGTTCCTCAGATGTTAAACTATGTTAGAGAAGGTGATAGGGGCCCATTTCCCTCACTGACCAAAGGCAGATTATACTTGTGAAGGAAATACAAGATTTAAGAAAAAAATTTACACAAATTAGAGTACATTTTATTTCCAGAGAAATATTAAGCTGTGATATTTAAGGAAAATAATAAAATGGGTTACACTGATATTGCCGTACCTGGGAGCACATGGTGGACAAGAAAATAAGCGAAGATGGAAAAGATCTAGAAGATAGTGTAAGGAAGGGGAAGCTAAGTTTTTGACACTTTTATAATTTTAAAATTATAAAATTTTAATTTTATAATAGCAGTAAAGGAAGTTACAAATTTAAAAATGAATGTGATACTGGGAGGTTCTTTATTGTCTATGCTGCTTATTTATTAGACAAAATCATGATACATCAATGCATAATCTTTAAAACAAGGGACTACTGAATATTTCAAAACACGTTACATTGAAAGAATTCAACCCAGGAGAGATGATCTTTTAATCATACTGTATCTGTAAATATAAAAACAGGAAGACATCTGAGGACAAGGAGGATCAGTTACACTATAAGTTATAATATCTTAACTTAGCCCTATTCACCAGTGTTCTGGAAGTCTGAAAGAATTTGTCAGCCATGTTTTCACTTCATTAAAGGCATAAACTCCAGTTCCATTTCAGGGCTAATTTCAAGTACCTGTTTCTTCCTGTGAGGAAACAGATTGGTTCTCACGCCTGTGACACATGAGAGCTTAGTCATGCTCAAGGAGTCTGCTTGTGAAGACGGACCCACTCTACTCTTCAATACAGCGGGAGAGGCTTGTGGAATAGAAACACATGGCATTCCAATGAGCTTTTTCTGAGATGTAAACGCTATGCCAAGAAAACCGTACCCAGCTTAGCTATAGATATACAGTGAGTAAACTAAACCAATTGGCTTTATTTTGCTCTCCAAAAATACCTCAGGTCCAAGAGGAAAGCCTTCTCTCTCTCTGTCTTTTTTAACTGTCTCATATCCATGATAAGTAGCATAAACCTAGTCATCAAGCAAAGGACCCTCCTGTCTATCCATGTGTGAATGGTGTCAGGTTCTTTTTACAATTGCTACTATTAGTTTAAAAGTATTCCAGACTCTTTCCTGAGCATGTACCAGAGCCTCATTCTTCTCTACAGATTGTGCAGCCAGTTCTCCTTTGACAAATGACATTAGCTTTCTGTTGGTCCTTTGACACAATCTTGCTACTGTCACTGGGAAAACTTTCACTACTTCTGGAAGCACCTTTCTGAATATCTCTGCCTCGTTGGCTCTCTCTCCCATTTCAAATGTCAAGCAAAAACATTCTATTTCTCATCCCCCGTGCTTCTTGGATTCTTTTTGCTTCTGCTATTCTGTTTTTCTCTGTGTATCTATGCAACTTTAACTGGAAGGACTGTGGACACTCAGTTTTTATAGTAAATGCTTTAAATAAATTAATTTTAAAATAGCAAAATTGTAATTTCAGCCTTCAGCTACTACTTAAACCTTTATGCAGCTAGATGGAAATGTAAAATTCTGGAAACATTTTACTCAAGACTTAAGTGGAAATTCACCTAGCTAAGTAACTAATGTGCGGTTAGTACTTAGGAAAAAAATGAATGTTTAAGTATGCCATAAATAATTGAGATGCCCTTGATCCTTTACAGTGAGATGAGTTTTGTAATGAATGGCAGGGCATGCACAATTGCATACCTGTATACCTCATAAACCTGTACGATTAGTCATTCTAATAACTAGAAGGAAGTCAGACAAGCTTGGAATGTAAGCACTCTGACTACATGTGTGGATGTACTGAAACAATATTTAAGTGATTGTACCAAAAGGAACTAAAGATATAATTTATTAGATATAATTATAAGATATAATATATATCATATATTATAATACATAAGATAAGAATAAGGTAATATATAAGATATTATAAGATATAATTTATAATTTTCTTCCTGATAAAAATATTTCTGCTGTATACGTAAGACATCTCAGATATATGAAGAGATGATATGCATTCAGTGTAGAATATTCTTTTAAATAGAAATTTAAAGAGATGAAACAGCAGTGCAAAAATGTGTGTATTGAAAATCCCAGAGACTGTCAATGTCCAGCCTTTTTAGAGTCCTTACTCTACGACTTTTGGTAAGTTTCTTAAATTACAAATCTCAGTTTTCTCTTCTGCAAAAAAAAAAAAAAAAAAAAGAGAATGGCTTTACATTCCAATTTTATATTTCGAAGTAATGTTAGTTTAGAGAGCAGTTCTCCAGAAGGTAACTACCATTGCAGAGGTATGATATTGCTGCTTTAATTTATTTTTCAAGATATCTCAATGTTCCTCAACAGACATTCATGTACCTTGCTAATTACTGCTCCACAAACATGTGTTGTATACTTTGACAATTATAAGAGAAGTACAAATATTTACTTATCTCAAATGATATAACCTCAGAGGAGGGTGAAAAATAAGTTCTGGCATGAAGAATGAGTAGGCGTTGATGGTGGTGAAGAGAGGAAGAAAATTGCTAACAAGACATGGAGTGTAATTCCAATTAAGTACATCAAATGCATTGTTTCTTCTGTACTACTGTCCCAAGCATACAAATGCCTTAATCTCTTCCAAAATCATGTATAAATGCATTGTAATCTATCACAGGAAGTTTCCTTTCATGGAAATTATTTCTATTTTTTAAATGAAAGTTCACAGACAAGATTCATGATAAAGAGTGAACATTGCTGGACACGTTCACTCCTTTACTCAAAGGATGCCTATCATCCCAGTCATTATGAAATGAATAAAAGACTAAATAACACAATCTGCTCATTCTAAACATAAAACGGTTTTAAACTCAAGTAGGTTTACTTGGTTGTATGACATTACTAATGAAAACATATCAAAATGCCAAATATCAGTATATACAGAAGATATATCTTTTAACGAAACAGGGAATATCATCATATTGTCACATTAATCATGATTGAAAGAAGAATACTCGAAATATAGGAAATGCAATAATGACAATCTGTGTATTGCTTTTTGAAGTTCCTCAAATAAATGTTATCAGAGAAAGTTATTTGGGAAACATACGATATTGCATTGTATATTTGCCAGTATTTAAGAAAAAAACACATTGAGAATATTTTCTCACTGTTTTAAATTCCAGGGTCCTCACTGCATTCAAAACATCATTTTCATGGAGTTGCACTTATCTAAATGAAATGCACATTTATTTTAACGAACTATATATTAACCAGTGCATTTCTTCAAAATAATGCATGTTAATTAAGACAAGCATTTCCAATATAGAGATAGCACCAGCACTATTTGTTAAAAGTGTTTTCTATTATAGGTGCAATGATGGTAAAATTTGATATCAGTGAAGAACTTACTGCTTTTAGGAGCCTTTTAAAGCTACATGAATATATTCAATATTAAGCAATCTGCCATTAATGAAGCAATTACTGGGACAGGATTTAACTGGGGTGTAGAGTAAAGCACACTGCTTGCAGAAGAACTTCTAACCAATATGGAAGACCAGGAAATGAAAACAGGATCTGCTTTGAAAATGACATTTGAACAATGCTTATTGAGTGGCTCTTAGTCAAACTTGGAACACAATTAACTATCATGGTAGAAACTGTGACTGAAGCCTCGACTGGCACCATCTGTGTCCTACATGTGTTTTTATTTGATTAGTATTTTAAGAACTAAGAACGTGGGAAGTGTACAGACTTATTATTTCCTATGTGTTAAAGTAGTTATACAGGAATACAGGACAAGAGCCTGATGATTACTCAAAAATTGCAACACTTCCATAATGCAAGGTTTGAATAAATGAAAGCTGTCAGAATCACCATTACGTGTTACTTGAGAAGAACATGCAAGCAGTAAATGAGATTTGTTTCATGCTTCATAGTTTGTTATATGCTCTCCTATATATTATTTGCTCTGTATATGCACTGAGATTCATGAACCTTTGAGAGTTAAATAAGTTGGAATCAACCCCATTCAGGGCAGCCTGAGGTCCTCACCAATATCTCTGCAAATTTCCTAGGGAGAGGAAAGACCTTAAGTTTTCTTGGTCATTTCTTGTTCTAAGTGCCAGTTCTCCTTCCTTAACTTTTTCCCAAACTACCCACATTGGGCCTTTGTTTGTAGGTTTGCTGGGGTGGGGAGCTGTATGGTAAACGCACCTGACAACAATAACTTAAATCATATCCTGAGAATGACCCTGTGTGACAGACAAATATGTGTTCAGAATTCTGAGCTAAAGAATCCAGCAGTGGCCAACCCAGAGACTCATTCCTTATCTATGTGGAACATCTGAAGCCTGAACCCCTGGCTCCTGGAATACAGAGCATACAGCATACTGAACATACTGAGTCCCTTCGTTGTGGATTAAATGAAGGTTGCCAGGTGGAGGTTCCTCGGGGGAGGATGGTAAGTGAAAATGCTATATAAACTGCACGATTTTTGCAAGCGATTCAGGTTCTTCTGCCCAGCCCCCTGCCACTGGACTCTCGTCCCTGTATGAAACTCCCAGTAAAGCCATATGTCTCTTTTGCTGGCTCCACTTCTCTTCTTTGGCCTCCTGAACCTGGTGCCATCCCTACAGAAGTTAAAAGGGACCGGAATGACAAGGGCAAAGCAAAAAATCTTAAATCAGATGGATTTCCCTCCTCTGAAGTCTCCTGCTACTTCACCACTGGTTTTTCTTTCAGCCATTTCTCTGCCACAGCTGTCTCCCATGTTGCTGATCTCCTGGGGTCCTTCAACACCCTCCTGTCATCTTATTTAGCTCATAACCCCAATGACTCTGAGGCTACTTTTGTATATTCCAAATCTCATTAACTTGCTCGGATACCTACTCTGTTCTCACAGAAAGGCTGGCAGAGGCAATAAACGTGATCATTTGTCCACTGAGAAAATTTACTGCGTGCTCTGTGTGTGTGTGTGTGTGTGTGTGTGTGAGAGAGAGAGAGAGAGAAAGAGAGAGAGAGAAAGACAGACAGACAGCTTCTTGCTCTGTCACCCAGTTTGGAGTACAGTGGCATGATCTCAGCTTGCTGCAGCCTCCAACTCCTGGGCTCAAGCCGTCTTCCCCCCTCAGCCTCTTAAGTAACAGGCATCACAAGCTCCAGCCACCACTTCTAGCTAATTTTTGTATTTTTTGTAAAGATGCAGTTTTGCTATGTTGCCCAGGCTGGTATCAAACTTCTGGCCTCAAGCAATCCACCCACCTTGGCCTCCCAGGGTGCTGGGATTACAGATGTGAGCCACCGTGCCTAGCCATCACTGCCTTGTTTTTAAAACAAAAGTAACACTGCACACCTGTCGAGTTGATGCGACTATTAACTAACAGGGCATCCTTGTAAGGAATTACTATGATTCCTGGTCCACATATGAGGAGATGGAGGTCCAATGCTATTTTCTGGCTGCCAGTGTTCATACAAGGAGGGAAGAACAAAACCAGGACTTGAATCTGGGCAACTCTATATTGCTGCATGTTTCTGGTGCTCTGTGGAGTGCCTCTATTTTTGGTAATACATGACCATCATACAATGTCATCATATGTGGAATTCTTTTGCAATTAAATATATGTATTGTTCTTTTTTCTTTTCATCATGGAATATTTATAGGGCTTTGAGCTTCCTCCATCAAACTTTTTTCTGTGCCTGGATTCTGTCTTCCATCATGGTTTATGTGTGAGTGCAAACAATGCACAGCTGCCATGGACAGTAGCATTCCCGTGGGATATGCACCCTTCATTGTTTCCTTCTCCCCAAGCAAAGTGCTGTGGTCATGCTGACACAGATCTGCATCAGGACTGTGAGGATTGGAAGAGGAAATAAGCTGAATGATTCAAAAGCAGTCTGACAGCTGTGCAAGTTTGGACCTCTTCTCATTAAATGCAGACAGCACATGTTCTTTCAACACGTCCTGAATCCCTTTGGTTCTGCTCAGAAAACGGAAAGCACGCTAGATTTTCCAAGTAAAGATAATTTCATACGGGTAAATTTGTCTAAATTTGATACACAGGTGAAGAAAGAACTGAGAATTCAGTTAGACAATTTGAAGCAATTAGACAACCCAGATTAGCAACAGTAGGAAGCTAGGAAAACCCAAGGGTTAAAGAAGAGTGGAAGGAAATAGAATGGACAGAATTTGGAAGCCAGGACATATGGCTGGGCTGCTTGGTAGGATCTGGAACCATATGGGAGGTACATCCTCTTCTATATACTATGAGGCAGAACAAGAAGAAAAATACTTCCCACACTCCAGTATTCCTGCAGTGCTCCCACTTCAAAACTAGTCAAAACCCAGATGGCAAAGAAGCTTGAAAAAAATATTCTCCTAAAATACTTAGCAGAGTGAAAGGTGGGAAATGAAGCAATGAGCAAATGAAAGGCATACTTGTCCCCCCAAATCCAAAGCTATTAAATGCCTTCACCTTCTGTCAGCTATAAATACAGTTAATGAATGGCTCTAATAAGGAAGGCCTCTACAACTCTACAACTTTATCTCAAAATCATTTTCTAGGATACAATATTTATCTACTTTTGTATCAATATTAATGATAATATTTTTATTTTATTAATATAAGTAATTAATAATTACTTTTTATTTTAAGTAAAATGATGAGGAGAAACTACAAAGTGCTTCACAACCAGTGTCTTGATTTTTCTCTTTAGTACATTCTTCTCTCTTAAGACTTGTCAGCTATGATCTAGTTTTTAATACCATGATTTCAGGGACAATTTTTCAAGATATGCGGTGATTTATTTGATGTAGTTCACCAATGTGTTTTTCTCTAGTCTGAGAAATTGTATCATCCTAAAACATGTCAGTTTCTTAAATGCAGGAGCTAAGGGAGAAAGGAGTTCTCCAGATGGAGGAAGGCTGAGAAAGGGCAGGGAACTGCCAAGGAACTCGGAATGCTTCATCTGAAATGTTGGCTGTTGCAGGTCTTTCCTTCCAAGAACCAAATTTAAAAAGAAAAAAAAAAAAATAAAAACTAGCCTGTTTTCTGAAGGTCTCAGTGAGACTGAGGGTCATGGAGGACCTCTGTGTATAAACTGCAGCCTACATGCCCATAGCAGTACTTGGCCTGAAAGGTCTATGAAGTCCTTCACCATCTGATGTGTGATACGAGCTGCCATATTCCGAAAGATACAGCTCTCTGAACTGGGTACCCAGGGATATTATAATCCAACTTCCTTCCCTCTTTCTCTAAGCTTGTTTTGAGAAACTCCTCTTAGAAAATAGATTTTTCTGGCTTAGGAGTCATTGGGCTTATGTTTAACAAATATGTGTTTATGGAGTGTTTTGTCCAAGTATGGCTATAAGCATATTTTTAAGAGTTAACCAGTTAAAATAATTTTCAGGATGAAACTAGAAAAATAAGTATTTATTAGATTTTGCATAATAATAATTATTATTATTTTAGTATGGTGGTGCAATCATGGCTCACTGCAGTCTCCACTTCAGCCTCTCAAGTAGCTGGGTACCTGTGTGTGGCACCATGCCTGGCTAGTTCTTGTATTTCTTTCTTTCTTTCTTTTTTTTGCACAGTTGAGATTTCTCCATTTTGCCCAGGCTGACCTTGAACTCTTGGGCTCAAGTGATCTGCCCACTTCAGCTTCTGAAGTGCTAGGATTACAGGCATGACCCACTGTGCCTGGCAGAATGATTTTTAAATATGTAGTATTTTCTACATGAAGGCAGTTTTTGTTCATTAAAACTGTTCAAAAGATAGCATATTTTATTTTTAATTTTGATATAAAATATTAAGTTGGAAGTTGTTATATAAACATTTTACTGAATGGAGGAGCTATGTTTGGGATCATTTGTGTCTTAAGTGATGCAAGTAGGTGGAAAACATTTAGATGAATATTAGTGCTATTTAACACACATAATCACCCTCAGCTTTTCTGCACTACTATGACATTTAAAGGGGTACAGTTTCATCCTCTGATTCTTTTCTACTGTTTCCCTTGGATTTGTATTTATCTCAGTTTTCCTGATGTAAACAGATCCAGCAGTTTTGGTTACCTGGCTATGGTTTTACTTGGGTAACAGGATATATTAAGGTTGTTAGTGTTATGGCTCACGAGGCATTTCTATTATGATTTCCTATAAAGAGCTTAAGATACTTTATTAAATCTGGAGATAATTCTCATAACATTCAGTGAAGATAGGTTAAATATATTTTAAAAAATCTTAATAGCTTATCTATCTATATTTCATTTTAATCTCTTTTACCAGCAGCTATCCCAGTGAGCTTTCCCAAATTTTAAAAGTTAAATTAATGAATAATCATTTCAATTAAAGGAACAAACAAAATTGAAAGTACAAAGTAATTCAACATTAACACAAGAATTAGGGTCATGCCATATCTCTCAAACCAACTCTTAGAACAAAATAGATTATTAAGGAGAACTTACTCAGGAATTTGCTAATAAAAGGATTATCTTACTCTATGATTTGATCTCAAATTCCAGAATTTATTAAAGTAATTTAACCTGTTTCCTCTATCTATCTTTGGCTCCAAAATTTGTTTTGTTTTGTTTGATTTGCTTTTTAATAATTCTTACTGTTAAATAAGAAAGATAGAAAGCTTCATAAAACAAATGTGTAGGTTACTAAATTACCAAAAGGTATACATTCTTGTAAGTCTCACTTATGTCAGGAAGTAAACCTCTCCAGCTTCCTCAGGAGAGTGCTGTCTGCTTCTTCAATCACAGTTCTTTTCTTTCCACTAAGAGGTGCCCTCCTGACTTTTAACTACCTCCTTATTTTATTGTCCAAATGTGCTTCCATAGACACTGATGTTTAGTTTTGCTTGTTATTTTTTAAAGTATATTTAAATTTATAAGATCCCTCTGTATCACCTGTCTTTTCTGAAATCTGTTTGTGAAAGAGCCAGAGTCATTTGTCCTGTCATTTTTCGCAGGCTGAATCTTGCTGATTGCGTTCCTATATAGTTTAACACGTACCTCTGCATTTTATAATTAGGAGTTATATCTAGAGACTTAATCAAACTCAGGCTAGCTTTATTTTGTATTTACGTTATTTTTAAGGTAAATTTACTTCCTACTTGATGTGTGCCCCTCATGACAAGTCATAGGAGGGATTCAATAACAAATTGTCACTTTTAATAAAGTTAGAAGACCTTAAAGTTCAGTACTTGAATCTTTTTGATTCCTTAGGATTTGCAAAATGTTGATACTATGTTCTGTCTGTCATTCTTTTCTTACCTGTTCATTGAAATATTTCTGTAAGAAGCCACATTCCTTCATCTACTCTTTGGTCACCCAATTCTACAGATCATATAAGAAAAGCAGAATAAGTGCTTGATTTTTTCATTTTATTTATATCCAGTTTATGTTTTGAAGCTGTGTTGGCTGTAATTCTCGTATACTTTGGAACACAAGATCTATAACTCATCTTTAAATACCACAGCTGTGCCTTTCAAAGGAGAAATATGTTTATTTTAATTTTGGCCACATATCTGAGTTATTCAAAATTTGCATTTGAGATATTACACTCTGAGCTATATAACGAGCCAATACTGTGTAAACTCCACTTCTTTCAAAATTCCACCTTCACCAGATGTGTAGTCAGATTGCCACTCATTTTAATTTGTTTTCCTTATAGATGTTCTACTGTGCTTTGTACTTTCCTTCATGCTACCAGTATTAGAGTTTTATTTTCTACTTACATCCCTGGATATATTATATTAGGCACTTTAAAAATAAATATTTCACTATTTTGTTTTTTCTGAAAGTTTTCTCATTTTCATTTTATATCTAGAAATGGAGATGATTCAATATTAAATAATTATGTGGGTAACGCTGAATCCTTGATCAAGCTGTTTAGATCTCTGTAGTTCTATCTTGTATATTTAATTTGTCTAAGAGGCCTCAATGTCACAGAGAAAAAAAAAAAAAAAAGAAAACCAAAGATGATCTGAGTGTCCTCAGAGACTGTGCCTGACTTCTTGGGAATGAAGATCTATTGGAAATATGATTAAGTTGTTCTAATTAAAAGTGGGCTCGGAAATAAGCAATGTTCATTTGGTGCACAAAACCCTTGGGACTGAGAGGCATAGAGTACATATCCCTTAAGGTGAAGGAACACATTATATAAAGAAAGAAAACAGAAGCAGTGGAGTAGGGACCAGATAATACAGAGACTTTATGTTAGTGAGTGTTTTGTACTCTTAAAGAAATGCATTTTAAGCTGGGGAAATGACATATTTCCATTTTGAGATCACTGCAGATATAGAAAAGGACTTAGAAGGACTAAGAATGGGTATGGAGGAATTTGTTAAGGAGATAATAAGATAATCCACGTGATAAAGTATGGTAGATTGCACAAACATAGTCAAAGAAGATAGCAAATAAAATGCATGTATAAGATAAATATTTAGAGTTTCCCTTTGCATTAGCAAAGTTAAAGGTCAAATTTGCCATGTAACTAAAAGCACAGCACTTTTCTTCTAAAGGAGGGCATCTTCACATGAACTTATTCAGAATCTCCCTGTCTTTTTTCCTTTAGGTTCTTGACTGACTTCCATCTTCACATCTCCTGCCTCTGTCTATATCTTGGTGTAATTTTAAATCTGGCGTTCACAATGAAAATAACACATAACACAAAACATTATTTTTGTCTTTTGTTTGGTATGTAAAATCATATATGTTGCAAAATTACCTGACATAGGTTAATGTTGGAAAATTTTTCTATTAAGGATTGAATATGAATAAGTTGCACTTACTCTTTTACTCCATCTCATGAAAATTAGAACAACAAAATGTCTAAGAGCTTATCCTAAACGAAGGATGTATATCCTGTATGTTTTATCTTCCTTAATCTTCATGACAATCCTAAAGATCTACTTTCGTGGATGGAAAGAAGTAAGATGTAAAAAAAAAAAACAAAAACAAAAACAAAGCAACTTGTACAAGATCTCTTAGCAAATAAGTGAGAGTTGGATTTCAGGATAGTTATATATAGCTCTCCAGTTCAAATGCTGAAAAACACAAGACAACTTATTGTCATACACTGTTATTTTATATATCAAAGTGACACGTTTTGTTTTTTACTTACAGATAGGCATGATGTGCCCATTTTTTCCTTGTATTGGTAACAGGTTATAAAGAGTCACCCACATTCTCTTGCCTTGTTCATTTTATGATGGCATATATTTGCAATATTTTCTTGGGGGACTTTCCCGGCACTCATCGCACTGGCCCACAGTATGGTAAATGAGCATTACCAATGGTACTAGGCTCTTATAAATATGCAAAGTCATTAGCAAAACATTTTGTTATTTTTTTTCAGAGTATAAAAGACACAAAATGATTTAGAAAATGATAAATCAAAAAATTGCTTTAGAAAATAAAGAAGGAATTAAGAATAACTTTTGTCTTATTACATAGGGATAGCATATTTTATTGTTTCATTTTTAACTTTTTATTACTGAAGTCTCGAAACACATATGCAAATATCAGATCTTATATACTATGCAAAAAAGGCATATGACTTACAAATTTATAAAGGCCAGGAACATTTTATAATAACGTAATCAACACTCTGGCTGTAAAACCCAGAAACTCATTCAACTAGCTTAAGCTAAGGAAAAATAATACTAGATAACAAGGGGATCTATTATTTTACCGAAATAAAGTCAGAAGGGGATCACTGTCCATCAGGTCTGGAATCAAAAAGCCAAAGGCCTTTTGAAAACCAGACTTATCTACCTGTTTTTCTCTCCTCTCTCTCTCTCTCTCTCTCTGTTTTGGTCTCTCTTATTTATTAGTCTCTTTTTATAGCATCATACTTTTCCTCTATTTCTTTCTTCTATCTTTCTTCGAAGCTAATGTGAAGTACTTTTTAATCAGCCTAGCAACTTTGGAAAAACCATCCTGCTCCACTCTTAGTCCATATGGTTCAATAGTGCTGACCTCACCACTGAGGTGGACATTTGAACCAAGTCCGGTCAAGAGATTACAGTAATTGTTTGAAACATAAGTATATGGAATATTGGTTAAAATCACTAAATTTAGAGTAAATTTAAGCATGTGTTCAAATCTCAGCATCAACACTCACTAGCAATACAGGCCTGTATTATGGTCCCTAAGACTTAGAACTGTATCAAGCAAGTAGTAAATAATCAATACATGTTAGCTGTTATTTCTACCAAGTCAAGAAGAGGCAGTGTTGAGAATATTTATAGAACTACTGGATTATTAAGGAACTACTGGAATTTAGGGCTGCTTAGTGGTTGAACAAAAGTTTGAAGTTGTTGACCATTAGGCCACCATAAAGACACATCCTGCTTGAGAATAAAAATGTATACTAAGATAAGCTGAGTCAGTGTATTAGTCCATGTTCACTCTGCTATAAGGACATACCAGAGACTGGGTAATATGTAAAGAAAGAGGTTTAATTGACTCACAGTTCCACATGGCTGGGAAGCCTCAGGAAACTTACAGTCATTGTGATCAGGGCACCTCTTTACAGGGTGGCAGGAGAGAGAATGAGGCAAGAGAGAGAATGAGTTCTGAGCAAAGGAGAAAGTCTGCCCATAGCAGAAGTTCTCTACCCAACCCGAGGAACCATTTTTCCTTCCTAGTCCTCCAGGCCTGTGATGGAAGGGGCTGCCATGAAGGTCTCTGACAGGCTCTGGAGACATTTTCTGCATTGTCTTGATGATTAACATTTGGCTCCTTGTTACTTATGCAAATTTTTGCAGTAGGCTTTAATTTCTCCTGTTTCTCCTCAGAAAATGGGGTTTCCTTTTCTATTGCATCATCAGGCTACAAATTTTCCAAACTGCTATGCTCTGCTTCCTCTTGAATGCTTCACTACTTAGACACTTTTTTCTGCCAGATACTTTAAATCATCCCTCTGAAGTTCAAAGTTCCACAGATCTCTAGGGCAGGAGCAAAATGCTGTCAGTCTCTTTGCTAAAACATTGCCAGTCTCTTTGTATAGCACGAGTGACCTTTTCTCCAGTTTCTAACAAATTCCACAGCTCCATCTGAGACCACCTCTGCCTGGACTTCATTGTCCATTATCACAATCAGCAATTTGGTCAAAGTCATTCAATAAGTCTCTGGGAAGTTCCAAACTTTCCCACATCATCCTGTCTTCTTCTGAGCCCTCCAAACTGTTCAAACTTCTGCCTGTTGCCCAGTTCCAAAGTGGCTTCCACATTTTCAGGTATCTTTGCAGCAGCACCACACTGTCTGAAGTACTGATTTACTGTATTAGTCCATTCTCATGCTGCTATAAGGACATACCAGAGACTGGGTAATTTATAAAGAAAGGTTTAATTGACTCACAGTTCCACATGCCTGGGGAGGGCACAGGAAACTATAATCTATATCCTTAAAGTTTGCTCTTCAAAGGGGAATTTTCAGAGCATCAATGTCAGATGCATGATCCTTTTGATTTTTCAAAATATTTTGTTTTCTACTAAGATCATAGCTGGTTTTGTTATTGTTTTATTTTTCTTAGATTTAATTTGCAATTTTGCCTTTTTCATTGTTGACGGAAATGATGCAAGAAGAGCTGGACTCCTGATTTTACTTCATTTTCTCATTAAAGATATTTATTATTCATGGAAACTTCCAACTTCCTGTTGTAGTTTAAACAAGATTATTTTCTCAGACCATGCACAGCTGTCCTCTTCAGATGTCTCTTCATTGAAATAATGAGTTAAGATTGTTGTTTCAAATATTTCATATCTTTTTCTCTTAGGCTATTTGTTCAATATGCTGTAGTATATATTAGAGTATGTTTTCCTTAAATAGTATATAGATGCCAACACTTATTTTCTGTGTATATAAAAGTGTATTATTTTGTTCTCATTATTCATTAATGAGTTAAATAGGTCTACAAATCTATCTTCACAATCATTTTCTCCAAGCCTTTGAATGCCTTGCTTCAACCTGTTTTGCTATCTTGCATTCCTAAAGCTAACTTAAAGCTCATAGTTATCTTTATTTTGAGGATGACCTGTTTGAGTGTATATTCTTTCATTTATTTTTGTTTTCCACCTCTGGCAAATTTTTAACTTGATTTTTACAATTGTTAAATTTTAACAACTTAATGACTAGCTGTGAGCTTTTTATTCATTCATCTCACTCTGTAAGTGTTGAGCTTTTCATTCTAGTAATAAATATTTTTGTAGGGATGGGGTCAATTAATTTTCCTGGAGTCCCTAATAAGTGGATGTTGCATATTTATAATTGTTTCTTCCCTGATCCATTTCCTTTCATTTTTTTTATCACTTAAGAAATTACTATAAATTTGTCTTTTTCTCTATTCTAAGATAATCTCTACAATTTTTTCTTCCAGATTACATATTTGTTCTTCTGAAATTCCATTTTATTTTTCAGCCTCCTACTGACTTAAAAAATTTTAGCAGTCACATTTTAAAGTTCTATCACCATCTCCTTATCTGTTCTGCAGTTTGTTCCTTTTCCATAGAAGTATCTATTCATTCTATGGATAAAACATTCTCTTGAATTTTTCTGATAACTCAGGAAAATTTTATTTTCATTTTGTTCTTCTTACATTAAATAATCATTTTTCTGTGGGATCATTCATTGAATCTATTTCTTTTCATTTTTATCTTTCGTGTTTTTTCCCCCACTTAATAGCTAATGGCTCTTACTTAGTCATTTATATCTGAAAAGAAGACTAGGTTAGGTGCTCCTGAGAAGTTTGAGGTTGATTTGCTAATAATTTTCTTCCCTATAAAAAAAGATTAAAAGTGACTTGCAGTTTGTTAAGGGGGTATTGTCTGCGTAATTCAGTTTTAGAAAATGCAGTCAGTGAGAGTGAAAGGCAGACTGGCAGGCTTGGACTTGTCCCTCCTCCAGTCTCACAAATGGTAAGCGACACGGAGCAGGAGTTAAGTGTTTCTGTTCTGGAACCAAGTCTGTCTGGTTCAAATTCTGACTCTGTCACTGGTAAATTATAGGACTTGGTGAAAGTTACTTGATCTTTTGGTGTCAATTATGTGTTATACACAAATAATAGACCCTTCCATACAGGATTGTTACAAGTTACATATACAACATTTAGACCAATATCTGGCATATAGAAAACACTCAATAATTGTTTAATTAAAAATAAAAGCATAACAAAGAATTTTATGCTAGTATTTTTTTTTCCTTGGGGACAATTACTTTTGTTTTGTTTTGTTTTTCTTTGTTGCAGAGTTCTAAAACTACATCAATCTTTTACAGGTTCTCTTTAAGGCACCCTAATTCTAAACCTCTGTAGGCAGATCTGCTATTATTTCCAAAGATTTGTTCTCCAGGTCTAGCTTTAAATACCACTGTTGTCTGTTTCTATGTATTGGTTGTGAAAAGTGAGTAAGAGAATAGAAAGAACAAAGAATGGCTCATCCAGTGGTTTATTTTAGTAGAGATAATAATTATGAAGAGCTAACATTATTCCCAATAATCAAGGTGATTGTCATTCACTCACTCTGAACTTTGAGTTCAGAGTTTGAGTTCACCTATTCTGAACTTTGAGTATTTCTACGGATTGTGCTAGAAGAATGTCTCCCACTTTTGCTAAAATTCTCAAATTGTGTTATATTTTATGTCGAGCAATCAATGCAAATCCATCTACTTTTCTCATTCTACATATTAGACACACTATCCAATTAAGTAATACCACTGTTTCCCCCATTCCATGCATTAATTTGTCTTGTAAATCTTTACTACCATCTTGAATTGGAAGCAGCACTCAATTTTTTTATGCTGGGATTTTCATATTGACTTCTGAATCAATTAAATTCCTTAGTTCATCTTTACGTATCATATTTATGCATATCTATATCTAATCTTTGATCCTAGTTTCCTGAATGTTTGTAATTTGCATTATTATATTGTAAACCAATATTAGCTTTTGAATTTTTTAGAAGTAAGTTATATTATTAAATATAATAACAGATAAATATTCATTTAATATACATGTAGCTAAATAAATATATGTGGCTAAATATATTAATATTATTCAGTATATTAACATAATTATTTGTGTTATTAAAAAATTCTGAATGGAGTGCACTTTCACCAGGGCAAAGCTAACTTAATACACATTCCTATTAGTTGTTATTAACATTTAAAAGCATGTTTTCTGCATAAAACCTCACAGACATTAAGGATTTAAATTGGTGCTCTTTCTCTTAAAAGTAAAATCTGTCTACTGTGAGAACAATGAATTCATTCATGGACCATATTAACCAGTCAATAATTTATGGTCCTTGTTTATACATAAGATATTAGACATATGAAATGTAAACATTTAACTATGAACCAAAAAAATGATTATCTTGTGATTAAAATAGACTTGAGAAATTTGACTAATGGAAGAGTTTCATCATTAAGGTCAAGGTTATGGCTTAAGTAAGGGGATAGATTTGCCTGCAAACAAACAAACAAACAAAACTATTTATTCAGATGATCTAAAGCATGTACCTTTTTAGCCTTCTACCTCAATGTGTGGTTTGCAAGTGAAAAGTTCACTGCCAATGAGTTCTGAATAAAGAAAAATCAAGGTTTTATCGTATGGCAGAGATCCTGGCTGCTGTAAATAATGGCAGTGCTCGAATTTTTGAAATTCTTTTATTCTAAAACTAAACATTGGATTCCCACCCAATGTAATATGATTCTCAGCCTCTTTTGATTCAATTTGAAGGAAACATTTATGGCACTTAAATTGTTCCTGAGAAGCCTATGTTCTGTAACATTTTAAACAAATGCATTTTATAGCAAACTTTCCCACAAAGAGTGAAGATAAATCTAAGAATGTATAATCACATCCCATTCTTGGACTGGTTTCACTTTTTGGGTAGGTTCAGTTGTTGTGCTCTCTTACTGAAAGGGTAGTCAAAACTTATGAAAGCGATGTTTAAATGTACAGCTGGTTGCGTCTCTAATAAAATCTTCAATAAAACTCATATCTAAAATAAAATAAAATAAAATAAAATAGGAGAAAACGAAGCTCAGATCCTGAGGCTGGCACCTACATTTCACTTTCTCTTTCCTTAATGTAAATACATGTCAGTTTGAAAAGCCATGATGTGGATCATCATCTGCTTTTGTTTGTCCTTTTGATTTCCTGTATGGGTCTAACTGTAATAAAATCAAGCAGTCATGTCCTAGCAAGTGGACACTGGTACATTTTTAAGTTATGTGGATTATTCTTAACCTGGGATTCAACTCGTTTTGTTGATTAGGAAATTTACTTCTGTTATTTCTTTATTTATTTTGAAAATCCCACTTCTAAGCTTTACAGTACACCTATGGGGGTCATTGCATGTGGATGATGAATGTGTTTGTATTTCAATCTACTTGTTTGGAGATTTAAGTGTTTTGTGTATTTTGTGAGCTCCAAATTTGACACTAAGAGGTATTCATAAAGGTTATTTTGTGGATATTTGGTAATTTCTGTGGTGATTTTCATTTCCTCCAGGACCCTAGAGGAAATCATCTCTTCCAGTTGAGGACCTTCAGAGTCCTTCACATCCAGTCCTAATATGCAGTGATTGGCAGGACCTCCAATTAACAGAGGTTTCACCAGTCAAGTGAAGAATTAGTTACCTTTTATTATTACACTTTATAAGCTGACTGAATTAAGTTAAACCTGTACATCATTTTTCTTTCTGGAAATTAAAAAGATTTACACTCATTATTTTGAACAAGTACATTTTTGCTTGCAGCTGTCAAAATACGCTGTCATTTCAATTATCTAGAGTGCCTATTAGTCCATTTTTAATAAAGTTCCAACTAATTTTTCCTAGTGTGTAATGAATGGCATCCCTTGCACACCTTTTAAATGTGTGTTCATGGCTTCTATAGATTTCTACAATTAGGTAGAAAATATTAAATAATTTAATAATAAAATGCTTTGCATTCTTCCATGTTGCCACGAGTGAACTCCTTTCCAGAAATTGTATTTTTTTTTCCTTTTATAACAACTCCTTCAACCAGGAAATATATTTTAATTTAAATTCACCATTCTTAGCAATCATAACAACAACAATAGATGTTATAGTACTGATGAATTTGAGACAATTATTTTCTTTTTCACTGGAGCCATATATAAACTGTTCATTTCATATACATATATGATGTTTATCTTTTCAGTTCATTTTAAGGTACTTTCTCTTCCAATATGATTTTAAACTCCTGAAAAAGAGTAACCATGTTCATTCTTCTCTCCATTCTTCTCAGTATTTAGCCAATTTTTATGCATGTAATTTCCTTTCATTAAATTCTTTATTAAGAGTAACTCAATAAACTTACACATTCAGGTCCTTAAGGTCATCAGTTATGCATCATTCCCACCTCAGAGATAAGGAAGCTGACTCCCAATGCATTTGGCCAGCTGATGATAAGAAGGCTAACTTCTAATGCCCAGAGCACTATTGCAAGATCTATTTTACCTCTCCATCTTGACTCTTTTTGCTAGGATGTGCTTACTCCTAGAAAGCTGTCCTTACTCTTACTGTACTCTTGTTAAAACAATCCTCTGAGGGCCTCAATTTTCTGCCGTTGTCATGTTGTTATCTCTAAGCCAGTAATAGACACCCAATAACTCTTTAAAACATTGAAATTTTTCCCCTAATAGCAAAAGTTTAATCACTGCTTTGTTCATCCTTAGTATTTCCTAACTCCCTTTTACCACATTTCACATTCTTCATTTCAATATAGACCTTTTCATAAATTCTACCTTCTCCAGTAGATAACAAGCAAGGCCCTGGGAGTTTTAGGCCAAATTTGGATCATCTGGGTATTTATTGCAACATTTAGCATACTTAAAGACTAAATCATATTATTTAAGACTATGGTTTCTCTAATTATATAGACTTGGCTTAAATTCAGTTAGACATTGGCCAGGTTATGTAACAACTCTATGCTTTCCTTTTCTGATAGGTAATTTGGATAACTGTAGTACTCTCCTTTAGGTTTGTCAAAAACAATAAATTATTTTATATATGGAAAACATTTAGAACAGTAGCCCTCACAGATTGGTGCTACACACACACACACACACACACACATGTATATAATTTATTATTTTGACAACACGAAAGCATTTTTGGAATTCTATTCATGAGGTCTCTTTAAAAATAATATAAATATGTATGTTAATAAGC
The DNA here is from genome assembly GCF_047675955.1 of Chlorocebus sabaeus. Lineage (NCBI taxonomy): Eukaryota > Metazoa > Chordata > Mammalia > Primates > Cercopithecidae > Chlorocebus > Chlorocebus sabaeus. The sequence goes on from NC_132916.1 coordinate 83,914,735, forward strand.
ATTATGCTTCCCTAAGGAAATTATTCATAACTTTTTATCAGAGTTACAAATGTACCCATGAATTTAAAAATGGTTAAGAAACAATGTTCTCAGTAGCCGTAATATACAAGACTAGGCAGAACGAAAATTGTCAAAGATTAGTGTATTGGCAGCAGAGTTCCAGCTTCTAGTGCAGCTGTTGAGGTCACAGCCAGTTGGTTGAAGGCTAGAAAAAGAGACAAGGAATACTGTCGGCCTTCTACATGGACCCACTATCTGACAGGCACTTTGATAATTTGTAGGGGAGTCCAATTCTGAGCATTTGCTGGAATTAATATATGATGGTTTTTCTACCTGACAATCATCATACCAGCCCTATATCCATTCCACTCCCATACCAACTGAAAACCCTTATTATTATTATTTTTCTTAACTTTTGCCCCCTCTCCATTGGAAACTTTGCCAGAGATTGTAATCAAGGTGCACTTTTTTCTTTCAATTAAGAGTCGAGTGTTTAACCCTCTTAGCCACTTAAAAATTATTTTTCCAATGCACATATTGACTAGAATATTGAAAAATCAAAAATGTTGGAATTTTCTATTGCATCACTCACATCCTGAAATTAACTCCTACTAATTTCTTTCATTTGTGCTCTGAATGTCTTTAATTTTTTGTCCAATCCTCTCTCCAGCTATGTTTTACCAGTCTGGCTCTGTAACTACCCTCTTTGTCCTTCCAAAAATTCGAATACTGGTCATTGGGTGCAAGCAAGATGGCCGAATAGGAACAGCTCCAGCCTCCAGCTCCCAGCGCGAGCAACATGGAAGACATGTGATTTCTGCATTTTCAACTGAGGTACCGGGTTCATCTCACTGGGAAGTGCCGGACAATCAGTGCTGGTAAGCTAGTGCAGCCGGACAGTGAGAGCTGAAGCAGGACGAGGCATTGCCTCACCTGGGAAGTGCAAAGGGGAAGGGAATCCCTTTAGAAACTGAGACACACAACACCTGGAAAATCGGGTAACTCCCACCCTAATACTGAGCTTTACCAAGGGTCTTAGCAAACGGCACACCAGGAGATTATATCCCACACCTGGCCAGGAGGGTCCCATGCCCATGGAGCCTCCCTCATTGCTAGCACAGCTGTCTGAGATATAACTGCAAGGCAGCAGCAAGGCTGGGGGCGAGGCGCCCGCCATTGCTGAGACTTAAGTAGGTAAACAAAGCCTCCGGGAAGCTCGAACTGGGTGGAGCGCACCACCGCTCAAGGAGGCCTGCCTGTCTCTGTAGACTCCACCTCTGGGGACAGGGCAGAGCAAAAGAAAAAAAAAAAAAAAGCAACAGAAACCTCTGCAGAAGTTAATGACCCTGTCTGACAGCTTTGAAGAGAGCAGTAGATCTCCCAACATGGAGGGTGAGATCTGAGAACGGACAGTCTGCCTGCTCAAGTGGGTCCCTGACCCCTGAGTAGCCTAACTGGGGGACATCCCCCACTAGGTACAGACTGACACCTCACACCTCACACGGTGGGGTACACCACTGAGACGAAGCTTCCAGAGCAAGAATCAGAAAGCAGCACTTGCTGTTCAGCAATATTTTATCTTCTGCAGCCTCCGCTGCTGATACCCAGGCAAACAGGGTCTAGAGTGGACCTCAAGCAATCTCCAGCAGACCTACAGCAGAGGATCCTGACTATTAGAAGGAAAACTAACAAACAGAAAGGATACCCACACCAAAACCCTATCACTATGTCACCAGCATCAAAGACCAAAGGCAGATAAAACCACAAAGATGGGGAAAAAGCAGGGCAGAAAAGCTGGAAATTCAAAAAACTCAAAAAATCAGAGCGCAACTCCTCCTGCAAAGGAACGCAGCTCATTGCCAGCAATGGATCAAAGCTGGGTGGAGAATGACTTTGACAAGTTGAGAGAAGAAGGATTCAGTCAATCAAACTTCTCAGAGCAAAAGGAGGAATTATGTACCCAGCGCAAAGAAAATTGTACCCAGCGCAAAGAAAATAAAACTCTTAGGCCGGGCGCGGTGGCTCAAGCCTGTAATCCCAGCACTTTGGGAGGCCGAGACGGGTGGATCACGAGGTCAGGAGATCGAGACCATCCTGGCTAACCTGGTGAAACCCCATCTCTACTAAAAAATACAAAAAACTAGCCGGGCGCGGTGGCGAGCGCCTGTAGTCCCAGCTACTTGGGAGGCTGAGGCAGGAGAATGGCGTAAACCCGGGAGGCGGAGCTTGCAGCGAGCTGAGATCAGGCCACTGCACTCCAGCCTGGGTGACAGAGCGAGACTCCGCCTCAAAAAAAAAAAAACTCTTGAAAAAAGAATGGAAGAATGTATAACTAGAATAATCAATGCAGAGAAGGTCATAAACGAACTGGCAGAGATAAAAACCATGACACGAGAAATACGTGACAAATACACAAGCTTCAGTAACCAACTCGATCAACTGGAAGAAACAGTATCAATGATTGAAGATCAAATGAATGAAATGAAGTGAGAAGAAAAGTCTAGAGAAGAAAAGGAAAAATAAATGAACAAAGCCTTCAAAGATATAAGGGATTATGTGAAAAGATCAAATCTACATCTGATTGGTGTGCCTGACAGTGAGGGGGAAAATGAAACCAAGTTGGAAAACACTCTGCAAGATATCATCCAGGAGATATTCCCCAACATAGTAAGGCAGGCCAACATTCAAATTCAGGAAATACAGAGAACGTCACAAAGATACTCCTTGAGAAGAGCAACTCCAAGACACATAATTGTCAGATTCACCAAAGTTGAAATGAAGGAAAAATTGTTAAGGGCAGCCAGAGAGAAAGGTTGGGTTACCCACAAAGGGAAGCCCCTCAGACTAACAGCAGATCTCTCGGCAGAAACTCTCCAAGCCAGAAGAGAGTGGGGCCCAATATTCAACATTCTTAAAGAAAAGAATTTTAAACCCAGAATTTCATATCCAGCCAAACTAAGTTTCATCAGTGAAGGAGAAATAGCATTTCTTTACAGACAAACAAATGCTTAAAGATTTTGTCACCATCAGGCCTGCCCTACAAGAGATCCTGAAGGAAGCACTAAACATGGAAAGGAACAACTGGTACCAGATATTGCAAAAACATGCCAAAATGTAAAGACCATCGATACTAGGAAGAAACTGCATCAACTGACGAGCAAAATAACCAGCTAATATCACAATGACAGGATCATGTTCACACATAACAATATTAACCTTAAATGTAAATGGACTAAATGATCCAATTAACAGACACAGACTGGCTAATTGGATAAAGAATCAAGACCCATCAGTTTGCTGTATTCAGGAGACCCATCTCACATGCAGAGATACACATAGGCTCAAAATAAAGGGATAGAGGAAGATCTACCAAGCAAATGGAGAACAAAAAAAAGCAGGGGTTGCAATCCTAATCTCTGATAAAACAGACTTTAAACCATCAAAGATCAAAAGAGACAAAGAAGGCCATTACATAATGGTAATGGGATCAACTCAACAGGAAGAGCTAACTATCCTAAATATATATGCACCCAATACATGAGCACCCAGATTCATAAAGCAAGTCCTTAGAGACTTACAAAGAGACTTAGACTCCCAGACAATAATAAGGGGAGACTTCAACATCCCACTGTCAACATTAGACAGATCAACAAGACAGAAAGTTAACGAGGATATCCAGGAATTGAACTCAACTCTGCACCAAGTGGGCCTAATAGACATCTACAGAACTCTCCACGCCAAATCAACAGAATATACATTCTTCTCAGCATCACATCGCACTTATTCGAAAATTGACCACATAGTTGGAAGTAAAGCACTCCTCAGCAAATATACAAGAACAGAAATTATAACAAACTGTCTCTCAGACCACAGGGCAATCAAACTAGAACTCAGGACTAAGAAACTCAATCAAAACCGCTCAACTACATGCAAACTGAATAACCTGCTCCTGAATGACTACTGGGTACATAACGAAGTGAAGGCAGAAATAAAGATATTCTTTGAAACCAATGAGAACAAAGATACAACAGACCAGAATCTCTGGGATACATTTAAAGCAGTGTGCAGAGGGAAATTTATAGCACTAAATGCCCACAAGATAAAGCTGGAAAGATCTAAAATTGACACCCTAACATCACAATTAAAAGAACTAGAGAAGCAAGAGCAAACACATTCAAAAGCTAGCAGAAGGCAAGAAATAACTAAGATCAGAGCAGAACTGAAGGAGATAGAGACACAAATACCCTCCAAAATATCAATGAATCCAGGAGCTGGTTTTTTGAAAAGATCAACAAAATTGATAGACCGCTAGCAAGACTAATAAAGAAGAAAAGAGAGAAGAATCAAATAGATGCAATAAAAAATGATAAAGGGGATATCAACACCAACCCCACAGAAATACAAACTACCATTAGAGAATATTGTAAACACCACTATGCAAATAAACTAGAAAACCTGGAAGAAACGGATAATATCCTGGACACTTATACTTTCCCAAGACTAAACCAGGAAGAAGTTGAATCACTGAATAGACCAATACTAGGCTCTGAAATTGAGGCAATAATTAATAGCCTACCAACCAAAAAAAGTCCAGGACCAGACGGATTCACAGCTTAATTCTACTGGAGGTACAGGGAAGAGCTGGTACCATTCCTTCTGAAACTATTCCAATCAATAGAAAAAGAGGGAATCCTCTCTAACTCATTTTATGAGGCCAACATCATCCTGATACCAAAGCCTGGCAGACACACAACAAAAAAAGAGAATTTTAGAACAATATCCCTGATGAACATCGATGCAAAAATCCTCAATAAAATACTGGCAATCCGAATCCAGCAGCACATCAAAAAGCTTATCCACCATGATCAAGTGGGCTTCATCCCTGGGATGCAAGGCTGGTTCAACATACACAATCAATAAATGTAATCCAGCATATAAATAGAACCAAAGACAAGAACCACATGATTTTCTCGATAGATGCAGAAAAGGCCTTTGACAAAATTCAACAGCCCTTCATGCTAAAAACTCTCAATAAATTCAGTATTGATGGAACGTATCTCAAAACAATAAGAATTATTTATGACAAATCCACAGCCAATATGATACTGAATGGGCAAAAATTGGAAGCATTCCTTTTGAAAACTGGCACAAGACAGGGATGCCCTCTCTCACCACTCCTATTCAACATAGTGTTGGAAGTTCTGGCTAGGGCAATCAGGCAAGAGAAAGAAATAAAGGGTATTCAGTTAGGAAAAGAAGTCAAATTGTCCCTCTTTGCAGATGGCATGATTGTATATTTAGAAAACCCCATTGTCTCAGCCCAAAATCTCCTTAAGCTGACAAGCAACTGCAGCAAAGTCTCAGGATACAAAATCAATGTGCAAAAATCACAAGCATTCTTATACACCAGTAACAGACAAACAGAGAGTCAAATCATAAATGAACTTCCATTCACAATTACTTCAAAGAGAATAAAATACCTAGGAATCCAACTTACAAGGGATGTAAAGGACCTCTTCAAGAAGAACTACAAACCACTGTTTAGTGAAATAAAAGAGGACACAAACAAATGGAAGAATATACCATGCTCATAGATAGGAAGAATCAATATCGTGAAAATGGCCATACTGCCCAAGGTAATCTATAGATTCAATGCCATCCCCATTAAGCTACCAACGACTTTCTTCACAGAATTGGAAAAAACTGCTTTAAAGTTCATATGGAACCAAAAAAGACCCTGCATTACCAAAACAATCCTAAGTCAAAAGTACAAAGCTGGAGGTATCATGCTACCTGACTTCAAACTGTACTACAAGGCTACAGTAACCAAAACAGCATGGTACTGGTACCAAAACTGATATATAGACCAATGGAACAGAACAGAGCACTCAGAAATAACACCACACATCTACAGCCATCTGATCTTTGACAAACCTGAGAGAAACAAGAAATGGGGAAAGGATTCCCTATTGAATAAATGGTGCTGGGAAAATTGGCTAGCCATAAGTAGAAAGCTTAAACTGGATACTTTCCTTACTCCTTATATGAAAATTAATTCAAGATGGATTAGAGACTTAAATGTTAGACCTAATACCATAAAAATCCTAGAAGAAAATATACGTAATACTATTCCGGATATAGGCATGGGCAAGGACTTCATGTCTAAAACACCAAAAGCAACGGCAACAAAAGCCATAATTGACAAATGGGATCTAATGAAACTAAAGAGCTTCTGCATAGCAAAAGAAACTACCATGAGAGTGAACAGGCAACCTACAGAATGGGAGAAAATTTTTACAATCTATTCATCTGATAAGGGCTAATATCCAGAAGCTACAAAGAACTCAAACAAATTTATGAGAAAAAAACAAACAACCCCATCAAAAAGTGGGCAAAGGATATGAACAGACATTTCTCAAAAGAAGACATTCATACAGCCAACAGGCACACGAAAAAATGCTCATCATCACTGGCTATGAGAGAAATGCAAATCAAAACCACAATGAGATACCATCTCACACCAGTTAGAATGGCAACCCTTAAAAAGTCAGGAAACAACAGGTGCTGGAGAGGATGTGGAGAAACAGGAACCCATTTATACTGTTGGTGGGATTGTAAACTGGTTCAACCATTATGAAAAACAGTATGGCAATTCCTCAAGGTTCTAGAACTAGAAATACCATATGACCCAGCCATCCCATTACTGGATATATACCCAAAGGATTATAAATCATGTGCTATACGTGTGCACATGCACACGTATGTTTATTGCAGCACTATTCACAATAGCAAAGACTTGGAATCAACCCAAATGTCCATCAGTGACAGACTGGATTAAAAAAATGTGGCACATATACACCACGGAATACTATGCAACCATAAAAAAGGATGAGTTCGTGTCCTTTGTAGGGACATGGATGCAGCTGGAAACCATCATTCTTAGCAAACAATCGCAAGAACAGAAAACCAAACACCACATGTTCTCACTCATAGGTAGGAACTGAACAATGAGATCACTTGGACTCTGGAAGGGAAACATCACACACTGGGGCCTATTATGGGGAGGGGGGAGCGGGGAGGGATGGCATTGGGAGTTATACCTGATGTAAATGATGAGTTGATGGGTGCAGCACACCAACATGGCACAAGTATACATATGTAACAAACCTGCACATTGTGCACATGTACTCTAGAATTTAAAGTATAATAAAAAAAAATTTTGAATAGATGCTTAAATAATCCACAGTCAGTCTCTGAGGTTGGCTCCCAGAAGCTCCCAGCTGATACATTCAACAGCTTACCATTGAATGGAGAAACCAATTAATTAAATAGGTAGAAACAACAAAGTGTGATGGATACTGAGAAAATACAAGTTGCCATAAAAGCATGTATCAGGAAGACATAACTAACCTGACATTGGAAAACACTTTTTGTGGATGATAAGTTTAAACTCAAACCTGAAGCCAGTGAGGCATGAGTTCAAGAAGTTAGGTGATGTGAACTTCATATGTACAAGGCTGAAATATAAACAAAATATTAAGGATAGAGGCAGGCCCACTTCTCAGACTAAATAAAATATTATAAATATAAAGGTACTATTGTGACTCAGAAACCATGGAGATTCCTAAAACTTTTCTTTGATAATCCAAATAACTTCTTCACTTAATAAGAATAACTGCAGACACCCATCTCTGCCAACATCCTGACCTTTCAAATGTGGTCTTACTTAATAAAACCATTTAACCTTCCCACCAGTCATGTAATGGGGATTCCAATTGCACCTCTTCACCAACACTTGCTGTTGTCTTTTTTTTTTTTTTTTTTTGAGACGTTGTTTTGCTCTTGTTGCCCAGGCTGCAGTACAATGGTGCGATCTTGGCTCACTGCAACATCCGTCTCCTGGGTTCAAGCGATTCTCCTGCCTCAGCCTCTCAAGTAGCTGGGATTACAAGCATGTGCCACCATGCCCAGCTAATTTTCTATTTTTAGAGGAAACGAGGTTTCCGCCATGTTGACCAGGCTGGTCTCAAACTCTCAACCTCAGGTGATCTGCCCTCTTCGACCTCTCAAAGTGCTGGGATTACAGCGATAAGCCACTGTGCCCGGACACTTCTTATTTTTCAATTTGAATATGTTTTGTTAATTTTTCTTTTTTAAGCACCCTGGTTAAAACCTCCAGTAGCATTTTGAATAGAAGTGGTGAGTGAGAAGATGCTTTCTGTTTTCCTGATTGTAGGAGGAAGGCATTCTTTCTTTAGTTACTAAGCATGATGTTAGCTGTAGATTTTTCATGAATACCTTTTATCAGATTCAGGAAATTTTCCTACATTCCTAGATTTTTAAAATCTTTTTTATCAACAAAAGGTGTTTGATATCATCATAGAAAATATATCTTTTGTGTCTATTGGGAAGATTTTGTTTTTTATTTTATTGATGTGGCATATTATGGTGATTAATTTTTGTATGTTAAATAAACCTTACATCCTCAAGATAGATTCTACTTAGTGTGCAATTCTTTGTATATGTTGCTAGTATTTTGTTGAGACATTTTGCATATATATATATATTTAAAGAAGTACTGTTTTTTAGTTTTCTTTTCATATGATGTCTTTACTTGGTTTTGATATAAGAACTGGCCTCACTGAATAAGTTGAAAAGTTCTATCTTTTTGGAAGGATTTATAAAGAATTAATATTAAATCTTCTATAAATGCTTGTAAATTCATCCATGAAGTTTTTTTTTTTTTTTTTTTGGAGAAAGTTTTGTAAAATACAAATTCAATCTTTTTTTAATATATTAATATTTTATTCAGGATTTCTATGTTTACATTCTCTCATTTTATTTTTGTTTTTGTTTTATATATGTATCATCAACAGTGTACAGCTAGATGGAGATATCAAATCTATTCTGATTTTCTGGAATTTAACCTTTAATAGACTTATTCAATTATTAACATTTTTATTAGGAATAGCAATATTTAGAATATTTGTTATATTTTGTATATTTGGGTATTTCTTTTCTTTCTTCATTTTTATCATTTTTTGCTTTCTGTTGGATTAAAAAAGTTTTCTTTATCCCTTTTCATTTTTTCTTAGTCATTATTTAATATGTATATTTCCTTCACCACAATCACTTCCATTATACTCCACAGAAGTGGTCGTTGTTAACAGTTTGTGGACATTCTTCCTGAAACTTTCTATGCACATATAAACATACATTGTTTTATACAAATTAAATTATATAAAACATACTGTTATGCAGCCAGCTGTTTTCTTTAAAAAAATAAATCCAGACATCTGTCATAGTTAATAGAGAGTTATCTTATTCTTTTCTTAAACTGCTACATAATAGTTCATGGTTTGGGAGTTCCATAATTTATTCTTACTAGATTTTTATATTATTTTAAAGTAAGATATATACTTACAAAGTAATCAACCAGTATCAAATGATAATTGAAGGCTACAACAAAAAGGCACATTCTTATTAACATTAAGAAAGTCCTTTATAATGTGGCTTTTGTTTGTTTGTCTAACCTAAGTGAATGACAATCCATCATTATAGCTCTATGATCCAGTCAAGTCACCCATTTCATAGATCCAGGACATGTCCCAATCTCTTTAACCTCATAACCTTTGCACATTGTCCTCACTCTACTCCAGCTCTAATGAGCCTAATTTAACTAGCTTAATCTTGATCTTCGTTTAATTGTCAGGGCAGATGTTATTTTCTCTAGAGATACATTTCTGCCTTTCTAGATACTCTCCAACTCTGGATTTGATGCTCCTTCTAAGTTCACACATAGAAACTTGAATTTCATTGTGACACTTAAAAGCATATTAAAATAATGATTTTAAGACAAAAATGCCCACTGTCACCACTCCTATTTAACATAGTATTGGAAGTCCTATCTGGAGAAATCAGGCAAGAGAAAGAAATAAAAGTCACCCAAATTTGAAAAGAGGAAGTCAAATTATCTTTATTTGCTGATGATGATATTATACCTAGAAAAGCATAAAATCTCTTCCAAAAGACATCTAGACTTGGTAAACAAGTTTAGCAAAACTTCAGGATACAAAATCAACATGCAAACATTAGTAACATTTCTATACGTGAATAACATTCAAGTTCGGAACAAAATCAGGAGCTCAATTCCATTTACAATAGCCATAAAAAATACCTAGGAATATATATAACCAGGGAGATGAAATATATATACACAGAGAAGCATAAAACACTGATGAAATAAATCATCCGTAACACAAACAAATAGAAAAATATCCCATGCTCGTGGATTGGAACAATCAATATCAATAAATAACCATACTTCCCAAAGCAATCTGCAGATTCAATTCCTACCAAATTACCAACATATTTTTCACAGCATTACAAAAATTTCCTAAAATTCATACAAAAACAAAAAATAGCCTGACTAACCACAGCAATCTGGAGAAAAAGAACAAAGCTGGAGGCATCACATAACCTGAATATAAAATATACTACAAGGCTATAACAAACAAAACATCATGGTACTGGTACAAAAATAGACACATAGATTAATGGAACAGAACAGAGAACCCAGAAATAAAGCCACATACCTATGACCAGCTGATTGTCAACAAAGTCAACAAAAAAATATAATGGGTGAAAGGACAACCTATTCAATAAATGGTGCTGTGGAAACTGGATAACTGTATGCAAAAGAATGAAGCTGAACCCTTATTGCTCACCATATACAATTAGCTCAAGATAGGTTAAAGACATAAATGTAAGACTTGAATCTATAAAAATCCTAGAAGAAAATTTGGAGACATTTCTTCTGACATTGGCATAGGCAAAGAATTTATGACTAACTAAGAACTGAAAAGAAAATGCAACAAAACCAAAAATATCCAAATGGGACTTAATTAAACTTAAAAGTTTCTGCACAGCAAAAGAAATAATAGATAAAGTAAACAGACAGTCTACAGAATGGGAGAAAATATTTGCAAACTATGCATACAACAAATGACTAATATCCAGAATCTATAAGAAACTCAACTCAACATGAAAAAAAAAAAAATCAAACAATCCAATTAAAAAGTAAGCATAAATTAAGATCATGCCACTGCACTTCAACTTGGGCAACAGAGAGAGAGACTCTATCAAAAAAAAAAAAAAAAAAGTAAAATAAGCAAGGGACATGAACTGATAGTTCTCAAAAGAAGACACACAGCCAGGTACGGTTGCTCACACTAGCAACCTCAGCATTTTGGGAGGCTGAGATGGGTGGATCACTTGAGGTCAGGAGTTTGAGACCAGACTGGTGAACAGGGTGAAATCCCATCTCTACTAAAAATACAAAAATTAACCAAGGATAGTGATGTACCTCTGTAACTCCAGCTACTTGGGAATCTGAGGCAGGAGAATCACTTGACCTGGGAGGTGGAGGTTGTAGTGAGCTGAGACCATACCACTGCACTCCAGCCTGGGTGACAGAAAGAAGCTGAAGGCATCAGAAAAAAGCCTGTCAAAAGAAAAAAAGAAAAGAAAAGAAAAGAAATTTTTAAGAAAGGAAGACATACCATACAATTGGCCAAATAAACATATGAAAAAATGTCCAACATCACTAATCATCATGGAAATGCAAATGAAAGCCACAGTGAGACACCATTTCACAGCAGTCAGAATAGCTATGATTAAAAAGTTAAAAAACAAGAGATGTTGATGAGGTTGTAAAGAAAAGAAAACATTTATACACTTTTGGTGGAAATGTTAATTAGTACAACCTCTATAGAAAAGAGTTTGTACAGAGATTTCTCAAAGAACTAAAACTAGAACTACCATTTGATCCAGCAATCCCACTACTGGGTATCTACCCAAAGGAAAATGAATCATTATATCAAAAGGACACCTGCACTTGTATGTTTATCACAGCACCAGTCATAATAGCCAAGTCATGGAACCAACTTAATGTTCATCAAAGGATGACTGGGTAAAGCAAATGTGGTATATATATACTATGGAATACTACACAGTCATATAAAAGAATAAAATCATTTTATTATTTTATTCTTTTTTTATTATTTTATTTTTTATTATTTTATTCTTTATATAAAAGAATAAAATCTTTCTCAAACAAATTTACAAGAAAAAAACAAACAACCCCATCAAAAAGTGGGCAAAGGATATGAACAGACATTTCTCAAAAGAAGACATTCATACAGCCAACAGACACATGAAAAAATGCTCATCATCACTGGCCATCAGAGAAATGCAAATCAAAACCACAATGAGATACCATCTCACACCAGTTAGAATGGCAATCATTCAAAAGTCAGGAAACAACAGGTGCTGGAGAGGATGTGGAGAAATAGGAACACTTTTACACTGTTGGTGGGATTGTGAACTAGTTCAACCATTATGGAAAACAGTATGGCGATTCCTCAAAGATCTAGAACTAGATGTACCATATGACCCAGCCATCCCATTACTGGGTATATACCCAAAGGATTATAAATCATGCTGCTATAAAGACACATGCACACGTATGTTTATTGCGGCACTATTCACAATAGCAAAGACTTGGAATCAACCCAAATGTCCATCAGTGACAGACTGGATTAAGAAAATGTGGCACATATACACCATGGAATACTATGCAACCATAAAAAAGGATGAGTTCGTGTCCTTTGTAGGGACATGGATGCAGCTGGAAACCATCATTCTTAGCAAACTATCACAAGAACAGAAAACCAAACACCGCATGTTCTCACTCGTAGGTGGGAACTGAACAATGAGATCACTTGGACTCTGGAAGGGGAACATCACACACCGGGGCCTATCATGGGGAGGGGGGAGGGGGGAGGGATTGCATTGGGAGTTATACCTGATGTAAATGATGAGTTGATAGGTGCTGACGAGTTGATGGGTGCAGCACACCAACATGGCACAAGTATACATATGTAACAAACCTGCACGTTATGCACATGTACCCTAGAACTTAAAGTATAATAATAATAATAATAATAATAATAAAGAATAAAATCATGACTTTTGCAGCAACATGAATGGAGCTGGAGGGAATTATTGTAAGTTAAATAAGTCAGAAACAGTCAAATACTACATGTTCTCACTTATAAGTGGGAGTTAAACCATGGGTATACATGGACATACAGAATGAAACAATAGACACTGAGGACTTCAAAAGTGGCGAGGATTGGGAGGGTGATAAGAGTTAAAAAGTAAAACCTATTGGGTACAATGTTCACTGTTTGGGTGATGGGCATATTAGAAGCCCAAATCTCACCATTATTATGTACCATGTCCACATTACAAATCTGTACATATATCCCCTGAATCTATAAAAAATAAAATGTAAAATTTTGGTTTTCTTCTCAAGCTTAAACTATCAACTGCATGAGACAGAATAAGGCTGTCCAACTGACTATGGTAATCCAAAAGCTTAGCACCTATGGTAGGTACTCAACAAATATTGGTTGGATAAATAAAAGACAATAAATATTATTTCTTCCAGCATCACACTTTGAGTTAACTTGGTTTCCAACATGGCACTTACGTCAATCAATCAATATATTAATGTGAGAAATCATAAATTATAAAATTAATAATTCTATAGAAGCGAATTGCAATTATTTAGACTTTTGACTTACAGAAGTAGCCATTTTTGAATACTTTTTTCTCTCTTCAAATACCAATCATGTTAGTTGAAATTATTTATATTACAGGACTGCATGCCTCAGTTACAATGCTGCAACTCTAACAATATAATTAAATTTGGTTAGCTTATATATGACTCTTATTTATTCTATGAAAGGAAGAAACATTTTTTGCTTTGGGGAAAATTCTCTGCTTTACAAATTTCTCCCCAGAAGCTTGTTTTGGGAAGAAGAAACTCATTAGATGGATTGCTAAATTTTTTCACCCCATTTAAGAATCTAAATTGCAGTGAACTATTGAAAGCTATTGCAAAACAGTTGGATTTTAGTTGACTAATTGCTAGTAATCATCCCAAGTCAGTTCCTGTGTTCCCTTTGAGAATATAAAATGTGTTCTTTGTCTTTTGCCCCTCAATTAAAGACATTACTATACTACATCTATTCCGATACTTGAGGTACTATGTTAATTCCCACAATTTTCTCAACCCAAATATGTAACTCGTTTCTAATCCTAAATCTAAGCTATGTCCTGAATCTTTATTTATCTTTCTTCCAAGCCACAGATACAGTTTGTTTTCTTGTCATCTTTTGTTTGGACACTTGCAAAACTCAAGTAATTGACTTCTTGTTTCTGTTCTCTCTATAATCCAATTTAGGTTTCTAACTATGACCATATGTCAATAACACAGATCTTATCATGTACCCCTCACCAAAATACATACTTACTGTCTGTGCATGATTCTGCATAATCTCGCGTTGGAAGCCACTAGGATACACTGTACAATAGAAATAAAATAAGACACATATGTTTAAGACACACCGTAATTTTAAACTTTCTAGCTATTACATTAAAAGTAAAAAAAAAAAGTGTAAATAGTTTTAGTAATATATTTTATTTAACCAAACATATCCAAATATTTTATTTTACCATTTAGTCAATATTGAAGACTTATTAATGGTTTATTTTATCACTTTTGTTCTTAATAAATCTCTGAAAGCTGGAGTAGTTTACACTAACTTTCTATTAGTCATATTGCTACCTAAATAAATACTAGTAGTACACAGAGCTAGTGATTCTGTTACAAGTGTTGAACAGGACAGCTAAAATTCAGGCTGGGTTCAGTAATGGCAATATTTTCAAGACAGAGGATTCCCAGCAAAACTGACAGCTCTGGGGTATCCTTTGTTCTAAATAAGGTGTCAGTAATTTTTCTGGAGGTTAGAGACAGAGGTTGATGCAAAGTAGGGAGGATTATATCACCTTATTATTCTCCCTACTAAAAGTGTCAATAAATTAATACAAATTTTTATGGGTATCTGGAGATGATCTTGTATAATTGTATGTGTAAGAAGAAAAAAGTGTACCACTTTTCCTGGAACTTGCTGAAACTCACAATAAGATGGCCAGTTTTGATGACTGTTAGATGTGGGGCTTTGTTTGTGTATTTGTCAGGACTTAAATGCGGTAATGTAAACCTGTAGCTCTTTCTCCCATCTGGCTACTTTTAGGCAGGTTTAACTTTCTCCAGTATTGTTTAGATTGGAGTAGACGTTAGGTCTTTCCAATGTAGAATGACCCCCAAAACTGTACTGAATATACTCATTCCTATAATCAAAAAGTATGTGTCAGGTTGCCAATAAAATAAGGATCTATAAGAAATAATGCTTTGGGAGGCAAGAAAAATTCCATTGACTGGCAGAGAACAGGAACAGGGGATCCCCATTTTCTTGGTGTATACATAAAGAAGCAGAGAGTATACAACGCTTAGTGCCTATCAGTGTAGCATTATTGTGTCATCAGCAGCTTCAATTTTGTTTTTCGGTTTTTTTGAAATATAGTACAGAAATCTTAGCATATCTCTCATTTAAGAGCATTAGCAATTTCTTTGTTTAGTTTTTCTTTGTAACTAATCCATATGTAACTCTCATTAACTCCTTTAAGTTTTGTGAGTGCCTGGGTAAATTACTACTCTGTACGGAGAATAGTAATTTACCCATCTTTCTTCCTCTCCGTCACAACAACTCTCTTCTTCCTTCCAACACAAGGGAAATGGCAACCGACTGTTGCAGGTTCACACTTAAATGACCACTTCTACCTGAGCTTGACTTACCTTCTTCCTCATTCTACACACAAAAAAAATCCCAGCAAATGTTTTTTATTAGACCGGAGAAGTGAGGATTGTAAAAATATAGTATCTTTTGGACTGAAGGGGCAACATTTTCTAAATAAAAGAAAGATGCTTTCACATAAGAAGAATGGGATAGAAGCTAAACAATAAAGGGCTCTGCTTCCACAAAAAGCAGAAAATAGAATTTACTTCTGTCCCTACAGGCAGTTTAGATCACTGCTGCATTAAATGGCCTAGAGCAGCTTGTTCAGATCATGACTCTGATGTTTTACAGGCACTCTAACATGCCGTATGCTCCTCTCCTTCGACATGCCATTTTTAGTAGGTGGTAAAACAGTACCCCTTGTTCATGCCAAATATTTGAGAATTATTCTAAAGGTTCCCTCCGTTTCATCTGCCACATAAAATGGGTCACCAGTCTTCTAAACTCTAATTCTTACTTGTCTCTTGAAACCACCTGTTGCTACCCTCATTCCCACTACTTTTGTCCAAACGATTATCTCTCTCCTGGGCACTGCAGTACCTTCATTATTGTTTGCCCAGATTCTCTAGGCCCCCTCTGACTCATACTCTACACTGTGCCTTGAGGGATATTTTAGAAGTGCACATCTGGTCATTTTACTCCTCATTGGTTCAATGGCTTCACACTGCTTATACAGATTAAGGTTTTAAGGATTAAGGATTTAAGGATTAAGACCTATATTCTTAACAAGTTCTCAAGATTTTGTGCAGTTAGACACCTGCTCACCTATTTAGCTTCCTTTCTCAAACTTCTCCTTTTAAAAATATATTGAAGCCAAATAGAATATCTTTCAGTTCTACGAGTTTGTACTCTTTTAACTCAGGTCTTTTACATGATATTTTTTGTATGTGGAATACTCTTTCAGAATTTTTACTCCTATTTATTCTTCTGTCTCAATATAGGCAGTCCGTTTCCCAGGTAACTTCACCCAGGCACCATGATGAGGTTGCTTCACATGTTAAATACTTCTACAGCATGCAGCATTTCCTTTTAGTTGTATAGAACACTTGCAATTATTTGTTTAATGTCTATAAATTCCATGAGGGCATGGACCATGCATTTTTCAGCCCTGTATTCTCAAAACCTTTTACAAATGCCTGACCCACAGAAGGTGTTAATGAGCATTTGTGGAATACATGCATGAATGCATGAATGAATGATCACACTGCTATAATTTGCTGCTCACAATTCTGTCACACATCACACCTCCTTTAGCAGCAAGTCCCAGAGGCTTTGTATCCCCATGTTTACTGTATTATATGCTTTATAGGAAGCCCAAAAAATAGGTTGATTGAAAGATTAACAAAAGTAGATGATGCTTGCCCATGTCAAATAATTTTGGTTCATTCTATTTAATTCACCTTTTTTCTTTCTGAGGAATTTTCTTCGTGGATATGAAATTACTAGGTTTCCTATCTTTCATTTATCAGCATAAAATCAGATTACAAAACTTAATGCCTTAGTCAAGTGCCTAAACAGAAACTTTGAATTAATCTATGAAGTAACTGATAGGCATAGAGCTACTGAGTTCTGCTGTACATCTGTAGTGCACAACCCCTTTCATGACATACTTTTTTTTTTTTTAAGTAAGGAACCATATTTTCCCTTTTCTAACTTCTGCCATTCTGTTAGCTGTTGGAAATAACTGCATAGCAGAACCTTGCAAAGCTCAGCCCTAATTCCAAACCTGTAACTGACAGTCAATAGGCAAAGACACACAGTGAGGATATTATGTTGACAAGTCACTCACATCCCTTCCTCTGTATGTAATCATTGTAAAAACTCTATGATTTTTTACAATGATCACTTGTCTGTCTTTGTAAAAGTCAGCCTGGTCACTTTTCCTTTAAAATGTCTCTTTCTTCTTTACTAAGTACCTGACACGTATTAGGGCAAATGTGTTAGTCATTGGAGATAAAGTAAAAAATAAACATGGTCCATGTTGGATTTGTTATCGGCTCTTCTTGTAGCAAAAAGCAACGATGAATCAACACACTATGGACTCCCTTGGTTTTATTCTCATGATTCACACGAGTGAAATCAAAAATGTATTTGGAGTCATTCTGTGAACCACCAAACAATGTGCCAGACTTTTGGAGGTCAGGGATAGAGTAAGAAGAAATACTAGATCAACTGATGCTCCTGGAAGATGCCCTGGAAGAGAAGGACTGATGGGTTCATTTCTAATCACCACACAAAGTGTTCACATCAACGTAACCATAGAAAGGGAAAATAACTCTTAGAAAATAAATCATTCAAAGTATTATTTGTAATAAAAGTGGACAAAATAAAGAATGATTAGAAGACCTGTGTATGATATAGTGACTTTAAAGTGCCCTAGTTTCACACGGCATATGTGATCGAAGTCATAAAATCCTATAGAATCACACACTTAAAAAAATCAGCAAAGATATTCTGTGTTCTGTGATTGGCATACTTTGTTCCCATTAGTTCAATGAGTTTCTATTTAGTCCTTA
Organism: Chlorocebus sabaeus; assembly: GCF_047675955.1. Lineage (NCBI taxonomy): Eukaryota > Metazoa > Chordata > Mammalia > Primates > Cercopithecidae > Chlorocebus > Chlorocebus sabaeus. Next base: position 83,933,018 of record NC_132916.1, read on the forward strand.
GATGAATGTCACTTTCTGAATTGTGAATGTTTCCCCTATATAGCCTTTGATTTTATTTTGTATTGTTTTTGAGACGGGGTCTCCTTCTGTCGCCCAGGCTGGAGTGCAGTGACATGACTCACTAGAACCTCCATGATTAAAAGAACTGTGTATGATACAAGTGACTTTGAAGTTCTCTAGTTTCACACAGCATCTGTGACCAAAGTCATAAAATCCTATAGAATCACACACTAAAATATCAACAGAGTTGATTTGGCCTTCTCTAATGCTTGTCACTGTTTAGCTTCCAGGACATCGCTTCATCCATTTGATGATCAGGTGATTAAGTCTTTCTCTAAACAAACTTCAAAAATTTTTGTGTTTTTGCTCAGCCAAAAATATTCATAACTGTTTCAGACAATAACCAATGTCTATACAACTCTTTAGCATGGTATGTTTTGTTTTCTGGGGGCTGCCATAACAAAGTACCACAAGTTAAGTGGCTTAAAATAAATATACTCTCTCATAGTTCTAGAGCCCAGGAGTCTGAAATTAAAATGCTGACAAGGTCATGATCCCTTGGAAGGGTCTACGGAGGAATCATTCCTTGCCTCTTTCAGCTTCTGGTGGCCCCAGGCATTCCTTGGTCTGTGATAACTCAACTCCTATCTCTGCCTGCTTCTCCTTTGGCCATTTTCTTTCTAGTTAGGACTTACTCCAATGCAGGAGGATTTCATCTTAACTATTTACTTCTGCAAAACTCTTATTTCCAAATAAAGTCACATTCTGAGGCTCTGGTGGACATGATTTGGGGAAATACTATTCAACCGACTACACATGGCATAAAATCCCCTAAAAAATCTAATGTGGTTGAGCACAGTGGCACACAGCTATAATCCCAGGACTTTGGGAGGCCAAGCTGGGAGGATTGCTTGAGCCAAGTGTGTGTGTGTGTGTGTGTGTGTGTGTATAAAACACATGCACACATATGTATGTACTTGCTCACAATTGGTACTCAGTACTTGTTCTATTATGTTACTCTTACAATTTCCAAAAATCCTTTGTTTATTAGTCATGAAAAAGTTTACTTCTCAATTTGCATTGAAAAGAATTTAAAGGATAGGTAGGAATAAAAATAGTGGAGGCTCTCTTACTTTTAAAGAGCTTGCCATTTGAAGAAACCATCATTCTCCTCCATATCATATATATGTGTGTGTGTGTGTGTGTGTGTGTGTGTGTGTGTCTGTGTGTGTGTATCTGGGTGTAGTGATGCACACCTGTAGTCCGAGCTACTCAGGAAGCTGAAATGGGAGGATTACTGGAACCTGGAAGGCAGAGGTTGCGGTAAGCCATAATCATGCCACTGCTCTCCAGCCTGGGCAATAGAGGAAGACCCCATCTCAAAAACAATTAAAAAAAAAAATTCAATCCTAGCACACTTCATTTTTATACCATCCTTTAAATTACTACTAATTGCCTTTAATTAGCTAGAATGACAAAAATGATTCAAGGAAGATACAAACAATTATGGGGCTTATTTCCTGATACAATGCCTTCCAAGGAAAGCTGCATATATTTGAAGTAAAGCTCATCTTTACTTAGGGACGACCAATGAAATTTTGAGTAGTTTGTTTTCCATATAAAGAAATTATGTTCCAAATAATCACAGAGTAAGTGTAATTATAAAATTAATAAACTACATTTTATGTAGGTTAATAATCTACACAATAAAGCTATGTTTCTATTTCTATGAAATGGCTTTAAAGTAACACAATGTAGAATAAAATATGCATACAGTATGTAAAATAGTGTATTATAATTTTTCCTCAATAATTTACATGAGTTTTGGTTTTTACTCAGCATTTGCAAGGACTTTCAGGAGATAGTAAACAGCTTAGGATTAACCAAAAACCTTATTTTGTTTTGGATACGTTTCTCTGTAGCAAACATGAAAATATGAAATATATTGAACTTAGGCATTTTTCCCAAATATTACATTCAGTGCTTAGTAAATGTGCTCGTTATCAATGATGAAAATGACAAGAAGGAGGAAGAGGAGGAGGATATGGGGAGAATGATGGTTTCTTCAAATGGGAAGCTCTTTAAGAGAGCCTCCACTATTTTTATTCCCACCTACCCTTTAAACTCTTTTTAATGCAAATTCAGAAGTAAACTTTTCATGACTACTGAATAAACGCTTTTTGGAAATTATAAGAACAACATAATAGAACAAGTACTGAGTACCAATTGTGAGCATGTACAAAGCACCAAGAGGGTACAGATGAACTAGACTATGAGATTCGACTTTATTCTGGCTGGAGACCAGGAGCAGTAAGTGGTAATGAAATCACCATCACATACTATGACAGCACTGGCCTAGGGAGCCTTGGAATGCATGACAATGTACTTCCTATATCAAAGTCAGGTGGTCGGAGAGGGGCAGCAGCGGAGGGAAGAGGACACCTCAACTGAGATCTAAGGGTTGAAGATGGAATTACTATATAGAGAATTACAGGATAGGAATGGGAGACAGACAAAGCAGGAAGAGTCAGAAACAAAAGGAAAGAGGTTAAAAGAGTGTGGTGATTCCTGTCACCTTTTGACATGCATTTGATTGTTCCTATGGCATTTCAAATGAGGAAGAGTAATTCTATAGTTTTCTATACTGTTTTATGGCTTTCCTAGTACCCCTGTATATATTACCATAATGTTCCCTCATAACCACTTTCATCGTAGGTAGCTGTGATAAGTATTATCACCCTCATTTTACAGATGAAAACATTAATTTGTACTTAAATTTAAAATAAACTGCTTTAAATATGACATTGAAGAAAAGCTTTTTTATTTGGTTCCTTCCTTCTCTTTATTTTCATCTTGCATATACTTATGGTCCTCTTTATGAGAAAAATATAACTTAAGATTAAATGAAATAGACTTCAAAAATCAAAATCATCTCTCCCAGAATTGCCACAATAGCATAAGATAATTACACAAGCACCCATCAACTCGTCATTTACATCAGGTATATATGTAACAAACCTGCACGTTATGCACATGTACCCTACAACTTAAAGTATAATAATAATAAATAAATTTTTTAAAAAAAGATAATTACACAAGCACTCGCTATTACCTTAGAACTTGAACAATGGGAGGAAATAATTTAAAAAGCAACACTGTTAGGTGACTATTAATGTCACCCAGCTACAGAAAGCAGTATGAGACCCAAATAGCATTCAATCCACAAATAGGTTTGGGACAATCACTGCACAGGGCTCAGCTTTATTGTTTCCTTAAAACCTGTGTGCCTGACATTGTGTAGACACATATATTTTTAAAAAATATATTTATTAAATGAACAGCTGAGGAGGATTGCCCAGATCAGACACCATTTTAGAAGTTTCAAAAGTATCTGAAATAAGTGTCAAAGGAAGGAAAACCAGAATGGGGGTGCAAATTTCTTGTGGCAGTTACCTTTTATTTTGAAGCCAATAATTTTATTATTTCTTCTCTTAGAAAACTGTCTGTTTGGAAGACAAAAAGCCATAAGTTTCAACAATCCTTGCGGCAGTGTAGAAGAGCTTTCTATAAGCATTATTCTTTTCTTCTTTAAGTCTTCAGTATTGTGATAATGTTACATTTTTCAGAAAGTCACGACAATTCTGGTAATATTATTTCTTCCCAGTTGTAGACTAGTGTCATCGTGGAGACGACTAAGCATACTTTCTACTTTTCCCATCATTGCTTTGGTGTTTAACATTCTATCATAGTTTCCCATGTCAGAAGGGCATGACTTCTCTCAATATACAATATCCAAATGCTCAGCTTCCAGTTAAGCTATAAGTTTCTGTGATATCTGAACAACCTAAGATCTCCCCCTACTTTGAATTAACTGGAAACTCAGTTTAAAGCTAGAACATACAGCATGAAAGAAGAATTCTGTACAAATCAAGCAGTAATTTGGATGGCCTCAGGAAAAGTAAATTGTATTTGTCCCATTGGTTCTGCTAACATCATCACTGTTGCCTCCATTAAGGCCACCATGTCTTACCTCATGTAGCAAACTTATTAGCCTAAACTGTAACTCCTGTATCAAAAAAGTACAGTAAGTTTCAGTTAAAATTGATGCCATTTAATACACAGTGATAAAAATATTTGATAATTTTCTCCTCATGAGTGGTGGGAATGGTTATTTTCAGAATTGTATGTAAACTGAATGTGTATACTTCAGTGGAGACAATGGTAAACAACAGCACTAAATCTAATAAACTCAAGCAGAATCTATATTAGATCCATCACCAGTAACCATATTTGCATGTCAACCTGAGCCTGTTCTTGGGATGCTCACTTTCATTATCCACATTTTTCTTGGGATTTCTCTAGAGCAAGACAAAGTATTTGTCCAAAAGCAACAGAAGTAACGTCTTATAAATTAAGTCCTGGTGCCTAAGCAAAATGTAGACTCTGCCTCCTGGGTGCGCCGCTAGCTGGTCCAATGCATGTAGTCCATCAGGTTTTAGAAACATTCTAGACCATTGTAAATTACCACCAAGTCTATCTTATCTGCTGCTGGGTTTTCAGTGCTTGCACAGGATCTGGCATATAGTAGGGATTTCATAAATATTAGTTGAATAACTAAATTAATGTTCAAGTTTAATAAGTACTCAAAACAGAGTGGGGTGTTTTACTATCTGCCTTCCTGTTTGAAGAGCAAAGCTATGCCATGAAAATCTCACTTCTGTCTCAGTGAATCAATTGCATTCCTTCTCTCTGTATAGGGAAATTTGCCCATCTGGATAGAGCCTTTTCTTATTTGTAGCACTGCCCAGTATATTTGCTTTTATCTTAGAATATTTTGTACTCCTCTCTTTCAGATGGAAAATAGTTACTTAGGACTGAAATCTTTACCTTCTTTAGGCAATGTAAAATCTATGTAAGTTTACTACTTGTCATTCCTTTGATGTTTTGATGTTGTGTGTAGGAAGGACTCACATTGCTTTTAGGATTATATCCCAGGACAAAATGTAGGGAGGATGTTCTTCCAGATGGTGACTTTTTAAGGGATGATTGCTAGTGCCAAATATTTTAGCACATCAATAAAATAAAAGGAAGCACTCTGGATGCGACCTCATGGATAAACAGGGAAAGCTCACCCTACGCACCTCCTTCTATAACAGCCTTACTGCTTATTATGGGACGTGATTTCTTATAATTATGAGAAAGGAGTGTGTAAAGTTGAAGAAATCTTAAGTAATGTTTCAATGGAAGGGGAGTTTGGGAAATACATTTTGAAATAGTTAATTGTTATGATTGAGACCTGGAAAAATTTTATCATTGAGGTTGGCATGCATCAACGGTCAATAAGGTCTATAAAAGTTTCGCAAATCAGACCTCTCTATTTTTATTGTGATATCCTGTTGACTCTAGGGAAGGAATATGACTATGGGAGTATGGAGTTATTGAAGCTTGGGACTGGAGCAACATGCATAGTTGTTGAAAGTAGTTTTGAGGTGACTGCATTTTTGAAAGCTGATCAAATAGAGCCAATTTTTATATACTTAACTTCCACAAAATCAACTATTTATGCTCAGGAGATAGAGAAATAGCTATTCACATTGATAAAATTCCCACTTGAAGTGAATCTGTTCTGAATGTTTAAGGTAGTGTAGATGCATGATGTTTAACTGTATCTTTCCAGTCTCTATTTTCATGGCCCTCCTAGACTGTGAACATTTTGCTGAACTGAGTAGTATGTAAAGTTGAAAATATGTGCATCTTGATTTCAAAATATCCACTATATGAAAGTCAGCTACTTCATCTCTTACTCAACTGAACCAATTGTTTCAGTGTCAGGGGAAAACTCTCTTTGTTGGAGATTTTAAGACACAATACTTTGGTCTTTAATCTGGTAGATTTTCTTAGCTAGTTGTGAATCTACTTAATTTTGGTTTATACACTAACTTCAAGATTTTACCACCACATAAAAATCATACCACCTGGACATTTTTAGATAATTAGGTTCTCACAAGACCTACTGCTTGTACAGTCCAGAAGGTATGTTTCACATTATGTTCAATGAAATGAAGTGGCCTGGAGGGTGCAGATGGCTGTACAAAGAACATGATAAATCTGCTTGTCTTAATTAGGGGAGGTGATATCTGAAATACAATTTTAGAATTTGTGTAGTTACTCATGTGTTAACTATCTATTACGTATCAGGCAGTGTTGTGAACATTGAGACATTAAACATTTGTTGACAAGAACCTAGCAGCCATATAATCAAGTTCCTAACTTATACTTGAATACCTCGTATGAATTTTCTAGTGATAGGAAAGTCACTTCCACAAGGAATGTGACACTTCCATTGAGTTGAAGCAAAACTTTTTTTTGGATTATCATTCTAATTTTGCCCTTAGAAACATAAATACTTGTAAATTCCTTTACATTATTATAATCCTAAAATATTTGAAGAACTTTTCTTATTATTTCTCCTCCTCTCCATTTGACCCCAAAATCTTGTCATTTTTAAGAAAAATATATTCTGCCAGAAATATTTTATGTGTTAGTATTTCTAGTCTATTCCTATCTTGAACAATGTCTCTCTTACAGTTTCTCATCATTCTTGCCCTAAATTTTGGGCCCAGAGCTAAACCCATTACAACTGAGGTAAACTGAGCCAGTTGAGTGAGATTCTCATGTGACATATTTGAGAGGTTTTGGTCAAAATCTACCATAAACTCAGATTACTTTACTTACACAGAATTTTATTCTCACTTTACTTACACAGAATTTAAAAATAGCCACAGGACCTTCTGGGGAATATTTACTACATTTTGATCAGCTGCCTTTAATCTTCCCCTTTTTTGGGGGAAAGTTTACTTATTATGTAGCATATAATCTCCATATAATGAACAGCATGAAGACTTTTGAAGCAAATTTAATTAAAGCTATTAGTTCCCATAGTCGTCTGGAGTAGTATCTTTCTTGTTTGTCTTTTTTCCAGAACAATAATACCAGATGTACATGTATATGTGTACTAAAATCATGAAGATAAATATCTATGTTGAAGATTTGATCAGGTGATTATTAAAAATACATACTGGTATTCGAATGATTTTAAAACAGATTTTTGTTGAAAATATGATTTAACTTTTCTTATTCTGAGTTTAATTTAAAAGACTTTGAAAATATTACTTCTAAACTGAGATTTTCATAGGTTATTATAATTACAGTTAGTAGGTTAATTGTAACTATAAATTTAAAAATTTCTTAAATTACAGATATTTTTCTATTACAAATTATTTTAAAAAATTAATATGAAATATTAAAATATTGGAAATTTCCTTTGAATTTAATAAATCATTTTACACATATTTGTACGCATAGTATACAAGTCATATATCATTTATATAATTTTCCTTTTTTGTTTACATATGAAATTTAATGTGTTAAAGCAGAGAAAGAAGAATATATCCTGCCATGATAGTATTACTAAGAAAATATTGTTGAGATTTTTAGATGGGAAAATGTTTTTCCTTTAATTGCTTAGATAGTGTTATTTATTTTTATATAATTACATTTTATAGACAATGCCACATGCTTTGTCCACACAATGCCAAAACATCTGGTTGAAAAGTGGAAAGTATAGTAACAAACCCAGATGGTTTGTAAGTACAAGGCCAAATATCCAGATGGAGTCTAGAAGGCAGAGCATCTGGATAGCAAATATCAAATCTTTCATTCAGATGTCATGGATTCATGTAGACACAGTGTATCAATAAACTCTTTTTAGTGAAGAGGGAGTGTGTGAAATCAGCCAGAGGTCAAAAAGACAGAGGATAAATTTATGAATAAAGGATATAGTTAACATTAAATCAATTTTGAGCTTTCAGTAAAAGTAATATAGAATTGTTGGATTTAAAGAGAATCTAAGCAAAAAAGATTCAGCTCATAAGATTCACTTTTTAATTGCAATTACGATTACTGCGTGTTTTTGATTTGGGAGAATTTTCAATACAGCTCACGTGTGCAATAAATGGGCTCAATTAAAAATTGTATTTGATTCCTATTAAAAGTTCTTTGATCTTTAATATTACAATATACTGCAATCCAGAATTGCATCTAGCATGTCACATTCAATAAACAGACTTCTTTGCTATCTCCAAATAATTAACTTTATCTTTGTCACAGGGAACAAAAGTAATGAAAGCAGCATAGACATTATTCATTTATTCTTAGTATGAGGATCTTACCATTTGAGACTGTCTCCCCACAGTAACCTCTTGTGTGGTGTATCCTACACTTTACATGAAGTTATTTCTGGCAGAAGGCTTCACAGTTTCAATATGATTCCATCTCAAGCCCTGAAAGACATATGAGAAAGAGAGTCAATATTCAACAGAAGACATATTATTTAAATAATCATTTACTGTATGTGTATTCTTTCTAAAGCACGGAGACAAATAAAGTATAGAACAAATTTTCTATGTCTCAAAAAGTTTCTATAAAATATGAACTTGTTCATCCCCCCAAAAATCCTGTTTCTATCACAGTAACCCATTTGCAGGGTGACAGCCTTTGTATCTACTGAGGAAAGAGCTTAATATCTCAGAGCTCCTTTATTGGTTTTAACTTTAGAGCTTTATATAGTCCATCGGAAAATCAGCTCAATTGCCTTATAAGTGACCTAAATTGGATTGTGTCCCCCCAAAGAGATATGTTAAAGTTCCTACCTTTAGTACCTCAGAGTGTGACTTTATTTGGAAACAGAGTTGTTTTGTAACAGGATCAGGGATCAGACTACCTTATGCGTCAGTTAATAAAAGATTGAGCAAATTCAGGTGATTGAGTACTTACCATCACTTAGTAAGTCACAATCAATATGAAAGACGCATAAAACGTGAACCTTGCCACAGACTTGCTTTCTTTTTAATATTGAATAAGATTACAGTCATATTGGTAAGAAATTGAAATCACCTAGACACTTTTATACAGAGAACAGAGAGAAGATGGGACTTGATGAAGGCCAAGGGTTAACAGGTTCTTAGTTAAGTGGAGGAAGGATGAAGGAGGAAGGGTGTTTCTGGCAAGAGAAAACATTCACAAAAGCTTTGAGGAGTCAGGGAGAGAAGAAAGAGATGTTTACCTTTTAAGTATTGAGTAATGATAAGACTATCCATGGTGAAGATATCGTCTTTTGAGGAATAATAGGAGACACAAAACCTATTAGTAAAATTATGAAGACAATGGGAGGGTCTAGGGCTGGGCAGAATGAATGATGCAGAAAGAGTGTGAAATGAAGAAAGTATAAAATCAAACTGCTATTAGAAATATTAGTCATCCACTCTCACACAGCCTTTTGTGAAAGAATTGATTGAGATAAGAAATGGAAGACAGACTAATTAATTACACTCTTTACTTATAACTGAGTGGTGAAGCAAATGTGAAAAATATCCTGAAGGAAACTGACATTGAGGAAGGCAGAGATGAGGGCTTCATCTTCTGGAGAGAAAATAAGAGCAACTAAGTTTCTGTGGGCCACATGTCAGGCTTTAGGAAGCTCTGGGTTTCCCTGGAAGATAGCACATACCTTGACAGGTTGCAGACTGCTGCATATTTGCCCTGGAAAATAATCTGGTCTAGGAAAAGATGAACTGATCTCACTTCTATCAGTTAAGTGTTCTGTTGGTGTCAATGAGTTAGAGCTGGAAGATAAATGTGTGATTTGCACAAGAGGCTTTGCACCTGGGCAGAAATGCATTAGTAGAGCTCAGATGCAAGACTCAAAATTAGGGCTAGATAATTCTTGCCATTATTGTTCCAGATCCTTCATTCACTTAATCTTTGAGGATCAGGAACTCTAAGAGGCTTGAGAAGCCGCAGTGTCATTCTTTTTTATTCATTGTCTTTTATTTTATTTTACTTTATGTTCTGGGATACACGTACTGAATGTGCAGCTTTGTTACATAAGTATACATGTGCCATGGTGGTTTGCTGCACCTATCAACCCATCATGTAGGTTTTAAGTCCTGGATGCATTAGGTATTTATCCTAGTGCTATCTCTCCCCTTTCCCCCAACCCCTGACAGGCCCTGGTGTGTGATATCCCCCTTCCTGTGTCCATGTGTTCGAGAACATGTGGAGTTTGGTTTTCTGTTCCTGTGTTAGTTCCTGAGGATGATCGTTTCCAGCTTCATCCATGACCCTGCAAAGGACATGAACTAATTCATTAATAAGTTCTATGAATACTATGGCTGCATAGTATTCCATGGTGTGTATGTGCCACATTTTCTTTATCCAGTCTATCACTGATGGGCATTTGGGTTGGTTCCGAGTCTTTGCTATTGTGAATAGTGCTTCAACGTGTTTTTATAGTAGAATGATTTATAATCCATTGGGTATGTAAACAGTAATGAGATTGCTGGGTCAAATAGTATTTCTGGTTCTAGATTCTTGAGGAATCGCCACACTGTCTTCCACAATGGGTGAACTAATTTACACTCCCACCAACAGTGTAAAAGCACTTCTATTTCTCCACATCCTCACCAGGATCTGTTGTTTCCAGACGTTTTAATGATTGCCATTCTAACTGGCATGGGATGGTATCTCATTGTGGTTTTGATTTGCGTTTCTCTAATGACCAATGATGATGAACTTTTTTTCATGTATTTCCTGACATAAATGTCCTCTTTTGAAAAGTGTCTGTTCATATTCTTCAGCCACTTTTTGATGAGGTTGTTTGATTTTTTCTTGTAAATCTGTGTAAGTTCCTTGTAGATTCTGGATATTAGCCCTTTGTCAGACGGATAGATTGCAAAAATTTTCTCCCATTCTGTAGGTTGCCTGTTCACTCTGATGATAGTTTCTTTTGCTGAGCAGAAGCAGTACCATTCTTAAAATGGTCATACACCGTGGGAATTCTTCAAGTGTAACATGTATAAGCTGAAGCCGAAAAGGAAGATCATGGTGATTATTGTCTGGGAATAGAAATGAACTAGATTCAGAAGGTCTGAGACACACACCTTTGGGGATATCTAGAAATATATATGGAGGAAGACTGGTTTGGCAGGAATGATCTCACCTATGTGATAGTGAGAATGTTCAGAAGTAGAATTCAGGGATTATCGTGGTCAGGACTATATATAGAAGTAGTGGAAGTAGGACACTTAGGTTACATAATCAATTATTCAAGGAGGACTGTGGTAACATGCCTGGTAAAAAAGACACAAGAATGCAAAGTGGCTTTGCCTGCAGCAATCAGGAAGACATCAAGGAGAACATAACATTTAATCTGAGATTTGAAGGACATGAATAACTGAATGATAAATGTTTCATGTGGACACACATAACAGAAAATAAAAGCCAAAAAAATAAGGCATCGGGTAGTTATATAATATTGGCATTTATATAATTTTATCTTTACTATGTTTATTTCTATACTAAGGTATAATTTATTATCATGAAAAATATTTTAATTCACCATTAGTTCATTTTGGTTATATTTATTGATTAGTTTACTATGTGCAAGTACTAAGTTTTGGATAAGATATATTAAGATATATAAATTTAGAACTGTTAAGAAAAACCCAATTGAATTGAGTACTTATTGATCAGAATTATGATCCCAAAATATTAATCTGACAGCATAATATAGAATTGATTAAGCAAAGAGAAACCAATGTTGTCGATGCTAATTTGGAGAAATAATTATGTAGTCAAAAATAAGAGAAACTAAAACAAAGAAGAAGAAACAATTAAAATAGAGAGTACTTGGTGGAGGAAATGCTTGGAGAGATGCATTAGAGATGAATTTGGTAAATCCTAGAAACATTTAGATGTTCTGAGGGAGAGAAGGCCAATGATTTTCAACTTTCAGGTTTTAGAGAGTGAGAGCACAAGTGTGTATGAAACAAACAATGAAAGTAGGAGAAATTGCTTCCGATGTAGGAGAGGGTACTATTATGACTTTGCATATGATGAGTTTAAGGTCCAATTTTTATAAGAAAGTTTAAGTTATACATAATAAAAATATAACCAATAATTAATGATTGGTGTGTGCACATGGAATAGAGAACTAAACAGTTAAACTATAAGAATAGGTGAGTTACCCATTGCAAGAATTACATTTTTACCTTAAAGTAGAATGAAACGAAACATATACCAAACCTAATCTATTGTGTTTACATATTAAAATGAATACATGCTCAATTATAGAGAATGTAGACAAATATAAGTAGTTATATTTAGTTTATACTCCTGAAGTAAAACCACTCCTTTTTCTTACTTTAGTTGATCCCATAAATATTTAACAACTTTCTATTCACCTTAATAATTTCATCTTGTTTAAAGAAAATGTGCTGTGATTCAATTACTTAAGCAGTCTCATTAATTAATCTTTCTATATGTGAATTATTGATGTTTGCATAAAAATGTATTAAGATTGCAAATATTATAGAATATTGCCCTGGTATATAATAAAAACATATGGTAGGAAATATAAAAATAACTAATGGGTACTAAGTTTAATACCTGGGTGATGAAATAATCTGTACAACAAATCCCCATGAAACTATGTAACAAACCTCAACACGTATCCTTGAATTTAAAATTAAAGAAATGAAATCTGAAAAGAGATAGAAAAATAAATTTCATTTCAATAATTCTATTTTTTTTTTCAAATTTAGGAGTATTGTAGAATTCTACAATGCCAAAATCATTGATCTGGTTTGGCTGTCTAGTTAATGTAACACCTCAGCAAATGACTCTATGTTCTTTCATATAAATCAACCTGACAGTCTGAAATGTAGCATGTCCCTCTGGACTTAACTAAGTCCAATGAGATGAATCACTGGAAGGCAGTCTACTCTTTGATTTGTGCCAATCCATTAAAGTAATATTAAAGGATATATAGCAAAATGATGATAAAAACCCTAAAAGTTTTAGAGATGACTCAGATTGAATAAGTCAAAGTTCAAAGTTGCCTAGAATCATAATAAAGGATTTCTGACTCTATTCTTTTCAGAAGATATTTGAGAAAGCAATAGATGCTTTACTTAATATAAAAATATACCCCTGTTTTAAATTATTAGGGGTAAGTTTTAGCATTATTTTTAAATATATTATTCATTTATCTATTAAAACTTCTAGTTGAGAAAACCTTAATTTCCTTTTTAATTCAAAGAAGACTATGAAACAGAAAAAGGGCAAAAGGTATCAGAAGAGTTTTCTTTATTTAAATATCCATAATGATAAGCAGAATATTAAAGACTTGAAAAGTATAATTAGGCCAAATGTCAGGTTCTATTTTATGTCAGAATAATGTGACTTTTGTAATGAAGTTCACCATGAGCTCCTTGCTCTCAAAGATCTAGATTAATTTCTGTGTTCAAGTAAAAACTTTGGTGGCTTTTGTGTGCGTGTCTGTGTGTATGTGTGTGTGTGTGTGTGTGTGTATACTTGTTAATAAATTGTTAACAGAAACTTAATTTTATACTTTTGTGGAAAAGTCAATTGTCTAATTCCTTAAATAATGTAACCAGTTTTCCTAGTACAGCGATTCCTTTGTTCATTGGAAATGATATTGAAACATGATATCAGAAGCAAACATATTGAAACAAGCATGATTTCCTATACCAGAGACCATGAGGATAGAAAGGGCATACTGCTAAAAAAAATATTTTGCAGCATCTAATTTCCAAAATTCTCAACTGTTATATACTAATTAGATTAATAAATATTTATTATAGTCAGAAAAAGAAAGCCATACACTTTATTTATAGTGCTATAATCCTAAATGAATGAGACTATTTGGTATAGCCATCACTATCAAGACAAGGCCAAACATTTTAGACCATAACGAGAAATGTTAAAGAAATAATGTAGAATAGACACAGGAGATAATTGTTACTTGTTAAAGCTATCAAAAAAACAAAAACTCAAACTAAATGAGCCTTCTATTTTGAAGTGAATGTTACTCAAGACTTTCCCATTTTGAAACTGCATGAATATTTTGGCAAGAAAAGAGAAAAGGAGGATTGTCAAATCCAATAATAGAAGCTATTCTTTCAATAAGTGGAGCTACAGAACTGGGAAATCAAAAAAAGTGCATTACCACAGCCCCATCTGATACAATATGGAGACTGATTGTCCAACAGTGGATTACTCAGACACTTAACTTTTTTCTGCCTCTTACCCCATTTCACTACTTGGTACCATCCTGGGGCAAGAGAAACACATTGGAAAGGATTTAGTCGATTAATCCTTTGTTCAAAAGTTTTGTAAAAGATTTGGTGAAACTCCAAGATTTTATCACATTATGACTGTAAACGCCAGATAAGGAGCTTCTAACCACTGGCAGTGTCAGTTGAGATCTGGAAATATCAGTCATAGCATGTCTCCTGCTAGATAGATGTGCTGTGGGGTAGGGATGGGAGAGAGTGTCCACTGTGAACTATCATCCCACCAACTGGAAATTTTATTCAGGACGATAGGCTCATTTATTTTATAAAATAATATTATGAAAAAAATCCATTTTTAGTTTTATATTTCTGTATTAGTAATAGGTACTTTATAAGTATTAAATTAATATCTATCAACTTAATAAATCGATTAATGAAATTATATAATGTTTATTCGTATTGTTTTAAAGTGATTTATAAACTAGTACAGAAAATAATAACTCATAATTCATTAAGTACATTCCTTCCTGAGGGGTTGTGCAGAACTTTTCCTGAGAAGAAACTGGGAGCCTGGTAGATTAGATATTATATGTTGGTGGCAGACAAGAAGGAATAGTACAAATGTAGAATTCCAAACGGTATGTGTTTAGGGCAAATAGATACATATGTAAAGAGAATTACCCTGGTTAGAAAGGAGACACAGGAAGGGTTTGGGATGAGAGAGTTAAGTCTTGACAATGTACCTCAATCCATGTTGAAGACTAAAATCAACTGAATCCCACCATTATCCCTCGGATGATGAAGTATGAAAGAGGAATTTAAAATTTGTGAGTTGTTTTCCCCAAGATGTTTACCTTGCTAGGACACAAAGTTATGCAAAAGTATGAGACAGTAGCTTTACTAGAGAGTTTCATTAGCTGTCCCAAACAGAAAGATATCCAGAGCCCAGGAAAGACACAGCCATAGCATGGGGTCCTGAGACAGTTGGATAGAGCACCTTTGCCATCCTGTTAAGGAGAGGTAAGGTGTATGTCTAACCAGGGCTCATGGTGCCACACCAGTTTGGGAATTGACACACAAATAAAGCTGTCAATAAAAGCAGCAGTATGATACCACAAATGGTGCAGTGGCAGCATCAGGACAGTTGAGATGTGGAAATCTTTAAGGGAAAAGAAATAATAAAATAATGCCTATGAGATAACTGGGATTACTGGGACATTGTCTCAAGCTAAGACATTTAGACATATTTATATCCATTCTGATAAATAATAATGATGGATAAGGTAGGGGTGTCTGTTTCTCTACCACGACACCAAATACATAAGTTTGGTATTCTGGAAAACAGAGCTATGTAGTTACAGTTTGCAACCTGGGCAGTTGTGGGTTCTAATGTTACTCTGTTGGATACTTGGTCAGATTTGTTTCTATTGTTGTCTTACCAAAATTTCACTGAAGATCTATATCCAGAATGATGGCCAGGGAAACCCTTTGGTTAATTCACAACTCTGGCTTTTAATCACAAAGGGACTAACTCTGTCCATCCTAAGTTTTTGGAAGCAAAGATATATTTAATTCATTATGCATTTTATCTAGTAATCTAAAGAGTTTAGTATTTTGGGAATACTACCAGTGTTCGTGTTTATGTGAAATTCAGATATTGAAAACAACTTAAAATCAAAATATATAACTTTATAAATTATTTCCACCAAGAAAATCCTGCTAATTCATAGCCTTTAATGATAACTATCTTCAAAGAGAAAAAATATAAATACCTTTATGCTACTCAACATATAAAAGATATAAAACTGGAAAGGAGTCTGAAAACTTAGCTTCCTTTTGCTGTTGCTTCTAGATTTTCTGCATTGAACCATCTCAAACAGATGGTGATTTATAATATGTTTGGTGACCTCCAAAGAAAGGGATTCCAAAGCTTCTGAAGGTTAGCTTGTATAATGTGATCTTTGTGTTTATCTTTGCAGAAGACTAAAAATTTTATTCCATATATTGTCCTTCCATTATGCAAAATTTGTAACTGTAAATTTATTTTATAGTTTATAAGAAATAATAACTTATTAACTTGTAAAATAAAATCCTACAAATTATATTATTCCCATGTTATATAAGAAAAAAATGAAAATTTGAATGCTTTTCCCATGATCCCATAGAGAGTAAGGGGCAAAGCCAGAATTCCAGTTGAGGCCATCTGATTTTAAATCTGGTGTTCTCCACTATTGTAAACTTATTCTGCTTCTCTATGGACATGAACACAATTTACAGCTTGACTTAATTGATTCCTGGATTTGGGGTTATTTAAAATTGGAAGGTAGAAACTTAATTTGCCAAAAATGGAGGTCCCCATGGGCCGTTAATTTAAAAAATAAATGCATCAAAACAGAATCAGAAAATTTAAGTGGCAAAGCTCCCCAAATCTTCTGCAAGAGAGATAATTTCAAAAGAATTTTGGTTTTCTCTTTTATTTAATATATGCTTTCTGCCTCTCTTTTCTGCATGTATACATAACTTCAGTGATCAATGTCTTTATAGTCCACCATGCTTCTTGTGCTAGGTGAATTGTCCACTAGGCTTAATTTCTTGGCCTTCAGTAATTTTCTTGACTTTCTTCAAAATTCCTGGTTTTCTTGGCTACTTTATGTTTGTGGAGTCTGAAAAATAGATAAAGCACAAATAAAAGCTGAACAGGTCACCATCGAAATGCCTGGTTTATTTTCAGGGTATCTGCAAGTTCTATGCGTTTCATGGTCAGGTTGGCCACCAAGACCCATACTGGTTATAATATGAATGACATTTGAGTAAACAACAAACATTGAGTAATTATTTTGAATTAGAAAATATTCAACTAAAATGTATTGTTAGTAGTTTTTTTTTTTTTTAATATAAGATAAATTCTGAGTACAAACATATGTACAAGTATACCCACAGAAAAACACTAGGCTCAATGCCAAAAAAAAGCTAAATATTTTCCAACAGAAGGTAACAGAAGTACAGACTGAATGGTAGAAAGTGGGTTGTGGGGGGTTAATTTGGTGGGAAGAAAAAATAGATCTTAGATACAATAATCACTCAGCTCTCACCCTTGTAGCTCAATTTAAAAGGAGAGTTAGTGTGGTGGCTCTGCTGGCTTAATTCGGCTTGAGCTAGCGTAGTGGGAGTCAGAGTTAGGGCTTCATACCCAATCAGAGACTCAGCAGCTGTTATAATATCTAAAGCAAGTCCAAGAGAAGATATTCTTACTGGGACACATGGTACAAAATACTCTTCAAGGAACAAGCCCTTTTCTCTTTAACATCTGTACCTCCACATGATTAGCATAAATGTCACATTGTCATTTTCTTTGCCAGAATTAAATGTTCCTAATAAGATCTGTTTTCAATTTAATAGTAAACTTTCAATCTACTTAACTACAATATAAAGTTTATAATTAAAAGTGGCTTCTGATATTATTACATGACTCCAACTGAACTTACAAGTTAATTACAATGTGAATTAAAAATAAAGATAATCTAATCAACCAATTTTTGTGATTAATGAATTGAACACACAGTTTCAGATGTCCCCTATACATACCAAATATGATAACACCACCTATGTGCAAACATATATCTATATATACACACACATATATATACACACACATATATACACACACTACTATACCTACACTGCCTCTTAAATGTTTGCTTATAATTACAGTAATGACCTAGGAGTGAGACATGGCTTGAGGGTTAATGACTGGCATGGAAAATACATCTGGCCATTAACCCCAAATAAATATGCTTTCATAATTATTTCAAAAACTGCACAAGCATATATAGAGTGTAATGAAACCTTCAACGTTATCTAGGTCAATGTCTGTTCCTCTCTTGAATGTTACAACATTTATTAATCATGTGAAATAGTTGTCAGAGATGTATTGTGAAACTTTGTAACTAAAATGTTTCGGAGATATGATAAATACTGAAGATATATTATAAATATTCTTTGAAAAATGAATAAAACTGGCCGGGTGCGGTGGCTCAAGCCTGTAATCCCATCACTTTGGGAGGCCGAGACCGGCGGATCACGAGGTCAGGAGATCGAGACCATCCTGGTTAACATGGTGAAACCCCGTCTCTACTAAAAAATACAAAAAACTAGCCGGGCGAGGTGGCGGGCGCCTGTAGTCCCAGCTACTTGGGAGGCTGAGGCAGGAGAATGGCGTGAACCCGGGAGGCGGAGCTTGCAGTGAGCTGAGATCCGGCCACTGCACTCCAGCCTGGGTGACAGAGCAAGACTCCGTGTCAAAAAAAAAAAAAAAAAAAGAAAAAAGAAAAAAGAAAAATGAATAAAACTATAGCCATTGCAAAATAGTGAAGTAGATAAATATCAAACTGATTAATAAATTGGGAAAGAGTTCTTAGAAAATCACTTAGAATAAAGCATCATAAAGTTATAGAAAATATGAAAAGTGATTCAAGATAAATGTATCATAGATTAAAAAAATAAGGTATAAGTGTAAGAGAGAAAAATGGCAGAAAGATATTTGATGAGAAAATTTCTGGTAGTTTTCTAGAGGTGAACATTTAAAAACAAGATCAAAGATGAAAGGTGAAAAACAATCTGAAGAGGATAACTAGAAACAAATTCACAAATACTTGTGAAGTTGCAGAACACCAAAGAAAGAAAGAAAAAATGTCTCAGAGGAAACAAGTCAGATGTGCTACATAGGCAAGACAATTAGAATGTTACACTTTTCAACATCAATAATAAATGCCAGAAGAGAATGAAAATACCTTTATTATGTTGAAGCATTAAAGGTCAACTAAAATCTTAAACCCAGATAAACTAGCGTTCTAAAATAAAGGTAAAACAAATTCATTTCCAAACATTAAAAAAACAAAATGATATCTTACCACTCTCAGATCCTACCTGAAATAACTAGTAAGGGAGGATGAAGAAATGAGCATGAGTAAAACTGAAACCAGAAGAAAAGAGCACAAGAAACACACTTGAACAAAGACACAGATGAACAAACACACAGATAAACGTGTTTTTCAATAGGACTACCAAAGATAAAAAGAGAAAGAATCACCACCTGTAAGAGTTTTCAAATTAGGTAGAGGCCGCCCGCCCTGGCTGGCTCGCACTCCCTTCCTGCGTCCTCCATCCGTTCTCTCGTGAGTCCGTGGTCTCCTGTTCAGTTACCAGCCCTGCTTTCCCAGCTTGCGACTCACGTCCTGGGCACGAAGAGACTGGACTCCGATTCGTCGCCTGAGCCTGTCTTCTGAGAAGTTCAAGGTGCTTTGTACGATGTCAGCCACCCAGGCCTGTGTCCTCCAGCAATGGCTCCCATCCAGAAGCAGCTGGTAATTGTCGGTGACGGAGTCTGTGGCAAGACGTGCTTGCTCATTGTCTTCAGCAAGGAGCAGTTCCCAGAGGGCTACGCACCCGCAGGGTTTCAGGACTATGTGGCCCGTATTGAGGTGGATGGGAAACGGGTAGAGCTGACTTTGTGGGACACAGCCAGGCAGAAAGATGATGATCACCTGAGGTCCCTCTTTCACTCAGACACTGGTGTTATACTTATGTGTTTCTTCATTGACAACCCTGATAGTTTAGAAAACATACCAGAGAAATGGACACCAAAAGTCAAGCATTTCTGTCCCAACGTGCCCATCATCCTGGTGGGGACCAAGAACGATCTTAGGAATGATGTGCACACAAGATAGGAGCTAGCCAAGATGAAGCAGAAGCGAGTGAGACGCGAAGAGGGCAGAGATATGGTCAAGGGGACTGGCGCTTTGGGGTACACGGAGTGTTCAGCAAAGACCAAAGATGGAGTGAGAGAGGTTTTTGAAGTGGCTGCAAAAGCTGCTCTGCAAGCCAGACGTGGGAAGAAAAACTCTGGGTGACTTGTCTTGTGAAACCTTGCTGCAGGCACAGCACTTAAGAGGTGAATTTTGAAGTGCTGTTGATTAATCTTAGTGGATGAACACTGGTTTTTTTCATTTATATACAGTTTACCTATGATTACAAATTTAAGGCACGTCATCTTGTTACCAGTATTTAGAAACCAACCCTGATTCTTAATGAAGCCAAACCCGTCAGGCCTCCCAGGATCCTTTTGCCACTACTCTAACAACCCTCCTCTACACTTCTGCCTGACACACCATGGCAAATTCAAAGAATTTCTTAACTTCTTGCTTCTGTCTAGAAAGAGAAACAGTTGGTAACTTTGCAAATTAGGCTGCAGCTACTTTATAACTAACCTTCCCTGCCTATCATCTGTCAACAGCAAGGTACTCTCATAAGACACAACTTCAGTGCTTTACTCTTTAACAAGTTTCATTGGCATAGCTCTGGCGTGAGTATCTGGTTTTTTGAAAATGGGTTCGACAAGAAAGACCCAAGGCCACGCAGCTGTGGCATAGTTACAGTTCTGTGGTTTCATGTTAGTTACCTTAGAGTTACTGTGTAATTAGTGCCACTTAATGTATGTTACCAAAATGAATATATCTACCCCAGACTAGATGTTGTATTTTTTTATAATTGAATTTCCTAGTATTGACATTTGTTATCCCCAAAGACAGTGTATTGCTTGTTAAAAAGTAAAGTGTATTTGGAAATGTCAAATGGAAAATTCATTTTTAAATAAATGAATACAAAAATAAAATAAGATAAAAGAAAAACACTAATGGAAATATAAGAACAAACATGGATTTTTCAGGTAATGTAGTCTAAGTTTCTTATATAGCTCAAAAATATTAGAGATAAAACCAAGAAAAGAATAAAAATAAAAAAATAAAAATTTCAAACCTATAAAAAGAGAAAAATGATTAATAAAAATGTGGTTATTCCAATAAACATTAGAAAATAAGTAAGGGAAAAAGATTATATTCAGTAAAAACAAAAGAAAGTAACAGAAGGAAGTAAAATATAATAATTACAATAAGTTGCATCCAGGTTAAAGTCTCCATAACACGGTAAGTGGTATAAAGAGATGTTTAGGCTATAAAGGTTATGACATAAAAAGGTTATCAAAGCCAAGTGATGGAGTTGTTTCCTGCTACCTGAAATGAGCAACTATTACCAACAGTCGGAATATTTAGGGATATCAAACTTGGATATGATAAGGGATAATTTTGTAACAGTTAGGATTTTTTAAAGAAGGGAGTTTCTATCGAGGGAGGTTCTTCAAGCCTAGGCTAGATAAATGTTAAGTAAGAGGTGAGAGTTTTATATGTTGGACTTTTTAATACCAAGATCATATCATGCCAGGGTTTTTCACTTGTACAAAATTAAAAAAAAATTAAAAAAAAACAAACTTCTGAATGTAGAATACTTTTTTTACTTTGAAGCATAATCAAGAAAAATATTTTAAGAATTTATTCTACTCATCACGGTATCCTACAGCCTTAGAACAGTGTGTGACACTTAACACAACTTCAATAAATAGTTCTTGAATTGAATTGAAAACCCTGGTAGATTTAATGTAGTTTCAGGAAAATAATAGAAAGCTAAAGAGGATAAAAGTATAGACAATGATAGAAATAAACACAAAATTATTAAACTTTATAAAATCCCATACAGTGGGAAATATAAAGTGCATCTAGAAAATCATGAGAATTTTTCAAAATATACAAGAAAAATAATAATTTTATCTGATGCATTTGGGTATGACCAACTATGAGAGAATGTAATTCTAAACTGATAGTATTATGTCTAGACAAGTATTAGCCTTTTTAAAGAAAAGAATTATTAAAAGTAATATTTTCCATTTTAAGAAATACATATTTTATAAGCAAACTACACCCAGATTAGCAAACCTATTGATTTCTGTATCCAGAGAGTGGACTGGGACTTTGGTTTTATTTTTCCATCCAGACAGGACCAAATACCTTCATTAAGAGGGGATTCACTGTAACTACATTTATTGCAATAAATGTTCTTCTTGGCAGGACTTGGCTATGTGACAAGGGGTTTCCTCCATATGCATCTTACGAAGTCAGTTTCTAAAAGCTATAAATTATTTTTGAGTTTTACTAAAATAAAGTAGTGCGCTATTTGCCAGACATGACTTTATTTCATCCAGCCCACAGGAGCAAAGGAGATGAATTTTAGGTTTTATTTCAACATACTCGAATTAATTTCTGTTTCTTCGAATACATAGGGGATTTCTTCTCACAACCACATACTCATTCACTATTTAGTGGTCACAGGGAAAAAGACGGTTTCATATACTGGTTCTTGTGAAAATATAATGATTGTTATTGACTTATTTTATAGAAAATATGGAAGACATATAGACTTTACCTTAGTTTTAAGTTGCTAAAACTCTACTGGGATCATTAAGTCCTTACCTGATCCTTCAGATCTGAGGTCCATCAGCTCTACCCAGCTTTAAAAGTTTATTTATAAACTGTGTTTTCCCTAGAAAGTATTTATCAGTCTCCTTTGTACTACAATGTTTCACAAACATATCTGATCGAAAGATTCATATGGGGAGCTTGCAAAAAATCTGACTTGTGGATGTGTTCTCTGGAGATTATGATTTGGTAGTTTAGGGAGACCTAGGAATCTGTGTTTTTAAGTCTCCCCAAGTGACTCCTAAAATCAGACAAGGTTGAGAAACACTGACTGACTGCATGTTGCTCCTTCAGCACTTCCTCTGCACACCATATGGTATTCTGCGCCCCTAAAGGAGGTACACACTCTGAACGATGAGCTCATACCAGGAAGATAAACCCCAGAGCACTGTGACCCTTGCCCAAAAGTTCAGAAGAGATCAATGGCAGGATTTGTTTTGGCTGCATTTAGACAAAATTTATCCAATAATGGTATTAAAAACATCTGCTTTTTTTGAAGCAAATGTGGATGTAATAAAATAAGTGCTTTATTGCAGACGAAAAACTATGTGGAGATGTGAGAAAGGAAACTTGCAACTAAAAGAATAACTCTTAAAGCCACAGTCAAACTCTTGTGATTTAAGTCAGCCAGCTCAGGAAGAGGAGTACCAGTCTCAGGCCCTTTGCTATGCAGTTTCATGGAGAATGCAGGTCACTTTTGCCTTGGTTTCATATTGCTTTTGGATTAATACCTCGCTTGCTCGACATGCAAATTGCTGGCTAATATTGTACCTGTTATACAGTACATGCTTTCAATGAATGATTGTTGAACAAAAGAGGGGTGTGAAATAGATGTTTTGGGAGATAGACTAAAGGTAATAGTTTGCATTAAACATATTTTTAATTTACCTATTGATTTTAATTAAGGTCTTGCTGAGTTTGCAATTCAAAGAGATTTTTAAGAGGAAATATACTTTAAATCTTTCCCATATATTTTTCATATTCTTAATGTATAAAATTAGAGTCTTAAATATTACAACGCACACACTTAAATTATGGCTTGCTAAATCAGTCTGCATCTAAATGAGATGAAAAAAAGCTTATGAGATAGAAATAATGGATTGAGTTTTTGATATAAAAAGCAGAGACAATAGCTCTTCTAGTTAAGAATAGATAATTTTTCTTATGAAAGAAACATTTTTATGATAGAAAAATATTTATTGAGCTTATGTCTCTCTTAGATCAATTTATGTCTTCCATGCAGTGTTGAAAACCTTTTTCTCTTTTTCTTTAAAACACAATTATTTTTCCAAGAAAGTCTCTTATTTACCTCAGGGAAAGAAAATCAATACTATTACAGAGAAAAAGAGACATTCCTGTTTTCCATTTGGTTCCTTGAAATTACAGACATTATAATTAACATAAATCCATTACATACTACTTTTCATAATAGAAATCATGATGACCAAATTAGTACATTTTATAACCTCGAACTCAGAAAATTGCTAACGTAGATATGTAGTTGGTTTTTTTAAATTGGTATTTCACCAAAAGTAATTAATTATAGAATGTGTCATTTTCAGTAGCATTTTTTTTTTGCAAAATATCAGAATTCCACAAAAGATTTAGTAGAAACCCAGCAGAACACATTATTCTGTCTTTATATACAAAATTAATGCTTCAACATTAGGAACGGTGCAGATTTCATAATTTTTTGCTTAAGAGTATTATAATAACACTGATAAAATATCATTATTTTAAATTAAACTACTCCGTTAAATAAGAGATGAATGGAGGAGATAATTGTAGACAGACAGACAATAATGACTAGGACATAAGGGCATAGAAGAAAATATACTTAATAATACATACGAAAAGCTAAATAAGCTCATAGCTGTCCAATCCCAAAATACTAGATTTAGGTTCTGTATCTTTAAGTTGGAAAGAAATCTGGGGGCATAGAATTTAAAAAATAGGAAAGACTTAGGAACAATATAAAGAAAAATTAAAACAGTACTTTTCTGCTAAGTTGTAAATGAATGTAACTCAATACCTCCAGGAAGTGGTATAGTTTAGAAATAGATTATAAGGAGATTTTTAAAAAATTGAAGAATTCATAACGGGTCCTTGCTGCAATTAGTACACTTGAGATAACTTTGGAGCGAGTATTGACAAGCAGACCCTGCTACTGATCGTTAGCTGACACTGGCATACTGGGTGGATTGAAGGACCAGCCTCTTATGATCCTCTTCATCTCGTTCCTGCTCATTTATTCTTTCTTCAAGCAGCAAAAACAGATGTAAGCCTTGCCAATCATACTTAAACAGTTAACATCTAACATTCATGCTAACCAAAAATCTCCGGGAAAGTGAACAGCTTAGAATCTATGTACAATTTTTTGGATTTTTGTGAAAACATTTAAATAGCAAAACTAGGGAAAGTTTGTTTCTTCTTAGTGGGTTATGTTGCTTGTGGTGGGTCTTCTTAGACTAGAGTAGAAAAAAAATGAAGCTACATGCAGAAGTTGTGTTTTCAGAAGGTATAGCAGTTATCTCAAGCTCTTGGTGAGCATAGTACACTGAAAAAGAAAGATAGGGAATTACCTGGCCACTTGGGTGCCTTTTTTCTGTGCTTGTCTGGGGGTATGCTTTCCTTTGATAATAGACACTCATAAATACAAGTCATTGAAATGGTGGGAAGGGGAATACTATGACTCCACACGCTTTGAGAGGCTTTGAAATTCAATGTGGTATCTTTATGTTGGAGAGTGGCTGAAGATCAAGGGCAATCAATCCTGATACTTTTAAATTTATAGACATTTTGGCTGGAGGAGGGAATGGAAAAGATTTATCCTTCTGGAATATTTCATGTCTGCTCTGTCTCTTCTACTTCATCTTTGGATCCACATCCTAGTGGAATAGCAGAGAGGCTGTCTGCAGGTGGATATCAGCTGCTGAGTCTAATTATAGCTACTCAATAACAAAAATTCCAAACAAACAAACAAAACAAAAATAAATTCTTCATTTTTGGTCTACTCATCTTTCTTTTTATTATAACCTTTGCTATTTTATCACTTGGAGTAAGTAATATATATTTCACCTCTATCTTATTATAAAATCACACCACTGAGAATCTAGGTCATATTTGTTATTATTAATACACTGTAAAAATGCCAAGCATTTTCTATTTGACCTTTTGCAACTCTCTCTCCACCACGCTTCCTACCTCTGTTCTATCTCCTTCACGTTGTCTCAAATGTGGAAAATAAATATCTTTCTCTGTCTTGTTAAATTTAATTCTTTCTTCTTTACTAATTCTTAATGACCTTGGACAGTCTTTTCTCATTTAAGAAGAATAATACACACCTGTTTCAGGCTGTCACAGTCTCTCAGGCCTTTTTGTTAATTGCTGCTGCTACTTCATCTTATAAATTACTTCCTTCTCCCCAGAAAGCGGCATCTCCTCTGAATGAGCTTTCTCTCACCTACATCTTCCTTCTCCTTTTCCTCCCTCCATTGATCTTTTTCTCTTTGTATCCATGATTTCTTCCTTTCATAAATCTTTCTTTATACAAATGTGATTTTATTATCTAAACTGAAATTCAATTTACCTTCACAATTTTTTAAAATGGAAATTGATACATTTCCAAATTGTCTAGAACTAAAAATTTTCTAACAATAGAACAATAAACATAATAAGCTTAATACATATTAACATATGAAATGACAAGTTCCTCAACTTCATACTAGTGCTTTGTAATAATTCATAAGTCCATAATAACAACCTAATAAATCATTTTTTTAATTTATATGTATCTAAAAACTCCACTGTATCAGGAGCTGTTACATAATTTCATTGGTTTATTGGTCTCTGGTAATATGTAAGAGATTTCATAATTATAAGAAATGATAAATTAGATGGAATCCAACACAAAATTTATAAACAACTAAACAAATAACCCAGGCAAAGAAAAAAGTAACAATACCAATTTGTATTATCTTTGCACTTATTGATAGTTAGTATATTTTAGAGGCAAAGCAAATTTTCCATGAAAGCTGAAGATTTAGCTTGGTAAGTGATAATGGATTCATTAATGCTGGAGGAAAGAATGTATATAATTAAATAACATTTTATTTACTCAAAGGAAACTAGTAAAACAAATCACATAGAATAAGTGAGTGTTCTGTCTTGGTCACTGTTTATTAAGATTTTGCATCAAATTACACAAAATATGCTTCCAAATATCTATTGATAAATGAATGCATTGGCATTATACATAAAAATTAGAACTCTAGGGGAAAAAATCCAGAATATATTAACATAAAATTATTTAAGTCTTTTAAGTTCTAGCTAACCTAACAATTAGTTTGCTTTGCATAGCAAAAATATTGTTTTCCTAATAGTGTTTCCTCAGTAGAACTAGTGGGAGAAGTGGAGGGAAGAAAATCATATTGCTATAACAGAAGAACTAAAGCTAAGGAGCATCAAAGCAAAGCGAATTGCCTCCTTAGTGATTGGGCTGGTTTAACAAATACTAGTTAACACATACTATTGCACATTTCATGGAACTGGAAACATTTCTTTCGTGTGTTAAAAAATTTTCAGGAGACAGAATTTCAAATTACTGACTATATTGCCAAAAGAAGAAGTATTATTAAAGACATGTATTATTCAAATACATTAGACTAGTAAGTCTAGTAATCGTACACCATTTATATTCATTTTTTAAAGTATAAGATGATATAATTTGAGTTATATCGCAATTTGTGTAAATAAATATGACAAGTCTGGGCTGATCCCCTGTATTTTTGGTAACCAAAAGTCCCAAATAAACTACTGTGAAAAATAGTGTCTTGAAATTATGGTAGTGTTAGAAACAATCTACATAAGTTGGCAGAACTTTGTAAGTTTTGTTGAATTAGTGAATGAGTAGGAAATTTACGACATATCCACTGTCTTCTGTTATTTAGGACTGGCTAATTTCCTGAACAAATTAGTTTAAACTTGACTTAATAAGAAAAGAGAAATAGGTTGAAATATACGTCAATACTTGACACTTTTTCTGCAAGCTAAAGGCAAATTGTCTAACTTGCAAAGTCTCAATTTCCCAATTTTTCAAACAGACCTGGTAACATTTGCAACCTATCAAAAGAGCTTAGGAAGGTTTAATGAGGTGACATATCTAAAATGTTATCTGAGAGAAAATATTTTTATTATCTCTGCAGATAATACCTCAGCTTGACTGGAGAAAAAAAGATACTACAAGATATCATTGTATTATGATAAAGCAATGAACTACCACCTGCAGGAAATTGGCTTCATGAAAGGCAATGACAAAGAGCACATCAGGATTACATGAAATCAATCAGAGGCAGGCAGGAAGAACACAAGCCAGATGAAGTGGAGTCTTTCATGACAGGCAGGAGAATATATCAAAGCCATCCTTGCTAATTTCAAAAAGCCCACTCCCTCCTCTAGAGGTGAGAACATTACTTCAGACAGCATGCTGGCTCTGCTGGACTTCTGTGAAGATGCTACGACTCCATTTGTGGGTTTCTTAAAGAATGATTTAGGAATGAAAACGGCCAGCAAGCCTGTTAATTTAGATCATCTGTGGGAGACACTTGAGTGCAAACTTTTCCACATCTATTTCTCCATTAGGAACTTATTTGCAACAACTGAACCTTCACTTCTATATTTTAATTACGAACTAATCATCTTTTAATAATGTTCTCTTAACTAATTTTCAAAGAAAATGCTAAGTAATTTCTCTTTAAAAAGATACATCCTTGCAAACAAAACACTAAAACAACTCATATAAAAGTAGATAATGTCACCTAATAGGTACCCACAAAAATTAAAAATTGAATAAATAAGTAAATAAATAAATAATATTTGCTACCTATTATTCTGATTAAAAAAGTAGTTGGTATCTATCCTTGAAAGAAAAAGTGAAATTAGCAGGAGAAACAATCATCAAAATGATGGCTATGACGGATGAGTTACGGTGAGATCTCCTTGAAGGCCAATATTTTTCAGAGGAAGAGCAGATGCTATAATAAGATCTGAATAAATGTTGCAATCCTAAGGTTACATTCAGTGATGAATTCACATGTTCCAAGACCTGTAAGGATAAGTGAAAAGAGTATCCTGAGAAACCTCATGGTGTTCTCTGTGCTCAGACAAAGGACTATACCATCAGACAAAGGATTATACCATGAGGGCAGTTGGCAACAGTATGATAGAACTATGTGTAATTGGAAGTCCGATAGGTATAAGGATTATTTAAGTGGTTGTGGCTGTGATATTGGCATAGGAGCTGATGCTGCCAGGGGTTCTGGGTAAGTAAGATGACAGTTTTTTACTTAAAAATTATCAAATTTCCTCCTGAAATAAATACCAGGTGGCAAACAAATTAACTAAATGCATCAAATACATTTTTATCTATGCCTTCAAATTGAGTCTTTTCTAGTAATAAAGATACTTTGAATTGAACTAAGGGTCAATGAAAATTTAGGGTAGTAAAATATTATTTTAATTAATTCACATGCCTGTAAAAGTTTAACTTAAATATTTTGGTTTAATTGCCAACCGTCTCTAAAATTTGGTAAACAGAAAATAAAATATTTATATTTGTGAATCCAGAGTTAATGTAGCATTTATGAAACATTCAAAGCAAAAGCAAAAGTTCTCTCCTTTGCAGCATATTAATTGGAATCACATTTTTCAGGAAGAGTGTTCATAACAGACAAAAAAGCAAAATTATTTCACATTTTTATAAGGTCTTAGCTTATAAAACACTTAGTTCAAGAGAGAGCTAGAATACATCTTAGAAATAATCTCTTCTACTTTTCTCAATCCATGTTCCAAGTTGTCCCTGAGCTGAGCTGAGATAGATTTAGACCACACTCTAGTTCACATAGTAGCAATCTTTTTCAAATGTATAAGGGAAAAAAAAGCTAATGTATGAGTTTTCTCAATTTCATGTTTTCTCTCATATTTATTTTCTTTTCTGCTATCATTTGTCCTTTAGTAATATTAGTAAACAATAAATGATCAAGCAGCAATATAATAAATAACTTTATTAAAAATGAATATGTGTTGTAAATATTTTGATTATTTGTGGATTTTCTGACATGTGGTGATGACTTGACATTGCTCACCTATAATAGAGTCATGTTATGTTAGGAAAAAGAGATCCTATTTAGTGGTATTACATAAAATGTACTTTGAAGGCATGATTTTCCTTAAATTAAAACGTAATTTTCAAGTATCCTATTACCTGGGTAAACATAAAAGCCTTAAATATGGTCTGCTGTTGAGTTCCAGTAATGTCGCAGAGGTGGTAAGTAGCACAATAAAATTAAAAACTCATCATCTGGCTTTGAGTACAAGATTTGGCTTATTTAATTAGTTGTTTGTATAGCAGGGATTTTGTTTTCATGAGGAAAGAAGACAACAGAACGGCAGGGTTCTGAGTATTTCTGTGAGGCTGTTTTTGTAGAAGTATAACATTTAAGTTGGTAGACTTTGAGTAAACTTTATTGCCCTCTATTACATGGGTGGGTCACATCAGCTGAAGGCCTTAATACAATAAATTGATTGCTTTTGAGCAACAGCAATTTATCCAGAGACTTCCCTTGGACTTCCCCTTCAACATTTAAGCTTTCTGATTCTACAGTAAATTGTTTTAGGGCTTCAACCAGAACATCGGCCCTCCTGGGTCTCTAGTCTACTAGTCTTTGGACAGGAATTACATTCTCAGTTCTTCTGGATCTCCAGCCTGTTAGTCCACCCACAGATTTTGGACTTGCTAGCCTCTGTAATTAGATGAACCAATTATTTATAATACATTTCTTCACACACACAGACACACAGACACACACACACAGACACCACACACACACACACACACACACACAGAGTCTGTTTCTCTGGAGAATCTTGAGTAGAATGATGGCCAATTTCTGTTTCTAGTTAAGTCAGAGTAACAGGACAAGGTAACAACAGCAACAAAATGAAACAATGGATTACAAGATAATATCAGTAGACATCAGGCAATGAAAATGAGTTATCACTGAGAGTTGGGAAACAAATGAGGTAAGCATTATGACTGCTCCCCGCTTATGGCCTTGAGAGGGTTTCAATACCACTTCACAAGAAAGAGAGACTAAGGGAACCTGATGGACCCCTTGAGTTGAAGAGATGGAGCTGAGAGTTCAAGGAGGCTGAGGAGACCAGAATATGTACGTGAATACACTAGAAAGAAAAGAGCTGCTCAGGAGAAAGAATCCAAAGATCTGCAGAGAGTGTCCCTCAAGTATTGAACAGAAAACGAATCAGTATATACATGTGAGTAAACTACCAAAAGACAGGAAAGGAGCCACCTGAAAGGATCAAAGATAATAGTGTTTGGCACTCACACAGGTCTGCAATAGTGCTTAATCCTGCCAGAAAGATTAGAAAACCTCATGGTTCATGGTATTGAATAGAGTACACAGGAGGGCCTTATCTCAATAATGGGAAATAATCAGATGTCTGCTGAGCATTATTCTGGTCCAGTCTAGCAAATCTTAAAAGCAAATTAGGGATCAAACAGTTTCCAAGTGACTTAGTGGTGTCTTAGGAAGAAAAAAAAAAAAAAAAAAAAAAACCTCAAGAAGACAGAGAAATAAAAAAATAAAAAAAAATCAGTAACCAGAAAGATAAAAATTATAATATAATATCTGCTATCTAATCAAAAATCGCATGCATGCAAAAAACCTGAAAAGTTAGACCCATAATGAGAATAAAAATAAAGCAACGAAAGTCACCCAGAATTGAGGTTAGAATTGGCACACAGGCATTAAATATATATAATTACAGTTTCCTATATTTTTGAAAATATGAGTAGAAACATGAAAGGTATAAATAAAAACAAATTAAACAACTAGAAACAAAAACTATAATGAAAAGAGTAACTATTCATAATAAAATGTAGAGGAAAAAAGCACACAAAAAATAATGAGCAAAGCATAAGTGAGCTGTTGGGCAATCATAAGTAGCCTTATATGTGTGCAATTACAGTCACCAGAGAAAAGGATGTGGTAGTGTCAAAACATATGTGAAAAACAATGGCTGAATCTTTTCTAAATTTTAAGTAGACTGTCAACTTATAGATCCAAAGGATCAATAAATCCAAATTACCAAAAAAAGGAAAAAGAAAGAAAAGAAAAAGAAAGGTTAAAGAAGAAACTACACCAGGGCATATAAGACCAAATTGCCCTAAATTAGTGATAAAAATAAGAGAAAAATTGTGAAAACAGCAAAAGAAAAACACATGGCATATACCACAAAGAAGAACAGAGAGAGAAATAACAGCAGATTTATCATTGAAAAGAATGGAAGTGGGGAGACAGTGGAGCAATGTCTTTAAAAGTACTGAGAGAAAACAGCTGTCAGCCAAAAATTCTGTTCCTAGCACACATATCTTTCAAAAACGACAACAGAAAAAAGACATTTCAGACACACCAAAGCTCAAAGAATTTATCAGCAACAGACAGTAAATTCTGTGAAAATGAAAATAAAATGTTTAAATAAATCTTTCTGGTCGTGGAACAATTATGCCAGATGAAATGTGAATCTACACAAAGAAATGCAGATCATAGAAATGGTAACTATGGATAAATTTTAATGTTATTTACATCTCCTAAAACTAGTTAACTATTTAAACAAAATTAAAATCAATATAGTGTACAGTTTTTAACATATGTAAAAGTGAATGTGTGACAATAAGAAAACAAAGATTGAAAAGACAGAAGTATTGTATTTTACAATTCTAAGATATGCAAAATTATGTATTACTTAGCAATATAAGGTAATGGACAACTGGAAATGGATATGGAAAACAAAATGTTAGATTTAAATTAAACAATCACATTAAATAAAAATAGTCAAAACACACCATTTTAAACAGCAGGCGTTTTCTCTTTATTTGACTTGTTTTGAATCCAATGAGGATCGTTTATGATTCCATTTTTATCTTCTTTTTGGACTTTATGGTTATTTGTGTTTATGATTTTAATGCTGCTTTGTGGCTTACAGTGTACATTTTTGACTTATGACACGGATACAATGACTCAATTACGTACTATCTACAAGAAACCCAGTTTAAATATAAAGACAGATTATATCAAAAGTAAAAGAATAAAAAAAGTCATGATAACTCTAATCAAAAGATAGGTGGAGTGATTATATCAATACTACATGAAGTGGATATCAAAGTAAAGGCTTTATCAGAAATAAAGAATGCCATTCTTTGATAAAAAGTCATCAATTTTTTAAGGTGACATAAAAATTTTTCAATTGAATGTAATGAAAATAGAGCATCAAAAGATATAAAGTAAAAATAGTAGAAATGAAAGGTGAAAATAGATCCACAATTATAGTTGAAGATTTCAACACTCTACCTGGTACAACAAAAAGATAAAATGTAGATTACAATATAGAAGACCTGAAAAATACTATCAGCCAGCTAATTGATGTTTATAAAATACTATATGCAACATAAGAATTCACAGTTTTTTAAGTATACATGGAACTTTTGCCAAAGTAAGCAATACTCTGAACCATAAAATAAGTCTTCCAAACTCCAAAATTTAAAAGGATTCCAGTCATGCAAAATATATTCTCTGGCCAAGGTGGACTTAAATTGGAAATAAATCACTGGAGAATGTTTGGAAAATCCCCAAGTATTGAGAAATGAAACAATACAACTCTAAATACCTTATAGGTCAAGGTAAAAATAAAAAAATATGTTAGAAAGTATTTTAAACTAAGTGAAAGTGAAAACACAACATGTCAAAATGTATAGGATGCTGGTAAAGTAGAACTTAGAAGTAAATTGTAGCACTAGATCTATGTTAGGAAAAATAAAACAGTTCTCAAATTCATGACTATAGTTTCAACCCTAAGAAACTAGAGAAAAATAGTAAATTAAACCTTAAAACAGTAGAAGAAAGGAAATAAGGATTGATATAAATCAAAATAGAAAACAGTAAGTAGAGGAAATCAATAAAATCATAAGATAGTTTTTAATAATGTGAAAAATAATTGATATATCTTATGCCATACTACCAAGGAAAAGAGAGGGATGGCACAAAATCACCAATATTAGGAATAAGAGAGGTCATATCATTACAGATTCTACATATATTTAAAGTATAATAAATAATACTGCGAACAACATTATGCCAGTGAATTTGACAACTTAAAGGAAATCAACCAATTGATTGAAAAATACAAACTACCAATATTGATTCAACAAGAAATAGATAACTTGAGTAGCCATGTATCTATTTTTAACAAACTTCTGGTTGTAGTTAAAATTCTTTCCAGTAAGAAAATTCTAGGCTCGACTGGGCGCGGTGACTCATGCGTGTAATCCCTGCTCTTTGGGAGGCCATAGCAGGCGAATCATGAGGTCAGGAGTGCAAGACCATACTGCCCAATAAAAATACAAAAAAAAAAAATTATCCAGGTACGGTGGTACTTGCCTGTAGTCCCAGCTACTTGGGAGGCTGAGGCAGGAGAATACCTTGAACCTGAGAGGCAGATGTTGCAGTGAGCCGAGATCAAGGCACTGCATTCCAGCCCTGGGCAACAGAGTGAGACTCCATCACAGAAAGAAAAGAAAAGAAAAAAGAAAAGAAAAGAAAAGAAGAGAAGAGAAGAGAAGAGAAGAGAAGAGAAGAGAAGAGAAGAGAAGAGAAGAGAAGAGAAGAGAAAGAAGAGAAGAGAAGAAAGGAAGGAAGGGAAGGGAGGGAGAGAAAATTCTAGTCTCATGTGTCTTCACTATTAAGTTCCACCAAATGTTTAATGAACATATAATATCAACTTTACACAAGTTTTTCCAAAGAAATGAAAAGGAGGGCACTATCAGAGCCCAGAATTACTCTGACAGTAAAAGAAAAACAGAAATAAAAAAACAATGACTCTCCTAAATATGATGCAAAAGCTCTCTACAAAATTTTAGCAAATTGAAGCCAACAATAAAAATATATAATACAAAATTACCAAGCTGGGCTTATTCTAGGAATGAAGGTTTAACATTAGAAAACCCATCAATGTAATTAGCCATGTTGGAAGACAATTATTAAAAATCCATATGATCATCTTAATAGAGAAAATGGTGTAGACAAAATCCAAAACTTGTTCCTAGGGAAAATTCTCAGAAAACTAAGAATAGAAAGTAATTTATCCAACCAAGTGGTTCTATGAAAATATGCAGCTAATATTATATTTAATAGTGAAAGACTGAATAACTTTTCCATAAGATCGAAACAAGAACAAAATTATAATAACTACCCTCAACACTTCTGTTTAACATTGTACTGGAGGTTCTAGCTAGTGGAATAAGTTAAGAAAAAAGAAAAAAAGCATGTCGATCAGACAGAAAGAAGTAAAACTGTCTTTATTTGTAGATGGCATGCTTGTACATGTAGATATTATGACATATCTACAAAAATCTACAAAAATTAATTTACAAGTTCAGCAAGATTTCAGGTTACATAATCAACATACAAAAATCAGTTGTATTTCTAAATACAGTAAATATCAAAAACTAAAATTTAAAACGTAGCAATAACCTAAAACAATATGAAATACTTAGGGATAAATCTAACATGTAGAAAACTTGCACACTGAAAACAACAAAATACTAAAGAAATAAACAAAGGAACTAAAAAATGACAGATGTATTATGATTGTGGTTCAGAAGACTCAATATTATCAACATGTTAGCTCTTCCTAGGGTGATCTACAGGTTTAATGAAATCTCAGTCAAACTCACAAGAGGATTTTTTTTGCATGCGTGTACCAAACTGATTCTAAAGTTCATATAAAAAAGCAAAGGCCCTAGACTAGACAAATCAACTTTGAAAGAGATAAACACTACTTGATTTAGACACTTATATAAAGGTATAGTAATCAAAATGGTGTGGCATCAAAGCAAAGACAGAAAAACAAATAAATGGAAATGATAATCTGGAAATACATATATGCACAGAGGTACAAAAGAAATTCAGCTGCTAAAGAATTATAATTTTTCAACACAGTGCTAAAAGAATTAGATGTCTATTCGTATGTGCCATGTAGAACATCTAGAAACTCAAATGTGTACTAGAACAAAATTTAAAACCTAAAACTATAAAACTTTATAATAAAATCATACAATAAAATCTTATGACCTTGGGATAGGCCCAGATTTCTTACATATAACACTGAAAGTATAACCCATAAAAGAATTAATTGATAAATTTGTTTTATCAAAGTGAAAAAAATGTCTACTCTTTGAAACATCCTGTTAATAAAATGAAAATCAACATTATAGATTGAGGGAAAATATTTGCAAATAATATATCTAATAAAGAATTTTTACTAAGAATAACAAACTCTTAAAACAATAATAAGAAAACAAATCAATAAAAATTGGGCAATGATTTGGATGCTTCACCAAAGAAGATATGCTATTGGCAAAAAAGCATGTGAAACAAAGTTCAGCATCATTTTTCTATATGAAATGCAAGTTAAAAAGACAATTATAAATTACTAAATATGTTAGAATAGCTAAAAGTAAAAAGATTGACCACATTTAATGTTGGCAAAAATGTGAAGAAACTACAACTTACCAATGCTGCTGGTGGGTAAGTAAAATGATATGAACACTTTGGGAAAGAGTTTGGGAGATTCTTAAAGTGTTCAATATAGACCTACAATAGCATTTAGCCCTTTTCTCCTAGTTATTTGCTCAAGAAAAATGAAATTACATGTCTATAACAAATACTTCTATGCAAATGTCAGTAGCAAATTTATTTGCATTAGTGAAAATCTAGAAAATACCAAATATCAATTATCAAGTGAATGGACAAACAGTGGAAAAATTTGTGCAAGGCAATATTACTTATCAATATAAAGAAATAGCTATTAATAAACATACCATGGATGAATCTCAAAATTATTATGCTAAGTTACAAAAGCAAGACAAAATTGCACATACTGTATAGTTCCATTTATTTAAAATTCTAGAAGGTGACAACAGATTTATTGTTATAGAAAGCAAATGAGATTGCCTGAGCGTAAAGTGGGGGAAGGATTGGTGAGGAATGAAAGGAAGGGATTCCAACCAGGCCCTAGGAAACTTTTAGGAGTGATGAATATCTGCATTAACTTGAAGGTGGTAATATCCTCACAGTTGTATACATATGTCAACATTTATCAAATTGTACCTTTTAAACATGTTCATCTCATTGTGTTTTTTTAAAAAAGGAAACAAAAGAATTTTTAAATTTAGACAATTCAGACAACTGGACTGTCTGGATTAGAGTATCTGCTTTCCTAGTTACCAGTAATGTGACCCTAGGCAAGTTATATAACCTTTCAGTGTTGGCAAAATGGGTACAGTTATAGCAATTAACTATTAGGTAATTCACACATAGTGCATAGAACATTGCATCACATAATGAGGACTAACTCAGCGTTTTCTATTATCACCAATGTTATATGTTCTTAAAGCAATTAAAATATCACACTGCCTATAAATATTATTCTAGATGTTGTAAGGAGAATGCAGAAGAAATTATGGAAAAGAAAGCTATTCATCAGGAAAAAAAAAAAAAACACCACCTTGAGAAAAATGTCCACAGACATGTGCTCATATACAACTACATACAATTAGATAAATACAAAATGCTGAAAATAACTTTAAGGTTTTATAGTTTGGATATTAACTAAAGACAGAAAAAGTACTAGGCAATACTAAATTTAAAGTTATCCTTGGAATAATGATTTGAAAACTAATTTTCATGAATTCCATTACATACTACTCAGGAAAAGAAAAATCTAATGATAATGTTATTGTTACAGAGAAAGAAAATAGTTCTACCATCATCTGAAATGATTTGTGTGTGTATTTCAGTGACAGAATTGCAAAAATAAATATCATTTAAACTATGATATAGATAAAATAGCATATAAATAAAATATTAAAATAATATAAATAAATTCTTTATTATAATCTAAATGAAAAGTAGATTTTAATCTAAAGGTAAAAGAGTCTAAATGAAATTCTTTATTATAAGCGAATGCAAGTCAACATTTGTAGGCTTTGTCAGTTTTTTCTGGCCAGTGTGCTTAACTTGTACACATTTTCTAAAGTCTTGATTTTCAAGTTATATGTTTTAATTTATATACAACTGAAATAATCACATTTTCTTTCCTCTTCCTTCCCTTTCTACATTAAGGCTTTTGCTTGCCATATTTTCTCACTTAAATATATCTCTTTTCTCTAACTATAATCTTAAGCATCGCTTCTGTAGCCTATAACAGGTTTTCTCCTCCTTTGTGTAAAAGGAAAGCAAAATGGACCTTATTTTGTGAATTCCATTTTGTTTTAATTAGAAAGATATTGATACAACTCTAAAATATACTTTGAATGTTCTAAATAATGGGACAATAACACTGTTTGTTTGTTTGTTTGTTTGTTTTATCCCTTTACCAACAGCATTTTGCCAGTAGTTAATTATATTCCGTTTTTTTCAGTATTGTTTCCTTGAGAGTTTTCAAAACGATGGGGAATATCATAAGCTGCCTTTTTAGGATACAGAAACACAAAAGGAAAAAAAACCATCTCCTCATCAGTCACGATGTTAACACTAAGCAACAGCTCTGCAATATTATTCCTACCAAAAGTAGATGTCTTAGGTTGACAACGCAATGTAATATTTTCGGGGGATTTAAGAGTGTGCCACAGTTACCACTTGACAATCTTATTTTCACTGAATGTCCATCCTATAAAATGCACTGCAGTGATAAGGGACTAAGTTAATCTCCTAGATTGTCTAATAAAATGTTATTGTATTGGAACATATTTAGTAAAATTATTTTCCTTTGAACAATGAATCACCTAGTTGTAATGAAAAATAAGATTTCTTTGGTATATACCTGTGGGTAATAGTTGAGTATTTTCTTCTTGTAGAAATGATTTTAGTCTGGCATGTAGTAGGGATTTAATATGTGTGTACTAAAATATTAAAAGGAAAATAGGGCATATTTATTTTAAGGAGTGTTTTGGTTAAATATTATAGCTTTAGAAACATGAGCTATGTTATTAATGACCCTCTTCTGTGTGACATAAAAAGCAAGATTATATCAAATATTAAACACTAATAGGTCATTTTGCACTAATAGTAACATCCTGCTTCCTGAAAATTAATGTACACTGTCATTACATGTATATTAATAAACTCTTATTTCAACAGCTTAATAAGACAGATGGATAATAGACACAATTTTCAATATAAGCAGGTTGAGCAACAAACAGCTATTTCCAGGTATTACTTTTACTTTGTCAATTCTAGAAAATACTAAACAAGAGTTCATCTTTGTACTCAGTTTCACTGAGCAGAACAGCTCATTGCTTCTAGTAAAATGATATTGGCATTTCAATAAATTCTGCAAACTTGAAAAATTATCAAACATGTTTGATTTTCAAATAACAAGGAAGAATCACCTGTTATATCTGACTTACAATTTACCAAGTCTCTACAAATAATGCTGGCTAATCAGCACAACAATAGTGTGGATGGGAAGTGCACAGAGAAGGATAATGGAAACACTAGGCCCTGATTGTTCTATTAAAATAGGAGCAATTCATCACTTAGCACCATTAGGCACTGATCACTTGGACTGTGTAAAGAAGAACTTTCCGAGTTTTCAGTGTTCTTCAATCAACACAATACACTGGTGAATAAAAATTGGTGCATCTGTAATAAAATATAGATACTGGTTGCTGAAAGAAATTATCAATTTGATAATTAGTCACATTTTACAAATCATTAAAATAATATATTATGCAAAATTAAATCACAGTGAATGGACCATATGGATATTTTTCTATTTACTGTATTTCATTATGGCACTGATAAATAGCATATAATTTGTAACACTGTCATTTAATAATTAAAATGACTTTTATTATTTTGTTTACTGGTTTCTCATTTCTAGAGACTGTAATTTCGCCTTGTCATTAGTAACGAAGCTCACTCAGCAGCTCCTTCTAATAGAACTCAGCATGGACAATTTTCCACACAGATTCAATCTCTGCCTGAATCACACTAATCCTTTGATTGGGCTCAAGGAAAGGCCTGGATCCCTGTAGAGTTCCTGATGCACCGACTATTCATAAAAATAATAACAAGGCACCAAGCAGTCAGAAATGTGGGCCTTGCACCTGTTCTTCGCCCTAGTGAAACGAGCCGCAGGATAAGCCTTGTTGATTCTTCACTGGGACTAGATCTAACTTATTTACACTGGGAACTGAGGGCCTTTCGCAAAGTTTGAGCCTAAGGTTGTAGTTGAGAGAAGCTTTTGATGATCATAACTCATTCCTCTCTCTTCAAAAAAAGACACAGAAGGTTACTCTATATGTAAATCAAAAACACACACATAAGTGTAAACACATACACATGGAAAATAGCTATAGTAAATACAAA
This sequence comes from Chlorocebus sabaeus, assembly GCF_047675955.1. Lineage (NCBI taxonomy): Eukaryota > Metazoa > Chordata > Mammalia > Primates > Cercopithecidae > Chlorocebus > Chlorocebus sabaeus. Next base: position 83,973,044 of record NC_132916.1, read on the forward strand.
CAGGCAAGGTGCTCTCATATTTTGCATGTAGGCAAATATTGAAACAGATTTTCTTAGTGATAATATTTTTGATGGTTTAGTAAAATTTAAAGTTATATTAATACTTATGGATCCCCAGGAAACTATTTAGACCCCATAACCAGTCACCATGGTTGTCTTATGGAATAAAACATTGTTTTGTACAGTACGCTTCTTTATAATTAGGCAACCAAAGTAGTCAGTTTTCCCATGTCTGAAATATTAGTTTCTATCATTATCAACATATTCATAATTTAAGACACATTGTAGTTAAGATTTGTTAGTCCATAGTAAGATGATCATTAGAACACTAGCTTCTTGTTGACAAAATGGTACTCATGCAAAAAATGAAGGAAGTGTTTTACTTTGTGAAAGCTGCATTACTCGTTCAGGCAACTAACAAGACCAATATAATTCAGGGGTTAGAAAATAGGCATGAGAATGTAAAAGATGCAGGTCCTAATGTTTAGTGCACCTGGAGTTGGTCCCGGCTCATGCATAACCCCTCCTCACATTTCTCCAAATAAATATTCATCGTGGTTAGCAAGTTCATTTTCTAATGCATTTAAATCCTTCTGAAACAGTGAATGGGAAAAAATTGTTTTTGTTGATCATAGAGCACTCTGATATTTCATATCCAACTTGTTACTTTTAAGGCTACTTTTTGGAACGGGTTCAGTCTTACTCATATAGACTGATTTTGCTTGTTAGACCACTGTAAAAAAAAACTAAGTGTTTTGTTCAATATATTTATTTTAAGGTAAAAAGTTCACATTTTTTCCAGTCATATGATAAATATATGGTAATATTTATCTTCAATATTTTATTTTAGGAATGACCTCAAAAGTAGTTATCAAACAACCTTTACAGAGGAAAATGTGATTTTCATTGCTGAGAGTATGGCATTCTGGATAGCCTGGATGGAAATTCAAAATGAAAAAACTGAAATGTCAGCTAAAGTATTATTTTAAAAACAATGCTAAGTTGTCATAAAAAAGAAGAATCCATAGAGCTAAAAGTAAAGTGACAATAGTAACCTTGAGTGATAACCAACTGCTAAAAGTAGGTTTGCATCTAGAGGGCTGTAGATAACTCTGGAAACTTTGCATTTTTGTTTTAGTAATGGCATGGGACATAGCAGAATATAAAGTGTAATGCTTACCTATGCAACACAGAAGACAGATTAGAGTGACTGGTCTACATTAATTTTATCAGGCTGAAGACTAGGTAAGCAAAGTGTCTCTCATATAAGGAGGCACCCAGTCTCAGAAGTTTTGTAGTGACTTCTGCAGTTTTGCACCACAGGTGCCTAGGTTACCTCAAATTACACCAGGCCTTAATCTGGGTGCTAAATGGAAAGGAAAATATCTCTCCAAAGAATAAACTAGCTTTCCAATCCCTGGGTTTACATTGTGAATTCACATCAACTATAAAATCTAACGATTTCAAGCCTAGAGTGGAATGATGTGGAATGGTCCCTTGTAGGCAGTACACTTAAGTGATTGTGGAAACCATTACAAATCCTCTCTAAAGAAACTCAGCACTCATGAAGATAAAATCTGAAGAAAGTGAGCCATTCATGATCAATACAAGGAAACAGTTCACCATAAGACAGAAAGAGTAGAAACAGCCAACGGCCAATTCAGACTTTTAAATAAACAGATATTGGCGTTAGCAAAAGTAGGAAATAATTAACAAATTTAACAAATGTTTTAAAATTCTAAAAAACTTTAAAATGTGAGAAGTGATCAGAATGCTATTTAAAGCAAGAATAATAGATTTGAAATATAACTAAATAAAATGTTAAGAATTTTTGAAAACATGATAATTTCAACTAAAACAATGCATACATTAACCAATATATGACACGGTGAATCAGAACACAGATGCAATGCAATTTTTCATAATTCAGAAGGCAGAAATAAGAAAAGGGAAATATTTTAAATAAGATAATAGTTTGAAAACATGAGGATAGACTAATAAATTCTAATGTGTGAATAATTGAAGTTCTAGAATTGGATCATAGAGAGAACTTAGAAGACAATATTTAAAGGTAATTAGCAAAGGAACTTTCAGAATTTCTTATGGCAAACACAAATTCAAAAAGCTCAAAAAGTTGAGAAGTACTAACAAAAAAAATGCATGCGGCATACATCTTAATAAAAATGTAAAATATAAACAAAAAGGGATACTATCTCCAAAAGCACAGATAGAAAAGCATGGACCATGAGCAAAGAAACACCATTAGACTGAGTACTAACTTGAAAATAGCAGAAATGGAAGACTGAAACAGTAGAATATTTTTAAAAATATACTGAATAAAAATAATTTCTATCTATGATTCTATAACCAGTAATGTAATGATATTTTCAGATACCTAAAAATGAAGTAATTTTGTAGCAGTAACAGATTCTTTCAAAAGCAAATTTTAAACCATATAATTCTGATGGAAGAAAATGGTTCTCAACGAATATGTTTAAAGCTCTCTTCAAATTCATGATTAACCAGAGAAACTCTAACAGCAAACTAAGACATCATTTCACATCAACTAAATATGCAAATAAGACATCATTTCATATCGACTAAATATGTCTAGTATGGATGAAAATCTACGACGACAACAAAAATTATTTTCTGTGGCTGTAAAAATGAATACATCCATCCACCGAGTGAATGTCATCATCTAGAAGAGTTGACAATACAATAACAGAGAAATTCTCACACATGTATGTATATATAAACACATTCAGATACATATGTGTGTATATATACATATATACACATACATGTGTATTCATATATGCATTATTTATAATAGTAAAGTAATGAAAACAAACCAAGAGTCCATTCGAAATACAAAATATCAAGAGACATGCAATAGACTATTATACCTCAGTGAAGACGTAGTACAACCGCATGCATCAACATGGCTAAATGTCCAAAACTAATACTGAGTAAAAAGAAATTCATAGATGAATATATGCAATATAATATTATATACATTTCAAAAATAGGCAACAGTTAATAAAATGCTATTGAAGTATACATACAACATAAATCCATAAATAGTAACAGTGATTAACACAAAGGTTGGCATAGTGATTATTTCTTGGGGAATGAGTGGATAGTAATTGGTAGATGAAGAATGCAATTATTTAGCACACATAGGGACTCCAAGTATGTACTAGTAATTTACAGCATTTAAACTGTGTGGTGAATACACATCTATGCTTTTTAAAATTCTACTATTCTTTTAAACCTGCCTACATATGATATATAATGTTTTGTGTAATGACAAGTTTCAAAAAATTACAAAAATTTATATAGAAGAGCATGTTCTTGCATAAGGGAAAATGTTAAATTGTTGTTTCACATTCCACTTGCCTGGAAGGCAAAATTGTAAAGCAGAATGAGAACAGAACTGCTTACTTTTAAGGAAAATTTAGCAACACTAGCTTCCAAAGAACCTCGTCTTTAAGATTATTGCCTATGAAGAAGAAGGGAAAACGAGAGAGGCCTATTAAGAGAGGCCTATTAGTATTCCATGGTGTATATGTGCCACATTTTCTTAATCCAATCTGTCACTGATGGACATTTGGGTTGATTCCAAGTCTTTGCTATTGTGAATAGTGCTGCAATAAACATACGTGTGCATGTGTCTTTATAGCAGCATAATTTATAATCCTTTGGGTATATACCCAGTAATGGGATGGCTGGGTCATATGGTACATCTAGTTCTAGATCCTTGAGGAATCGCCATACTGTTTTCCATAATGGTTGAACTAGTTTACAATCCCACCAACAGTGTAAAAGTGTTCCTATTTCTCCACATCCTCTCCAGCACCTGTTGTTTCCTGACTTTTGAATGATCGCCATTCTAACTGGTGTGAGATGGTATCTCATTGTGGTTTTGATTTGCATTTCTCTGATGGCCAGTGATGATGAGCCATAAAAAAGGATGAGTTTGTGTCCTTCGTAGGGACATGGATGCAGCTGGAAACCATCATTCTTAGCAAACTATCACAAGAACAGAAAACCAAACACCGCATGTTCTCACTCATAGGTGGGAACTGAACAATGAGATCACTTGGACTCTGGAAGGGGAACATCACACACCGGGGCCTATCATGGGGAGGGGGGAGGGGGGATGGGGGAGGGGGGAGGGATGGCATTGGGAGTTATACCTGATGTAAATGACGAGTTGATGGGTGCAGCACACCAACATGGCACAAGTGTACATATGTAACAAACCTGCACGTTGTGCACATGTACCCCACAACTTAAAGTATAATAATAATAAATAAATAAATAAATAAATAAATAAATAAATAAAAAAGAGAGGCCTATTAATTGAGGACACCAACTTTAATGAAATCATAGCTTTAGAAGTGTATTGAAGTAAAATTGATAAACCATTCACCTATTAATGAGAATACATTTAATCAGGAAGGTTTTTTGTTTTTGGTAATGTACAATGAATATTGATAGCAGTCCTGAGGGAATCAATATTCTGTGAGGGGCTAGGAGTAAATGCAGGTACCAATTTACAGCGGGTACTACTAATTGACTTATCAGAGACTGAATTTAGCATGTTTCGTTTTGGTCTAACAATGTTTTTAAAACGGTGCTAACATTCAAATATCGAGACATTTATATATATGTAATAAACCTATATATTAAAATCTCTACATAAATAGATTTTAATATATAGATGTTAAATATATGTTTTATTAAATCTGTTTTATATAAAATCTACATATATTTTATATAGAGATTTTAAAATATAAATTTTATATAGATTTATATAAAATCGATATAGATTTTAATATATAGATTTATTTTCTTTTATAAAATTAGAAGGCCTGGCTACAATATGTGCCCCTATTCTGTAAATGGCAACAATTGACTAAACCTGACTCACAGCCACACATTCTATTTGTCCACAGTTTACTAGACACCCCACCACTCTCTCTTGTGTTACCTACCTGGTCCCTAAACCACTTTAGACCCTGGAGCATTGAGAGAAAAGAGCAAAGGAAAGCTACATTCACCTTGAAGGAGAGATCTTTTATATCAAGAAGGCATAATTAAAATGCAGGTGTCCTAATGAAAACAAAAAACTAATCCGAATTTATTTATAGAGTTCAGAAGAAAAACCAAGACAAACAACTTAAAACTTACATTTTCTTAGATTCCTGAATGTGAAAACAAACAAACAAACAAACAAACAAAGAAACAAAACCATTCACTTTCTGCATCAGGGTACTTCATTTTAAGCAGTGACAAGTAGCATTTTAAATCTTAAAAAAATAAAAGTTTCCTAATGCATTTTTCTAATAGCTATTAATGTTAATTGCCACTTACAGCTTTTAAGTCCTATTGTTTTCCACAAATGTTCATTGCAAATATAGAGTATTCACTGTAATATTGTTTGTAAGGATGTATGCGCTTGCTTACAAATCAAAGTGCCAGCTATAATCCAACACGTTTCTCCACTTTCTTCAAAGCCTGTTCTGTATTCGTTTTCTTTCATCTCAGTAAATACAATTTCTTTTCTACTAGTAGCTCAAGCTGAAATTCCCGATTGCATATCCTCATGCACGTTGTTTCCCTCACACACCCTGCAACACTATTTCATCCTACTGAACCTGCAGTGGCTGGAGTCACCCAAAGTCAGCAGCAGGGCAGTTCCCACAAGGGAGTGCCCCAAACCATCCTGAGATGGGCCTGATGAGGATCCAAAGAAAGATTGCTAAGCACCAGGCGATTAGACCAAAGCATTTATTAAGCAGACTTACAGAGTACTGCAGCATTCCGCGCTACAGACGGCAAGAAAAAAGGGATTTAGTCTCCCTCGGTATGTCCATGGCAAGGAAATTAGAGTATGGAGTTTTGATGAGAGTTGAAGGAATTTGGCTCAGGGCCTGGACCAGTTTCTTTCACTGTTTCAGACAACAATCTAAATGCCTTTATCAGTGCCTCAGAACTTTCAAGCCTGCTGGGAAAACTTGCACCTGGCTGGATCACAGAGCACTCAAGGCACTGAGTGATTTGCGATTTTCGGTCAGAACACAAGATGGTAGGGGAACCTCGGGAGATCCTACAACCACTTTTATCAGAAACATTTTTAAGTAGAAACTAAAAACTCCTTGCAATCTTCACTATTCTTGCTTACTCCAAACCATCATCATCTCTAACCTGCACTTCTCAGTAGTTCAAAGTCCTAATTGGCATCATTAAGCTAGCTCCACTAAAGGCTGTTAGTCAAACATTAGTTATATTGTATCACTTTGCTGCTCAAAATCCTCTTTTTTTTTTTTTTCCCACACACTTCATTAATTCCAAAGTACTTTCCACATACTATAGTTTTTAAAGCCCCTTCCCTTCCTATTACCATCTCAACATTCATCTCCCACCACTCTCTTCTCCCTTCACTCAGTCTACTCCCACACACACTGGCCTCAGTTCCCCTCAATAACAAATACAGTCCTGCTGCAGGGCCTTTGTCCATGCTGTTAACTGAGATCCCTTTGACTCTATTCCCAGCTTACTCCAGCTCTCTGCTCAGAGGTCTCCTCCCTCTACAGACAGGCAGTTCCTGACCCTCCTATAACGCCTCACCCATATTGGTGCTCCAAATTTCTAAATTGCTTTAGGCCTCTTCCCAGTGTTTATCATCACTTAATGAACTCTGTTTATTTACAAGTTTATATTTCTCTAGTCCATCACCCTCCACTTCAGTGTAAACTTCATGTGGATTGGGCTTTATTTTAAACATTTCTGATAAAAGTCACAAAAACTGTGCCTAGCACATATTAGAGGATGAATACATTATTGTCAAGAGAATAAAGAGATTATAATGGAGTTTTAAAGCAAAGTTTCTTTGAATTTCACAAAGAGTGAACTGCTATAGGAACTATTATTAGGGATTTCTACATACATTTTTGTCAGTAATTCAACAGGTACTACATTGGAAGAAAAAGTGTGTATCTTAAAGCTAAATTAAATTTAAATTGAGACTGTATCTTGATTTTCTGTAATGATACATGAAATGATTAGTGATATGAAGTTCTCTTTTGTGGGTCCATGTATTTCAGAAGAGATAAAACACTGACCAGAACACTAACTCCTATCTCTCTGGAGTTTACATGTCATTATATTTAGATTGAATGGAGAAAGCCAAGTTAATATTAATGTTTTCAAGGATAGCTTGCACATGGATTTTAATCTGGGCATGAATTAGCCACCCTTCAAGCTGTACAAATAAATTATGTCTAGTAGTATTTGGATTTTAAGTAATAGGAAACTTGGCGAGCAGGGAGAGTCGGCCTAGTTCCTTTGAGCTCTCTAGAGCATAGGTACGTTTGCCTACTATGAATACTCCCTGCACTCAGCTACTGATGAAGAGACCGGGGTTGGACCCCTGTTCCAAAAAGCTCAATTAGATTTTATCATCTGGCGATTTTAAAATGTGCTAAGGCATTCTAGTTTATTCTACACTGGCTTCTTGAAAGAAGAGTTAAATTGAAAACAGTGAAGTGATTATCTTCTGCTTGTCATGTAGAATGAAAAGCAGAGGAATCTTATAGAAAGACAGAATAAATCAAGAGAGGGAAAGATGAAAAATAAAGAATAAATGTTATCTCTCACCTTGATGATATTCTCCTATTGCTGCTAAGAATCTAGGTTACATTTCTGTACTTAAGTTCCATGAGACACACCTGTAATCTTATAAATTTTTAAAAATTGCATCATTTAAACTTTATTCACTTGCTTTGCTTAATTTATTCTCACTGGATTTCTATTACTTGAAATTTTTTTATCAGTGGGAATCCAAATAAACACCAATCTCCTCTTAGCAAATCTTTTAACCAACCAATCATTCATGCCTTAACTATTAAATTTAAATAGTCAAATTAATTGCTTGCTGTATCTTCTTCTGAATAAAAACTGGAAATAATAAAATATAAACAGTTTCTTATAAATACAAAGTTTCTGTCTTCTAAAAAATTTACTAGCAGGAAATATCCAAGCTATCAGTCTTGAAGGTTGACTAGCAGAGAAAGGTCATTTTTGAGGACCAAGTGAGGGGTGCAAATAAAAGGTGGGGAAAAATAAGTCTTTTGATTTCATGTAAAAGTGTTGTTTGTATCGATAGCTAACTTTTTTTCTGTGAGAAAGGACAGAAAACTTGAACATATGAATGATGAGATTCAAATTCTCTGGAAGTAAATTGTGGACATTTTGATTCAAGAGTACTTTCATTCGGATGTAACTTGTTCTGGTTGAAAAGTCTACTTTTAGACTGAAATTTAAAAAGAAAGAAAAAAAAAGAGAAAAGGTAATAGATACTGAGCAGTACAGCAGCCATCATCTACAGAGAACCACAGTCTATGCAGTGTGCCTTGAGATTTCTCAGAACCATTAGGAATTCCAAAATGCTTTCATTTCTGATTTTTTTTTTGCTATAAGTTTCTTGTTTTAGTGTAATGAATTTAAATTTGTTTTCAATTACTCAATCTGTCATCTTAGGAGAGATTATTCTACTTTCCTAAATCACATAGCCAGCAATTAGACCTGCAAAACAAATTAGCTTCTCTTCTTATTTGCTTCACAATTTAAAAAGAAAAAAAAAATCAATGGTCTTACTTGATCACATGAACTGAGTTTTATTTAAATAGCTTCCGAAGTGAAAGATTACCTACTTTATGATATATCTAATCAACAAAATCTACATATTTGTCTAACAGATAAAGTAATTACACGGGTTTTATATTATTCAAGTTGCATAGCTATCAACTATAGAGAAACATCTAGTGAAACAATTGATATTCACAAAATACAACAGCACTGTATACAAAGAGCTGCCCATGCACAGATGTATATTTCTCGTTTCTTCTTAGCAGTAGTCTCTAATTCTGGAATTGGGACAGCCTCGTGATCTAATATGCAGTGTCTCTGTGTCATCTAACTCTGGCCTCATTTGCAATCACTGCTTCCCCTGGAGCCACAAGATTACGTCATCCCCGTGGAGTCTAGAATAATGCAGTATTCTTGAATGAAAATAAGAGGACTTGAAAAGCTTATGCAAGAGCCACATGGGGCTTGAGAGCCTTTGAATAAGTACCATTACTCCATAGGGACTCTAAGACTGTGGGGATATTCAGCATTTGTATCTTACTTTTAAAGTGAGCTCACAAAGAAGAGGCTAGAATCTCTTAATTGATAGTAAACAGAAAGCTCTGTAAGTCTTAATTGCTTAAAAATTGTTTTGGCTAAGAAGCAATCACATATTCTAAACATTGTGTCATCTGTTGGAAAGAATTCCCATTGTGGAAGCTCCTACCCTGCATTTTTGGAACCCAGATGTGTCTCTGACTGCCCAGGTGTGAGGAGTTTTAAGATTTTCTCCCTAAGCACCACTTTCATAACTGCTCCCTCTCCTTAATTTCGCACTTTTGAGGAAGTCCTGGAATTAAGGAAACCAGGTCCCTAAGCCTGCCGTGTACAGTTGGACAGCAATGTCATCTCAAAGCTCAAGCCAACTTAGGAGTCCCAGAGCCTGGGGAGATGATAGAGAACTGAAGTTTTGACATGCAATGGACCTTAGGATCTCTGTGACTTGTCAATGGCTAAGCTATATTGGGAACAAGAAGATCAAATCAGTTTTGGTGAGGTTTCCAAAATTTAAAGAACCAGAATCCTCAAACTGAGAAATTGTGTTGGTTGACTAGACTTCATTGTGATCTGTATCCATCTGCCAAGTGTTGGAACCAGCTGTCCAAAGCAAGGGTTGGGGAGTAGGGGGGGTGCTCTGTGTGTGAGATGTCATCCTCTTCCAGGGATGCCAGTCCTCCTGGAGCCAAAGTTATCCCCTGCAGCCATGATGGCAGGACGCCACAATGCTGGGATGACAGCTGCAGCAGCATAAAATGTCTGATTGCTCTCCCGGATGAACAGTGCTTCCTTGTTCTTAATGACACCAGATGGCACAGCCTACCCGGGGATACTCAGGATGCTGGGTTTGCCCATCTTATGAGGAAAACTAGGAGAAAGAAGACAGAGTGCTTGGGAGAATCTGGAAAGAGTGTTCATGGTAGAACAAGAGAAAAGGTGGGTTTTCTCTGTTGTGGGAATGAAATTCTAGTACAAGTTTATCTTCTTCAGTTTTTAGAGGTTTTTCTTTTTCAATTTTACCACATGATTTGTGTGTTCATTAACACGAGTTTGGAAGCAATTTAAATGTGTATTAGTGCAAGAGATAGCAAACAACACACAAAAAAACCCATGCAGAAAGGCAGGGATTGCATTTACATCTTTAACTAAACTGGGATATTCTCAAGGTAAAAATATTGTAGACAAAATAAGATGAACTTTAAAAGTGAACATTGTGAATCTGTGTCACAAAAATCTACCACACAGAAAGGCTATGCAGTAAAATATATAGTTTCTTTTCTCTCTCTCTCTCTTTTAAATTGTTTGTCTCCTCAGTTTGCTCCAGATAATTAAAAAAATAAATTAGTAAGTGGGCACGAAAAACAAAACAAAACAAAAACAAAAAATACATGGTTTACCAGCATTTGAGCCCATAGAATATATTAAAAAAAAAAATCTGCCTGAGAGTTAATCCATTCTGTACTAGAGAGTTTCACCATTAACTCTGTCTTTTGAATTATCCTTTTAAACACATCAGTGAATAAAAGGACAATTTAAATGATCATTGCCTATGGAAGTTCAATGAGAAAGAAGTCAAACACTCACCCAACCACTCTCCATGAGAACATGACATGTATATGAAATGATAGTTCTCTAACAACACTGAGGTTAGTCCCACTACATTTTGCATTTGACAGTGCTCGTTACTAGAGTAAACATTTGAAATAGGATGATAAGAAAACGTTATGTTTTAAAGTGTCTGGTGGATAAAGGGCTTAATATCACAGGTACTCCTTTATAGAAGCATGCACACCATGCTTGCTTTATGAATATGTGTTGAGACCCTTACCTCACTACCATATCCCCTATCTACTCCACAGTAAGCATTTTTTATCAGTGGGCAAAGTTACGGAGCAACACATCAGTAGCAACAGAAATGCTAATGGGCTACTTGCGGTGAATGTAGATTTCTTCTAAAGTCCTCATTGGCTTATTTTGGGCCAAACTCTAATTTGGAATATGGTGAAGAGAAAAAGGAGAAAAATCGTGTTTTAAACTCTTATCCTGGGGAATAATCTTTACATGGAATGCAATCTTCTGTCATAATATATTGTGAAAGCACACACACGATGGTTTCATAATTATAGCATTCAAAACTATAAATGCTAGACTGAAGATTGCAAATCTACTTTCATTATAACCACTTGTTTTCAATCACTGATAACATTTGAAAAATTGTCGTTGGGACTAAAATCCAACAGATAAAGAAAGGTACAATGAATTTATGTGTCAAAATGGAAGTAAGGGAGTGAAAGAAGTTAAGGGGTAAATGGTACTTTAATAATGGTATCCTCATTGAGTATGAACCCTTACTTCCTATGGCTCTCTCTGAAAAACTACCAGTATAGGCTATGTCCATTGAGTGACAGCCTGTCATCTGAATAATTCATGGACCCAGCCTGCTATTAAGAAGACAGGTATAATTTTCTTCTGAATGATATGAATTGTTTGTTGTTTAAGCAATATAAATGTATCAGATAATTTTTAATCTTCCATCTCATTTTCTCAATAGTGATTTAAATGGTCAAAGTCAAATAATTACAAGCTTGAATTAAAAAAATACTCTAAACTTTCATAGCAGTACATGTAGTCATTTGCAATATAACTTTTATTCTGTTCTTCTGGCTTGAACAATACAAAGTATGATTATTAGAATGCATTATATATTTTAATGATCAACATATGTGTGATTGAAAAGTAGAAGTAAGAGACATTGGAAAATATGTAAAATGGAAAGAACATATTCATGAAAAAGATTCACGTGGAGTTTCCTTTGAATGTATAAAAGTCTTTATAATGTTTTTAGTATTTTATAAATCTTCCTTCAATATGTCTGGGTGAAAAAAACTGGCAAAACATATTCTAACTTTATGTAAAAGACACAGTATAAGCACAGTAAAGTAAATGCAACTTCAACCAAAATTCACTAATTTCAGGCTAAAATTAAAAATTGAATTAAAGTTACTTCTACAAGATTAAAATCAGATAAAAAAATGGCAGGAAATCTGGCAAGCACTAGCTTTTAGACTCTTTTCATAAATTAATTACTGTAGGCAAAATGTTCATTCCTTCAACTAAATTTTTGAGTACTTTTTCTTTCCACTCCATTTTGAGAGGGTAGATACAGATGTTTTCCACGAATTGTAGATTTCTTCTCAACTAATATTAAGATACTAGTAGAAGACTAATGTACATTTCTACAACATTTACTATTTGGTACAATTTAATACTTGAAAGTCATTTTATCACACTCAAGGGAGTATTTGCTGAATACCAATTGTGTGTCAAGAAAGTCTCCATATATCATTTTACTTAAATCTTAAGAGCTTTCAGCATCTTGGTAGAAAACCCATCCAATACAGTCATCCCCCAAATGTATTCAACTTTGAAACCCTAACACAATTAATCTTCACTCAACTGCTGTTACCCATTCTGATGACCATTTCCTCGATATAATGAACATCAGGAAACATTCTTGGTCTGGAATAACAAATGCTATTTATTTTATTGCTTCACCTGAATCTTTTATCTTTAATTCTTTACTATCAGAGCATCTCTTCCACTTGTAGAAAATTGTCAGTGTTTCAACTCTTTATTTTCTTTCAAACCATCAACACTTCTCATTTGGCATCCATCCATCTTCAAACTATAACCTACAAGACATTCACATACCACTTTCCTCTCAGTATCCTTAAATCCTTGGCTTCTTCTCACCACACTGGTCTTGCAAAAGCAGGCTCTAGAACAATCCCATTTTTCCCACTCCAACAGCTGAACTGTAGCACGCTACAGTACAAATTTCATGATCTGTCAAGTTGTCACTAACAATATGTACCCATAATCACAACTGGATTATTAGCGCAGAATTCCTCAAACCTAATACTAGGTAGTTTCACTTCCCATTTGCCAGAGAAACTATCCTAGACATTTGACATATCTGTTACCAAATTATTCAATCATTGCAATTCCAAATCGTTTTTCGTATCACTTAACACCTGCTATTGTCTTCAGTAGAATTAAGAAAATGTAAGATATTCGAGATAAATTGTTTCAAATGCAAAACTGCAAAGTATTATCCACTCAATAATATCCACACTTCTTTCCTATGAGTCTCAGAGAAAAAGGCCTCTGTCCTATTAGTCCAGGTGATTCTTGGACATTTGGGTCAAATGTTACCTTTCTGGTCTCCTGTAGGCTTAATTTCTTCATGTTTTCACTTATGTAATTTAAATTCCTGTCCTCAATTAGCATCAGCTTTCTTTTCTTCAGCATACAAATAGATAACCATTTCTATTGTTTCTATATTTTATAATTTTCAAAATCAAGCACTTTGTGTTCTTCCTATTTACTTTGTCAACACACGTTTTTCTTGCACCAGTGAATGTCTGGTCATTCCAATGACAATCCATATAATCAGTCAATAACAAGCCAAAAACATTGGATATCTCTCACTCTTTCTGTTTGTCTCATGTGACTTTATTTTCCGTTCAACAGTCTTTTTTCCCTCCAAGTTTTGAAACCAGGAGTGACTTCCTGGTTTCTTCTGTGATCACTGGTTCAAAGTGTACTACCACTTAGGGTAACCATTTTATGCCCATCTATTCAAAAGTAGGTGTCACTCAGTGCTCTGTACTTAACTCTTCTTAAATACATCACATTGTCACTAAAAGTGATTTCCTTCATTAGTGTAGTTTTTAATATCCATAACTATTTTATGACCATCAAAGGTATATCTTAAAATAAGATCTGAATTCCAGAATCATACATTCAATTGCTTCTTTGCTTAAATGCTCAGAGATATTTCAAGTTGCAAAGGTCAAAACTAGCTAAGATAAAACTGAACTATTTACTTCGTGTCCCTCATAACCACCATCAATACATCAATATACATTCTTCCTGGTGAATCCCTTATTTATCTAGGATGATGGCACAGAGACCTTCAAGCCTGTCATGATAGAAAATGAAAAAGTATCTTTGTATTATTAGTTTGTATTTCAAACTTCTGATTATCAAATATGTTCTCATTTCATATCTACAAAACTTTTAATCTATACATGAACAAACTGCTACTTTTTAAATTTCAGATTCTTAACATCTCTCACCTTAATTATCAAAATGCCATCAAACTTTGTCTCTTTCCATTAAACCCTTTTCCCCAATCCATTCACCGGATGCCCAAGATAGTAAATATTTCTTCTTAGTTCAGAAAAAGGAGGTCATTTTATTTAGTTCAGGAAAAGGAAGTAATTTTGTGTCTAATTTTTAAAAATAACTCAAACAACACTAAATAATATTTAAAGAAAATCTTACATATCCGTCCTATTTTGCCCAGCCTCGTACTTCTGGAATAATTGTTTTTAAGCAATTTTAGTTTTATTATCTCATTTTAACCATAAATATAAATAAAAATTTATGTATCTGTTTATCAACTTATTTTCAGAAGTATATTTTAACTCACATTTTAAAAAATAAGATAATTTGCAAAATTATACTACTTATTAATTTTTTCCCACATCCAACTCCTTATATTTTAGCTGCTATTGTGGTTTTGAAACCTGTTGCATTCCTTACATTTTATTTTAGATTCAGGAGGTATATATGCAGGATTGTAACCTGGGTAAATTGTGTCACTGAACTTTGGTGTATAAATGATCCTGTCACCAGGTAATGAGCATAGTACCTGACAGGTAGTTTTTTTACCCTTTTCTCCCTCCCCCTCTCCCCCCCAGTGGCCCACATTCCCTGTTGTTTCCACCTTTATGCCCATGCGTACTCAATATTTAACTTTCACTTATCAGTGAGAACATAGGGTATTTGATGTTCTGTTCCTGTGTTAATTCACTTAGGATAATGGGCTCCATCTGCATCCATGTTTCTTCAAAGGACGTGGAATACTACACATCCATTACACCATGGAATATTACAAAGCTGTAAAGACATTCTTCTTTATGGCTCTGTAGTGTTCAGTGGTGTAAATGTACCACTTTTTCTTAATCTAACTCACCACTGATGGACGTCTAGTTTGATTCTATGTCTTTGCTATTGTGAAAAGTGCTGTGATAAACATAAGAGTGCATGTATCTTTTTGGTAGAATGATTTATTTTCCCTTGGATATATATCCAGGAATGGGATTGTTGGACCAAATCGTAGTTTTGTTTTAAGTTATTTGAGAATTTTCCAAACTGCTTCCCATAATGGCTAAACTAATTTACATTCTCACCAAGAGCATATAAGCAGTTTTTTCTCTATAACCTTCACAACATCTGTAATTTTTAGACTACTTAATATTCATTTTCACTGGTGTGAGGTGGCATCTTATTGTGGTTTTGATTTGTGTTTCTCTATGATGAATAATGTTGAGCATTTTTTCATGTGTTTGTTGGCAACTTGTATGTCATCTTTAGAGAAGTGTCTGTTTCTGTTCTTTACCCATTTTTAATAGGGTTATTGGTTTTTGCTTGATTAATTGTTTGAGTTCCTTATTGATCATGGATATTAACTCTCTGTTGAATGCATAGTTTTGTGAATATTTTTTTTCCCATTTTGTAGATTGTCTGTTTATGATGTTGATAGTTTCTTTTTGCTGTGCACAAACTTTTTAGTATAATTAGGTCCCATTTGTCCATTTTTGTTTCTGTTGCAACTGCTTTTGAGGGCCTAGTCATAAATTATTTGCCAAGGCCTATGTCCATAATGATGTTTTTCAGGTTTTTTTCTTTGTGGTTTTTATAGTTTGAGGTTTTACATTTAAATATTTCATCCATCTTGAGTAAATTTTTCATAGTTAAAAACAGTAAAAGTAGGGGTTGAGTTATCTTCTTCTGCATATGGCTAGATCATTTTCCCAGAACCATTTATTTAATAGAGAGTCCTTTCTTCATTGCTTGTTATTGTAGACTTTGTTGAAGATCAGATGTTTGTGGATGTGCAGTTTTGTTTCTAGTTTTCTGTCTTGTTCCATCGATCTATGTGTCTATTTTTTTGCACCAGTACCATGCTGTTTTGGTTACTGTAGCCTTATAGAATAGTTTGAAGTTAGGAAATGTCTCCAGCTTTGTTCTTTTTGCTTAGGATTGCTTTGGTTATTTGGGCTCATTTTTGGATCCATGTGAATTTTAGAATCATGTTTCCTGATTCTGTGAAAAACGATATCGGTAGTTTGATGAGAATAGTGCTGAATCTGTACATTGCTTTGGGCAACATGAACATATTAACAATATTGATTATTTCGATCTATGAGCATGGGATGTTTTTCCCATTGTATCATCTATGATTTCTTTCAGCAGTGTTTTGCAGCTCTCCTTGTAGAGATCTTGCACCTCCTTGGTTACATTAATTACTATGATGTGTGTGTGTGTGTGTGTGTGTGTGTGTGTGCAGATATTGTAAATGGGATTGTGTTCTTCATTTGGCTCTCAGCTTGAACAGAATTCCTAGGATTTTTGTGTGCATGTGTGTGTGTGCAGATACTGTAAATGGGACTGTGTTCTTCATTTGGCTCTCAGCTTAAACATTATTGGTGCCTGGAAATGCAACTGATTTTTGTACATAGATTTTGTAAACTGAAACTTTATTGAAGTTTTTTTTGTCAGTTCTAAGAGCCTTTTGGCAGAGTTTTCAGGGTATTTTAGGTACAGAATCATATCATCAATAAAGAGATAATTAGACTTCTTCTTTTACTATTTGAATGCATTTTATATTTTTCTCTTTCTTGATTGCTCTGGCTAAGATTTCCAATACTAAGTTGAATAGAAGTAGTAAGAGTGGGCATGCTTGTCTTGCTTTAGTTCTTAAGTAGAATGCTTCCAGTTTTTGCCCCTTCAGTATGATATTGGCTGTGGGTTTGTCATAGATTGGCTGTGGGTTTGTCATATATTGTTATTATTTTGAGGTATGTTCTTCAGTGCCTAGGTTAGTTGAGAGGTTTTTTTTTTTTTTTTTTTTTTTTTAATGAAAGGATGTTGAATTTTACAAATGCTTTTTCTGCATCTATTGAGATAATCATATGGTTTTTGTTTTTAATTCTGTTTATGTGGTGAGTCAAATGTATTGATTTGTGTTTGTTGAACCAGCCCTGCATTCCAAGAATAAAGCCTACTTAATTGTGGTGAATTAACTTTTAGATGTGCTGCTGGATTCAATTTGTTAGTATTTTGTTGAGGATCTTTGAGTCTATGCTCATCGAGGATATTGGCCTGTAGTGTTTTGTTGTTTTTGTTGTGCCTTTGCAAGATTTTGGTATCAGCATGATTCTAGCTCCATAGAATGAGTTAGAGAGGAGTCATTCCACCTCAGTTTGTTTAAATAGTTTCAGTAGATTGGTGGATTGGTGCCAGTTCTTCTTTGTACATTTCATAGAATTCAGCTGTGAATCCATCTAGTCCAAGGGCTCTTTCTGGTTGGTAGGATTTTTATTACTGATTCAATTTCAGAAATAATATTTGTCTATTCAGTGTTTTGATACCTTTCTGACTCAGTTTGGGGAGGTTGTGTGTTTCTAAAAATGTAACCATTTCATCTTGATTTTCTACATTTTGTGCATAGAGGTGTTCATAATAGTCTCAGAGTTTTTTTTATTTCTGTGGGATTTGCTGTAATGTAACCTTTGTCATTTCTGGTTGTGCTTATTTGGATCTTTTTTATTTTTATTTGCTAATCTATTACTGGTCTATCAATCTTATTTGTCCTTTCAAAGAACCAGGTTTGGTTTTGCTCATACTTTGTGTGGATTTTTGGATCTCAATTTCATTCAGTTATGCTCTGATTTTTGTTATTTCTTTTCTTTGTCTAGTTTTGGGTTTAATTTTTTCTTGATTTTCTAGTTCCTCCAGGTGCAATGATAGATTGGTAATTGAGATCTTTCTAACTTCTTGGTGTAGGTATTTAGCACTATAAAATTTCCTCTTAACAGTGCTTTAGCTGTGTTCTAGACGTTCTAGTATGTTGTGTCTCTGTTTTCATTTATTTCAAATATTTTTAAAATGTATGCCTTGATTTCATTATTTACCTGAAAATCATTCAGGAGCAAGTTTTCTGATTTCCATGTAATTGTGTGGTTTTGAGGGATCCTCTTGGTATGATTTGTATTTTTGTTCTACCGTGGTCTGAACGTGTAATTGGTATGAATATTATTCTGTTCTCACATTGCTATAAATAAACACCTGAGACTGGATAATTTACAAAGAAAATAAGTTTAACTGGCTCATAGTTCTACAGGCTGTACAGGAAGCATGGCTAAGGAGGACTCAAGGAAACTTACAATCATGGCAGAAGGTGAAGAGGAAGGAAACATGTCCTACATCGTTCAGAAAGGAAGAAGAGCTGAAAGATGGGGATGCTACACACTTTTAAACAACCAGATATTGTCAGAACTCACTCACTATCATGAGAACAGTAATGGGTGGGGGATATCTGCCCCCATAATACAATCATCTCCCACCAGGCCCCTCCTCCAACACTGGGAATTACAGTTTGACATGAGATTTGGGCAGGGGCACAAATCAAAACCATATCAGTATGATTTCTAATTTTGGAATTTATCGAGATTTGTTTTATGGTCAAGAATGTCGTTCATATTAGAATATGTTCCATATGCAGATGCACCTCCTGATTTTTACATTATTATTTTTAATTATTTTAGTTATCATCTCTAAACCTGTCAATAATAGATTATACTTTAATTTATTGATTCATGAGTGTAGTTTTAGTTACATTAACTTGTTACTCTCTGTGTAGAGGCTCTGCTATGTGATGAGAAAATTGGTGTGCCTGTGCCTCCCTCTACTTTGTTTTCTCTCTGTATTTTCTGACCTCAGTTATTATAAAATATTTTTAACATCTCAGAGTTTTTCATATTTGATTTCTGTTCTTTAATTCTAACTACAAAGATCCATAGCAGATTTTTTCTTTTCTACAACCACCATTATTATTCTTTGATTTTTCTACTGGTTCTTTCTGAAATAATATATAGTAAACAGAATGTAATATATTATCATACATACTACCTCAACTAGCATTTTGACACAAAATAATACAAATGTAAAACATGCCCCTAAAACTATGATACCTGAAAATAATTATTAAACATCAGGTATCAATCTATTATTTTAAAATATACTCCACACATTACTCAAAAGCATGCCTTTTTTTGTGTTCCAAAATGTTGGAGTCATGTACAAATTTCTATTAATCTCTAAGTTATAAACTACCTTTCTTTTATTTACTAAAATATTCCACATTAGAATACTGTTTGTATAATTAAAAGTATTTTATTCTTGAAGATATTTTTCATGGGCTTCTCTGACTTCCTATAATATTTAATATCAAATGTGCTCTATGTATGTAAAACAGTTGGCTAACTGGCATATCCTTTCTTTACACTTTAGAGTTATTTCCACTATTTTCCAAACAGAACATCTTTTTTTTTTTCTTTAATTTTTGTTGTTGCTGTTGGTACTTTGGTATAGTTTCTCCTCAAAAGCACTCTTTAAACAAATCAAAGTACAAAACATAAAACTATAGGTGCTTTCTTACATAAAATTATTTGATGTCACAATTGATAAATAGGCTTGTGTCTTGGATCAAGTTTCCCAGAAAACATAGAGCATGAGCCAACACTTACGTGCAAATGCAGCCCCAGACAGCAAGAAGGAATACAAAGCAAATTCATATTCATCATTACTAGCAGCAAAGATACACAGATGCTGGCTTTGCAAGTACATCAAACTGTGACTCAAAACAGGCCATCAGAAGAAAGAAGTGGGGGCAATTTTATTATTAGGCTCTTCCTCTTGTCTCATTTCTTCCCTTAGTCAAAGTTTGTCCTGAGGGAAGAGAACTCATCTGCACTTTTAGATTCTATCACCTGTTTTGGGAAGCAATTGAGGAAAGCAGACCTCTTTCCTTTATTCCAGTCTGGAATTGGTGAGCAGACTCCAGCTTGAGGTGTGCCTAGCTGATCTATTTCAGACTAAGATTACTGTGATGGGCTACACATGAGCATAAGGAATCTAAGGGTACCCATTTGATGGCCTGACAGAGATGGCAATAAAGTTCTAGCTGTAGGGATTTTTTTCATAGAACTTTAATATTTTGCTTCATTGTCAACTAGCAATCACAACCACCAAAAGAGACTTGGTATTAACCTCATTTTGATTATCTTAAAGCTTTTGGAATTTCTTCATTGCACTCGGATATAATGTATTTTAGGGCTAATAAATGACCACCAAAATACCAAATTAAGGATCCTTTTTTGGTCAGGATATATCAAGGTGTACACTGTTTCTGTTCACTATGCTTGGCACACAGTGATTTTATCAATCTGTATGCCTATGCCTTTTGCTTAAGACATTTTTTATACTACTAGTACAATCATTACTCATTTTTCCTGTGTTTTAATTTAAGATACACTATTAGCATATTTTGGATTTCAAACTTTCTAATTCTACCCTAAATTTCTTTTTATATTTTGGTCATATTTCCCATCTCTTTCTCACTGTGATCTGGTAGCAACAATTTAGTCTCTATTTTCTGGATTATTAATTTGGTATTCAACTTACTTTATCAGTCAGCCATTTTATTTTTATTTCAATATTAGTTTGCTAATTTCTGAGAAATTTTACATGTTCTCTGATTCCTTTAATGTTTTCTATTGAATTTCTTGTTTTGTGAGAGCAATATTCTCTTCAGTATCACTAAAGATACTTCTTAGAATTGTGTTTTAGTTTTTTTCTGCTCTTTATGTTACTTTTATTTTTTTTCTGGTGTTAGTTGTTCTCTTTATTCAGTTGGTCTTCTCTCTCTTGTTTTTGTTCCCCTCAAATAATTGTATAGTCATAGCAGTTTATTTTATCCAAAGTTCTTTGAGTTAGTTTAAATAATTGATATACAAGATCTTTTGTTTATTGGTTTCTTTAATTACTTTTCTTATTTATTTTAAAATTCAGTCTTTTATCTTCTGTGGGAGAACTCACTTTGGGCTCTGTCAAGTACACAGTGTCTCAGTTCTTTCAGGCCGCTATAACTAAATACCATAAACTGCTAACTTACAAATAACAGAAATTCATTTCTCACAGTTCTGGAGGCTAGAAATCCAAGATCAAAGTGCCAAAAAATTTGGTGTTTGGCTGTCTTCTCACTACGATCTCACGTGGCAGGAAGCAAGGGAACTGTCTGTAGCTTCTTTTATAAGAATTTTAACCCCTGTCACACTGAGGTTTAGAATTTCAACATATGAACTTGGGATGGAATAAATATTCAGTCTATAGTTGATGAATCTTATAGAAGTTTCTCTTCATAAGTCATAGTCAACAATTTGCCACCCGTATTTAGATCACCCCTGTTTTATCTGGAGGTGGAGTGTTTAAGTGTTACTCCCTTTGGTGTTGGTATCTCTGGTGTTTCCTTATTGGATCTGTGATGAAAGTTAAAAGAGGGGGTCTGGTGGGCTTCTTTATTCAGACCAAATACTCCATCAGGACCTTCCCTAAGGCTATTACTTAACTCTATTTCAAAATTAGTTATTAAAGACTTTAGTTGGGCACAATGAAGCCTCATGGCCCAGCTGTTCCACAGATAGCTCTCTCATGAACCTAATAGTGCCCCTGCCCCAACTATTGTCCTGGTTTGTTCATAAATATGATCTCATCTGTTTTCTTCCCATCATAAATAAATTACATTTTCCTTCCTACATTTATTTTCTTGTTTTATTTTTATTTGTTTAAACTTACCATAACATTCAGTTACATTTTTTTTATAGAAAGGAAGATTATATATTACTCCGTATGTTATTAATATATTGAACTGCAAATACTGTCAGTTTTCCTAAAAATTTACAAAATTGATTTTTATTTTTGCTAGTGTTGTAGGTCATACATATGGGTAATCTGTACCTTACTTACTTCTCTAACCTCACTTGCTCCAAGTCCCTTCCCACCTGACCAGGCCACTCACAGAACATTTCTGTGAATGACACAAAGCTCCCCAACTCATAAGCCTTTATAGAGCTAACATAAATAACAAGTA
Source organism: Chlorocebus sabaeus (assembly GCF_047675955.1). Taxonomy (NCBI): domain Eukaryota; kingdom Metazoa; phylum Chordata; class Mammalia; order Primates; family Cercopithecidae; genus Chlorocebus; species Chlorocebus sabaeus. The sequence goes on from NC_132916.1 coordinate 83,995,302, forward strand.
TTTCAGTGCTCTGAGAATATTGGGAACTCCAGGAAAATGAATCCAAACCCAAAAGTTTTTATAAAGACCTGTGTCTATTGATAATTCTGGAAAAGAAGTATAAAAACAGACCACAATGGACACAAGTAGATGGCACATTGATTAGAATTGCTAGCTTAGAATTGTCATTCTATCTTGCATTTTAGAAAAATTCACTTTAACATAAATTATAAATGTTTTGCACACAAATGATTTATTATATTTCAGGATGGAGACAAATAAAATTTCATTCAATTCCTCAATGTACATATTGAGAACTGAGATCCAAATAGTTTAAATTACTTTTTAACATCACATCTCTTAAAAATAGAACTCATTGATGATATTGAGTGGTGTTGCGTTTGTTTGTTTGTTGTTTGCTTTTGTTTGAGCTCAGTTATCCTGAAGAGTCACAGAAATTTTGAAAAGTCAGATCTGATTTTTCTTGGTAGCATTTGGAAGGGATATTAATTCATTTTCCAAATAGGCTGTTGCCTAATTATTGGTTCAGAATAACTAAAACACGGCTCATTCAACCTTCTACATAGTGGTTATGCTGCCAAAACAAAAAGCTTGATATACAAGTGGCATGAATTATTAAGAAGAATGCCTTTACCACCTTATAATTTTCTTTGGAAAATATCACTATAGGAGAGATTAAGAGACTTGCTGGAGGATATGTTATCTAGTTTTGTAATAGATTTTCTCTTTTTCTGTTGAACAGTATTCCTGGTTTACTAAACAATAGGATTCTTTTTTAAACAAAAATTTAATGAATTTATTTTTTAAATCTTAATTAGCAAATACTTAAGAAAATTCACTTGATTTTCACTAGTCTTCAATAGTTATGTTATATTGTGTTATTGGTATACATTAAAGATGAACCCATTTAAGATATGTGTTGAATTATGCCAATTTGTTTATATTTAGATTCTTAATGAGCTTTTCATTTGATCATTTTCAAGCAGAGAAGTTGCTAGGAATGAAAGTTGTAGTCAGAGGTGCTCCAGGAATACTCAGATGGATTGAGGTTGTCCCGTAAAATGCATATGTAGGTTATAAAGTCCTGAAAGATTCAGCATGGCTCCATTTTTAATACTAAAAAGGTAAAATTTAATGCTTATCTTTATTTTTCATTATGACAGGACTATTGTGCTATTTTTATGTTTGAACATATGAATCTGAGAACAAATGCAGAAAATGAACTACAAGCTATCCAAAGAAGAGTTAGCATTTTTAAGACTAGATAAAAATAAACTATTGTTTAAAAGAAAATTTACAAGGTACACATTAGCTGACAGCATCATTATTTATTCAATCCAACAAACAGTTAAGTGTACCAAAAATAATAAAAATGAAAATTCCACAATTTGTGGTTTGGTAGGAAGGGGATTGGTTTGTTATATGTGTTTTTATGTATTGAATTTAAAGTTTGGGAAAACATATTTCCCTAACTTAAACAGAGATATCCCATCTTCTGTCTGCCTCTTGCTTCTTAAGTGCAGAAGTTTCCCCTTCTTCCGTCCCGTTGCAGACCCTTCCAGTGGAACATTTTCTATTATCATTTCCAGCATCTACAAGGAACTGGTCCTATTAATCACCCTCTCTTTCTCTTGCATTTTCTATTTTTTCCTCTCCCTGGCTGTCCCCCACATTATATTAACATGCCCAAATCCCTCCTGACCTATTCCATTATCTCCCAAATGTAAGTCTGCAGTTTCTCACCTTCCGTTCCTTCTTCAATATCCTACAACCTGACTTTGTAAACTAATACTTCACTGAGGCTCTTTTTTTTGAGGCCAACTCTGGCCTGTGACTTTTACATTCAGCTATGATCTTCTATTCTTACCTATTTGATCCTTTGGCAGTATGTGACCCTATAGAGCACTTCATCTTTTTTTGTATCTTATTCTACTCTGACTTACTGGGACACAATTCCCTTACATCTTCCTACTTCTCTGACCATTTCTTCTCAGTCGCCCTCACTGGCATTTTTTCTGCATTCCTGTTAGATATTAGTGCTGCCTGAATTCGCCCTCCATTTTCTACATTTTTCAGCCTTTACACTTACTCTGAGCATTCTCTGTGCCATGTGAAATAAGAATATTGAGAGAAAGCAGAATAACCAGCCACTTGCATTTTCTCACAGATATTTTTGCTGTTTAATAACTTTGTGTTTCTGTATACAAAACTTCTCCTCCTAGAAACCAGCTACATCTTCTTTATAGAATAGCCTTGACTCCTCCTTCAAAATTAAGTGTTTACAATGGGGAACATTCCACATTTTGGAGGCATAATTTACCTGCCCCAATCTGTGTTCTCAGAAAACCCATAATTTCCTCTCCCCAACAAATGCCATAAATTACTTATATGTTTCCTTATTATACTTTTCTGAACAGAGGAATCAAGTGAAAATAAAATACATCTTCTGCTTATATGCTTTGCATAGAGTGGGCCTCAAGCAAATGTCTAAATTGAAAAGTTGGCATTTTCATATTTGCTTTTTATTTATTTACTTGTCACATATTCCCTAATATCAAAATTGGAAAACAAGAAAGAAAGAACTTTTTTTTCTAGTTAGGTGTTTTGCAAATCTTCATCAAATAAACTTATTAAATTATGTCATGCACCTCACATTTCAGTAGGTGTGCAAATTTAACATGCCTATTTTAAAATCCAATCAACATACTTTCTCTTCCTTTGTAGCCTTGAAATTACCTTTTACAATCTTCTTTGCACAGATGTTCTTGCTTAAAATCAGTTTGTTTTGTATATCAAACTACTATGCCCATGATGAATCTGCAATTTTTTTTTGCTACTGGAGATGTTCTCTTCTTGGTTATAGTAGCTCAAGGAAAATGGAAAACTAAGATCCAGTTCTGTGTTCTATGTGACAATCTGCATTAAACCTCTATAAATATATATATTTTTTCCTCCTCTTGAGGAATAGATTATAGCAACCCAACTCCAAAATTCAGTTGAAGAAAACTAAACTCAGCAATTATTTTATTGAAATAGCAATATACCATAAAGTTGTATTAAAATGAAGCCAACCTTCAGAGTTCAGTTTTGCTCACATCCCATTGTCAGACTGAGCAAAGAGTTTTGTAGGGTATAAGATCGCTCTAAAATACCAAAGCACAAAACAATTTGGGCAATAAAATATATTATACCAGATTACCCAGGCTCCAGCCTATTTTTCATTGTTTTTAATTGTATCCATATCATATATCAGGCTGTCAATTGTACATATTATGCTGTCTTTAACAAACACAAGAGAGTCTAGAGTCTCGTACGCAGTTCATTCACAAAGAAGCAAAGCAATTTGTAGATGCTTTGCTTCAATGCAGTGGATGTTCCCCCATACCTTTGTGTAGCAGATAAAGAACAGTTGTTACAAGAAAATTCATTTAAAAATTTGATTTAAGTATGATAGTATAAAGTCTTATTAATGTTAACATGAATATTTCCCCTTATAAGTAGTTGGAGGCAAAAAAAAAAAAATCATTTGCATAAAATAGTCTCTGTACTTTATGATTCCTAAGAACATACTTACTTCTCTTTATCATATTTGATTCAAACTATCTAATCTACAGTTAAGTTATGGGCCACTAGTCTACTCACTCATCTTATTCGAAATTTTGGAAGCAATTTTTAAAAGACTTTAGCCAGGTTGTACTTAATTCTTGCTTTTTGTTGTTAAACACACGTTGCCAAATGGTACTGTTTTCACCTGCCTTGTTTTATTTCCTCAGTCCCCTCCTCTGACCCATCTCTGTTCACCTGCCAAACATTAGACTTGTGAAAAAATTAGCAATGAAGAACTGTCAGTCAAAGTCTGGAAAATTCAAAGAGCATTATTCTTATGTTTAAATTGGTGATATAAATGGAAATTTTCCTTGTATTTTGGCTACAATAAACCCTTTTTTGCCTCCCTGTTTTTTAATCCCTTTTAAAATGTTCATGTTCTGTATTATGCAGCTCTCTCCCGTTTTATCACTGGATCACTATTTTCCTGGCTGCCTCTCCAGGTTGCCCTTATCAGTCCATCACCAAAATTTCCCATTATCAAATGTCCAAAACCAGATATGTATATGGTTACTGTATTTGCTTCTCCTAGAATCTTAGAATTGCGTGTGTATGAGGACTTTTCTTGATTATACACTACAAGAGATCAGTTCCGTTGTTTTTATCAGATTTTTTTTTAAATTACTAGAGATTTTATAGTCAATCCATCAGGAAGTTATAACAATTATAAACGTATATGCACCTCACCACAGAACCCTCAAATACATGAAGCAAATAAATAAAAGAATTTAAGGAAAAAATAGACAAATCAACACTAGTAATGTGGGAGAAATCAATGCCCCACTTTCAATAAGGATGAGAACAACTAGACAGAAGATCAACAATAAAATAGAAGGCTTGAACAACAGTATAAACCAAATAGACTAACAAACATTTGTAGAACATTCTACTCAACAGTAGCAGAATGCATATTCTATTCAAGGGCATATAAAATATTTTCCAGGGTAGACAGTATGTTAAGCCTTAAAACAAGTTTGATAAATTTAAAAGCAATGAAATCATGTAAAGTAGTTGGAATGGAATTAGAATGCAATGGAATTAGAAACCAATAATGGAAGAATTTTGGAAAAATAATAAATATGTGAATATTAAACATTACACTTTTAAATGAACAATAGATCAAAGAAGAAACCAGAAGGGAAATTTAAAAATAATTTCAATGAGTGAAAATGGAAACACACCCCACCAACACTATGAAATATAACTGAGGCAGTGCTCAGAGAAAAATTTACAGCTGTAAACACCTGTATTTAAAAAGAATGTTATCTCAAAACAATAACCTAATTTTTCTTTTTTTTTTTCCTGGAACTTTGTCTTTGTTTATTTCTTTTTTTATTTATTTATTATGATTATTATACTTTAAGTTCTAGGGTGCATGTGCATAACGTGCAGGTTTGTTACATATGTATACTTGTGCCATGTTGGTGTGCTGCACCCATCAACTCGTCAGCACCCATCAACTCGTCATTTACATCAGGTATAACTCCCAATGCAATCCCTCCCCCTCCCCCCTCCCCCCTCCCCATGATAGGCCCCGGTGTGTGATGTTCCCCTTCCCGAGTCCAAGTGATCTCATTGTTCAGTTCCCACCTATGAGTGAGAACATGCGGTGTTTGGTTTTCTGTTCTTGTGATAGTCTGCTAAGAATGATGGTTTCCAGCTGCATCCATGTCCCTACAAAGAACACAAACTCATCCTTTTTTATGGCTGCATAGTATTCCATGGTGTATATGTGTCACATTTTCTTAATCCAGTCTGTCACTGATGGACATTTGGGTTGATTCCAAGTCTTTGCTATTGTGAATAGTGCTGCAATAAACATACGTGTGCATGTGTATTTATAGCAGCATGATTTATAATCCTTTGGGTATATACCCAGTAATGGGATGGCTGGGTCATATGGTACACCTAGTTCTAGATCTTTGAGGAATCGCCATACTGTTTTCCATAATGGCTGAACTAGTTCACAATCCCACCAACAGTGTAAAAGTGTTCCTATTTCTCCACATCCTCTCCAGCACCTGTTGTTTCCTGACTTTTGAATGATTGCCATTCCAACTGGTGTGAGATGGTATCTCATTGTGGTTTTGATTTGCATTTCTCTGATGGCCAGTGATGATGAGCATTTTTTCATGTGTCTGTTGGCTGTATGAATGTCTTCTTTTGAGAAATGTCTGTTCATATCCTTTGCCCAATTTTGATGGGGTTGTTTGTTTTTTTCTTGTAAATTTGTTTGAGTTCTTGTAGGTTCTGGATATTAGCCCTTTGTCAGATGAGTAGATTGCAAAAATTTTCTCCCATTCTGTAGGTTGCCTGTTCACTCTGATGGTAGTTTCTTTTGATCTGCAGAAGCTCTTTAGTTTAATGAGATCCCACTTGTCAATTTTGGCTTTTGCAGCCGTTGCTTTTGGTGTTTTAGACATGAAGTCTTTGCCCACGCCTATGTCCTGAATGGTACTACCTAGGTTTTCTTCTAGGGTTTTTATGGTATTAGGTCTAACATTTAAGTCTCTAATTCATCTTGAATTAATTTTCGTATAAAGAGTAAGGAAATGATCCAGTTTCAGCTTTCTACTTATGGCTAGCCAATTTTCCCAGCACCATTTATTAAATAGGGAATCCTTTCCCCATTTCTTGTTTCTCTCAGGTTTGTCAAAGATCAGATGGCTGTAGATGTGTGGTATTATTTCTGAGGACTCTGTTCTGTTCCATTAGTCTATATCTCTGTTTTGGTACCAGTACCATGCTGTTTTGGTTACTGTAGCCTTGTAGTGTAGTTTGAAGTCAGGTAGCATGATGCCTCCAGCTTTGTTCTTTTGACTTAGGATTGTCTTGGAGATGCGGGCTCTTTTTTGGTTCCATATGAACTTTAAAGCAGTTTTTTCCAGTTCTGTGAAGAAACTCATTGGTAGCTTGATGGGGATGGCATTAAATCTATAAATAACCTTGGGCAGTATGGCCATTTTCACGATATTGATTCTTCCTATCCATAAGCATGGTATATTCTTCCATTTGTTTGTGTCCTATTTTATTTCACTGAGCAGTGGTTTGTAGTTCTCCTGAACAGGTCCTTTACATCCCTTGTAAGTTGGATTCCTAGATATTTTATTCTCTTTGAAGAGATTATGAATGGAAGTTCATTCATGATTTGGCTTTCTGCTTGTCTGTTACTGGTATATAAGAATGTTTGTAATTTTTGCACATTAATTTTGTATCCTGAGACTTTGCTGAAGTTGCTTATCAGCTTAAGGAGATTTTGGGCTGAGACAATGGGGTTTTCTAAATATACAATCATGTCATCTGCAAAGAGGGACAATTTGACTTCTTCTTTTCCTAATTGAATACCCTTGATTTCTTTCTCTTGCCTGATTGCCCTAGCCAGAACTTCCAACACTATGTTGAATAGGAGAGGTGAGAGAGGGCATCCCTGTCTTGTGCCAGTTTTCAAAGGGAATTTTTCCAGTTTTTGCCCATTCAGTATGATATTGGTTGTGGGTTTGTCATAAATAGCTCTTATTATTTTGAGGTACGTTCCATCAATACCGAATTTATTGAGTGTTTTTAGCATGAAGGACTGTTGAATTTTGTCAAAAGCCTTTTCTGTATGTATTGAGATAATCATGTGGTTCTTGTCTTTGGTTCTGTTTATATGCTGGATTATGTTTATTGATTTGCGAATGTTGAACCAGCCTTGCAGCCTAGGGATGAAGCCCACTTGATCTTGGTGGATAAGCTTTTTGATGTGCTGCTGAATCCGGTTTGTCAGTATTTTATTGAGGATTTTTGCATCAATGTTCATCAGGGATATAGGTCTAAAATTCTCTTTTTTTGTAGTGTCTCTGCCAGCCTTTGGTATCAGGATGATGTTGGCCTCATAAAATGAGTTAGGGAGGATTCCCTCTTTTTCTATTGATTGGAATAGTTTCAGAAGGAATGGTACCAGCTCCTCCTTGTACCTCTGGTAGAATTCAGCTGTGAATCCATCTGGTCCTGGACTTTTTTTGGTTGGTAGGCTATTAATTACTGCCTCAATTTCGGAGCCTGCTATTGGTCTATTCAGGGATTCAACTTCTTCCTGGTTTAGTCTTGGAAGAGTGTCTAAGTGTCCAGGAAATTATCCATTTCTTCTAGATTTTCCAGTTTATTTGCGTAGAGGTGTTTATAGTATTCTCTGATGGTAGTTTGTATTTCTGTGGGGTCAGTGGTGATATCCCCTTTATCATTTTTAATTGCATCTATTTCATTCTTCTCTCTTTTCTTCTTTATTAGTCTTGCTAGCAGTCTGTCAATTTTGTTTATCTTTTCAAAAAACCAACTCCTGGATTCATTGATTTTTTGGAGGGTTTTTTGTGTCTCTATCTCCTTCAGTTTTGCGCTGATCTTAGTTATTTCTTGCCTTCTGCTCGTTTTCGAATGTGTTTGCTCTTGCTTCTCTAGTTCTTTTAATTGTGATGTTAGAGTGTCAATTTTAGATCTTTCCTGCTTTCTTTTGTGGGCATTTAGTGCTGTAAATTTCCCTCTACACACTGCTTTAAATGTGTCCCAGAGATTCTGGTATGTTGTATCTTTGTTCTCATTGGTTTCAAAGAACATCTTTATTTCTGCCTTCACTTCGTTATGTACCCAGTAGTCATTCAGGAGCAGGTTATTCAGTTTGCATGTAGTTGAGCGGTTTTGATTGAATTTCTTAGTCCTGAGTTCTAGTTTGATTGCACTGTGGTCTGAGAGACAGTTTGTTATAATTTCTGTCCTTGTACATTTGCTGAGGAGTGCTTTACTTCCAATTATGTGGTCAATTTTGGAATAAGTGCGATGTGATGCTGAGAAGAATGTATATTCTGTTGATTGGGGTGGGGAGTTCTGTAGATGTCTATTAGGTCTGCTTGCTGCAGAGATGAGTTCAATTCCTGGATATCCTTGTTAACTTTCTGTCTCATTGATCTGTCTAATGTTGACAGTGGGATGTTGAAGTCTCCCCTTATTATTGTATGGGAGTCTAAGTCTCTTTGTAAGTCTCTAAGGACTTGCTTTATGAATCTGGGTGCTCCTGTATTGGGTGCATATATATTTAGGATAGTTAGCTCTTCCTGTTGAATTGATCCCTTTACGATTATGTAATGGCCTTCTTTGTCTCTTTTGATCTTTGATGGTTTAAAGTCTATTTTATCAGAGACTAGTATTGCAACCCCTGCTTTTTTTTGTTCTCCATTTGCTTGGTAAATCTTCCTCCATCCCTTTATTTTGAGCCTATGTGTGTCTCTGCATGTGAGATAGGTCTTCTGAATACAGCAGACTGATGGGTCTTGACTCTTTATCCAGTTTGCCAGTCTGTGTCTTTTAATTGGAGCATTTAGTCCATTTACATTTAAGGTTAATATTGTTATGTGTGAACTTGATCCTGCCATTATGATATTAACTGGTTATTTTGCTCGTTAGTTGATGCAGTTTCTTCCTAGCATTGATGGTCTTTACATTTTGGCATGTTTTTGCAATGGCTGGTAGCAGTTGTTCCTTTCCATGTTTAATGCTTCCTTCAGGGTGTCTTGTAAGGCAGGCCTAGTGGTGACAAAATCTCTAAGCATTTGCTTATCTGTAAAGGATTTTAATTCTCCTTCACTTATGAAACTTAGTTTGGCTGGATATGAAATTCTGGGTTTAAAATTCCTTTCTTTAAGAATGCTGAATATTGGCCCCCACTCTCTTCTGGCTTGTAGAGTTTCTGCCAAGAGATCTGCTGTTAGTCTGATGGGCTTCCCTTTGTGGGTAACCCGACCTTTCTCTCTGGCTGCCCTTAAGATCTTTTCCTTCATTTCAACTTTGGTGAATCTGGCAATTATGTGTCTTGGAGTTGCTCTTCTCGAGGAGTATCTTTGTGGCGTTCTCTGTATTTCCTGGATTTGAATGTTGGCCTGCCCTACTAGGTTGGGGAAGTTCTCCTGGATGATATCCTGAAGAGTGTTTTCCAACTTGGTTCCATTTTCCCCCTCACTTTCAGGCACCCCAATCAGACATAGATTTGGTCTTTTTACATAATCCCATACTTCTTGCAGGCTTTGTTCATTTCTTTTTCTTCTTTTTTCTTTTGGTTTCTCATCTCACTTCATTTCATTCATTTGATCCTCAATCACTGATACTCTTTCTTCCAATTGATCGAGTCGGTTACTGAAGCTTGTGCATTTGTCACATATTTCTCATGTCATGGTTTTCATCTCTTTCATTTTGTTTATGACCTTCTCTGCATTAATTACTCTAGCTATCAATTCTTCCACTTTTTTTGAAGATTTTTAGTTTCTTTGCGCTGGGTATGTAATTCCTCCTTTAACTCTGAGAAGTTTGATGGACTGAAGCCTTCTTCTCTCATCTCGTCAAAATCATTCTCCATCCAGCTTTGATCCGTTGCTGGCGATGAGCTGCGCTCCTTTGCAGGGGGAGATGTGCTCTTATTTTTTGAATTTCCGGCTTTTCTGCCCTGCTTTTTTCCCATCTTTGTGGTTTTATCTGCCTCTGGTCTTTGATGACGGTGACGTACTGATGGGGTTTTGGTGTAGGTGTCCTTCCTGTTTGATAGTTTTCCTTCTAACAGTCAGGACCCTCAGCTGTAGGTCTGTTGGAGATTGCTTGAGGTCCACTCCAGACCCTGTTTGCCTGGGTGTCAGCAGCAGAGGCTGCAGAAGATAGAATATTTCTGAACAGCGAGTGTACCTGTCTGATTCTTGCTTTGGAAGCTTCCTCTCAGGGGTGTACTCCACCCTGTGAGGTGTGGGGTGTCAGACTGCCCCTAGTGGGGGATGTCTCCCAGTTAGGCTACTCAGGGGTCAGGGACCCACTTGAACAGGCAGTCTGTCCCTTCTCAGATCTCAACCTCTGTGTTGGGAGATCCACTGCTCTCTTCAAAGCTGTCAGACAGAGTCGTTTGCGTCTGCAGAGGTTTCTGCTGCTTTTGTTGTTGTTTAGTTGTGCCTGTCCCCAGAGGTGGAGTCTACAGAGACAGGCAGGTTTCTTTGAGCTGTTGTGAGCTCCACCCATTTTGAGCTTCCCAGAGGCTTTGTTTACCCACTTAAGCCTCAGCAATGGCAGGCGCCCCTCTCCCAGCCTCCCTGCTGCCTTGGCAGGAGATCGCAGACTGCTGTGCTAGCAATGAGGGAGGCTCCGTGGGCGTGGGACCCTCCCGGCCAGGTGGGGGATACAATGTCCTGGTGTGCCCGTTTGCTTAAAGCGCAGTATTGGGGTGGGAGTTACCCAATTTTCCAGGTGTTGTGTGTCTCAGTTCCCCTGGCTAGGAAAAGGGATTCCCTTCCCCCTTGCGCTTCCCATGTGAGGGATGCCTCACCCTGCCTCAGCTCTCGCTGGTTGGGCTGCAGCAGCTGACCAGCGCGGATTGTCCGGCACTCCCTAGTGAGATGAACCCAGTACCTCAGTTGAAAATGCAGAAATCACCGGTCTTCTGTGTCGCTAGCGCTGGGAGTTGGAGACTGGAGCTGTTCCTATTCGGCCATCTTGCTCCACCCCAATAACCTTTATCAGATTTTTAGTAGCACAAGCCAAAAATCTGAGTAAGATGTTTCATCAAACAATACCATGTAAAGTCATGAGTGGAGGAGCATGCACTGTTGTGTGTTTGCGCATTGATTTTTTTTATTTTGTCTTTTGCAGGTATTTTTTTTTTTTAATTTATTATTAATAAACTTCAAGTAGTAGGGTACATGTGCACAATGTGCAGGTTTGCTACATATGTATACTTGTGCCATGTTGGTGTGCTGCACCCATCAACTCGTCATTTACATCAGGTATAACTCCCAATGCAATCCCTCCCCCCTCCCCCCTCCCCATGATAGGCCCCGGTGTGTGATGTTCCCCTTCCCGAGTCCAAGTGATCTCATTGTTCAGTTCCCACCTACGAGTGAGAACATGCGGTGTTTGGTTTTCTGTTCTTGTGATAGTTTGCTAAGAATGATGGTTTCCAGCTGCATCCATGTCCCTACAAAGGACACAAACTCATCCTTTTTTATGGCTGCATAGTATTCCATGGTGTATATGTGCCACATTTTCTTAATCCAATCTGTCACTGATGGACATTTGGGTTGAATCCAAGTCTTTGCTATTGTGAATAGTGCTGCAATAAACATACGTGTGCATGTGTCCTTATAGCAGCATAATTTATAATCCTTTGGGTATATACCCAGTAATGGGATGGCTGGGTCATATGGTACATCTAGTTCTAGATCCTTGAGGAATCGCCATACTGTTTTCCATAATGGTTGAACTAGTTTACAATCCCACCAACAGTGTAAAAGTGTTCCTATTTCTCCACATCCTCTCCAGCACCTGTTGTTTCCTGACTTTTGAATGATCGCCATTCTAACTGGTGTGAGATGGTATCTCATTGTGGTTTTGATTTGCATTTCTCTGATGGCCAGTGATGATGAGCATTTTTTCATGTGTCTGTTGGCTGTATGAATGTCTTCTTTTGAGAAATGTCTGTTCATATCCTTTGCCCACTTTTGGATGGGGTTGTTTGTTTTTTTCTTGTAAATTTGTTTGAGTTCTTTGTAGGTTCTGGATATTAGCCCTTTGTCAGATGAGTAGATTGCAAAAATTTTCTCCCATTCTGTAGGTTGCCTGCTCACTCTGATGGTAGTTTCTTTTGCTGTGCAGAAGCTCTTTAGTTTGATGAGATCCCATTTGTCAATTTTGGCTTTTGCAGCTGTTGCTTTTGGTGTTTTAGACATGAAGTCTTTGCCCACGCCTATGTCCTGAATGGTACTACCTAGGTTTTCCTCTAGGATTTTTATGGTATTAGGTCTAACATTTAAGTCTCTAATCCATCTTGAATTAATTTTCATATAAGGAGTAAGGAAAGGATCCAGTTTCAGCTTTCTACTTATGGCTAGCCAATTTTCCCAGCACCATTTATTAAATAGGGAATCCTTTCCCCATTTCTTGTTTCTCTCAGGTTTGTCAAAGATCAGATGGCTGTAGATGTGTGGTATTATTTCTGAGGACTCTGTTCTGTTCCATTGGTCTATATCTCTGTTTTGGTACCAGTACCATGCTGTTTTGGTTACTGTAGCCTTGTAGTATAGTTTGAAGTCAGGTAGCGTGATGCCTCCAGCTTTGTTCTTTTGACTTAGGATTGTCTTGGAGATGCGGGCTCTTTTTTGGTTCCATATGAACTTTAAAGCAGTTTTTTCCAATTCTGTGAAGAAGCTCGTTGGTAGCTTGATGGGGATGGCATTGAATCTATAAATTACCTTGGGCAGTATGGCCATTTTCACAATATTGATTCTTCCTATCCATGAGCATGGTATGTTCTTCCATTTGTTTGTGTCCTCTTTGATTTCACTGAGCAGTGGTTTGTAGTTCTCCTTGAAGAGGTCCTTTACATCCCTTGGAAGTTGGATTCCTAGGTATTTTATTCTCTTTGAAGCAATTGTGAATGGAAGTTCATTCCTGATTTGGCTCTCTGTTTGACTGTCACTGGTGTATAAGAATGCTTGCGATTTTTGCACATTAATTTTATATCCTGAGACTTTGCTGAAGTTGCTGATCAGCTTAAGGAGATTTTGGGCTGAGACAATGGGGTTTTCTAAATATACAATCATGTCGTCTGCAAACAGGGACAATTTGACTTCTTCTTTTCCTAACTGAATCCCCTTGATTTCTTTCTCTTGCCTGATTGCCCTAGCCAGAACCTCCAACACTATGTTGAATAGGAGTGGTGAGAGAGGGCATCCCTGTCTTGTGCCAGTTTTCAAAGGGAATTTTTCCAGTTTTTGCCCATTCAGTATGATATTGGCTGTGGGTTTGTCATAAATAGCTCTTATTATTTTGAGGTACGTTCCATCAATACCGAATTTATTTAGCGCTTTTAGCATGAATTGAACTCATCTCTGCAGCAAGCAGACCTAATAGACATCTATAGAACTCTCCACCCCAAATCAACAGAATATACATTCTTCTCAGCACCACATCGTACTTACTCCAAAATTGACCAAGTAATTGGAAGTAAAGCACTCCTCAGCAAATGTACAAGAACAGAAATTATAACAAACTGTCTCTCAGACCACAGTGCAATCAAATTAGAACTCAGGACTAAGAAACTCAATCAAAACTGCTCAACTACATGGAAACTGAACAACCTGCTCCTGAATGACTACTGGGTACATAACGAAGTGAAGGCAGAAATAAAGATGTTCTTTGAAACCAATGAGAACAAAGATACAACATACCAGAATCTCTGGGACACATTTAAAGCAGTGTGTAGAGGGAAATTTATAGCACTAAATGCCCACAAGAGAAAGCAGGAAAGATCTAAAATTGACACTCTAACATCGCAATTAAAAGAACTAGAGAAGCAAGAGCAAACACATTCGAAAGCTAGCAGAAGGCAAGAAATAACTAAGATCAGAGCAGAACTGAAGGAGATAGAGACACAAAAAACCCTCCAAAAAATCAATGAATCCAGGAGTTGGTTTTTTGAAAAGATCAACAAAATTGACAGACCACTAGCAAGACTAATAAAGAAGAAAAGAGAGAAGAATCAAATCGACGCAATTAAAAATGATAAAGGGGATATCACCACCGACCCCACAGAAATACAAACTACCATCAGAGAATACTATAAACACCTCTACGCAAATAAACTGGAAAATCTAGAAGAAATGGATAATTTCCTGGACACTTACACTCTTCCAAGACTAAACCAGGAAGAAGTTGAATCCCTGAATAGACCAATAGTAGGCTCTGAAATTGAGGCAATAATTAATAGCCTACCAACCAAAAAAAGTCCAGGACCAGATGGATTCACAGCTGAATTCTACCAGAGGTACAAGGAGGAGCTGGTACCATTCCTTCTGAAACTATTCCAATCAATAGAAAAAGAGGGAATCCTCCCTAACTCATTTTATGAGGCCAACATCATCCTGATACCAAAGCCTGGCAGAGACACAACAAAAAAAGAGAATTTTAGACCAATATCCCTGATGAACATCGATGCAAAAATCCTCAATAAAATACTGGCAAACCGGATTCAGCAGCACATCAAAAAGCTTATCCACCATGATCAAGTGGGCTTCATCCCTGGGATGCAAGGCTGGTTCAACATTCGCAAATCAATAAACATAATCCAGCATATAAACAGAACCAAAGACAAGAACCACATCATTATCTCAATAGATGCAGAAAAGGCTTTTGCAGGTATTATTCACCTTGCTTTTGTGTTTGTAACCTGTGTGTCTACACCTAAGCTCCCTGCCATTATAAATAACATTTAGTGGAGTTTCTACCCTTATCCCAAATCACATTTAGAACATATTGTTATTGACATGTCAGTGCCTGAATTAGATATTGGAAGTCAATATTAGTAAACATAATTAATAATTAATATTAATAAATGCAAATGGCACTTTTAGGTGCCATTAAACAGTAAACTGTATTTTTGATATGTCTTTGATGCTTGTAAACAAACATCCAGTTATGCCATTTAAAATGTAATATATTTTTGCATCCTTTTGCGATGTATTTAATTAATTTATATTTAATACAGCACTGAATTTTCCGAGTTGAAATCTTTTTTTTCTTTTTTTTTTTTTTTTTGAGGTGGAGTCTCACTCTGTAGCCCAGGCCGGAGTGCAGTGGCGCCATCTCGGCTCACTGCAAGCTCCGCCTCCCGGGTTCACATCATTCTCCTGCCTCAGCCACCACAGTAGGTTGGCCTACAAGCGCCTGCCACCACGCCCGGCTAATTTTTTTATATTTTTAGTAGAGACGGGGTTTCACCGTGTTAACCAGGATGGTCTAGGTCTCCTTTCTCCTGACCTCGTGATCCGCCCGCCTTGGCCTCCCAAAGTACTGGGATTACACGCGTGAGGCAACTCGCTCGGCCTCAGTAGTTTTATAGAAGACCCGCTTTACAAGGAGACAGCTAATGTTAAATGTTTAAGAGCACATACACAAAGAGATAAGAAAAAATAATAAGTTAAAATATTAAGCAGATTGAGGCAGTTTGGGCCTGATTCTCCCCAGTTATTTCCATTGGCATATCTGAAAGTAGGAAAACATCCAAGAGAAACTGAGTTGGTGGGGATCTCAGATGAGACCCAGAACAAATGATGACAGTTTATTTACAGTGGTACTGCCCATGGTTGCCCAGAACTGCATTCTAGTGAGACCATCAAAATGATGATATAGGGAAATCAGATCACAAACCTGAGGATGCATTCTCAGGAGACTGTTTCAGTCACTTTCAGCCAATGTTTTAGACCATTTGAAGACAGGAATTTTAAGCTTATTTGAACTCTGGAGCTGTTATAAGAAGTTTCCCAAGGTGATGGAACGTGGGAAGAAAGTTATATTCTCCAGGATTCTGCAGCCATGGGGGATGCGCATTGGATGTGGTCAGTTAACAGTGGCAATGATGAGGCAATTGAAAGGAACCAAAAATTCATTATCCCTCATAGGCATAAGCAAACACTGAACCCAGTATTTAGGAAGCCCAGGAGTTCTCAGTACACATTCTCTATGCATCTGGATAGCAAGTGCTTCTGTGACTGATTTCTATGAACAAGTATGAAATAATAATAAAGAGATACATAGTTTGCATTTAAATTCATCTCAAAAGAAAAGCAAATCTTCCAAAAAGAAATGTTGTCTATTTATAGTAGGAAACAGATTTCTAAATCACACTGAATTGTAATATAATAGAGTCTTTTAACTTTTTGAAAGCTTTAAAGTTAGGTAAGAAAGTAATTTGTCAGTAAACATCTTTAGAGCTAAAGTGGTTTGTATTTGAGAGTGCCAATAAAACTTTTCTAAATGGAGTTGATTTATTTTTAACAAAATGATTGATTTCTGGGTTTACTTTTATAGTAATTAATCTGACCAGGCTTACCAACTTAGACCGAATCTTCCTGCTCTCAAAATTTTAGTATGTTAGGTAACTTTCAAAGACTTTTTAATCTGAACTACGATTTAAGTCTAAACAAAAGAATAGCAGGTATTTCAACAAGTGCTATTATAATGTCTGGTTTCATTTTCCTTAGTAAATGTATTTTTACTAATCTGATTATACCAATTCTATCAGCGAAAATTTCTGCATGACCTAATTATTTAATCATAGCAATGTCTTCTATTTGTATGAAAAGTAACGCTTTTTGAAAAATAGACACTCCCATGCATTACTTCAATACTAATTACTTTTGTATAAAAGCATTATGCTATGATATGTTTAAAAAAACAGAGGAGTGTATTTTATGTTCTTTTTCATCCCAAGATATTAGATCAGAGGCTGGTATATAGTAGGTGCTCAATGAATTATTACTAAATGAATTAATAAATGCAAAATTTATATGCTTTGTCATAGAATTGTAAATGTTATATAAGAAGTTTTGGTGACATTTACAAAGTTTGTATTTGTTCTTTAAAGAAATGAGAATTTGGAATTTTCTGTCAGTGAACTAGTAATATCTGAGTTGAACATTCTGATTTAAAGGGGACTTCCCTTCCCTGACCTTTCCTGTAGTTGGCATAGCTTGGCTCCAATGGGCAGTGGCATATACCTGAACTAGACAGTGAATTATTTGAAGGCATACATTTATTTTCTCTTTATGTCCAGATTATGGTATGAAGGAGGTACACAGTACACATATTATTTAATTAATAAAAAATAATTTAGTCTTCACAGAGAAGTAATTAATGACCAAGATCAACATTTGGATTTTGTGGGTTTTTTTTTTTTTTTTGTAACTTTAGGGTAGTTATTCTTCTGTGGGGTAAAACATTGACCCCAAAAATGAGAAATTCAAAAATAAGTTGTATTTAGCAATAAGATGGATAAAAGCAGATTTTTTTTCCATATGAGAAATGCTTTTGTGTAGGGTGGAACTTTATTGCTATTGATCAAGTGTGATTATAGTGAAAACAACATTACTACCATCTAAGATGCAGGGCACAAAACACTGAGATAGTAGCTAGCCATCAATGGGGTCTATTTGGAAGTAAAAGGGTTGCAATGAATGTCATTACATGAAATGTGGTTCTTCTTTGTGTAATAATTTACACTTTATAAATTAACTTCACTTACATGATTTCAATGGAACTCCACAGCAGCCATGTGAAGCAGATAGAGAGGTTCTTACAATACCCATTGTATAGGTTCCTGTAGGAACTAGTAATTTTGGAACTTCCAGGCCCACACTCGTTGCTTTGGCATTTGGATTGACTTATGAGTTGATGTTTGGTTTGCTTGGTAGTTCTTGGAAAAGGTGAGGGGTTATATCCTGATTAATCTTTCTGAGATAGTAAAATGAAAACTACATGGTGTATTGACAGAAAGAAAATAATATCACTAAATGTATATATGATTCATGTAATGCATTACTTTTAGAAAGAACTTCAATTGGATTTAGTTTTGTGTTTCCTTGGAGAGAAAAAAAAATAATGTAATGTTGTCAGGCAGATATATATTTAATTACCATCTATCTCACCAGAGAATAAGCCTGAATAAATGAGACAAAGAGTGATTCACTTTATTTCTGTAAGGAAGATCCTGAGTAGCAGATACTTTCTGCTGAAAATAATTTCAAAACCAGGGGCTGCAACACAGGCTCACTGGGTAACCATATAAGAAATCTATGAGAAGAATGATAGAAAGAGCCTAGCATTTGACTTCTGATTTCAATGTTGGCTAAATTTCTTTGTAATTATGTGACCTAAAGCAAGTAAATTTGTATATTTTTTAAATCTACAAATGAAATACATTTTTTGTATTCTTAAGGTAGTTGTAAAGACTTAAGATAACATCACAAGATCTTGACTGATAAGTTCTGGTGATTTAAAAACTATGAACTGTCTTCACCATCTTCACTTCATTCTAAGTCCCTGGTAAGTGAGGCTTCAAGTCCGGCCAAAGTTGAGATCCAGTGAATGCTGCTGGGAAAGGAAGCACGATGTGTGCACTGGGCAGGAGAAGGAGTGTAATTTGTTAGTATAGAGTAGGGAGGGGTCCGAAAACAAATGTTTAAAAAGAGGAGTCAGGCTGCTGTCCTGTCTGGGCCCCATTTCTTAAATGAACTTCCTTAAGAACTTGTGAAAATTTCTCTTCTCCATGCTACCTCTGTGACTAGTTCTTTTTGAGATAGAAAAAAACATTATTATGCCACTACCACCACCAGCACCACTAACTTTTATGAACATTTATAGTAGTTATTGAGAATATAAAATCTTTATAAAAGTCAAGAAAGAAAATGGGATAAGTATAACTAAAAATTATAAGAAATAAGTAAGTTAATAATCTGTGAGATGCTATACATAGCTAAAGTAAGACAGTAAGACAAGCATGTGTATTAAAATAGAAATGGAGAGAAAAATCAAGTAGACATGAAATAACCATGATATACAAAGTATTTAAGAGACAATATATATTCATAAAATACTATATTTATATATGACACACTGTAGCTACTTAATATGCAGGAGATTTAATTAGGTATTTTATTGATGAAACTCCTTATAGTTCCATTGTCCCTGCATCTGTCTGACACAGCAAAGGTTTTAATTGGTCCCTGGCACTTCTGACCTTATTAAAAGCCCTCAACTCAAACCTCAACTCTGATACTCATAACCATACCACTGGTGGAGAAAATCTGCAAGGGAGAATGAGATTAAGAACACAGGCAATGTGTTTCTTACCCGTTTATACCATACTGTAAGTACGTTAATCTACCCTCTTTTCTTGTCCCTTGATTTTCACTGTGGTAATAGGTCTGATAGCATAGTTGGAAGCTATCATTGCATCAAGGCAATTTCTCACAGGACAAAAACAAATAAAGAAATTCTAGAACTATTACTGCAACAAATTTTGTAATATATGCAATCTATAAATCCTATTATGTCCGATGTTTGGTTTCATATCAGATTCAAAATGAAATTTAAATATTGGTATGCCATTCCTTATACACTGGAGGTTCTTCATCCCATAGCCAAAGTAATTCTGCAATGTAATTTCTCAACATAGAAAAGGACCCAAAAATGGAACTTGTGATTTGTTGATATTTTGCACGGTCTTTTCAGTGGGTAAAATCCAATAAAGTTTGCCTATCAAGAATGCTACTTGATGTAGCAAAATAGAGGGACTTCATTACACAAAATCAAAATATAATGTAATATGTTTGAATCAAGAGAGTAGACTAGGATTTTCCCACAGAGACACAGAGTTAGGAACAATATATGGACTAGACTAACCCTATGAGAACTCTAGCAACCACTTGAAACATTTAGCACCTGGCTATTGCAAAACCAAAAAGGGTTTTCAGCAAGAGGGGTAGAATATTCAGACATTTGCCCACCCAATTGTGTCCTTCCTTTTTTATTGCATTGAGGAAGCAACCTGGAAGAAATTCTGCATACCAGAGCTCCTCTGTTGGGAGGGAAATGAAAGAGTTGACCTTGTGTTCAACGTTTAGATTTGTCGGAGGGCTACCTGAGGGAATGGCTTAAGTTCTGCCTGTCAGAGTGCTGGCAGAATCAGTGTAGAGTTTGGAAGCTGCTTAAAACAGAGGTAAACAGCACATTAGAGCTGCAGTCCCATAGGCAGAAGCCAGGGGGAACAGGAGATTTAGAAAGGTTTGAAAAAAATTATAGTTGGACTGACAGGTGAAGGTATTCAGCTTTAAGAATCCAGTACACATAGACTGAAAGAGGTGATGTTTTCTTTGAATGCTGAAATCCTGGCAAAAATTAAAACCAAAAATGAAAATATGACAGAGCATACAAAGGAATAGGGAAACATGGTTCAATTGACAGACCAAATTGGAACTCCAGAAATGGATCCTAAAGAAATATAAAGATGTCTAGGCCGGGCGCGGTGGCTCAAGCCTGTAATCCCAGCACTTTGGGAGGCCGAGACGGGTGGATCACGAGGTCAGGAGATTGAGACCATCCTGGCTAACACGGTGAAACCCCGTCTCTACTAAAAACACAAAAAACTAGCTGGGCGAGGTGGCGGGCGCCTGTAGTCCTCGGTACTCGGGAGGCTGAGGCAGGAGAATGGCGTAAACCCGGGAGGCGGAGCTTGCAGTGAGCTGAGATCCCGCCACTGCACTCCAGCCCGGGCGACAGAGCAAGACTCCGTCTCAAAAAAAAAAAAAAAAAAAAAAAAAAAAAAAAAAAAAAAAGATGTCTATTGAGCTAGAGAGGAACACAAACAGATAAATGAAGATGATCAGAACAATGACACATGAAAAAACTGAGAATACCCACAAAGAGATAGAGACTGTTAAAAAGAAAAGCAAACAGGAATTCTGCACCTAAAAATTTAAAAACTGAACTGAAAAATTTACTAGAGGAATTCAACAGCAGAGCTAATTGGGGAGGAAAAAAATTGCCAAGCTTGAAGGCAGGTTATTTAAAATTGAGTCAGAGGAGCAAAAAGGAAAAAGAATGAAAAAAAAAAAAATGTAAAGGAGTGTAAGAAACTTATGAGAAACTATCAAGGGGACCAATATATACTTTATGGGAGTCTCAGATGGAAAAGAGAGAAAGTAACAGAGGGATTATTTAAAGAAATAATGTCCAAAATTTCTCAAACATAAGGGAAAATGAATATATTGATTTAAAAAGCTTAAAAAACTCCAATTAAAATAAACTCAAAAAGAACCACACCAAGACACATGATGATCAAGTTGTCTAAAGTCAAAGACAAAGAAAGAATTGCGGAAGGAGCAAGAGAAAAATAATTTATCACATACAAGGACATTTTCTTGTGAAAGGAAGGAGAATTTAAATAGTAAAAGTATATTAAAATAGTAATATAAATAAATTTTGTTCATTTATTTATTCATTGCTTCAAATAAAAGATAGAAGGGAAGATTGGAGGTAAGAGTGTGGATGCTTGATTCGGGACGCCTGGGTTTGAATGCTGGCTTTGCCGTTTAATATAAGCATGAGCTTGAGCAAGTTCTTTCATCTTTTTGTGCTGCTGATCTCTTTTTGTGTGTAAAATAGAGGTAATAACAGAATAAAGCTTTTAGTTTGTAGTGACTATATGCATCATCATATATTAGAAGGGTATGAGGTATAAATTAGGCATCTGAGTGTAAACTACTAGTATGAATGTGTTCTTTTATCAAAAGTTTACTATGTTCAAAGTGATTAGCTACAACATACAGAATATAAAATAAATATTTAGTCAAGTTCTGTGTACTAGAGACTCTTGTAGTTTAGCAGAAAAAAATGGATGGAAATAGTACACATAAGATGCACACATAAGAGACGATCAAAATGAGTGCCAGAGAAGGAAGAGCAAGAGCAGTATGTTGGGGATATTAGGGAGGGTTTCTTTGAGGGCTGACATCTGAACTGGTTCTTGAGGAATATATTTGATTCCATTTACTATGGGGAAAAGCATTTCAACCATCAGCCAGAGGAAGTAGAGTGGAGGCTGTGCTCTAGAAATATAGGCTAGTCACATTTAGGTATGGTTTGGAAAGAGGTGAGAAAATGATTATAAACAACAAAAAATCGATTTAAAACACAATGCCAACACGGAGCACCAGAATAAAGACCAGCCAAAAGAGGTAAGAAAGGTTATCTTGTCACTGACAGTGGCTTCCAAAGGTGTAAAAACATGTATGTTTTCTAAATCGTCCCCTTAGCGCAGCACAAGTTTAGCTTCAGAGAAGACATGTCTGGCCTCTCTGCCCTGGCATAATTTCCATCTGTCTGCTGGAATACTAAGGCAGGGATGTATGCTGAGACACATTTATTGTTTTCTTAATTGCATCTTTGCTCTTTCTGGTTATTTTGAGAGGGAGAGAGCTAATTCCATTCTGTTTGCCTGGGTTTGCTCCACCCACTCATCTTGAAAAGATTTGTCTAAATTAATATGACTGACAACAATATTGTTCAGATGATTGACGGGGAAAGCAAAACAGTGTTTGGAAGCCTGTGAAGCCCCTTTTGATTGGAGGAGTTAACATATATTGTCGTGGCATTTAAACTTTGAAGTAATTGGGTGGCTAGGTAATATTTTGCAGAATCAGGCTTTACATTTAGGATGGCAAATAGGGCAGTTTCCAAATGATGCTCTAGAGACAATTTTTTTTTCTAGGAATTGTTTTCAAATGTCCGTCTGGAAAAGAAAAAATGGCTTGTTAGAAGGAGAATAAAAGGTTAAGGCCCTTGGGGGAATTAAAAGATTATGAAGGGAATACTTTAATACTTTCAGATGAAGATCAGTGGTCACTTGTGACCTGCATTGGTGAAAAAATGAGAGAATTTTGTCTTGCACACAATTCATACTTTACACTGCAGAAAAATGGACATTTTTATTATCTATATTAAAAAGCATTGATTGAATGCCAAGTATACACTACATACTGTATCAAATGTAGAATTAGACAATTATTTACTCAGGAGGAGTATGATTTAAATGATATTTTTCTAAGCCATGTCACAATAGGAAAATAATAGGTTCCATTTTCTTCCCAGGATTCATTTCCCTCTTTTCTCACTCTCCATGTATGCATTCTCCCTTGACATCAGCAAAGCTCACTTTTTCATGTAAAGCAAGAAACTTGAGAAAATGATTTCTTAAGCACTACCACTATTTTCCATCATTTCCTATTTCTAGAAGCAGAATTTCCTCGACAAGGTATTTCCTAAGCACAAGTCTCAACTAAATAACGATTTAAGGTCCTTTTAGTAATCTATGGGGACAAAAGTATACCAGCTAACAGAATCCATCGTTTTCTCTCAATCGTACCCCATTTTGCTCATTTTCAACTTTCAATTTCCTGTTTTTGTTTATCTTAATGGCTCAGAAATATTATCATATATTTCACTTTTGCCTTCCACATTGAAGACTATTGTAAATCCTTTAATGGTGAACTTGGAAGAAATCTGGTGTCAAGTTATCATCAGGGTCCCCTAAGATGAACTGACACCCCAGCTTCTGAAAGTCCTTTATCTTCCTACTCCACACCACTTAATGATTTGTTCTTTCGAAAGTTTCCAAAGCCTGATACACAATAACTTAAAGTCTACTGTTTTAGTAAAGACCAGTCTTAGCTATTTTAAGAGACTGATTGTTAAGCATAACACACACACACACACACACTCATTTCTATAATTAAAAAGACGTAGTCAAGCCAGACATCTCAATTTCCTGCTCTTATTACCCAAAATTGGTTTCTCTTGTCATGAGTCACTAATGGAATCTAAGGACACAAAGCAAAGTACGCTCTTACTCAGATCTTGAACCGTGTGTAAGTAAGCAAAGGCTAAGGGAGCACCTGGCTCCTTTTGATCACCTTCCTGAGTTATGACAAGCTAGGTTTCTTTTGTCCACCATTAAGTGTTATTTAGCCTTGAGGAAATTTATATGGATTAGATGGAGTGAAAGGTTGAAGGAGCAAATTTTTAAACTTTATTTGAAAAATCAAATAGGAGAAAAAAGAACGTTATAGAGTCTAACAACAAAAAGCTGTGCGTTAAGTGCTTTGCTATCACCAAGATGTATAAAGCCATCTGAAAAATAAAATAACCATTACGGATGGAAACTTATTGTGAGCCAAAGTGAGAGTTAAGTTAGTAAACAAAATATCTTTCTTCATATTTATACTCTTGTTACTCACAGTTCTTAAATGGAGGAATGTTATTTTGTCTTTTGTTCTATAATATGCAAGCACATTACCATAAAGTTTATTTTAGTTCGTCTCACTTTTTTTTTTCACTCAGGTTCATTCCAAAAGGAAAAATGTTTATTTACTTTCAGTTTGCTGCCTGATCCTTTGCATCATATCTGGTGATCAACCTTGATATGTCAAACTAGCAGTATAATATCTGTTTTCTTGCTCTTTAAATCTAACTTTTCTTCTCCTTGCTTGCCCTTATATGTAACTTCAGGTCCTTGATATTACTCTTCAGATATGTCAATCACATTTCCTCAAAAGAGGACAAACATTTCCAGCCAATATTTACCTTTATTCCCTCCAGATTTTATTTGTGGCACTTTTCAGTAAATGTAAAATGTGTGTCATCACATTCTCAGAAAAACATTATATTTCACTCTGTGGATTCTCGAATGTCCTCCTTAAAGAGTTCCCTTTGAAAGTCCTTTTCTCTCTTCTCTTTTGTCACCACTTTATTTACAGGCTATATCCTTAATTAGAAAGAACTACATTTGACAGGATAAATTAAGGAAGCTAGAATTGAGATACCTGAACTGATTACAGTGGGCAGTGCTAAGTCACAAATGTGCTCCCACATATCTTTCTGATCCCTTCCAACTCTCTCCACTTCGCTCTTGCCTGACTGAAACAGCCCTAGTTACAGAGACTCAGTGGGAGGGCAACTACCATCACCTAACCTACGTGTGTAAACTTTACGTATTATCCATAGACTTAATATGTAATAAATCCTAAAAATAATACAGATAAACAAGATATACACTATATTCCTAACATTTCAGGTTTAAAAAATACTACATTTTGCCTATTTGCCTCAGATTTTTAATCTAATAAAATAAAACATGACAGACAAAATCTCTCAACAAGTCCCCTTTCCCTATCTTCACTCAAATAACAAATAAACTGAAATCTTTCCAAATACTTTTCACTTGAGTATTTACAGAAATATATGATAAATATGGTAGATTAAATTTTTATTGTTTTTTTATAAGACCAGGTATCATAAGCAAAGTTAAATTTGGAGAAGATATTTGTGATTCAATTAGATAACAAAACTTAGTAATAGAAAAATAATTCCATAACCTTAGAAGAAGAGGACACAGCAAATAACATGAGCAGGCATTTGAAAATATTCTTAATTTCTGGGTGTAATGTATCTGCACACATCGTATGTGGGCCTCATCTGCACACAGGTGGGAGGGCAGCTATTCAGATGCTCCGCAAATAGAGATTCAACAGGGTATCAGTTCTGGCACTTCATCATCCACTCCATCAATCTGCATTATTATTCCTGTTTGTGCAGAAGAGAACTCAATTCTGATGAATAAAACTCTAAAGATTTCAAACTCAGAAACAATTACTCTAAGAAGTTTCTCCAGAATCTTTCAACCTTGCATCCCTGAATTAGGTAACTCCTGATGCCACTTGATCAATAATTTGTTTAGCACCTCAGTATGTCCATTTCTAAAAAGTAAAATGGTTAAAATGACATGATATCTTTTCTCAAGAATGATGTGGAAATAAATTTGAAATTCTGCAGGTGCCTTGACAGAAATGGGGGCATATATTTATTATTATATCACTTGCATATAACTGAAATTTAATGAAAATAGCTTAAAAATTCTTTATAGTAATTATGATATTAAAACCTGTGCACAGAAATACTGTTATGTTTTATGGCAAGACATATTTTTTAGGTAGACATGTATTTCTAAAAAGAGAAGCAGGACAGGTGTTTGCTGTTTGCACTTGATCTCATGTGCGTGGTCCTCCCTCTCTCTCTGTCTCTCTCTTCATCTCCAGAGAACACACCAAGTGAAGGATGGCAAATAATTAAGGGAACATGCAGGTATGTTTCTCCCCAAAACAAATGGACACATGTGAAATGACAAGAATATGTATTATATAGAGAGAGCGAGCAATGGAGTCTCACTCTGTCACCCCTGCTAGAGTGTAGTGGTGCAATCTTGGCTCACTGCAACCTCCACCTCCTGGGTTCAAGCAATTCCCCTGCCTCAGTCTCTCAAGTATCTGGGACTACAGGTGCACACCACCATGCCCAGCTAATTTTTTGTATTTTAGTAGAGACTGGGTTTCATCATGTTGGCCAGGATGGTCTCCATCCGTTGAATTCTTGATCCACCCACCTCTGCCTCCCAAAGTGCTGGGATTACAGGCGTGAGCCACCATGCCCAGCCTACAAGAAGAAATTTTAAAAAGGACAGAAATAAAAAGTAGTCAGTTACAGAAACTTTTTCCTTTTTTTTTTTTTTGAAATGGAGTCTCGATCTGTTACCCAGGCTGGAGTGCAGTGGCCGGATCTCAGCTCACTGCAAGCTCCCCTTCCAGGGTTTACACCATTCTCCTGCCTCAGCCTCCCGAGTAGCTGGGACTTTTTTCTTTTTTTTTTTTTTGTATTTTTTAGTAGAGACGGGGTTTCACCGTGTTAGCCAGGATGGTCTCGATTTCCTGACCTCGTGATCCTCCCGTCTCGGCTTCCCAAAGTACTGGGATTACAGGCTTGAGCCACCGCGCCCGGCCGAAACTTTTTTCTTTTTGTAAGTTATTTACAGTGTTTTTCATGGTTCAAGAGTTGTCAAGAGCCAACCATACTCTATGTCACTTTTATTTTCATAAACCTGGTTTTGGATTATACCTGTGCATTAATTCAGCTCTTCCAAGAAACAGACGTCAAGTCATGTAAAAGGGAACTGGGGGAATGTCTTTGAAGGATGAAAGGAAGGAAGCAGGAACAAGCGGAGGGAGCTGGAGCTCATGATACAGTTCTGCCGTATAAAAGGAGAAATGGAAGAAAAGAGGATAAGGCAGAAAGAGGACAGAAAAGCTCTAAAGAGATTTTGGCCTTGCCAATGGGAAATCTCCAAGCTAAAGTCAAAGCATATGATCTTTGACTGTGTGCTTTTTGTCTTGACACTTGGTGAATCTGCACAGTGAGCAGTAGAAGATCTCTGGAAACTAAAATACATTTAACGGCATCCAGTTTTGGGGAGAATAGGCAGTGAATTTAAATGTCATATAAAGAGGCAACACAGCTATGGTGGGCAGACTTTAAATTATTCCTAATTACCATCCTACTTCTTGGTACTTGTATCCTTATGTGAGCTGAGCACACTGACATCCATCTGTAGTCCCAGCTGCTCAGGAAGCTGAGGTAGGAGGAAACCGTGAAGCCTGAAGTTCAAGGCTGCAATGAGCTATGATTTTGCCACCGCATTCCAACCTGGGTGACAGAGTAAGATCCCATCTCTAAAAAAAATGCATAAATACACACACACACACATACCTTTTATGCTTATATAATTCTCCCCTTTGCCCTTGAGTTCAGACAGAACATGCATCTTGCTTCTAGTCATAGAAATAATATGTTAGTTCTGTGATTAGATAATATAAGATAATGAAATCCATTGTGCTAAAAGATTCTCTACCTTGCTGGCTTTGATAAAGGTGTCATTTAGGGGAGTCCCGCGTGGCAACAAACCGATAGCGAACTCCAGTTCAACATTAGGAACTGAAGTTCTCAATGCAACAACACTTGAGGGACTAAAATTCTGCCAAAAATCATGTGAGCTTGGAAGTAGCTACTTCCCCAATTAGACCTTCTGATGAAACGTAAGCCCTGGCTGACACCTTCATTGTAGCCTTGTGAATGATTCTGACACAAAGTATCTAGCTGAGGCATTTCCATATTTCTGAAGCACAGAAAATTTAAAATGTAAATATATTTTATTTTTCCAACTTAATTTCTGATAATTTATTATTCATCACTAAACAACTAATATATCATTCAAAAACATAGGGGAAAGGTGTACCAGTTATATAGGTGTTTTAGGACTTTATTTAAAATGTTTAAGTGAATTTTTTGATATACATTTTTTTCAGACTTTTAGAATTTATTTTTTAACGTGTTGAAATTGTCAATTAATGATTTATTTGTTTTTAGGTAGTAAATAGGCTCTGAACAAAGTGGCTGAAACACAGTGAGTTGTTAGGAATATTGTCTTCTTCTTCACTATGAAGAAAATACTCAAAATTATGTTTATATATAACAATTTACTAGTGGTACACTCCTCCTTTTCCTGTAGTTCACTTTGATGTAATATAATGTCATCTCCCATCCCTTAACTGCCCTTATGCTCCACAATAAATTGAATTTAACAGCATGAAAATCTTAGATGTCATAGTAATCTGAATGAGTAGGTAGTAAAAAGTCTACAGATATAAATTATCCTTGAACAATAAAAATTACCTGCTCACAGAGTTAATTTAATCTGGTGATTATGTAGCAAATATATGGAGAGACAGGACTTCTGAGTTCTTGTGTTAAATGATATACTGCCATTTTTATTTTTGAAAATTCAAATTTGACCCAATATACTGAATGCAGCATGCTGCCTCCAGTTCCACATAATATCCCACAATTTAGGGAAATGAGTCACTCTTATAGGAGGATTTGGCATTCTCCTTGCAGTGCAAATCCATTCTTTCATCTCCAATAGCGGGTGTTAATGTAAATTCACTGCACACTTTTGGAAAAGGGGAAGAAGCTAAAGGTTTGGGCTGTTTGCAAATCGCCTGTTATTGTACCTCTTTAAACTACTCTCTTTGACTGCATGAGGCTTTGATAGCTCATCTAGTTGCAATAGCATGAGCGTAATGCTGCAGGCATGAGGCGATTGGGGGCAGTGTGTTATTGACAGAATCTTCTGAATGATGATTTATTATGAACATCAATGGGAACAACACTCGTTCTTTCTAAAAAGCCTGTTTGTTCCTCTCGCCTCACCTGGGAGGAGCACACTGCCCAGGACTGAGGCACTGTTTGTACTGTTATTTAGCCTTCTCTACAACTGCTGCATTTTTACATGGGTTGGCGAATTTTTCAGGTCTCTATTTCGATGGCTTATGAATCATTTAGACTTGTGACATGCCCAGATATATCTGAAACCAAGACAATTTGGCAAGAAATAAATAAAATAAACAAGAAAGAGTTTCAATGATAAAAAGCAGTTTTTCTTTGCATCACAGTTGGTTTCCCAGAAAGAATAGGGGATGCATATAGAATGAGGGCATTTGTGCAGATTTTATGCTGGAAAACAAAGAACATTATGTATCTTGTGTATTACAGGCAGGCTAAAACACAAAACTCATAATTACATACCAAATAGCACTGGACACAACCACCTCCGTTGGCTTTTTCCTAGGCATTTAGTGCATCAGTTTATCTTGGTTCTGAATGTTCTGTCTGTGTGAACATTTAGCTTTTTCTTCTTAGATCAGTTAGGTAAATATTTAAAAGTAAAACAAAAAATAAAACTGTCCTTCTTAGGTACAATGCAGGCTCTTGCTTTTAAGTAATTTGAGATATTACTTATTGGGATTTTGAACAATAAAACAAAATGTAACGTGTAAAATTAAAAATAACGAACCAGTGAGAGAGAAAATCCTAATGTAGACTTTAACCAAGGTATTAAAACAAAATAATTGAAGCTGTAGTTCAAATTTCAAACTTGATTTATGTTATATATAATATATATATACACACACACACATATATATTCACATAAATATACCATCTCCCATCTGTTAATTATATCTGTGTGTACTGTGTGTGTATATGTTTACTCTGTTATTCATTAATTTTATCTGTATATATAACTTTTCATTCCTTCCAGATTAGAAAATTATATATCACATTATAGTTCACTGGAAATGCCTGTAAAGAGGTGATGTCATTCTCAAGGAGTGCTGATTATTGACTGAAAAATATGGAAAACTTTCTTCTTTAAACTAGTGACTTAATTTTGTCAGATGCTAATTAAAAGATACATTATATTTTCAAGTAACTGAAAACTGTTGAATGATAGTTGTGAAAACTATCTGCAACCTGCTGTTTTGTAGAATTCACCTCTGTAAAATATGTCTCTATTTCTATAGCATTTGGATGTGACTTTTGAATACCTTCTATACGACCAAAATGACATGCTGGATAGTCAGGAGTCAGATTCTGTGTCAGTAAGATGTACAACTTTGGCAAAGCCACATAAAATCATAAAATATAAATTTTTAATAATATCAACCACTTTATGAATAACTTTCTTTCAATATTCAGCATTATTTACCAAGTGAAACCACAGTCTTGTGTTTGTCCATTTCTTCAGGCAAATGTGTATTATGACATATTTACAATATTCTGTGTTTCTATCAACACTGAGTCAAGATTTGGTCCAAATGGCTGTCTTTCACTGTAAATCAAACTGCCCGTGTGTTGCCACTGAAGGGCAACCTCTTCTCTTTACAAAGCACATGTGACCTTTCTGCATATACAGTTTACATCACATTAGTATAGTTCCAGTCTTTATCATGACTGACAAAGCCACACAAAACAATGTTTACGTTTTTGCATGGGTTTTTAATCATGAAAAAAAATATATCATCAAGCATTCCTTCCCTATATGTGCACCCTCCATTGGGAGACAACTGCTTCGCACTGCAAATCAGTGGTTTCTCTCAAATGTAGTGTAAAATATCTACTCAGGGATATGTGATGGTAACCGTTCTTCTGTATTTTATGCATGTATAGTATGCAATAGCCACTGAAATTGTCTTATAAAGACTCTTTCTATTTTCTCATCAAACTTATTATCCTCAATGAGACACTTAAGTAGTATTGGTCAGTCTTTCCTCTACTGGAAAATATGATTTTTTGCTCGCTTTTGAAGGCCTTGGCTCTTTCAAGAGAAATGATTTTTCTTTAATTTAAATTTTCAAAATGTTCTATGACTTTATTCTTATCTTTAATAAAACTTTATGATGTCTGGAACTAGAAGAAAATAAAATTCTGATCTAATAAAATTGAGTTTCCTTTGTCTTTAGATCTCCATTTTGCCACATTATAAGCACATTTTGGACTGCTAGGCAAAGTTGTCACACTTACAAATTCAATTGTCCCAGCATATATGGATTCACAATCGATATTTATGCCATAGTCCACTTTATTAACAACATGTATGATGTCATTCTGAGTTTAATATCTATTTTAAGAGTTTTATTAGTCATTTTTGTTTCACCAAACTAAATACTGATTACTGTACGTCAGGGATGTATTCACTTTCTGTTGCTGAATAACAAATTGTCATGAATTTAAAGGCTTAAAACGATACTCATTTGTCATCTCCCGGTTCTGTAAGTCCAGATTTCCCAGTGGACTTGGCTGTACTCTCTGCTTAGGATCTTGCAAGGTTGAAATAAAGAAGTCAACTTGGCTAGGCTTTTATGCAGGGGCTCTGGAGAAGAATCTGCTTCCAGTCTCACTCAGGTTGTTTGCTGAATTGAGTTGCTTGTGGTTGTAGGACTGAGGTCCTGTCTCTTTGGTAGCCAGTAGCCTCAGTGTTCCTGAAGGCTGCCCACATGCCTTCTATGTGGCACCTTCATCTTCAACACCAGCAAGAACAGGTCCAATCCTTCTTATGTTGTCTATCTCTTTGACTCCCACTTTTGCCATCACTGAGAAAAGCTTTCTGCTTCTAAACTGTTATGTGAATAGGTAGAGTTTACCCAAATAACCTCTCTATTTTAAGATAAATTGTACCATATAAAATAATTATGGGAGAAATGTCATAAATCCATAGATGATGAAGATTAAAGTGGGACATTTTGGGGGATCATTTAAAAGTTAGGCTGATAATAGCCATACAGCACAAACTAATATGAATAAAAATATAAATATTTTAAAAATCAGCAACTAATAAACATGGCCTGGAAATGTTGGCAAAACCCAAGTGAGTTGTACTTTCTGAACATAAGCAGAGATAAATGACTAACGCAGTCTTTGTAACAAATGTGCAATATGTAAGATCCTAATATTTCAACCTTGATAGTATTTCTGCAAAAGTCCTCATGATTCTTACATTTAAAAATTAGGAAATTTTTGTGAACAAATTTTTGGTTTTGTTTTTCAAAACAACTAAACCTCTTATGTAGTACCTGATAGACCATAAAGATCCACTATTGGTCTCCCTGAGAGAAGCTGAGCCAAATATTCATACTCCTGATTTCTTCTTGTTTTGTGTATCTGCCTTGGGTGATCTCATTGGCTCACATGACTTTAATTTTTATCTATCAAGTGATATTTTTAAACATTATATAGCACATGAAATGATATACCAAATCTACTGCTTCATCTC
The DNA here is from genome assembly GCF_047675955.1 of Chlorocebus sabaeus. NCBI lineage: Eukaryota > Metazoa > Chordata > Mammalia > Primates > Cercopithecidae > Chlorocebus > Chlorocebus sabaeus. Next base: position 84,027,796 of record NC_132916.1, read on the forward strand.
CAATCTCAAGTTAGAAAAGAATATTTTCATTTTCCTACTGGAGTTCCAGAAGACTCTGATGCCTAATGATTATGAACTAATCATCAATGCCAACCCTAATGTCTACTCCTACTTCTGATAGTGAATTAAAATTCATATTTCAAATTATCTTGAAATATGCTTGGCTGACCCTATATGATAACTCTGAGTAAAATTTTATGCTAGAAACTGTTTCTTATTTATTGGTTTTTAATCTATGCTTTCCAAATAATTTTTAAAGATTTTTTTATCTTGTAAAGATTGATTAACTATAATCAAAAAAGTAAGCACTTCACCTCACCATAGCACAAAAGAACCTCACCACGGTCAACAGTCTATGCTCTACGTTTTTTGTCAGAAGGAAGTGACAAACTTGTGTAAAGTTAGCTATCTCACTTAAAGATCAAATGTAGGTACCTTGTCAATCTACATATGAAAGGTACAACTAAATATAGATGGAAGATTTAATATTTTCTTCCCATCTATGTGACATCTGTCATTGGTGTCTGACTTTTTTTTGTGTTTGTTTGTTTGTCTGTTTGCCAGAGTTTAGCTGTTGTTGCCCAGGCTGAAGTGAAACGGCTGAAGTGCAACGGCACCATCTCGGCTCACCGCAACCTCTGGCTCCTGGGTTCAAGTAATTCTCCTGCCTCAGCATCCTGAGTAGCTGGGATTACAGACACACGCCACCATGCCAGGCTAATTTTGTATTTTTAGTAGAGATGAGATTTCTCCGTGTTGGTTAGGCTGGTTTCAAACTCCCAACCTCAGGATCTGCCTGCCTCAGCCTCCCAAAGTGCTGGGATTACAGGTGTGAGCCACCGTGCCCAGCCCAGCACACCATTCTTACACATGCTGACCTCACAGCTACAGTCACAAGCATTTTTCACTCTGCCAGAGGGCTTTCCCTGATCACTAAAACCTTTATGACCTGCATACGGGGAAACAAGAAGTACCAAGAAATTCATGTTCCCGTGGGCAATGTTCAACTCATGACTAAGAAGAGTTGGTGTACAGTTGTCAGTTCTCCTGTCCCTTCAGTTGAGATGGCGCTGAAGTATAACCTACACTTCGCCTTGGAGGTCCCCAGTTGAATTGAATATTGCACTCAGGAATAACTGGCTCAATAAGACATTCCTTAGGAAATTCCTTCTCATCCCTATTTACTAGGAAGTAAAATGTTACTTCCTAGCTTTCTTACTGTTGCTTTCTGGGATCACTTCCCCAGAAGACTTTTGCTTACATGCTGGTCTCAGTGTCTGCCTCTGAGGAAGCACAACATAAGACAATGGCCCGTGAGTCACTTTGCGTTCACCCTGGGGACATGCTCCAAACTTTAGAGACCACTTTTCTATCACATAAAGTCTGTATATCCTAGACTATAGCACAAAAGAACCTCATAATCTGGCCCTTTCCTTGCTCCAAACTTTAGAGACCACTTTTCTATCACATAAAGTCTGTATATCCTAGACTATAGCACAAAAGAACCTCATAATTTGGCCCTTTCCTTCTACCTGTTATTCTTTACCACCCTCTCTTCTCACCTACAGTGAGGTCGTACTGAATATCAGGAAGTAGTGACTTGTATAAAGGAATTGCTACAGACACAAAATGCCCCATATTTATTCATCAAAGAAACACCTGCATTAGATTCCTCATATCCAGACTGAATAATATACACAGGTGTTACCAGAATTCATAAAATTATTTTAATCACCCTAGACTCATATGTTTTATAGATTATCATATGAAGGAAAGAATGTTCATCCTACCCCTTCCTAAATGCATTGCATGGTTTGTACCAAAAAGTTACAGTGTCTCCAGAACAAAGCTAAATATAGGGTCTGAACTTGCTGACCAATTATCATGACAAAATCTTACGTAACCACAACATAACCAAATTGTTGAGACGTTCATTTAAAAAAGCAGAGTTAGCAGCTAAATGGAAGCATCCATCAACAAATTCATTTTCAAGTTGTGTGCAAAACCAAATTTAGTTTAAAGAATAACCCAGTTTTGTTTTACAATGTACATCAAAAGGCAACAATAAACGTTTTAGGAAACAATGTGTATTATGTAAAAGATCAAAATAAATTTTACTGTTTTGACCTTTTGGATGTTTCTTCTACACAATTTCATTCCTCTTGCTTTCCTCTATTTCAGCTTCAGGTAAGGGTAACAGAAAATGAATCACCAAAATATAAAACATGCAAACACTTTAGAGGTACGGTTACTGCAAAGCTTGATAGAGCCATAATCTTTCACAAATTAAATTCTAAAGATTAAAAATAACTCAACACTGAAAAAAAGTTAGAAAGAGAGAGGAAAGATATACCCTCAGGGAGCTTTAAGAATCTGCTTCTATTGTGTTATAATAACCTGATTTCCTTATGCATGTTACCTTTCCTTACTTTTAGCCTCTGAGATTCCTGACTTTTAGACAAAACAAGTTAATAATGACAAATAAAAACAAATGTGTTCACAGAAGTTGTTTGTTTATTTTTTTCCCCAAAGTCTGCCATGAGGAAAGGCCAAAGCATTGTCATCCAGGTGTCGGTTTGGAATCTTTAGACTCACCTGTCTTTCAAAAAAACAACAAAATACATTTCTATCAAAAGTCATTGCTGCCAAAGTAAATTCACTTCAGGCAGTAGGTATTTCAATAGATAATAAACTGGATGGATTAGATGCCAGAGTTGCTATGTTAGTAAGCCCAGATGGAAATACAGATCAAAACATAGAATGGCTAGAAGGCATGGTAAAAAATACAGGCAGAGGAGGTCTCTGCCTGCTTCTTTTGCAAAGCCATCAAAGACATAAAGGTCTTTGAGCTTCGGAGGGAAAACCTAGGCAGAAAAAAAAAAAAAAAAAAAGATTTATTACAGCAGGCACTGTCTACATTATTTTTTCCTTAGACTGCCATTTTCATAGAACCTAAATTCAGGTAGGGGCAAAATACTATATTTTAAATTAAATTGTGAGCCAAAGAACACCTCATCAGGTAAAATGAACATAAAAATATATCTCTTAATTATTGTCTTCAATTTTCACTTTAACACAACTTTTAGTTTTTTTAGATATTGTTCATTTGTCTTTCTTTACCTTCAATATTCTTTGAAGAAAGATGTTACCGAACAGTAAAAATGTCCCTCCATCAGGGAACAGAAGAGAAGAATAAAGCAAATTACAATATTCAAAAGATGAAATAAAAATACTACAGACTCAGAAAAATACAGTCACATAAATACCCACTAAGCCGATAGCGATGGACTGCATTAACATGTTGTCTTTCTTCAGCATCATAAATAAAGCATATTGCTCTAATGGATTGAAAACAAAAATGTAATTCTATTTATTGAATATTCTGATGGTCAGCTAATATTTGCCACTGTAATCCCCTGACTAGCTAAGAGAAAGCCAGATAACAGGTTCCTCTTAGATGAAAACAATGGCTTTATTATCTTTGTTGTCTCTTGCATTGTGACAGCAGATCCCAGCAGATGTTTCTGTGTGTGTGTTGTTATGCACAGCACAGACTTCTGTATAAACTGTAGAATCAAGCATTCTATACTGGCATTGATGTTTTTCTTTTTACTCCTTGATTGAAATGTTATTATTATTATGCTCACTTAGTATTTATTGAGCACCCACATGAGTGCATTGCACAGCTGCATAATACAAAAAGACAGCCCCAATGCTACACAGACATTTGATTTTTTAAAAAGTAACAACACTCCCTTTACTCACATTAAATTGGTTATTACCTACTGAATGTTTTGTTTTAGTTTTGCATGATTACCTGTTTTACAAAATCGGATCAATTTTTAATGACTCCGTTAAATTGCAACGTCTCCATTCAGAAAACGGACCAAATAAAATCCGCTCTTGAGGTAGTTAAAAAGCATGAAAATAAGACTTGGCAGAATGCTCAGTCATTTCTGTAAGTATGATTACAGACAGAAATAAGAAAGAGGCATGCAGTTAAAATCCAGATGTTAGAATTTTTATGAAAATGATTTTCTTCCCAGGGCAACATATTTTTCAGGTAAAAAGCAAAAATCACAGCAAAAGACAAACGTCCCCATGAATGTTCTCAGAGAACCACTTGCCGTATAAGCGCAAAAGGCATATTGTATATCTGAATTGACACTTGGCCCTGGAAACAACCTAGCATGTACAAATTCAGAAACTTCCCCTTGCAGGCAAGGATTGAAAATTAATACTATGTATTAAAAGGTGAAGCTTTCAGACAATTTTAGATTAGCCATCATGAGTGAAATTGACACACTCACCAACACTTTTGACTTCCAGGCACATTCCAATCTTTGCAGAAGTTGCATATTCTTGTATCTTCAAAAGTTTAGGCTGGAGGGTCTTTATATGTACAGGCAGTGTGTAAAATGTGACATGAAACACTCTTGTACTAATAATTAGAAGGTAAACGTGACCAAAATTTCTGGTTTGGTATTTAAAAATATTTGTGATGGTTACTTTTAGGCATCAATTTTACTGGATTAAGACATACCTAAAGAAGTTAGAAAAGCATAAATTCTGTGTGTGTCTGAGTGTTTTCACATGAAATTGGATTCAGTCTGTGGACTGAATGAAAAGGATCTACCTTCAATGTGGGCAGGAACCATCCAATCAGCTGGGAGCTGGGATAAAACAAAAAGGATTTCCTTTCTCTCCTGGAGCTGGGACACACTCTTCTCCTACCCTTGGACATCAGGACCCTAGGCTCTCTGGTCTTGGGACTCCGGATTTATATCTTGGGTTTACAGGCCTCCCAGCTTCAATGGAGAACTGTACCATCAGCTTCCATGTTTCTGAGGTTTTCAAACTTTGACTGAGCCACACTATAGGCACCCTAGGGTCTTCAGTTTGCAGATAGTTTGTCATGGGATTTCTTTTTTTTCTTTTTTCTTTTTTTTTTTTTTTTTTTTTTTTTGAGACGGAGTCTCGCTCTGTCGCCCAGGCTGGAGTGCAGTGGCCGGATCTCAGCTCACTGCAAGCTCCGCCTCCCGGCTTTACGCCGTTCTCCTGCCTCAGCCTCCCAAGTAGCTGGGACTATAGGCTCCCGCCACCTCGCCCGGCTAGTTTTTTTGTATTTTTTAGTAGAGACGGGGTTTCACCGTGTTAGCCAGGATGGTCTCGATATCCTGACCTCGTGATCCGCCCGTCTCGGCCTCCCAAAGTGCTGGGATTACAGGCTTGAGCCACCGCTCCCTGCCTGTCATGGGATTTCTTAGCCACCATAATTTCATGAGCCAACTGCCCAAATAAATCTCTCGTATGTGTATATGTATATGTGTATGTGTATATGTATATGTATACCTGTGTCTGCATCTATATCTGTATCTAGATCCTATTGGCTCTGTCTCTCTAGAAAATCCTAAATAATAGGTTTTATTTTATTATATATATGTATATGTACATATGTGTGTGTGTGTGTGTATATATATGTGTGTTATATATATGAATGACTGTGTCTTGTTGTGTCACTCAGGCTGAAGTGCAGTGGTACAATCACAGCTCACTGTAGCCTTGACCTCCTGAGCTCAGGAGATCCTCCCACCTCAGCCCCCTGAGTAGCTGGGACTCCAGGTGTGTACCACCTGGATGGCTACTTTTTGTATTTTTTGTAGGGATGGGGTTTTGCCATGTTTCCCAGACTGTATTGAACTCCTGGACCCAAGAGGTCTGCCATCCTCAGCCTCCCAAAATGCTGGGATTACAGGCCTGAGCCACCATCCTAGACCTGAATTATTTTAAATGCCTTAAAAAATGTTCACATTATTTAACCCAAAGACATAACAACATTTGACAATTAAAAATTTATTCAATTTTCTCGACAATATTTGTTAAATACTACATGGCTGGTACTGTGCTAATTGCTAAATAGTCAATGGTAAAAATAAATCATTTTTAAAATGTTGTCTTTACCTTCGTAGAGGTTATAATCTAGTAAAAAAAAGGCAAATTTGTAAAATTATACACATATACACAGAATTGCAAGTACTGATAAAAGCAAGGAAGGAAAGATATAAGACCTTATGAGAGCCTAACATTATGAGCTGTATCCAATTTAGATTAGCATCTAGGGACCTCTCCAAGACAGAGTTTCCCCAGGCTCCACCTACAACCTGCTCTTCTTTCAGATGCTGTGTTCAACTCCTCCCATAATGATCCTTCTTTGACCTTACTAAGATTAAGTTGATGGTCCTTTCTACTTTTATCCCAATCTATCACTCCCTTTTTCTTCATTTCCTAATTATCCTGCTTATATTTCACGGTGAGTTACTTCAAAATACCTCTGGCTAACACCCTAAATCCTCATTCCTCTATCTTCTTGTTGCTCCCACCTGTCAAACTACTGGGGAGAACTGCTTCCCACTCATCCTGTCTGCTCCTGAGCTTCGAGTGCTACTGGAAGAAGATCTACTGCAGAGTGGTCCCTGACTCACAAAACTTAAAAGAGTCCTTAAAATCACCTGCTTGTCCTATTGCATTTTGAACCTTCTCCTCTAATCCCGGAGTTTCCTCTGCCCTTCTGCCACTCATAGTCAGTTCATCTGCTACTTCAAAAAGAAAACCATCACATTAAACTTTTTTTCTTCCCAACACTAAAAATGCAACCTGCACAATCGCATCCATCTTTTATTCTTATCACTTATTGCTACAAAAGAGTTTTTTTCCTACTTAAGCCTAGTTCCTCTCTCAATTTCTTGAGAAACATAAGTATTGAACTTTCCCCTCTTGATATTTCACCTCTCTTTCAAATAGATGTTTTTCCCTCACTAAAAAAAAAAAAAAAAAAAAAAAAAAAAAAAAAATTAGGAAAAATGTCCCGATCTGATTGTACATTTCTCTACTTATAAATTGTTGCTCTGATTCCCTTTAGAACTGATCTCATGAAGAGTTCTCATGTTTAGAATCTCCAATTCCATAATTCCCATGGCCTCAGATAATATTCTCTCCTCCATGGGCTTCCACAGAACTTTATATTCCTTACTTTCCTCTCAACTCTCTGGTATCCTTTTTCTGTCTTCTTTGGAGATTCTTTATTCTCCCTAGCCATTAGACATTGGTGCTTCCCAATACTCAGTCAGACGCTCATCTCCTCATTCTACACTGTGTCCCAATGCAATCTCATCCATTATTTGTCTCCTATAGACATGTATCTCCTAGATTTTTATCACTGTTCAATATTCTCCACATGGTTATGTAAAAGGCACTTCATATTCATATTTTCAAAAACCCTAAAATGTAACTCATGATCTTTCCCTCCCACTTCTAAAACATCTTGGTCCACCTCTAATGTTTCCTTTCATGTGGAGTGGCACTCTTATTCATCTAGTTGCCCATATTAGTTCTCCAGAGAGATAGAACCAATAGTGTGCAAGGATGGATGGATTGATATATTGATAGATTAGATAGATAGATAGATAGATAGATAGATAGATAGATAGATAGATAGATAGGATCTATTATGGGGAGTGGCTCCTACAATTATGGAAGCTGAGAAATTTCACAATATGCCATCTGTAAGCTGGAGAACACAAAATCTAGTAGCATGGCCTGGTCCAAGTACAGAAGCCTCAGAACAAGGGAAGCCAATTTTGTAAATCTCAGTCGAAGTCAAAGCCTTCAAAATATGGTAGGCTACTTGAGCAAAAGTCCTGGAGTACAAAGGGCAAAGAATTTGAGCTCTTATGTTCAAGAGCAGGAGAAGAAGAGCTTCTCAGCTCCAGAAGAAGAGAGGTAATTTGCCTTTCCTTTGTCTCTCTCTCTCTCTCTTTTTTCTTTTCTTTCTTTTTTTTTTTTGGAGACAGGATCTTGCTATGTTGCCTGGGCTGGATTGCAGCGGCTATTCACAGGCTTGATCCCACAACTGATCAGCAGGGAAGTTTTGACTTGCTTTGTTTCTGTCCTGGGTTGATTCACTCCTCCTTAGGCAACCTGGTGGTTCCCCGCTCTTGGGAGGTCAACATATTAATGCAGAACATAGTGTGGACCCCCAACTGGCATAGCACACTACAGCCCAGAAGTCCTGGACACAAGCCATCCTCCTGCCTCCAGAGTAGCTGAGACTACAAGCACGCACCACCATGCCCAGCTCCTCCATCTTTCTGTTCTATTGGGCCCATCAGCCAATTGAATGATGCCCACTTGCCTTGGATGAGGGCAGATCTTCTTTACTCAGTCCACTTATTCAAATACCAGTCTCTTCCAGAAACACCCTCACATCCATAACATAGGAATAATGCTTTACAAGCTATCTGGGGCTCCCTTAATCTAGTCGAGTTGACAACTAAAATTAAGCATCCCATTGCCCAAGCCAGAAACCTATGAATGATTTTGACTTGCAGGCTTGCTTCTCAAATCTAATCTGTCACCTAATCTGCCATTTAATCTTTTCAGTATTACTTACATATGTTTACTTTTCCCCAGCTCTCCCATTACCATCCTAGTTCAAAGCATCATCATTTCTCACTTCAACGACTTCAACAAGCTTGTAGCTGTTCAGTAGCGACCTCCTCATTGAAGCAGAATTATATTCTTGAAATGCAAATTTCTTCATGTCATGTCCCCACTAGAAACACTTTAAGGGGTTTTCTAGCTTCTTGGGTAAAGAAAACTGCTTAATATGTCCTGGATGATTCTACATTGATAAACTCTGTCTACTTCTCAGATTCCATCTTATGTTATGCTTCTCCACTCTCCTCTCTATGGTCCAGTCATCCTTGACCTTGTTCCAGCCCCACACATGAGATATTTTTTAATCTTGTTATGTGCTTCTCTGAACACTCAGTTCTGTCAGACTATAATTTGAGTGACCCTTTTGACGGTGAGACTCTTTTGAGAGTGAAATTGCCCTCTATTAAAAATAATACAGGGACAACAGAGATAAACGAGAGTGACTGTGCCTCAGTTTCAATCAAAGCATTAATATAATAGTGATTAAGGTACAATAGTGATTATCAAAATGATTCACCATCACTACCACCACTTCAATGCCACTCATGACATTTAATGACTCACCCATATAGCACGCCTACAACATTCTATATTTGGAGCTGCCATATTCACCGTGATTCTTCCCAGATTTCCAACTCCATGATTTCTTCATCTGTAGATTCTAGTGGAGCTTGGTCCATGCATTTATGTATTTTATTATATTGTATTTAACATGAATTATGTTACAATTATTTCTCCCTTACATTACAATTGAAGTATTTTTAAAATTATTTTTCAATTATGTGCAAGATAGTGTTACAGTCTGAATATTTGTGTCTCCCCAAAATTCATACTTTGAAACCTATTCCCCAGTGTGACAATATTGCAGCTGGGGTTTGGGGAGGTCTTTAGGTCTTAAGGGCTCCACCCACCTGAATGGGACTAGCACCCTTATAAAAGATAACCCAGAGAGCTAGCTAGTCCCTTTCCACTATGTGAGGAGGCAACAGAATATGGGCCCTGACCAGAAATTGCATCTGCTGGCACCTTGATCTTAGACTTTCCACCCTCCGGAACTGCAAGCAATAAGCTTATGTTGCTTATAAATCACGTAGTCTGATATATTTTGCTAATATATTTTGCTCAGCCTCCGCATGCTAGACCATGTTCTTGGTACACAAGTCTGCACAATTCCCTGCTAAAACAGCTCTAATCTACTTGTAGTGTCTGAGTTGGTAGGTACAGCTTTTTGGGGAAGGGCAATCAGGATGAAGATGGAGTTTAATAACATGCAATCAAGTGTTATTATACGCACATATGAGGTCTATTCCAGCATAAAAGGTGCCTCCAGGGATGTGAAGGGGTGTGAGGCAGCTCTGAACCAGGCGTGCCAACGTGTCCTTCCACACTGCAATGTGCCAGTGAGAAACTTCATGGAGTCTAAGACTTCGAAATACAAATTTGGCCTTCCAAGCCATTGTAAGGTTCTGTTAACGTAAGGTAACAGAACTTATTTTATTTCTTTGTTAGCTTGATTCATTACTTTTAAATATTTACACGTATGGTTTGCAGTTTTCAATTTTTGCTCTTGCCCAGGGCTGCACAAATGTTAGGTGTGGACCGAGTCCACAGGTTTTGTCAAGCGGCCTTCTTCATACAGGTGACCTTTCACTTTAGGCCTAAGGTAATGACAGCTCCTTTTAACAGCACTTCCCGTATTGATCTTCCTGTATCCCACCCATACCTTTGCAAATCATCCATAAATTAAACTCTTCTTAATTAACCAGTATGAGTACAACATCTATTTCCTGCCAGGACCCTCATAGTCATGAAGCCCAGAAGTCAAATATTGAAAGCATGATAAGGCCACATGATTACAAGGCAGTAATTTGAACTTAGGTGCAAACTCTGTATAAAATATAAATGTGTATTGATGTTTAGTGATGTAATATACATCGGCTAACTAGTTGCTTGAGCAGAGAAACCAAGTTCTAGAACATTTGTAGCTATAGTAGCACCAGATACACACCCATTTTTAAAATACACCTTGTATTTTTTACTTTTTTTTCTATTCAGTCCGTGCTATTTCTGTTTTATCTGCTGGAATTTGTTGCACAAATTGCTATTTCTCTCCTGAAGGGATGAGGCACACAGAACTTCTTGGGAACACCCAGTCTACCAAATCAAAGACTACCCTTAATGTCTCCATGCTCCTCAGGTACCATGCACAACCATGCCCAGGTACCATTCCCCCAGGGCAAATTCTCTAATCCTTCATGACTGGGGGAAAAAAATAATCTACTTTTCTTTCCAAGTAGGACCTGGGAGATCAGAAAATAACACCAGGGCTTGTTTTTGCATTGACTTGTTTTTGCCTTTACTAAAATACATGTATATGCGTATAGAAATAAACAAGTCTGTTAGAATATTAAAAAAATCTCAAAAGCACTTTATTTGAGTAGCCTCAATATATATTACCTTTGTTTTCTATTGCATTTTTAAATGTTTTCTGTAATTAAAAGTTACCTTTATTTTCTATTGCATTTTTAAGGTTTCCTATAATTAAGAGTCATTGTAAGAACCATATATATTCATAATTCAATAAATTGTTTTAGAGTAAAACTTCCGATTCTGGAACTTCTTAGTGAGCATCCCAGAGATAATATAGAGATAAGTGAAAGAGACAGACTAAGAAGCCCAAAGAGCCTAAAAAAGATAGACAACCTGGTTCTGTTAATTTGACTAGAGAAAATTAGAAAATACTACTAGAGTTTTCAACAATCTATTAGACCAGGTCATGAGCCTACAACAGCTATTTCAAATTATACATGTAAGAAAACTTAGGAAATTTGTCAAGTATTATCAGGATAATGGGGGCTTCAGAAATATTCCAAAGTATTGGTCCTTAATTAGTTCACTACACTACACAAATATTCACTGACGTCCACTAAGCACCAGACATTGTCTATGGTGCTGTAGATACAGCAATGGAGAGGTAAGTCAAGAATTCTGCTGTCTTAGAATTTGTATAATTAGAGGTAAGATATTAAACAAGTAAGCCAAGAAATGACCGAAATAAGTTTATATAGTAATATGTGTTGTTAAGGCAAAAAATATTAAAGTATAACAGAAGATAAAAAAAAAAAAAGAAAAAGCTGCTATCAATCACGTGGTCAGCAAGTCCTCTTTAAGGAGGTGACATAATGCTAAGCCTTGAATGATTTCTTCCAGTTAAAGGAACCATTAATTCCCATTTTCTAAAAGGAAAACCAATTTGCCTTTCAATTTAGGTGCAAACTCTGTGTAAAATATAAATGTGTATTGCTGTTTAATTGTGTAATATACATAGGCTAACTAGTTGCTTGAGCTGGCCACCAAAATGACAGGGAACATGAAAGTCAGATGAGATGAGTTCTGGGACTAACTCAGATATGCTTTCGGAGGCCTTATATAGAGTTCAGAAATCTCAAGTCTCTAGCCAAATGTCAAAGATTTAACAAAGGGTAATAGAAAAGATAACCTGAAAGCAGTAAGTCACTACCAAGAGCACCTTTTATGCATGATCTTCATCAGCAGGAAAAGGACCAATGCATGTGCTGTAGATCCACATAGATAGAAGTGGGGAAAAGGAGGTCGCATTGCATGTATTTATGTCTGCAGTTTCAGAATGGGACAGAGTTTTAGTACTTCATCTTGGTTGCACAAGTTGTTTGATTGGATGTAATTGTTATCTACCAGTGTGGTTAATGGTTTGGATAGAAATATGACAGATGACAGATTCTACAAGGGCACTGAATGGGTAACACGCAATAAAGTGTGCCTGACTGACTTACGGATGTTATTGTCCCAGGACTTGATTTATTTCCAGCATTATGTTCAACCCACATGCACGAATATGTGAAATGGATCAATTAGCTATTTCATAAAGATTTTCCTTTTATTCAGGGCTGTGAATCAGATCACTACTCCTTTACAGATTTTCCCAAGAGCTACATTTGAATTGAAGAAGAGTCATTTTAAGAGACTCATAACTCCTTCACACTTACAGCTTTAGATGAAATGATAAAGGAGAGGCACAGTTTACTATTTTCTTCCCATTTTGCTTTGGTGCTCTTTTATTTTCACTTTATAACTGTAGGCAAGACTTGATCGATGGGCATAATAAAGGATTTGAGTAGTTTAAGAAAATAAGGCAAGCTAATAGGAATAAAACAAACCATTTTTCATAAGTCTTGAAATAGATTTAGGATGCTACTCCAATGGCCCCATGAGCATGGACAGTTTCTTTGCAATTGGTTCTAGATGAATGGACTGTTCTGCTTACTAAGAAAGTATTTATAAAGATACAGTGAATTTTGGCCAGGCACTGTGGCTTACGTCTGTAATCTCAGCACTTTGGGAGGCCGAGTCAGGTGGATCACCTGAGGTCAGGAGTTCGAGACCAGCCTGGCCAACATGGTGAAATCCAATCTCTACTAAAATTACAAACCTACCCGGGCATGGTGGTGCATGCCTGTAATCCCAGCTACTCAGGAGGTGGAGGCAGGAGAATCGCTTGAACCCGGGAGGCAAAGCTTCGGTGAACCAAGATCGCACTACTGCACGCCAGCCTGGGTGACAGAGTGGGACTGCGTCTCAAAAAAAAAAAAAAAAGAAAAAAAAGGATACAGTGAATTTCACGCATTGATACATCACCGTTTTTGACAGGCATATCTAACATGTATTTTATTTTATTTAAAGATAGACAAATTTGAAAAAGACTAATTATTTCCTACATTATCACTTGATTACACAATATTAGTGGTCTACTTTAAGTGACAAGAAATTTTATTGAAGAAATACTGCCACTTGGAAATGCCAGTTTAAAATCAAATAAAATCATATAAGATTATGACATTAAATATTAAAAAGGAGTGTTCCTGGAGTTATTTTTAAAGCAATTATAATTTATGTAAAGGTATGAAACAACAACAAATATATGTATTTAGGTATATGATATATTATATATATGAGATATATATATGTGTGTGTGTATATAGCATTCTTGGATTTCAGGGACCACTAGTGTCCCTAGAAAACCCATGACAAACAATGACCATAAAAACTTGCAACACAGGCTAGGCACAATGGCTCACGCTTGTAATCCCAGCACTTTGGGGGGGCAGAGGCGGGAGAATCACAAGGTCAGGAGATTGAGACCATCCTGGCTAACACGGTGAAATCCCGTCTCTACTAAAAATACAAAAAATTAGCCTGGCGTGGTGGCGGGCGCCTGTAGTCCCAGCTACTCAGGTGGCTGAGGCAGGAGAATGGCGTGAACCCGGGAGGCAGAGCTTGTAGTGAGCTGAGACCACGCCACTGCACTCCTGCCTGGGTGGCAGAGCGAGACTCTGTCTCCAAAAAAAAAAAAAAAGAAAGAAAAGAAAAAATTGCAACACGTGAGCAATAATGAAATGATTAGCTTCTCTTCTCCCAGCACTGAAGATTATGTGAGTCTCCAAAAATCAACAGGGAACTTGATATACTCCTGGCTGTATTTAAATTGGGACATACATAGTCTGGTTCCAGGGCTGGTCCCACTAATAGATTGCAGCACTATTCACAATAGTCAAGATTTGTAGGCAATCTAAGGGTCCATCAATAGATAAATGGATAAAGAAAATGTGGTACATATACAAAATGGAATCTTATTCAGCCATAAAAAGGAATGAGAGCTTGTTATTTGCAACAGATATGGATGGAACCAGAGGACATTATGTTAAGCTGCATAAGCCAGGCATGGAAAGGCAAATCGTATGTTCTCACTTATTTGTGGGAGTTAGGATTTAAAATAATTAAACTCATGGATGTAGAAATGACTTATCAGAGGCTGGGAAGGGTGCTTTCGGGGGGGAATGAGAATGATTAATGCATACAAAAATATATGGGATGAATAATATCTAGTATCTGATAGTAAAACAGGCTGATTACAGTCAACAAAACTTTATTACACATTTAAAAATAAGAATATAATTGAAATGTTTGTAACATACACACAAAAATAAGTGCTTGAAGTGGTGGTTACCCCATTTACTGTGATGTGATTATTTTGCGTTGTATGCCTGTATCCAAATATCTTATGTACCTCACAAATATATGCACCTACTATGTACCCACAAAAATTAAAAAATAAAAGAATGTATTATTTGGCGCATGCCATTTAATCTCTCTATGCCATAGTTTTCCTCATATGTAAAACAAAATTGTTGGAGTAGATGATGTTCAAGGTTCCTTTCATTTTATATTGTAATGTAGTATTGCTGTTTACTCCTATAGAGCTCGCATGTAAAATCTAGAGAATGTGACTCTTAGCTTAAAGATTGTTGTGCTTAGAAGTAATGATACCTGTATTAGTCTGCTAGAGTGGCCATAACAAAATACCACAGACTGGGTGACTTAAACAACAGACATTTATGTCTTTGGCATAACAAAATACCACAGACTGAGTGGCTAAAATGACAGACATTTATGTCTTACCATTCTGAAGGCTGAAAGTTCAAGATTAAGGCGTCAGCAGGTTTGGTTTCTTGGAACCTCTCTCCTTGGCTCGCAGGTGGCCATTTTCTCATTGTGTCCTTGCATGATATTTTCTCTTGCATACACACATCCCTACTGTCTCTCTCATTGTAAGGGCACAAGTAATATCTTCCTTAAAGGCCCTATCTTTGAATACAAATATTGGGGGTTATTGCTTCAACATGTAAATTTTGGGTGACACAATTCAATTCATAGCAATATCCTAACAACAGTGATGAATAAAAGGACCAAATGTGTAAGAGCTTTATACCAAATGTACGCAACATATCAGAGACACCAAAAATATGTTTTATAATTCTGTACTTATGTGTGTATACATACATACACATTTGTGTACATATTTTCATTTATTTTTGGAATCGTTACCTTACTAACTGATCATTCTAGGATTCTTGAGATATTGTCTTTTTAATGGATTCCGCATATGGTTTTGAATTTTATAGGTTCTAATTTTAAAGTATAAAAAATATAAAAATAAAATAAACCCAAAATCCCATAATAGATAATTTAATCCTAAAATTAGACCTTCATTTGCATGCCAGTTAATGATAATGGGAGAAACTTAGCTCTGTGATGTTTTCAGTGAAAACATTCTATGAGTAAACATTCTTCTTTGTAATGATCATTTCTGTGTGAGACCGTTCTGGTCTTGTATCTCTCAGAGGATCTGGGCAGGGAATCATTGTTCTGCTCTAAGCATTATCTCTGAGTTTTGGTTTTCCTTGAGCTTGGATGCCCTTCTTAGCTCTATTGCATTGGAGAGGATATAGTTGTCTACTGTGTGAGCATCACCTAGAGCACTCTTCACCATTCCACTGGGTCTATGGCTTCAGGTAATTAGTGGGCATGGAGTGTCCTCACCAGCTTCACAACAATGTGTTACAAACAATTGTGAACACCCTTTTAGTTCAAAGAGATTCAAAAGAAAGACGTCAGCAGTGTTTTCAAGCCACTTGAGGAAAAACTCCAGTTTGTACATACTTCGAGAGACCTACTTTGGGGATGCAGGGAACTTCTGTTGTCTACCAGACAATGTTATGTTTCTGGGTGGTTTTCAGTGATGTTTGTGTTTTTTAAAAAATCAAGCTAAATTCAGCTCTTCTGCTGTTAAGAATAGTGCAATACCATATTTCACGAATATGTACAACAATGACCAAAAGAACTCATCTTTGTGAACAGGATGAGGGTCACGATAGAGTGCCCAGTGAACAGAGCATTTTGGTAATAGAAACCAGGAGACAGAAAAAAACAGATACTAGAAAGTTCAGGCAAAAATCACAATCCTATCCAAATAAAGCTGTCTCTCTAGGGATTCTCTTGATTCTTGCAAGCGAGTTTTGCTAATGAGTAATTATATTTCCAATTTAATGCCATCATTATAATTTAACATTAACTGTGACCCACGTTATGTAAATTGCCCTTGAAACATGTCCAATGTGAAATTTTAAAAATGTATAACTTTGTTCACAAGCTGTAATTTAATGTGTTGATTCATAAATTTGTATCAATGAGTTGTGCCTAATTAGTCCTGCACCAAAACCCTCAGAAGCATAAGGCAGTGGCTAAGACCATGGAGTCCCAATTTATATTGCTTGGGTTCAAATAGGGCAACTTGGCTTGAACATTTGTGGCCGTGTGGGCTTCTTAAGATGACTTTACCTCTTAGACTCAATTTCTTCATCGGTAAAGTGAAGATAATAGCTCCTACCACAGAAAGTTGTTGTGAGGCTCAAATGAAGGAGTACACACAAATCTCTTAGTTTAGTACTCAGGGCAGAGTAAGGATCCAATAAATATTAGCTATAATTACTTTTTTATTTAATGGGTTGTTACTGTGCTCTACAGGTGTACATATTAAAAAATTAAACCTCAACATAAAATAAAAGGTCAAAAATCACTTATATGTGTAATTTATATGATAGAAAGTATATATGAAAACAACAATAACAAATAAAAAGACATTCTTGAAGTAGAAGGCATTGCACAGCTTTTAGATTATGTCTGTATGAATGCAAGTTCTCAAATTGACATTCACTTTCATGTGAAGATAATAAATCACCAGCTGATTTTTTGAAAAAGTGCTCTTGTTATCTTAATCATAAATTCCAATTTATTATCATATGTTCTGCTTTCTCTTTTTATTCAAAATCACTGAAACAAACTAAAACCGAACAGCAATTACAAGCATATCTATGTTGAGAATTATCTCGAATAGCTTAAATGAAGTAAGGACACGCTCATGCTCATGCAGGTTGCCAAGGAATTCAAAATCAATATAAAAATTCCAACTAGTAAAATGGTGTGCAGTAAACAGAAATGTGTTATATTGTGATTCTAACTATAAATACTTCACATGTTTTGAGCCTTCAAAGTTGAAGCAGACACTATTGATCACCACCACTTGCTTTTCCCCTTTCTGCTTTGCTGAAAGAACTCTTCCCACTGCAGACACTCAAAATGCTAGCTGTTCACTTTACTGCCTCTTGCAACTGGGGCACAGGCATGTGATTTCTAGGAGAACTCTCCTTAATGGCTTATGGGTAAGGACTTCTTCCCTGACAAAAAGAGCAAGGTATACGAGAAAACGTGGCTTCATCTTGCCTTTAGATGTTATTTCCTGTAGATGTGAAAATGAGAGAGTGAATCTACCTTAGGATCATAAGGTCAAGCTTTGTAACTTTTCAAAGAAGTCAACCCAGAAGCTTCTAGAGTAACCGACCCTGGTAATATTTAACTTCAGAATTCCTGTAATGTGAGATAACAAATGTATATGGCTTAAATACATTTATCAGAAGATATTCTAATACATGAAATTAATGTAAGATATCTTAAGGGGTAGAGTTGTGATAACTGATAGTAGCTTTCATAACATATAAAATTATTATAAAGCCTTAGTTTAATTAGAATAACCTCATATTGATTATTGACAAATAATTTTCTAGTCTTAAATCAATGCTACCAACTAGTAGAGGGATAAGTAGATTTTTAAAAGATCATAATTCATAACATGATAAATTCATTATGGTCCCATTTAAATAAAAAAGTGAGAGAGAAAAAGAGAAGGTCAGGGGAGAAAGAGGGAGACAAAGAGAATATTTTTGAGGATATTTATCAAAATTTAAATACTGTTTACCCTGGGTAACAATTAAAATACATTTTTAGTTTTAAAAAATCATTATATACTCATCTCCATGTTTTTGCATTATCTAATGTTATTAGTATTTAAGTTAAAATATAGCTCTTTTATTTTGAAAAAATAGAAACATGGATAATTTGCATCTATTTATTAAACTGTGGTGAATTTGGGAAAACAAGAAAGACATATTCTCATACACTTATTGTGAAAGTATAATATGTGCACATTTTCTGGCAATTTAATAATGTGTGATATGACATAGAAAGATGTTCATGACACACTTTACACTGTTGGTGGGACTGTCAACTAGTTCAACCATTGTGGAAGACAGCGTGGCAATTCCTCAAGGATCATCTAGAACTAGAAATACCATTTGACCCAGTGATCCCTTTACTGGGTATATACACAAAGGATTATAAATCATGCTGCTATAAAGACACATGCACACATATGTTTACAGCATTATTCACAATAGCAAAAACTTGGAACGAACCCAAATGTCTATCAATGATAGACTGGATTAAGAAAATGTGGCACATATACACCATGGAATACTATGCAGCCATAAAAAAGAATGAGTTCATGTTCTTTATAGGGACGTGGATGAAGCTGGAAATCATCATTCTGAGCAAACTATTACAAGGACAGAAAACCAAACACCGCATGTTCACACTCATAGGTGGGAATTGAACAATGAGAACTCTTGGACACAGGGTGGGGAACATCACACATCGGGGCCTGTCATGGGGTGGGGGGAGGGGAGAGGGATAGCATTAGGAGATATACCTAATGTAAATGATGAGTTAATGGGTGCAGCACATTAACATGACACAAGTATACATAAGTTACAAACCTGCACGCTGTGCTCATGTACCCTAGAACTTAAAGTATAATTTAAAAATAAATCAATAAATAAAAAGTGAAAAAAAGAAAGATGTTCATGGCATATATATATATATATATATATATATATATATATATATTCACAGTGTATGTGTGTGTTATTTTGATAGCTTCTGCGAAAATGCGTATGTTCAGGTGTGTTTAGGCAAATTAACATTCTGAAAGAATAATCACCAATTCTTAATGGCAGTTTTAATTGACATTATGGAATATTATGGAAAGACAATGCAACAAGAACAAACTCACC
The DNA here is from genome assembly GCF_047675955.1 of Chlorocebus sabaeus. Taxonomy (NCBI): domain Eukaryota; kingdom Metazoa; phylum Chordata; class Mammalia; order Primates; family Cercopithecidae; genus Chlorocebus; species Chlorocebus sabaeus. Next base: position 84,047,133 of record NC_132916.1, read on the forward strand.
TAAATATATATGCACCCAACACAAGAGCACCCAGATTAATAAAGCAAGTTCTTAGAGACCTACAAAGAGACTTAGACTCCCATAATAGTGGGAGGATTTAACACCCCACTCTCAATATTACACAGATCAACGAGACAGAAAATTAGTAAGGATATCCAGGACTTGAACTCAGCTCTGGACCAAGTGGACTTAATAGACATCTGCAGAACTCTCCACCCCGAATCAACAGAATATACATTCTTCTCAGCACCACATCACACTTATTCTAAAATTGACCACATAATTGGAAGTAAAACATTACTCAGCAAATATAAAAGAACGGAAATCACAACAAACTGTCACTTAAACCATAGTGCAAGCAAATTGGATCTCAAAATTAAAAAACTCACTGAAAACCACACAACTACATGGAAACTGAACAACCTGCTCCTGAATGGCTACTGGGTATATAATGAAAGAAGGCAGAAGCAAAGACATTCTTTGAAACCAATGAGACAAAGACACAATATACTAAAATCTCTGAGACACATTTAAAGTAGTGTGTAGAGGCAATTTTATAGCACCAAAATAACCACAAGAGAAAGCAGGAAAGGTCCAAAATCGACACCCTAACATCACAATTAAAAGAACTAGAGAAGCAAGAGCAAACAAATTCAAAAACTAGCAGAAGACAAGAAATAACTGAGATCAGAGCATAACTGAAGGAGATAGAGACACGAAAAACCCTTCAAAAAATTAATGAACTCAGGAACTGGTTTTTTGAAAAGATCAACAAAATAGACCACTAGCTAGACTAATAAAGAAGAAAAGAGAGAAGAAACAAATAGACACAATAAAAAAGATAAAGGGGATATTACCACCCATCCCATAGAAATACAAACTACCATCAGAGAATACTATAAACACGTCTATGCAAATAAACTAGAAAACCTAGAAGAAATGGATAAATTTCTGGACAAATAAACCCTCCCAGGACTAGACCAGGAAGAAGTCGAAACTGTGAATAGACCAATAACAGGCTCTGAAATTGAGGCAATAATTAGTAGCCTACCAACAAAAAAAGTCCAGGACCAGACAGATTCACAGCTGAATTCTATCAGAGGTACAAAGAGGAACTGGTATCATTCCCTCTGAAACTATTCCAATCAATAGAAAAACAGGGAATCTGCCCTAACTCATTTTATGAGGTTAGCACCATCCTGATACCAAAGCCTGGCAGAGACACAACAACAAAAAAAGAGAATTTTAGGCCAATAACCCTGGTGAACATTGATGCAAAAATCCTCAATGAAATTCTGGCAAACCGAATCCAGCAGCATATCAAAAAGCTTATCTGCAGTGATCAAGTTGGCTTCATCCCAGGGATGCAAGCCTGGTTCAACATATGTAAATCAATAAACGTAATCCATCACATAAGCAGAAACAATGACAAAAACCACATGAATATCTCAATAGATGCAGAAAAGGCCTTTGACAAAAGTAAACAACCCTCCATGCTAAAAACTCTCAATAAACTAGGTATTGATGGAACCTCAAAATATTCTCAAAATAACAAGAGCTATTTATGACAAACCCACAGCCAATATCATACTGAATGGGCAAAAACTGGAAGCATTCCCTTGAAAACCAGCGCAAGACAAGGATGCCCTCTCTCACCACTCCTATTCAATGTAGTATTGGAAGCTCCGCTCTGGACAGAACAATCAGGCAAAGAGGAGAAAGAACTAAAGGATATTCAATTAGGAAAAGAGGAAGTCAAATTGTCTGTTTGCAGATGGCATGATTGTGTATTTAGAAAACCTCATCATCTCAGCCCCAAATCTCCTTAAGCTGATATACAACTTCAACAAAGTCTCAGGATACAAAAGCAATGTGCAAAAATGACAAGCATTCCTATACACTAATAACAGACAGAGAGCCAAATCATGAGTGAACTTCCATTCACAATTGCTACAAAGAGAATAAAATACCTAGGAATCTAACTTATAAGGGATGTGAAGGACCTCTTCAAGGAGAATTACAAACCACTGCTCAAGGAAATAAGAGAAGACACAAACAAATGGAAGAACATTCCATGCTCATTGTTAGGAAGAATAATAATCGTGAAAATGGCCATACTGCCCAAAGTAATTTATAGATTCAATGCTATCCCATCAAGCTACCACTGACTTTCTTCACAGAATTGGAAAAAAAAAAAAAAAAAAAAAAAAAAAAAACTACTTTAAATTTCATATGGAACGTATGGAACGAAAAAAGCCCACATAACCAAGACAATCCCAAGCAAAAAACAAAGCTGGAAGCATCACACTACCTGACTTCAAACTATACTACAAGGCTACAGTAACCAAAGCAGCATGGTAGTAGTACCAAAACAGATATAGACCAATGGAGCAGAACAGAGGCCTCAGAAATAACACCATACATCTACAACCATCTGATCTTTGGCAAACCTGACAAAAATTAGCAATGGGGAAAGGATTCCCTATTTAATAAATGGTGTTGGGAAAACTGGCTAGCCATATGCAGAAAGCTGAAATTGGATCCCTTCCTTACATCTAATACAAAAATTAACTCAAGATGGATTAAAGAGTTAAATATTAGACCTAAAACCGTAAAAACACTAGAAGAAACCCTAGGCAATACTATTGAGGGCATAGGCATGGGCAAAGACTTCATGACTAAAACAACAAAAGCAATGGCAACAAAAGCCAAAATAGACAAAAGGGATGTAATTAAACTAAAGAGATTCTGCAGAGCAAAAGAAAGTATCAGCAGAGTGAACAGGCAACCTACAGAATGGCAGAAAATTTTTGCATTCTATCCATCTGACAAAGGGCTAATATCCAGAATCTACAAAAAACTTAGACAAATTTACAAGAAATAAACAAACAACCCCATCAAAAAAATGAGCAAAGGATATGAACAAACACTTCTGAAAAGAAGACATTTATGCAGCCAAAAAACTTATGAAAAAATGCTCATTACTGGTCATTAGAGAAATGCAAATCCAAACCACAATGTGATACCATCTCATGCCAGTTAGAATGATGATCATTAGAAAGACAATAAACAACAGATGCTGGAGAGAATGCTGAGAAACAGGAATTATTTTACATTGTTGGTGGGAGTGTAAACTAGTTCGACCATTGTGGAAGACAGTGTGGCAATTCCTCAAGGATCTAGCACCAGAAATACCATTTGACCCAGCAATCCCATTACTGGGCATATACCCAAAGGATTATAAATCATTCTACTATAAAGACACATGCACGTGTATGTTACTGCGGTACTGTTCACAATAGCAAAGCCTTGGAACCAACCCAAATGCCCATCAATGATAGACTAGATAAAGAAAATGTGGCAGATATATACCATGAAATACTATGCAGCCATAAAAAAGAATGAGTTCTTGTCCTTTGCAGGGACATAGATGAAACTAGAAAGCATCATTCTCAGCAAAGTCACACAAGAAGAGAAAGCCAAACACCACATGTTCTCAGTAATAAGTGGGAGTTGAACAATGAGAACACATGGACACAGGGAGGGGAACATCACACACTGGGGCCTGTCAGGGGCTGGGGGACTGGGGGAGGGATAGCATTAGGAGAAATACTAATGTAAATAAGGAGTTGATGGGTGCAGTAAATCAACATGGCACATGTATACCTATGTAATAAACCTGCATGTGTGTACATGTACCCCAGAACTAAAGTATAATTTAAAAAAAAAGAATATTATGGAAAGAGAACTTCCATTTCTTTGTTTTTGCATTATTTTTTGATTTTTAGAAATTTTGATCTTATATTATCTCTAATTTTTTAAAAAATAAACTAAAAAATTTAGTAAAGAAAAAATTTGTTTCTGTATTTTCAAATTGTGCTACTAAAACTCTCAAAAGACTTGTTGGTAAGCTAGTATATTTGTGTTAGAATTTATATTGAAAGCTGATATGAAACATTAGCTAGTGGTTGTCGTGGTACTTATGAAAGACAACATGTACAGTTACATCGCTCACTGGGAAAGAAGACTGCTTGCTATTTCATTATTCAAAAATATAGCAGGCAGGGTTATTTGGCTTTGACTCATTTAAATAACTTTATAGACATTTTTATTTCTAAACAGTATGAATCATAATCAAACATAATTTTAGTCTACAGTTTTAGTCACTTAAATCATTCCTTTCCCAAAGAACAGAAATTATGTCCATGGACTCTCAAATCAACCCATTAATTGAGGGAGTCTCCACACCAACACTTTCCTGCCTAAGCATGTAACTAAGTCCTTTATAGTAGCTACCTTTTCCTATTCCTCTTCTCATCTTCTTTTTGGCCCTCAGTTTCCCCAAAAGTGTTATTAAGTTAAGGTGGTTCCATGAAAATCCAAAGAAAATAGATGTTTGATGTTGTTTTAACTGTGGATTGTATTTTTCACTTTTTGAATAAATTTCAATTTCCTGAATACTGTCTCCTTTCTTCTCAGTTGTAAAGCAAGTTCCCATGGCCAAACATACAGTGTTTCTCCTCTTATTTAGTGTAAACTCCATAGGAGAAGGTTTTATTTTTTTGAGACAGGTCTCACTCTGTCACCCAGGCTGGAGTGCAGTGGCAAGATCATGGCTAACTGCAACCTACCTCTCCTGGGCTCAAGCAATCCTCCTACCTCAAACTTCAGAGTAGCCGGAACTACAGGCAGGAGCCACCATGCCTGCTATTTTTTTTTACGTTTTGTAGAGACAGGGTCTCACTATGTTACCCAGGCTGGCCTCAAACTTCTAGGCTCCAGCAATCCTCCTACCTTGGCATCCCGAAGTACGGGGACTGTGTCTGGCCCACGCAGATCTTTAATGAAGAGCAAGAGGTCAATGAAATGAACTAATTAATTAATGAACACATGAAAATCTAACATAATGAAGGAAAAGCACCTATAATGTTTGGTCTTAATTGTCTAGAAGTTAGAATATATGGCTACATATTTTTTCTGACTTTTTCTATTGCTTAATTTACAGCTTTAAAATTTGTTTTCAGCTTTTGCAAGAAGACTAGTTGCCAGAGAATGAGTCAATTTTGTAGCATTAATGTAGGCTCTGTAATTCCTAAAAACTCAGTGTCTATCCCAGACTTCATGAGTTCCTGCCAGTTCATAACTTCAGGCCTCTATTGCATGAGGTTTAAGATCAGGTCACCTTGTTGAGGGAATGCATTGCCTACTTCTGAGTCAGTGGTTATTACTGACTTCATAGATGATAAAATTTCAATCATCTCTCATTCATTTGAAATGTAACCATTTTATTTTATTCACCTGTTTTGATTTTACTACAATTTTATTAAGTGATATATTTTCTGATTCCCCTTAAGCTACATATTTGTATCCATAGAAAATTACTTAATTTTTTTCTCTTAAAATATTTTTTTCCCCAAAAGGCTGGATAAAGACCTGAAATATATTAATTTGTCCATCAAACATTTATTAATTTCTATAAAGGCCAAGAGCAGAGTGTTGAGAGTCTAATTTAGATTGGGTAACATGAGAGAAAAATTATTATAATAATATTCTCATAAACAAAATAAGCAACTAGATCTTAATATTAGGTAGATCCACAGAACCAGTGAGAATATAAAGCACACACACAAATGATTTTCTTTTCTGCCAAAATTATGGAAAAATCCATATTAACTAACTTGCCCTGATTCACTGTGTTCAATAGCCTTGAAATGTCTCATTTTCTTTACCAGTTGCAAGGTCTAATGGAAGCATATGAAATTGCAGTAACAGTGTGAAGGGACACTGGTAGGAGATTTATTTTAAGTCTTGTGTGAAAGCTTGGTGCTCATTAAAGTGGAGGATTAATAACGCTCTCCACTAGAGCCAGGTATAATGCAGGCCAGTGTTCAGGTATCTGAGCACAGCTCTGCAAATCCTCCTTCATCTTGATCTGCTCCCTCCTCGTTACTCCAGTCTTAATCCGTTTGAGAAGAGAGTCCAAATCATGCCAAATTGCTCAATGGACATTGCAGCTTGGCTATATGTTCAAGGAGAGCAGAAGGGTGGCATGAAACTCCAATTTCTTATCTGATGTTTTAAAAGAATGAAAGAAGTAGTAGTATGTGGTCTCTAAGATAATAGAGGGAAAGTCCTTCTCTTCTTTGACCGAGCTGAGTAAAAATATCAGCCTTTGCTTATATATATACCAGAAGCTAGTAGACCCACCTTTTTCTTAAGGACTATTTTATTAAAACTCAATGAAATTAATGTTGTTTACTAGCAAAAGGGACAGTCCTAATTATTTACAGAAATAAGGGAGTTTCCCCAAGAATGTTTGGATATAATTGGAAGGAAGAGATTTAGGTATATCTAGTTTAAAAACAAAATGGAATAATCCACTACACTGGATTTCCATTTCAGTTCTCAATGTTGTATGAATAAAAAGTTATTTGTTTTTTGTATATTTTCACAATGTATAGAGACTCCTTACTTATTCTTGTACCCTTATTCTTTTCACTGGGGAAAAAAAAAAAAAAAAAAAAAGCCTGGGTCATCTGTCTCTCCAATTCATAAAGACTGGAGAATGAGAGTCACCTTCTAGAAATCTACACCTACCTTTGTTACAAACCCATGATACCAGACAGGCTGCAGATATGTTTTATCAGTTGAACCATATTAGTGATCTCATCACTTAAAAACCATAAGTTGATTAAATCAATTCAAATATTCATAAACAAAGCCTAACAGAAATGATAAGTAAATTCTATGAAATTAAGACTGTACAATTAGGAAATGAACAGATTCAATGCTTTTTGTAGCAAGATTTAAAACATATTGCAGATGGCATTTTAAAATATTTTCTTTAGTTGAAGTTTTAAAATCAATAGAAAGAAAATAAGTCAAAAGGGGTTTCAATCAAGTATTTTAACTGCAAATTCTGCACTCCTATAATTTGGATTGGCTTTAGAATATATGTTATCTGAAACATTAAACATCCCATTTGAATCCAGTTAAAGATTAACTATTCTGTAAGAATGGAATCTATCTAGAAAAAAATTCCTCCCCTTATATTTTTGCCCCTGACAGCAAAAGAAAAGGGAGTGAAACTGCAGGGGATTAAGCTAGATCAATGTAGGCAAGTTATGGCAGTGGTAACCCTGAGTGACAGCTGAAGTCATTTTCTATGTCAGTCTTCCCCTCCCCTCCATATGCAATTCTTTTCTCTTTGCTCCACTTTCTCTCCCTCCCACTCTATTACATTATACTGCTTCTGTTTCCTTGTATGCTACTCTCCCTTTCCATTCCTTCTGCCTTTATCTTAGAACTGATATTGAGCCCCATAAAATATTGCTCAGCCCTTTCTCTGGTTCTAAAATATAAAAATATTGTTGACTATGTTTATGCTTCATTAATTTCTCTTTCCTTTTTTCTGTCATGCCTGATATCCCCAGAATTGTCTTTAAAATAATCCCACAGAAGTATCATATCAAAACCACCATATTGTGACCAATATTATTTTCTGCCTTAATTTGAATCCTGAAATAACAAAAAGGAAGACACGATTTTTTTTTTTTTTCTTTTAGCCAAATCAGCTCTAGGGATGAGAGAATGTTGTTTTATTCTTTGGGAAAGGTTTTTTTTCCTCATTAGTTTTTCTCAGACACTGAATTTTTAGACTGGTTCTCACAGTGGAATAATATAAAATAATTTTCATTTTCCAAGTTTTAGGGAAGAGCTAATGTATTTGGAAGAGAAACTTTTACTTACCTTTCTCTAGGAAAAACTATATAGTAATATAGACATAAACATAAAACAGTGAAGTTTTATCAAAAGAAAGGGAACACACTTAGTAAAAAGTCATTAAAGCAGCACATTTGAGAGACACCTGGGTGTTAGGGTGTAAGACAAAGCATTGGCTTGGGTATCAGGTCTGCCATGAGCCAGCTGTATTGCTCTGGGCCAGTTACATGCTCTCTAAGGACCTTAGGTTCCTCATCACTCAAATCAGGTATTTGTAGTAAATGATTTATTCAATTCTGGAGGCAAGACCATGACACTGAAACCATGATAAATTTGATAATGTTTTTCATTTCAGGTTGCCAGTGGAGTTCATTCTCAGCCCAGGGTGAAGTCACAATAATGTTTCAATTTCATTGCACGCTTTAATGTTAATAAGACAGACATAGAGGAAAATAGTATCAATTTTTCATTTCCATTCTGATGGAAAAGTAGAGAGGTATACCTTCTCTTCACTGGTTAGCCATTGCTTTAGCATATTTTACACCATGCCATATTGGAATCCCTATCTACCTTAATAGAAGTTAATCAGGAAATCCTTTAATGGTACCTCTCCATTTTTATGGCCAGTCCTAATCCCTTTTTTATTTGAACTAAAATCTTTGATGTTACTAGTATCAGCTGTGTCTCCCAAGTGGCCTATAATATAGTATAAGTGCTATGTTTGTGTGGAGGTAGCAAGCGCTGAGACCCAGGCAGAGTGTTAAATGCTTCACAAATAGCTCATACACTTTTTTACAAAACGCTTCAAGGCAAAAACAATCATTATCCCATTTTAAGAGTTAGGAAGTTCAGATGATAAGTAAGCAGAAGAACTAGAATTAAAACACAGGGTCTCTGACTCCTAAGTATGCAATAATTTTTCTACTGGAAAACGCTTGATAATATAAATTACAAACATTAATATGATTTCACATTCCTATTATCAATATTAATAGTTTCACTTGTGAGGAATTTGCATCTTTAGTTATTCCTGGATCTAACACTTTATAAGTTATTTATTTATTTTTTTTTTTGCTGTAAATTTTGAAGTAGGAGGAGGATAGATAGAACTAGAACTTCCCTTTTCTACATGATAGTGTTTTAAATAACTAAGTACATAAACATAAACATGCATTTTCCAAAGTAAATTTTTAGTAAAGATATTTTAAAAAATGGCATTCATTTTAGACCCTGGCCATCCAACTAGCCTATCCATGTACTCAATCAAGGGATAATCAAATTGACAATAGCTTTTATTCCTAAACTCTTATTTACTAAGGTACTAAGTCCTCTGAATTGATTGTAAATATTAGCACCGAAAGGATAGCATCCTTTGCATCTACTTTTACATACAGTATATATAGTGTGCCTGGTTAACAAACTGAAGTGGTATAGCACATTCAGTCTGGGGTATGGAGAGTAACAATTTATGAATTATTTTATTTAAGTTTTATGACAGAATCTATGATCACCTTGCCTCTTCACTAGAAACCATTGTGTCAGCAATAGGAAATGGTTAAGACAAAGTATTTTTGGACCTACACTTCTATATATTATGTGAAAGGCACCAAATGGATTTTCCCCAATGGGTTGTCTTCTATTATAGAATGGTTGGAGTCCATCAGACAGAGACTAAAAATGCACATGAACTTCTATTTTTAAATTGCATCATGAGGACTTATTGTGACATTTTCAATGATGTTAAAGGCCAAAAAATTCCCTATTGTTACAGTTTTCAAGTTTTCAATTACTGAATAAGCAGCTTGACTGTTTCACACACCTTTCTAGTGCATGACCTGTCCTTAATATTCTCTTTTATTTTCCTGTATGTTATTAACATGAAGGGCAAGTTTTTTATGTGTTGTAAGCTGAAATATGGATCACATTAATATTTCTAAACGGGTGAAAGGGCAGTTGGATTCAGAAAAGAGAATTAGGTATTATATATCTAAGCAGAATAGGAATCTGCCCTCGACCTGTCCTTCTAAACCACAGTGCACGCTGCTATGCCATAACCCCAGGACCCTGTGTTGCGTGCAACATTCTTGAAATCTTTTGCTTCGCCAAATATGTGCTTTCTACTTGGTATTGTTTTTTGAATGGGCTAATCTTGCATTTCTAAAAGTTAAGTTTTTTCATCTCTATAAAAACTATTGATTAAATACAGTGTATTGAAACTCACTGATTGTGTGTGTGTGTGTTTGTTTTTAAGTTAATTTTAATGATGTACTATTGGTTATTACAAAACAATGAAACAAATTTTCTTATCAAGCACTGTATACCTAATGCATCTAAATGAATATTCTTCATCAATATAATTCATATTACAATATATAATAATTTCTGTGAAGCCTACACCCTCACAACTGAAAGAACTCCTAATTTGGAATCTCTTTTTGACTGGTTTATCAGCCGGGTAAATAAAAGAAGAATAAGCATATGATTGTCACAAAGCATATAGCCAGTAGAGCTGAGCTGTGCTTGTTTTTCCTTCCTTCCTTCCTTCGTTCCCTCCCTCCCTTTTCTTCCTCTCCTCCTCCTCCTCCTCCTCCTCCTCCTCCTTCTTCTTCTTCTTCTTCTCATCCTCCTTCTTCTTCTCCTCCTCCTTCTTCTTCTCCTCCTTCTTCTTCTCTTTCTTCCTTACCTTTTCTTCCTCTTTCTTTCTTTCTCTTCTCTCTCTTTCTTTCTTTCTTTCTTTCTTTCTTTCTTTCTTTCTTTCTTTCTTTCTTTCTCTTTCTTTCTTTCTTTCTTTCTTTTCTTTCTGTCTTTCTGTCTTCCTCCCTCCCTCCCTTCCTTCCTTCCTTCCTTCCTTCCTTCCTTCCTTCCTTCCTTCCTTCCTTCCTTCCCTCCTTCCTTCCTCTCTCTTTTTTCTTTCTTTCTTCCTTTCTTTCTTTCTTTCTTTCTTTCTTTCTTTCTTTCTTTCTTTCTTTCTTTCTTTCTTTCTTTCTTTCTTTCTTTCTTTCTTTCTTTCTTTCTTTTTCCCTTCCTTCCTTGCTTCCTTCCTTCTTTCCTTCCTTCCTCTTTCTCTTCTGAGAAAGAATCTCACCCCATCTCACAGCCTGGAGTGTGATAGCCCTATCAGCTCACTATAGCCTCAACCTCCAGGACTCAAACTATCCTCCCACCTCAGCTTCCCAAATAGCTGGGACTATAGGCATGTACCACCAAGCTCAGCTACAGTAGATGTTTCATTCTCATTTCCTCATTTCCTTACTTTTCTTCTGCTTGCATGGTTCTGTCCTTTCATTCCTCCCATGTTGTGATAACAGAGCAACACCTAGAACTATCTGTGAAACACATTTTAGATATTAATAGAAGGCGGAAGTTGCCTGGATGGAATATGATTTCCCTGTTACTACAAGTTCCCTTTCCCTTCATATTCAGAAAAACTTGGTGACCTACTCTTTTCAGTAAAACTATTACAATATAAATCCTTTGCCATAGAAGAAGTAACTAGAGCATGGACTGATTATCTTAATATTATTTATATATTAATGGTCTTTGATGGTCCAAAAGAATGGGCATGAGATACTAGGAAAACCTTTCCTGTTGGTTGGCATTTAATGCAGCATATTTTGAACTGTTTAATGAGATTCCTTTATAAGATCCTTTGAATAAATTAGTGAAGCCTGAGTGCCTAAGGAATATAAAAAATGTTGCTTTGATGATCTAATCCTTGGTTTGAATTCCAGTGGTTGGTATAGAGTAAAGAGTGAAACAACCAGGTAAATCTGGTGACAACTGACCAGCGTCATAAGAGGAAATGGTGAGTCATTTCTCTGAGGCAGAGAGAATTCTGTTGTTACTCCTTTTTGGAACTGCTAAAGAAAGACCTGTTCTTCCCCTGACCCTGGGTTCCTATTGAGCCAAGTACATATCCCCTCCTCTTTATCACTGTGAACTGACTCCCTTCAGGTTGACTATGTGACAGGCACAACTTCCAGCTGGGAAGTCTCCATTCTACCCTAATTTCCACCCCTTTTGTGGGCAAGGGATTATAAAAGACAATATAAAATAAGTTCTAAGTGTATATTCTCTCTCACAACCAAGAGTTAAGAATCCAGAGACAGAGCTGGAATTGTAACCTTAGTAACAGCCTTTGGCTATGACTGCCAATACAATACACAGAGAACAATATTATAACAAATATTGTATGTTCTTAAAATTGACTATGATATACATATACACACTATGATATATATATACACACACACACTATGATATATGTATATATGCAACTGATTTTGTAAATATCTCTGTATAAATTGTCCATAAATATTACATATTTTAACTGATTTGTATATAGATTTGTATGATTTCTACAATAACAGAACCCAAATAGATAAGGATCTAGACAATCCAGAATGACATTTAGATTCAGAAAAGGCCACTGTTACTAGTGATAGAAATGACATCCGTAAAGCAGATATTGTATAGGGAGGAAGAGTATGCCCAACAGCAAGCTACTTAGCAGGAAAAAAAAAAAAAATGAGTTTCTTGAAGACAAAGGACAAAGTGATAGTGCTTGATATGATTATGTGAGTGTCTCTTAGAAACAATGTCAGGTTGGGGATTTGAGGGAGGTACAAAGCTGAGAATAGAAGGACCGAGGCTTGATTTGAGAAATAAGGGGTGAATTTAAGGTCGTGAAGCCTTCCCTTGCTGTAGGTCACTCTTGAGCCTGACAGCACGCTGCTGAATCACCCAAAGACTCTCCTTAACTTGCTCATTCACAAGCAGACAGTACTGCCACTCTAATAACAATAACCAATGAGAAATAGCTGTTTCCCACCATTTGTAGCTGCAGTGTAATCATTAACTGTATCTTGACTATCTTTACTTGAAGTAATTTATTGGTTAAGTCTATTTCCTATATCAAGACACTGCTCTGGCCGGGCATAGTGGCTCATGCCTGCAGTCCCAGCACTTTGGGAGGCCAAGGCGGGTGGATCACCTGAGGTCAGGAGTTTGAGAGCAGCCTGGCCAATATGGTGATGCCCCGTCTCTACTAAAAATACAAAAATTAGCCAGGCATGGTGGTATATGCCTGTAATCCCAGCGACTCAAGAGGCTGAGGCAAGAGAATTGCTTGAACCCAGGAGGCGGAAGTTGCAGTGAGCTGAGATCAGACCACTGCACTCGAGCCTGGGTGACACAGTAAGACTCTGTCTCAAAAAAAAAAAAAAGACACTGCTCTCCACCATAATATATGCCATTTCATTTCTTGATATCACAACATAAAATTACCAATTGATTGGGTAATTCCATTGAATTTAAATATAAAAGGTCATTTTTATCGTTCATAGTGCCTATGGAATTATTCCCTCAAAAAAACATTTGAGGAGAAATAATTTAATCCTTGGAATGGGAGTCAGATAAAAATCTGATTGGCTATAAATGGCATTTTCTTTAGCATTTTGTTCACCTATTCTTCATGGTTAGTGCCCCTTGTTGTAGTGAGTAAAATCTGACACGTTAACAGGTGATTAATCAAGATTTTAATCAGTGAAATAGCCTGGCAGGTCTAATTCCTGGTGAGAAGTCAATAATAAAACCTCAGTATCTCAGTCCATGGAGCTACTATATTAACCACTGTGGTCAAATTCCTATTTATTACGGTGTTTGAGACAGGAAAATATTACACTGTCAGATGATTATTTTTTAAGAGAGAAAATAGCCATGTAGCACAACTTTGGAATACTTATCTTTACTTTGTGTCAAAAAGCCACACTATTAAACCCCAGAGTAGAAGCACCACTTCTTCTAGCTTTCATCAGCAATCCAAAATGCCATGCAATGAGAATTTAATTGGACTAAAGTGACTATTTGACATGCAGAACTGAGCTATGTCATCAAAACTCCACAGGTAGTGAATGTTCGGTGACTGATGGGTGGAAGAGAATGTACATCCTAATAAGGGGTCAAGGGATTTCAGGAGTTCTACTATGTAATTACCTGAAGCAGCAGGTGAGATAGTGCATGTCAAGTAAGAAAATTACAATTCTATCACTGAAGAACATGAGCATTATATACAAAAAAAAAAAAAAAAAAAAACAAATATAAAACAAAAAGCTCAAGCCAAAGTTACCTTAAACTATTTTGTTTTGTGATAGGCTTTTGAAAGGTGATCTTTAAATAAAACACACAGTGGAGGCTTTTTGTAACATGGATGTTGCAAGGTAAGATGAATAACTACCTGTTGACCAACTTAGTCATAGCAGGTTTTGTTTAAATAGTTGCTTGTAGGAGACAAGTATTTATTTTAAATATAATTGATTGCATGTAATAATAAGCCATATGTTTTATGAGATTTAGATATACTCTTTTAAATGCTTTTTTATAATCTATGTTAATAACTGCAGTTAGAGTTTATTTATTTGCTATGATTGTATGAATAAGAAATGAAAACTTGGAATTAATTAGAATTTTTCAATAAGCTGATCACTAGCCCACTTAAGATAGTCAAATATTAGTGTATTCCTACTGGAGTGGTGCGGGAAAGCAGCTGGTGCCTTGAAATCCTCTTTTTAGAATATGCAATTGCATTTGCTCATCTCTAAATTGTATGTCATTATTTTTAGAGAAGTTGTGCTTTACTAACCTCAACATTTCAATTTAATAACCAAATAATCAACCATATTATTAATTAAATTGTCTAAAACTTACAAATTAATTAGGCTCTGGTAGTTCTTTTAAAGTCAGTTTTTCAAAATTCGGAGTGTATTTTAATACAATTGACATCAATAGTCATTACATTTTGAAACTAGTTCACATAAGCCTAATGAAAAAAAGAAAAAAGGAAGAAAGAGTTGTTCCAGATATAATATGAAGAGGATTATATATCATAAGCTTTGTATTTATCAATATCCCTGTAAAATCCACTTATGAATTTGGGTTGGAATAACAAGATCATTGCTTCTGATGAGTTCTTCTGTGGGAAAAGGTATATACAAAATCCAGCATCAGGAAAGTTTAACTTCTTCAAGGATGAAAAACTTCCTAACAGTTTTCTCTTCACTGGTATACAGAATATGAGGTAGGAAAAGCAGAGGGGAGGACTGGGAGAGGTTTCAGTGGAAAGTCATGGCGTGGAAGGCAGGGGGCATGAGGAAGGAATGAATTCCAGATTGGAGCTGGTCCAGTGGTGTTCTTGGCAAATGACAGATGTTGGAAAGGAGTTGATTCTAGGGGAAAAAGATTAAAGGTTGAGGGACTGACAGGTGGAGCTGGCTATGTGTGTGATGAACCTCCCAGGGCAGCAGCTGAGGAAGAAAAAAATAAGGTGTATTTATGCAGATACAGTCCAAGATAACACTTCTCCTGGGGAAGTATCCAAGGTGCCAAAGTAAACAAACAACGAGAGAGGAAGAAGATTAGAAAGTCAGAAAGGTATAGCCTCACGCAATGACACACAACATTTTGAAGAGTCTATTCCATGGGAGTAAAGATTTCTGCAGTAATAAGGCACTGTAGTCTCAGTATGTAAAGGCTGTATGTTAAGCACATGAACAAAGACTAAGCCCTATAGTCATAAGAGAGAGTCATATACACGGGGAAGCCCAGCGTGAAGTTAAACAGTAGACTGGACATCCTCCTGGATGCCAACAAACAACTATATTTTTAAAGATTCTGCTGTACTTTTAAAAGGCATTGGTAGAATTTTACCCCCCTGCCTGCAAATTGCATGATTCTGTAGCAATCTAGTGATAAAGAGAAAATAAAAACATATAAAACAATTAAAAAGGAATGAGGGGACAAGATGAATATACATACACACACATTAAATTATATATACATATATATTTTATATGTACATACATATAAAACATATTATATATAATTTTATACATAAAATTTTATGTATACCTATATAAAGAATTATATATTCTATATATAGATATATTATGTATTATATATTATTATAACAGATATATAGTTATAGATACATTATATATTATTATATACGGAGAGAGAGAGAGAGAGAGACTTTGAAGGGCTTTAAAAGAAGGAAGACTGGTTAGAGTCTTCAGGACATAAAGAAGTACCAAGCAGTAAGTTCTGTGGGTTTTAGTTTTGTTTCTTATGTCCCTGACTGGTTACTGAAGAGGCTAACAATCCTGAAAATTATATCATTGTTTGATGTTTTTCTCAATGTATTTAGAGCTAATACATAAGAGACCTATTTTCTAAACAAAGAGGAGTAAAGGGATTGAAAGGAATGCATGGTTTTTACACTTTATTTAAACTGGTAAAATAATGACACTGGTTAACTATGATAAGTTGTGTATTTGTAATGTAATATCTAGAGCAATCACTAAATGTCTATACAAAGACACACACTTCCATAAACACTTTAGAGAAATCAAAACAGCTAACTCTACTGGGAAGGGTAATGGAATGATCTGCTATTGTGTTGTTATTATAACTGCCCTTTTTCCCATTGACAAGAGGGAAAAGTAGGAATGAAATTTTGTGTGTCATCATCTTTGTTCACCTGACAGTTTTCCCATGGACTGGGCAGCCCCCACGAGGAGCTGAAATGTTGCATTCCAGTAAATAGGAATGCATTCACTCTCAAGATGACTTCCAGGGTTATCATCACAATTTTTACAAAAAGTTATAAATGAGACCTCATTGTTCTGCTTTTGCAACTTTCTGTGAATCTGTAATTATTTCAAAACACAAAGACAAAACTACATTAACAGACACTAATAGCCATATACTTCATGATTCTATTTATGCAAAATTCTGAAAAAGATAAGTCTTTAGAGATAGAAAACAGATCAGTAATTGAGTAGGGATGGGATTAGTGGAATGGTAGAAGGGATTGATGCAAATGGGCCTGAAGGAGTTTTCAGAGAAGATGGTAATGTCTGCAACTGGATTGTAGTGATGACTGCATAGCTGCATGAATTTACTAAAAATCATAGAATAGTGCAATTCCAGCAGATGTATTTTATGGTATGTTCATCTTACCTCAATAAAAAAACACATTGCTGTAGTGATCAGGAGAAAAAAAAAAATGAGGTCATGTTGAACTTTCCTTAACTCTGCTTTTAGAAATTAGAATTATTGGCCGGGCGCGGTGGCTCAAGCCTGTAATCCTAGCACTTTGGGAGGCCGAGACGGGCGGATCACGAGGTCAGGAGATCAAGACCATCCTGGCTAACCCGGTGAAACCCCATCTCTACTAAAAAAAATACAAAAAAAAAAAAAAAAAAAAAAAAAAGAAATTAGAATTATTTGGATTTTGAATTACATAGTGTTTGAATAGAAGTAAGCAGGAGGGTGTCAACATTTTATCTGTGCCTTAGGCCTATAGAGGTCTTATCTCAGCACTGGTATGCACATAACAAGGCAGATGGCATGGAGAGGGGCCATGTGAGATGCATTGAAGGGCATTCTTGTCTCTGTACCTGCATTGGTTAAGAGTCATTGTCTGATCCTTATTGAGAGAGAAGACACTGATATCAGAACCCACTGTATATCCTTTATAGTTCGTTGTCTGTGGATATATATTTTACACATATAGGAGACTGTAAAATAGTTGTCATTACATAGTGTGTGCTCACTTATTGCCTACAAATCATTTTGTCATTTTTACAAAGCCCTAAGGAAAAAGACAAACATTCACACAAGCAAAAACCCCCTAACCTCTATAATCAGGGATCACTCTCTCAGACAATTTAATATCAAGATTCTGGTGTCCAGTGTGAGAAAATAAAGCCAGTGTCACACTTTGCAGACTCTGCCCCAAAGAGATTTATTGCTACCCAGATGTATTTCACTTAAAATAGCAAAAATTTTATACCTCTATCATTCATTTATCCCACTGAACTGTAATAGTCTGTTTGTTGATATGCTCCACTTAGACCGTTAGTTCATGGTGGCGTGGGGGTGAGGGGGTGGAAGGTATCTTTTATGGTGTTCTTACCTGTGAGAAGATCTAACACATAAAGTTACTTAATACGTGTTCATATAATTAATTAGTAGTTACTAGAGAGGTTCCTGTTAGTGAAAATAGTCACTTGGATGACACTTGGAAGTCAGGAACTCTCTGCACCTTTCTAATCTACAACGTAGTATTCATAAAATACAATTGAATGTGAATTCTTATGGTTTCAGCAGCTTAGATTGGACAATTTTATGTCTCATCACAGAGGTAGAAATCTGAATTATTCAAAAGTTTGTGAACCGGGATAAATATTTGAAACATAAAGTTGGACTTAAAAGGTAATTAAGCTAAAGGTGGTTCTAAAAACATTTTTAAATATAGGCAAATGGAAAAAGACAGCAAGTGATAAATCCACTACAATGAACGATGTGGGGAAAAGAAAGAGAGATCAAACTGTTACTGTGTCTATATAGAAAGAAGTAGACATAAGAGACTCCATTTTGTTCTGTATTTGAGATGCTGTTAATCTGTGACCCTATCCCCAACCTTGTCCTTGCAAGAGACATGTGCTGTGGTGACTCAAGGTTTAATGGATTTTGGGCTGTGAAGGGTGTGCTTTGTTAAACAAGTGCCTGAAGGCAGTATGCTTGTGAAAAGTCATCACCATTCTCTTAATCTCAAGTACCCAGGGACACGTACACTGCCAAAGGTCACAGGGACCTCTGCCTAGGAAAGCTAGGTATTGTCCAAGGTTTCTCCCCATGTGATAGTCCGAAATATGGCCTCGTGGGAAGGGAAAGACCTGATCGTCCCCCAGCCTGACACCCATGAAGGGTCTGTGCTGAGGAGGACCAGTACAAGAGGAAAGAAGGCCTCTTGGCGGTTGTTGGCAGTTGACATAGAGAAAAGCATCTGTCTCCTGCCCGTCCCTGGGCAATGGAACATTTTGGTGTAAAACCCGATTGTATGTTCTGTTTACTGAGACAGGAGAAAATCACCTTAGGGCTGAAGGTGGGACACGCTAGCGGCAATGCTGCTCTTTATGCACTAAAAAAGTTTATGGAGATATTTGCACATGCATACCAAGGCAAAGCACTTTTCCTTAAACTTATGTCACAGAGATCTTTATTCATATGTCTTACTGCTGACCTTCTCTCTAGGATGATCCTATTATCCTGCCACTTACTTTTTCTAAGATGGTAAAGATAATGATCAATAAATACGGAGGGAACTCAGAGACCGGTGATGGCGTGGGTCCTCTGTATGCTGAGCGCTGGTCCCCTGGGTCCACTTTTTCTTTCTCTATACGTTGTCTCTGTGTCTCATTTCTTTTCTCCAGTCTCTCCTTCCACCTAAGGAGAAATGCCCACAGGAGTGGAGGGGCAGGCCACCCCTTCAGAATGAGACAGTGGCAGTGATAGTAAGACAATTCTAGAGTAGCCTGTAAATTCCTCACATAAGAAAAATTTAAAAATATAAAGCTTATATCATTTCCCCCACTTAGATAAAAACTACCACATTCTATTCCCACATGTATAGATCTAGAAAATGGAGGTTTTACTTTACACAAACTACTATAGCAAAACACCATAGACTGGGTGGCTTAAACAACAGACATTTATTTTCTCACAATTCTGAACTCTGTAAGTCCAAGATCCAGGTTCTTGCTGGTGCAGTTTCTAACGTGGACTGCCTTCCTGCTTACAGATGGTCACTTTCTTGCTGTGTCCTCACATGATATAGAGAGGTGGGTGTCTCTCCCCCTTTTATAAGTGCCCCAGACCTACTGAATTAGGCCCCAACCTCATGATCTCATTTAACCTTTATCACCTCCTCACAGACCTTCTACTTCCCAGCACAGTCATAGGAGCTTAGGGCTTCAATACATGAATGTTTTTGCCACTGTATCACTTCCACTGATAAAAATCTCTTAGTTAACATGTTGGCTTTATTTTTATTAAATGTAATTGGTTTAGGCTATAAATTGACACAGTTGTATAACTTAGAAAGAACTTCAGAAATCTATAATAGAAAAAAAATACTTGATCAGAGAAGAAGTGTTTCTGTTACTGGATTTTTGGGTGAATCATTATTGGGTCATAAGCTTCTTTGATGGTGTCAATGACATTGAAATTCTATTGACTAATGAATCAGAGTAAACCCTAAATTATTGTGACGCAGTATAGTGTTTTGTTCTTGTTTTTTTGGTTTTTGTTTCTTTATGAGATGGTGTCTTGCTCTGTCACCCAGGCTGGAGTACAGTGGCATGATCATGACTCACTGCAGCCTTCACCAGCTGCGCTCAAGAGATCCTCCAGAGTAGCTGGAACTACAGATATACTACCATGCCCGGCTAATTTTTTTGTTTTTTGTTTTGTTTTTGTTCTTGTTTTTTTGTAGAGATGTGGTCTTACTATGTTACCCACGCTGGTCTTAGACTTCGGGCTTCAAGTTATCCTCCCACCACAGCCTCTCAAAGCTTTGGAATTACATACAGATGGAGCGTTGCCACGCCAGGCCCCCAAAATGCAGATTGCAAATAGTGTTCAGTTACAAAATTAGCTTTTAATTAGCAAAATTATTTTAGGTCGAATTTCAAATGCAACACAATTTCTTTATTTTACTTTTAAAAACTTTTAGGATTTTTTTTCTTTAACAGCTTAACTACTAGGGTTTAGTATTAAAAATAACTAAAAACAGAAATGAAGTTGAAATTTGGCTTATTTTTCCGAGTTTTTTTAAAAATAATTTCATAAGGAACAAATACTTAAGACTTATCCAGCATCATAGCTATAAATTATTCTTCCCTAGTGTTACTTAGGCTTTTGAGTTTCACTGAGGAAGTCACTGAAGTGAAAATCTGACAAAGCAATAAAGAGGTTAAAACAAGACATGGATACAATAGATCTTAGTAAGCAATTAAATAATAAAAATGAAGTACTTCCATACTTTATACAAAAAGATAGAAATGAATGATTGCCTGACTTGTAAAATAAAGAAACATAATGTTAATAAACATTTCTCAGCATGCATCAGTATCTTACGTGGAGCAAAATCCTCTTTGAAGCAAATGTGATTAGAATAAATTTGTCATTCAACTGTCTTCTGTTTGTAGATGTTTTACAAAATGTAAATCTTTATATAAGTTGCTATCATGCCTGCTGTTGTTACCTAATACTTAATGGGAAATAGTAATTTCCTCTGTGTGGCTTTTATTGATTTAGTCAATGTTGTATGCTGTTTAATTTCTTTTTTGTTATTCTGGCGCAGATGCCATTCAAATTCAGAAGACATAGAAACAGTAGGTTGATTCAATCACTAGGAGTATTGTCTAATTCTTATGGGACCTTCAAAAACAATAAATATTTACTCTTTCAATTTTTAAATTCCTAAATGTCACATAAGTGAAGATGTCTTTCTGGGTTTTCAGAATATCATAAGGTTTGTTCATAAGCAAGTAAAGCTCGAGATTTTTCTAGGTACATCAATCTAACTATCAATTAGACTCAAAATCCTATATTCGCCACACTATTAATGGTGCAGAATAGCCAACTAAAATATTTTTATGCTTTATTTTCTAAAACTCAATGGATTTTTTTTTCTCATTACATTTTATATGTCATTGTAGAAAACTGGCAAAAATCCATCAACATTAACAACAACAAAAAGTCACCTGTATTCTCTAATCAAAGATACATTGTTGATAATGTTATATTTTCCCACACATGCTATCACCATACATAATTGAATGTATACATACGATTTTATTTATTAGTATTTTAGAAACATTATATATCTGACATAATATTCATCATGTTATTATGCCATAGTTTATTTAAATATTCCATAATTAAAATACTTTCCACTTCTGTCTTTAGATATACTTTTGTGGCAATCATCTCTGTACAAATAATTGAGTTCAAGTTTCTGATATTTCATCAAGGTAAAAAATAATAGAATTCTTAGAACAAATGATGTGTATTTCCATCCTTTATAATCTGCATTGTCAAATTATTTTTTTGATATTTTTACAAGTGCTCTGAAATCATGTATATACTGATTTCTGCCAAATGGTTCATTATAAAATGTCAACCCCAAATGGTTTTTAGCCTTGAATTTCTCCATTGTTCTTACATGTTACTGTGGAGCTATTCCAAGTATGAGGAGAATAATTGACTCCCATTAAAAGTGTAATAAAAATCCATATGCCAACATTTATCTATAAATAAATAGTGCTGAACTTGGTAATAACTTTATATCACCAGAAATACATTGTTCTAGTATTAAAGTATGATTTAATTGTATACGTTCAATTCAAAGGGTAGCTAAACTTTAAAACATTTTAAAATCAACTCTCAACATATTTCTGTTTACAAGTGACAACAAGACAGCATCCTGGAAATGCACACTATAGAAGACGACAGTAGATCATGAAACTTTACAGAACTGTCACGTCTTTGTTATGTCACAATAAGGCTGAATAAGATTGGGGTCACATATACATTTGAATCAAGGAATTCTAGATAAAGCCTAAACCGTTGCTGGAAACAATGAACCAGAACATCTTCAGCTAAATTTTGCTGTCTCAGAAGTATCCTGTCAAATGATGCACGAATAGTCAAGGGGCTAGAAAGCATATCAAGATACCCTTACCATCTGTTGGTAGATTATCAAACAGAGGTTGGTGCCAATAAGGCAGTCAACGTAACATCAAGGTCAGCATCTCAAAAGTTGTGGTACCATATTTTCAAGAACCTCAAGAACCACTGTGAGGGGTCACACTTAGACATACTTCCTGTGATAAAATCAAGGTTTTTTTGTTTTTGTTTTTGTTTTTTTTGTTGTTGTTGTTTTTAGCAGAACTTTGCATATTGTACTCAGTATGACATCTAGAAAGAAATTAGTTTTTTCTACTAGGTAATATATTAAACAGTTCATTACTATTGCCTTCCATGGAGCAAGCTTGCAGCATCTTCTTGGTCTCCTACTTCCTTCATCCTGTCCCACCTGGGGTTGTGGTTACAGAACAGGATATACCAAAATGTCAAGATCCTCTCTCTAGTTTATTAATCTAGTCCATACTGTGTCCTTAAGGTAATAAATGGTTGGCTCAAGTTACAGATTAGCTCTCTAACAAACTTGACCACTACTAAATATTAGCACTGGTAAGACAGGCTTGATTTAGAAGCACATCTATTCTTGAGGCTAGGCTAGAAAATAGTCTGGTGTGATGGTTAATTTCATCTGACAATTTGATGGCTACAGGATGTCCAGACATTTGGCCAAACATTGTTTTGTGTGTATCTACGAGAGTGTCTCTGGTTGAGACTAACGTGTGAATCTGTAGACTGAGTAAAGCAGGTTACCCTCCCTACTGTGAGTGGATCTCATGATCAATTACAACTTGAATAGAACAAGGAGGCTGAGTAAGAAGGAACTCCTCCTCCCCAGCTGCTGGGATATTGGTCTTTGTCTTTTTAGGCCTTTGGTCTCAGACTCGAACATTGACTACCCTTAAGCCTTAAGCCTCCTGGTTTTACTTAATGTTGTATAATTTCAACTTTTATTTTAGATTCAGGAGGTACATGTGCAGGTTTGTTACCTGGGTATTTAAGGTGATGCTGAAGTTTAGGATGTGATTGATTCCATAACCCAGGTAATGAATGTAGTATGCAATAGTTTGTCAACACTTGCTTTTCTCCCTCCCACCTCTAGTAATCTGCAGGGCCTAATGGTGCTATCCTTATGGCCATGAGTACCCAATGTTTAGCTCCAATTTATGAGTGAGAACATGTGATATTTGGTTTTTTGTTCCTGCATTAACTTGCTTAGGATAATGGCCTCCAACTGCATCCATGTTGCTCAAAGGACATAATTTCATTTTTTTATATGGCTGTGTAGTATTCTGTGGTGTATACATACAACATTTTCTTTATCCAGTCTGACACTGATGGGTAGTTAGGTTGACTTCATGTCTTTGCTATGGTGAATAGTGCTACAAGGAACATAAGAGTCATGTGTCATTTTGATAAAATAATGTATTTCCTTTTTGATGTATACCCAGTAATGGGATTGCTGGGTTGAATGACAGTTCTGTTTTAAGTTCTTTGAGAAATCTCCAAAGTACTTTCCACAATAGCTGAACTAATTTACATTCCCACCAAAAGTGTTAAAACATTTGCTTTTTTCTTCAGCTTCACCAGCATTCATTGTTTTTTTTTTTTTTTTTTGGCTTTTTAAAAAAGCATCTGACTGGTATCAGATGGTGTGTCATTGTGGTTTTGATTTGCATTTCCCTGATGACTAGTGATGTTGAGTATTTCTTCATATGTTTGTTGGACACTTGTATGCCTTCTTTTGAGAAAATCTGTTTATGTCATTTGCCCAATATTTAATGGGGTTATTTGTTTTTTGCTAGATTAATTGTTTAAGTTCCTTATAGTTCTGGATATTAGAACTTTGACAGATGCATAGTTTGCAAACATTTTCTCCCAGTCTGTAGGTTATCTGTTTACTCTGTTAATTTTTTTTTTTTTTTTTTTTTTTTTTTTTTCTGTTCAGAAGCTCCTTACTTTAATTAGGTCCCACTTGTCAATTTTTTGTTGTCGTTGTTGTTGCAATTTGAGGACTTAGTTATAAATTACTTGCCAAGGCCAATGTCCAGAATGGTGTTTGCTAAGTTTTCTTTTAGGATTTTTATAGTTGGAATTATTACATTTAATCTTTAATCCATCTTGAGTTAGTCTTTGTATATAGTGAAAATTAGAGGTTCAGTTTCATTCTTCTGTATACGGCTAGCCAGCTATTACAGCATTACTTATTGAAGAGGGAGTTCTTTTCCCATTGCTTATTTTTGTCAACTTTGTTGAAGATCAGATGGTTGTAGACTTGTGGCTTTATTTATGTGTTCTCTGTTCTATTCCGTTGGCCTATGTGTCTGTTTTTGTACCAGTACCATGCTGTTTTGGTTACTTATAATGTAGTGAAGGCAGGTGGTGTGATGCCTCTGACTATGTTCTTTTTGCTTAGGATTGCTTTGGCTATTTGGGATCATTTTTGGTTCTATATATATATTGACTAATACTCCTGATTTAGGACTAAAGCAGTTTCAAACCCAGTCACCACATGCTGTTCTGTCAATTGGATTTCCATCCCTTAATATGGGAACTTTAATGGTATATGGTATATTTAGAAACTGATCGCTTCTAATCTTCTACATTGGACGATCTTGGTGCAATTTGGAGGGTGTCATCATTTCTTTCATGTATAATTGCACAAGATTCCTAATTCTTTCATGCTTTGTCCCATTTCACTCCCAGCTACAGTCTATTCTAAACAGTAGTCAGAATGATCCTATTAAAACATGACTCAGATGATGTCATTCCTACTATGGTCTGAATTTTTGTATCATCCAAAACTCATGTTGGAATTTAATTGCCATTGTAACTGCATTCAGAGGTGGGACCTTTACAAGGTGGTTAGGCCGTGAAGGCTGCAACTTCATGGTGAGATTTGTGTCGAAAAGGTGAGTTCAACCCCCTCTTTCTCTCTCACACTGTCTTACCTTCCACCATATGGTGAATGAAGCAGCAAGGAGACTCTCACCAGACATAGATGCCTTGATCTTAGACTTCCAGCCTCCAGGACTGTGAGCCAATACATTTCTTTTGTTAGAAATTACCCAGTCTGTTAATAGGTATTAACAGAGTACCTGTTCTTTAATAGCAGAACAAAATATACTAAGATAATTTCTTAGCTAAGGAGCCACCAGTGACTCCAATCCCACTGAGAATAGCAGCCAGCCCTTACTTTAGCAGGCCTATATCTACCAGATGTGATCACTCGTTATCTCTCTGATCTTATATCCAACTTTTCCTCCTCTAATTCCCTCTTCCCAGTCTCCTTCTGTCCCCACTGTCCCTTAAATCTCATGGCCTTTACATCTTCTTCTCTCTCTGCTTGGAAGTTTTTATTTTTTCTCCCTAGGTATCTTTATGCCTTGCCCCTTCGCTTCTTTTGTAGCCTTATTCAAATAATCACTTTTTTAATGTGACCAGGTTTGACTACTTTCTCTAAAATTGTAGCAACCTCCTGAAACTCTCTATTCC
The DNA here is from genome assembly GCF_047675955.1 of Chlorocebus sabaeus. NCBI lineage: Eukaryota > Metazoa > Chordata > Mammalia > Primates > Cercopithecidae > Chlorocebus > Chlorocebus sabaeus. Next base: position 84,072,897 of record NC_132916.1, read on the forward strand.
CTTTCTCTCCTTTATTTTTTTTCCTTCAGCACTTATTTACCATGATCTGACATTTTATACATTTTACTCATTTATCTTATCTATTACCTGTCCTTTCCCTGAAAACGTAAGCTCCATGAAGGCAGAGATTTGTATCTATTTTGTTCATTCTTATATCATCAGTCCCTTGAACAGTGAGCACATTATAGATGTTCAATAAATCCTGTTCTGTGAATAATCGCAATTTAGAAATGCTGCATTAACATTATTGTATGCTGAGTGCACACGATTTAAAGAAGATTATCTGTAAATTAACTTCACAACATAATTTTTTTACTCACTTCTAGAATTATTATGGTATATATCACAATTCAAACCTTGAAAATCGCTGAGAAGAAAAGATGTTTAAAATTATAATATGGATTATTGGAAAGTCACAAGGCCAGGACAAATGCAGGGTATAAGCTTCTATTTGAAAACGGTTAGCTTCCCCTTTTCTATTTCTTCTTTCTGACTCAAAAGTTAAAAAAAAGAGAGGATGTCAAGAAATGCCATCATTATCTTCTCTTTTTTTCTGAGAAACAGTTACTCCTCCTGGCCTACCAACCTAGAATTCCTTAGAATACATCAGCCATTGCTAGCACCAGTGCCTTAATTTGGCCACAGCTAGATTTCTCTACTTCTAGACACTTTGTACAATAGGTTAACAGTTCAGGACTTGAGGATCGGGAAACACATCGTGTCCCAGGATGAATGGGGCTCACACTGCTGCTATCCCTTATACTGCTGCTTTTATTTCCTCTCCTGACTCAGTGGTGACCAAGTCCCATCAATTTTGACTTTTTATCATGCTCATCTTCATACCTGCTTGTTGGCTCCCACAGCCTCTCTCTTCCATCAGCTGCATCATTTCTCATCTGAATTGTTGTGACTGGTCTTCTAGGTCCTGGCCTGGCTTGGCCTCTGATTTTTTCTATATTTTACTTGCTGAAAGACGACTGAAATCTCAAGGCAGGGCACAGTGGTTCATGCCTCTAATCTCAACACTTCAGGAGGCTGAGATGAGGGGATTTCTTGAGGCCAGTTTATCACCAACCTAGCAAGACCCTATCTTTACAAAAAAAGAAACAATTAGCCAGGCATGGTGGCACGTACCTGTAGTCCTAGCTATGCAGGAGGCTAAGGTGGTAGGATTGCTTGATTCCAGAAGCTAAAGGTTTCAGTGAGACATGATAGAGCTACTGGGCAATGGAGCCTGGCAATGGAGCAAGACCTCATCTTTAAAAACAATAATGATTTTTGAAGTAAAACCTCTGAAAAACCTGAAGAGTTATTTTTTTATTGCTTACAACCCCTTCATGGCTCATTAACACTTCCAGGATAAAGTTCAAACTCCAAAGCATAGCCAAATCTGCTCATAATCTGGTATCTACCAAAGTCGGCAGGTTTCACTTTCCTGGCTAATGGACATTTGTCATCCAACAGTTTTTAACTACAAGGATCTTTGAAAAAGCCATGCTGGACTTTATGTGCAGAATATCATCTCTTCCGCCCAGCCCATTCCTAGCAATTTTTTCCTCAGTATTCAAATCTCGACTGAGATGTCACATTCACCAATAAGCCATTCACGGTATAGTTTGCCGTCTGCCTTCTTAGGCCTGCTCCCTCCATTCTATCTAAAACATGGATTATCTATGCTTCCTGCACTTATACTTTTAATGCACTGTGTCTGTATTGTAATTATACAGACTGTTCATACTTCATTTCTTATTTAAGTTGCAAAATCTTCAGGACTCATAAACTGTAAATTCTCACCATCTGTCTGTATCTAAGCTGCTGATGTTGATCCTGGAAGTGGCTGATCCTCTTTCCCTACAATAACCTTCTTAGGTCTTAAAAATTACTATTACCTTGGGTAGAATATCTTAGCATGTCTCCATAATTATTTTGTTAGTGAGAAGACCAACAGTGTCTATTCAGGTAAAAAACACAAAAACTTTCGTCATATAATTTATTATTTATAAAATGCATGTGGGTTGATTGCAAAGGGAGAAAAAAGTGTTGGTTGTTAAGTGCTAGGGAATGTGTTTAGAATTTTGTGTAATTTTGTAGAGAAGCAATTCAACTTTCTACGTAAGATCCCTTTATAATTTCATAGTAACATAAACACAACACATAACTAGAATCTTCATTTCTATTTCTCTGATTTTCCACTAGACTTGGAGTCTCTTGTTTTTATAGGGTCTGTAGTGCTTCTAATACCACTTGTCCCCAGTCATCCACAGCGAATGACTTGTTATCTGCCTGTTGGAGATGCCCCCGTTACAGATCCCTGACTCTGAAGGTTGTTTCTTCTTGCCACACAGTGTGCAAAGCTGGCACGAAGCTGCTGTCAGTCTGTTTGCTTCTCTGCCACTCATCCTAAGACTTACCCTGGGGATCTACTTCTCTGATTTATGGCTGGTGCTCATCACCAAAAGTTCAGTGGCTTTAAGTTGCCTCCTGGGCAAGTCCTTTGACCAAGGCACTTTGAAATGATCCAGCCTGCAATCTTCGCTCCATCAGTAGGTTTGTTTTCTGAGAGGCAGAGGGAGAGAGAAACCTTAGCTGTCTTTAAAGGGCTAAGGTATGATACAAGATTGTGTATGTTAAATATTGAATATATGGTGTAGACAATATCATCTAGAGGAGTTCAAAGTCTGCCACTTTAAAAATGCAAGTTTATAGAAAGTGACCAAAATTAATCTTTCCAGGGATGATATAAAGACACAGAACTTAAATTAAATACAGGCATACCTCGCTTTATTGAACTTCACTTTATTGCACTTCACAGATACTGCGTTTTTTACAAATTGAAAGCTTACGGCAATGCTGCATCAAGCAATTCTGTCAGTGACATTTTTCCAGCAGTGTATGCTCACTTTAGGTCTCTGTGTTATATTTTGGTACTTTTTAATAATATATCAAAATTTATTATTATTATTATTATATGTGTTATATTGGTCTGTGATCAGTAATCGCTGATGTTACTATTGTAATTGTTTTGGGACACCACAAGCTGTGGTGATAAACTTAAGATGATAAACTTAATTGATAAATATTGTGTGCGTTCTAACCATTCCACCACCCAGCCATTCCCTCCACCCTCCTCAGGCTTCCCTAGTTCGTGAGACAAAATAATATTAAAAGGTGAAATAAAAACGCTTTAATGACTTCTAAGTGTTCAAGTGAAAGGAAGAGTCACATATGTCTCACTTTAAATCAAAAGCTATAAATGATTAAGCTCAGTGAGGAAGGCATGTCAAAAGCTGAGATAGGCTGAAGGCTAGGCCTCTTGCACCAGTTAGCTAAGTTGTGAATGTAAACAAAATGTTTTTGAAGGAAATTAAAAGTACTCCTCCAGTGAATAGAAAAAAATATAGAAAGTGAAACACTCTTAATACTGATACGGGGAAAGTTTGAGTGGCCTAGATAGAAAATCAAACCAGATATGCCCTTCCATTAAGCCAAAGCCTGATCCAAGGTCCTAACTCTCTCAACACTTTAAGGCTGAGAGAGATGAACAAGCTGCAGAAGAAAAGTTGGAAGCTAGCAGAGCTTGGTTCATGAGGTTTAAGAAAAGAAGCCATCCCCATAACATAAAAGTGCAAGATGATGCAGCACCAGCTGATGGAGAAGTTTTAACAAGTTACTCAGTGGATCTAGCTGATATAATTCATGAAGGTGGCTACACTAAATAACAAATTTTCAATGTAGTGAAATAGCCTAATACTGAAATAAGATGCCATTTAGGACTTTCACAATCAAAAGGAGAAGTCGATAGCTGGCTTCAAGGCTTCAAAGGACAGGCTGATTCTCTGACTAGGGGCTAATGCAGCTGGTGACTTGAAGCAGAAGCCAATGCTCATTTAACATCCAGAAAATCCTACGGTCTTTAAGAATCATTCTAAATTATTCTGCCTTGCTTTATAAAGGCAATGACAAAGCCTGGATGGCAGCATGCATTTACAGTATGGTTTACGAAATATTTGAAGCCCACCGTTGGGCCCTACTGCTCAGAAAAAATAAAAATCTTTCAAAATATTACGTCTCAGTGGCAATGGACCTGTTCATTCAAGAACCCTGATAACGATGTACCAAGAGATTTATATTATTTTAACGCATGCTAACACAATATCTATTCTGTATCCCAGTGATCAACGAGTAATTTTGACTTTCAATTGTTATTGTTTAAGAAATACATCTTGTAAGGCCATCGCTGCCATAGATAGTGATTCCTCTAAAGGATCTGGACAAAGTACACTGAAAACTTCTGGAAAGAATTCACCATTCTAGACATGCATAATTCAAAGAAGGAGAGGAAAATATCAACAGTAACAGAAGTTTGGAAGAAGTTGATTTCAACTCTCATGGATGACTTTGCAGGATTCAAGACATCACTGGAGAAATTAACTGCATATGTGGAGGGAATAGTAAAAGAACTAGAATTAGAAATGGAGCCTGAAGATGTGACTGAATTGCCATAATCATATTATCAAACTTTAATGCATGAAGAGTTGCTTCAAATGGATGGGCAAAGCGATTTCTTGAGATGAAATTTACTCTCCTGGAGGAGATATTGTGAACATTGTTGAAATGACAAGAAAGAATTTAGAATATTGCATACATTTATTTGACAAAGTAGTGCCAGGGTTTCAACGGATTGACTCCAATTTTGAAAACATTCTACTGTGGGTGAAATGTTATATCAAACAGCATTACATGCTACAAAGAAATATTTCTTGAAAGGAAGTCAATGCAGCATAGTCCATTGTTGTCCTGCTTTAAGAAATGATCATAGCCACACCAACGTTTAACAACCACCACCTTGATCAGTCAGCAGTCATCAACATCAAAGTAGAACCCTTCATCAGCAAAAAGATTATGACTTGCTGAAGGTTCAGATGATTGTTAGCGTTTCTTAGCAATAAAGCATTTTTAATTAAGGTATTTACATTTTTAGACATAATGCTATTGCACATGAAATAGACTACAGGATAGTGTAAATATAACTTTTCTATACACTAGGAAACCAAAAAATGTGACTCACTTTATTACAATATTCACTTTATTGTGGTGGTTTGGAACTGAATTCAAAATATCTTTGAGGTCTGTCTGTATATGTTTGACATGAAGAAGGTGCAGTCATAATAGAAAAGGCAGAACACTCAATCTACTGATGAAAGGAGATGGAGAAATAGTCATGCATTGCTTAAAGACAATGATACATTCTGAGAAATAAATCATTAGGCAATCTGTCATTGTGCAAACACCGTAGAGTGTACTTAAACCTAGATGGTATAGCCTATACACCTAGGCTATATGGTATAGCCTATTGCTCCTACGCTACAAATCTCTACAGCATGTGACTGCAATAAATACTGTAAGCAACTGTAACACAGTAGTAAGCATTTGTGTATCTAAACACATTAAACTTTGAAAAAGTACAGCAGAAATATAATTAAAACATTCAAAAATGGAACACCTACATAGAGCACTTACAATGAATGGAGCTTGGGGGACTGGAAGTTGCTCTGCGTGACTGAGTGAGTGGTGAGTGAATGTGAAGGTCTAGGACATTACTGTTCACTACTGCAGACTTTACAAACATCGTACACTTAATCTACACCAAGTTTATTTTAAAAATCTTTCTTTAATAATAGATTAAACTGAGGTTAATTTAACTTTTTCACTTTATAAACTTTCATTTTATAAACTTCTGGACTCTTTCATAATAAAATTTAAATTAAAACACAAACACATTGCACAACTGTACAAAAGTATTTTCTTTATGTTCTTATTCTATAAGCTTTTTACTATTTAATTTTTTAAAAATATTCTTTCACTTTTTAAACTTTTTTGTTAAAAACTAACACACAAACATACACATTATTCTAGGCCTACCAGAATCAGAATCCTCAATGTCTCTGTTTACCACCTCCACATCTTGTCCCACTAGAAGGTTTTTGAGAGCAATAACATACATGGAGCTGTCATCTCCTATGATAACAATGACCTCTTCTGGAACACCTCCTGAAGAATCTGTCTGAGTATGTTTCACAATTAACTTATTTGTGATAAGTAGATGGAGTATATTCTAAAATAACACTGAAAAGTATAATATAGTAAATAGATAAACTGACAGCACATTCATTATTAATATCAAATAGTATGCACTATATATAATTGTATGTGCTATACTGTTATATGACTAGCAGTGCAGTAGGTTTGTTTACAAGAGCATCACCACAATTGTGTGAATAATGCATTGTGCTATGACATTACGACGGCTGTGACAACACTGTGCAATAGGATATTTTCAGCCCCATTACAAGCTAACGGGGTTCATGGTTGTATATGTGGTCTGACATTGACCGAAATGTCCTTATACAGTAGATGACTGTATGTTAATGTGTATTTTTGGCCATGCTATTGGGTCTTGTGAGCCTGGCACAAAAATATTTGCTAGTACTTATTGGTTGAGAGCAGGCTTCAGGGTTAAGAGTGCCCATGTTCAAATCCTGGCTCTGACCCTTTCTAAACTGGGAAAGTTACTTATTCTCTCCATGAATTGACTTGCTCCTCTCTAAACTGGAGATAACTATAGCATGCGTTAAATAACAGTACATGTAAAGTCGTACATTAAAAGGTGTGAAAGGACTATCAACTATTAAATTTATTCTTATTATTGATCTTTCTCCTTAGATATACACCTAAAGTATATAGATATCCAGAACAGTATTGCTGTCTAAATAAGAACAAATTAGAAAATTTTGAAAACATCTTACAGATTATGGGGTTCTTTAAATAAACTGAAAAGCTTCAATGGCTCAAGGGTTTATTATTTGTGGAACTCATTTTCCTGAGTACTCCAAATCTGTCCTACTTTACACTCTCATATATGGTATTCTCCTAATCACACACGTTGTTAACAACAGAAAAGCAACCCATGTTTCTTTAGTGTCATTTAATAAAATTAAACCAATCAATCAATAAATCTCATCTTCAGTTGGATATTACTTTGCAAGCCAGCAGATTGCCATTGTGAAGTGAGTCCTGGGACTGTGCTGAGTACATGGTCCCTTCAGGTTACATCATCCCACTTCTTAAGCTGTTTAATCCATAAAGCCTAGAACGTGGTGAAATACTTTTATTAACTATGCTTCTGGTCAGGGAAAGAGAGAATAAATGCTTTTCCTTTGCGGGTATGATGAGCATTTTTGAATTGCTACCTTATGAACACTGATAATGCAGTGGCTCATGAGCTCATCTTATTTGGTCCCTTGTTTAGGTTGTATCTCAGAGCTATTTAGTTGCTATGGTGACAGTAACAATGAAAGCTGATTGGAAGAAGATAACATCTTATTTGGGACATTTTCAGTTGAAAGGAGAGAGTACATTCTATGCTTTCCTATTACACAAGATATTGGGTTACATCCATGTTGATTAGCAGGTCTCACTTTTCAGTATACATTGTTTCTGTATCTTACTTTATGACTAAACTCTCTAAAACTTGACTTGGAATTTCACCAGCTTGAAGTAACCTAATCTCCATCCAATGAGATTTTTCCAAATATAGTTGTTCAGCATATATAAGAGAAAAAATACTCAATTTAATATCAAAGAGCCAACTTCAGAATTTCAAGCAATGTATAATATACCTTTTTCATTGATAGAATTATTTAATAAGAATCCATTAACAGTCAGGAAACTATAGGAACTTCAGCAATAAGCAAATTATGAGGGCTTATTTCCTTTTAATTCTCTGATCCCAGCTGGAACAAGGTGTGATTGAAGAATGGTTTAATTGTTCATAGACATCTGTCTTTGGAGTCTATTGAAAAATAATATCCTGGGCATAATATGGCCTACAGAATTTTTGACATTTTTATATCTTTCACAATCAAGGCATTGTCAAAAGTCAGGTAGTGAAACCCCTAAAAACTTATGGATACATTTAGAGTAGAAGGGAATAAAAACCTGGTAATATATCAATATGCACAGCTGGAAAGCAGATGTTCAGTTGAATGATCTCAGTACTTAGGAAAAGCTATTAGACCTGTTACTTACTCAAATGAGAAATTCCCATAATTTATTGTTCTTATATTTGACTTACTTCTTTTTGCTCCTTTAAATTAACTCTGGATTATTATTTCTATTATTATTGTTGTTGTTGAATGCAATTACCACGGAAGTTTGACTCCATGCAATACAGTATGTGAGTGCTAAGAAATGCCCAAGGCTGCTGTCAATCAAATTAACCGGTGAGTTACGAGTTGTTTACTGTACTGGAAAATGAAGTGATAAATGCATGCCAGCCAGTAAAATGTGACATTTAGTACTGGATATACCAACTTTTTAAATTCACCTGCCAGTGTGCCAAAACATAGCTTTAACTGGACCTTCATTATCAAAGGAAGCATATAACATGCAGCTCTTTAAGTACTGATGACAATATAGTTTAAAACTCCCACAGCCTGTGCATGTGGGGCGGGAGCTGACTTACTTCCATCTAGCCAGTTTTTGTTCTTTTTATGATTACTGATCAATCACTATAAGCGTCCACATTCTCCTTTGATTCAATCAAATTATTTGAATGAATCATGGCTGTCTTATAATACTACTAATTTAGTGAACTTTAAAGACAGGATACTTCACAGAGGTTTTTATCGTCTTTGCAAAAATTAAGACTGTGTCTTGATAGCATTATTTAATGTTGCATAGTAACTTTATGTTCAAATTGCATGACTTCTTAGCCTGTGGTTTACTAATAGGATTTATTTAATGGTCATATTGGAGGGCAAAACTACCCTGTAGTACTAGAAATACTTAGTGAGATGCCCAAAGGAGCTGGCAAAAATATTCCAGTTCTGAAAGTACCACTGCATCTCTCTTCCAGAGGGAGAGAGATCCTTTTTCTCATAGTTTCCTATTAAAAACAAAAATTAAATGCTTGTGAATTGGTGCTCTATGAGTCTAGCTATGCCATCTCCCAGAACACATAATTAGATAATTACATTTCAGACAAAAGAATACTATAGTAATTCACAGTACAAATTCCAGCTAGGGAATAGAAATTGATACATGAAATATGTATCAATACAAATATAAATACATGCATATGTGTTCTATTCAGGCTTGAGCTATTAAGGGCCATTAAAAACACTGGAGCAAATAGCTCTTGGGGATTAAGCTGTAAGAGCCCTCTTTATAATCACAAGGCAGCTAATCCCTGCTCACCTATTTGAATGCTTAGACTCCCCGATATAATATTAAACTATTAGTTTTTACTTATGATGTTTCATGAGCATGCAAATATTGGCAAAAATGCCATCCCCCAAAGATCTCGGGATGCTTTCAGATTTAATAAACCTAGAGGTAAAAAATGCAGCTTGGATTAGATAATTTTTTAAAAGGTTCATTCTACTTTAAATTCATTCACTCATTTATACCAGCTACCTTGTCATCTACTTTCAACTTCCATCTCATAATTTCTCTTTCACATCCTTTTCCCCACGAAAGCTGCAGAACCAGGTTCTGAGAAACATTCTCTAATTTTTCATGACCCCCATCTGTGCATCCCCTTATACAGCCTGCTGCCATTTGGTTTATTCCACAGCAGGACCTGTGCATCTAATTTTTCTGGTAAAATACAATGGTCCAGCAAAACCCCCACAAGGATGCCACCCTGTCTGCTGTGACCAGGATCGGTGATAGTAATAAATGACCGTCATGGTCCTGCTGAGTCGGGAGCTGAAACATTCTTGATCCTTTCACTTCAGGTGTTTCCTATATACACACATACACAATTGGCATAAATGTGATAAGTACTATAAGCATTAGAGACTGAGACCCCTGTTTTTCTATTATATAGATTTCAAAGAGAAATGCTCCTGACCATCTTCCCCATCTTTCCAATCATAGTGACTTCTTGTGTAGCAATTGTATACTTAGTTACACCTGTACAAATCTCAAGATGGCAAATGGGTATAACTTTAGTATCATTGATTATATTGTCTCTAAACTCATGACTCAAATTCTCTATTATTGTATCTTTGTGCTAAAACAAAAACTCAACCAGAAGCATATTCTTCTCTTATTCCCTTTCCCCTTCCTTATTCTTACTCTTAATTCCTAGAGAAGATGTTCAACACTTTCTGATTCTCCAAGTAGTATTTTCTCTTACTCTAAAACAATGAAAAACACATTTCATAGTAGGTATAAGTACATTTCATATGTACAGATGTATGTGTTCATGTATATACATATATCTTCATATAGGTCCATATTCATATACATGCCACTGTTCTTTTGCATGTGCCTTAGGAAGCTACTTAAATTATCATGAGTTTTGTACTGATGCAGGACCACTATAGACACTGACAAGGGAAGCCCTTGTCAAATCCTGTTTTATGGGCCCTCAAGTGTCACATACCAATAGGAAATAAATGTATTAAAGATTACAGATGCCTCTACTACTCAGGATCAAATGGTCAGCACTGGCAACAGCATAACTTGTGACTCACGACTGAGGGCTTTCAGACTCCAAGGATACACTGTCTTACTTCTTTTGCCCTATTTCTTCCAAACAAAAGGTGACCATGTTGTAATATCGTGAAGGCTCATGGGTTCTATTGCTGCGCAATTTAGAGATGGACAGTCTTTCAAATGGCAAGGAGAATTGGAGCAGCAGATGTGCTTACCTAAGAAAATTCAAATTAATTAACTTGTCAAATCCTTCTCTCAGATAGCAGGAATGCAAGAGATTTTATCATGACAAGGTATTGTTTCCCAGTGGTGCTGAGTGTCCATTTTCTTGCTTCTATTCACATTCCAATTCATGGTTCCAGAACACTAAACAATTAGCACATCATGCACATGGCAGCTGAGAAACATTTTGCAATGTTAAACAATTCTTGTGAGTCTTGAATTTGTATAGACGTTGGTGTCGATTTAACAAGCATGCATTGTGAGACCACTTTCTTATAATGTCAGCTAGGGGAATGTGCTAGAACTGTGAATAGTTTTGTTTTACGAACATATTATAGCAATGTAATTAATTTAATACAAATTAAAGTTTTTCTTTTACTTTTTCTTTTTTTTTTTTTTGGAGACAGAGTCTCGCTCTGTCGCCCAGGCTGGAGTGCAGTGGCGCAATCTCGGCCCACTGCAACCTCTGTCTCCTGGGTTCAAGCCATTCTCCTGCCTCAGCCTCTCTAGTAGCTGGGATTACAGGCGCTGGCCACCCCCCTTTTTTTTTTTATTTTTTTATTTTTAGTAGAGACGGGGTTTCACCATGTTGGCCAGGCTGGTCTCAAACGCCTGACCTCGTGATCAGCCCGCCTCGACCTTCCAAAGTGTTGGGATTACAGGCATAAGCCTCCTAAAATTTGGTGTTGGTATTCAGTAATTATAATTTACATTTTGCAGAGATAAATTCTGAATATTTAAGAGAAAACTTATTGAAAATAGTTTTTGATTTATTACATTTACTTTAATTTACATTATTGATAAACATATTCAAAATTTATATATTTGGAATAAAATTTTATTTTCTTGTTAATTTTTTAGACCATTTCTACCAATAGAACGCTAATTTACTAAAGCCTTTATTATATCAAGATTATTATTTTGCTGAGATAAAGATAAGAAAATTTCCTGACATTGTTATGTAAACACTACAGCTAAATCAAATTTTTCTGATATTGTCATTATGAAGATATATTTGTCAAAGTAGAAAGATAAAACACTTTGATTTATAAATTGTCACAATTTAGACATAGGATATTTACACTTCTGGTTTTTTTGTTTCTAAAGAATTGTCTATGTACTCTAGGATATTTCAAACTGTCTTCAAAGCCATTTTGAAAACAAGTGCTCCACATTTTGGGGGGAAATTTTTATTGATTAGTGGCCATAAAATCACTCACCACACTTTCGGTAAACTGCCATTTAAAGAGGCGTGAAAAAGTTCTCTAGTGTCCGCTGAGTGTTCTCGGTTAATCCACTCCAAATGATTGAACCTTCAGAATCCTCCAGGACATGTAGTCAGATAAGACTGTAACTGATTTGAAGAAATCCTTAATTGCAGAAATCATCAAGCCTTGGTGAATCTCAAGATCTCCAAAAACACCAGAATGTGGATTTTGGTGAAAGGTGGAAGATTGTAGAGATGGAATGTGGGCAGGCTGGGAAGATAAGAGGCAGTGACACAGTTGCCCTTTGCTCCAAGCTAGAAGGGGTATTTTTACAATAGTTTTCTAGGATCCACTTTTTGTTTCACAGATGTAATTATTTTGTTTGCCTATGTTGTGCTCCTGGCTGCATAGCATTAGTCTGTCTTCTGTCATTGCTGGTGGGTCTCCCGAGGGGTATAAATACTATGGGTTGGTAGTTGATCTGTTACTACTGAGCAGATAAAGATCATTGTAAACTCCTGAGTAAATGTGAGACAAGAGACCTAAAGATTATTAGTTTATTAAACAATGGAGAAACAGTGATAGGTGTTAAAGGGAACAGATGCATTTCAAATGTATAATTATTTCACATTGAAATAGTTATTTTGTATTTGTGACATTTCATTCACTCATTATACCTCAACATCAAGTCACTTTAAGTTAAAACATGCATGTCTAGAAATGAACATCTAGTAATAAGAATAGCCAAATGCAGCATGATTTTTGTTGATTTAATATAATAATGATAACCCGGAGTCCTACAATTTGTGTAGATTTTAAAATTTCTCCTTAATGCAGACTGCTATAGTTGAGTTGGAATATTTATCTATGTGAGAAAAAAAGCAAACTCATCTATAACTTACAAGGTTTGCTTTGTTTTGTTTTCAAAAAAGCTTATTTAATCTTCAGATAAGGGCAATATTCTACAAAATTATAGATATATTCTAGTATATAAGAATAAACTCGTATATTATTTCTCAAAGGAAAACCTTAAAGCATTAAAATATGATCTTTATCAGGTTTTCTATATGTAATTAGGGGCTTAGACAAAAATCCAAGGACAGTGACAAATACCATATTTGTACTTCATTTCCTGCCACTACACTCATCTCTTTCTTCAAATGACCTTATTCATCTGCAGTAGCAAATATTACGGTCCTTTTCAAGGTTATTCTCAGAAGTACAGTTTTCATTTAATATGATGTAAATTTATCCTCAAATTTATTTCTTTCTTAAAAAATCTGCAATATCATTATCTTCAAGGTTAAGGAACTTAATTAGCGAGATGGGTGTGGCAGAATGAGCAGAGGAAAAATGATAGAGAAACATTTTTTTCATGTTAAGTAGAATTACGATTTATATAATTTAGTGGTACCTAATCTACGTAACCTGAAATGTTTGCAGAAAGTTTGATTCTTAACTTGCGTACATAAAAATATTGTTAGGGACCACGTTAGGCAAGGTGTACAGAAATAGGCTTCTGACCTTTCCACTCCCAAATGAATCTCTGCAGTTTTCCAAGACTGAGTATATTTTTTTAACTATTGATAAAAGGCTTTCTTCATTGTAGACCAATATTTATGTCCTCAGTTACACTAATAGATAGCTTTTTCATTTCAAACACTTAATTTTTTTTCTTTTTTACAAACAAAAATACATATTAAAATAAGCTGAAATACTCATCCCAAGATATTGACAGGTCTTATATAGATAATATTTACATGTTATATAGTTGTTGGTTCTATTAAATATAACTTACCATTAGGCTTGCATATTCTTTTAAATGTGTCATTAAATGTTTGAGTTTAGTTTAGTAGCTTCATATTATTTATTCTGTAATAAATGTTTAGTTCTTCTACAAATACTTTTGCATTCATAAAGTCATAAGTAGAAAGAAAGGAGGGAGAAGGGAAGAAGTTAGAAAGCGAAGGAAGGAAAGGAGGGAGGGAGGGAGGGAGGGAGGAAGGAAGGAAGGAAGGAAGGAAGGAAGGAAGGAAGGAAGGAAGGAGGGGAAGGAAGAAAACTTCAGGGACTATTAAGTATATGAATGTGAACCAAGAGGACCAAAATTGCGTTTGCAGTCAAAATTCTGAAGCTCATACTAGCAGATCTAGGAAGTAATGTTTCACACAGAACACTGCCTGAATCCAATCTATTTCCTCTGGATTTGTCACATAACATAAATTACATCAGGTTGCCTATTTGCCATCAGTCTCTCTAATTAGCACAACTTGACGGATGGTTGATTATAGCTTAAAACATGCCACAGTGCTTTTACTTGATTGCCAGGACATCATCTACTTTTCTAACTATCCTGTCTTGCAGACTAAGACATAGAAATATCTAAATTTTAAAGCCTCTTCATGTCATATTTTATTGCCCTTTATTATTGTGACCCCCCAAAAAAATAATGCTGTAATTTCTTAGAACTTTAGTGTTTGTAAAATAATCTTTTTTAACATTCGTAACATTACTTAAAAATTTTTATAAATATATTTTATTTTCTAAAATATATAAAAAGACTACATGTGAATTCACTAGCAGTTATTCTAGTTATTATTCTTTTCAATAAAGTATACTAAAATGTTTTTCAATAGTTATTTTATGAATCTCAACAATACTCAAGTGATACATATTGGTATTATTGCAAATTCCATTACAAAGAAAATAATAAAGTAGACTGCTTGACTTATACAGTAAGTCAGTCAGTATTGGCATTGGAAGTAGAGAGAAATCTGTTACTAGAACTATAGCAATAAAAAAATTCACACCATTAATCTAATCATGACGTTGGACCAAACATAACGATATAATCCTGGCCTCTGCCAATCTTCCAGATTATTGTACACAGATGGAGGATACTGGACTTGTTAAAAACTTAAGACCAAAATGAGTGGGATTGTTTCTAACAGTACTTATAGATGTGATTTATAAATATAGTGGTGTTTCATGCATATTGATGTATAAATACATATTATTTATATATTTATACATATAGGTGTATGTGATTTATACATAATGATGTGCTAAACCACTACGCTGCCAAAGTTGAAATCCACTTACGATAATGTTTTTCACATATCTGACAATATAAATTGCATTAAGAACTTCAACAATGTGCTCTAACTTACTTTTATTTACATATTTACTCTATAGTAAATATGTTTAACACTATCTTCTGAATATGAAGGACCAGCAGCAATTTGGAGTTTTCTCTTGGAAGCATATCTGTGTTCTCAGCATAATATAGCTTGATAAAAACTTTTAGAACTGTTTCTCAAAACATAAACCACTTCTAGAGGAAGAATTTGACTTCAGCAAATTTAACAACCACTTCAAAATAGCTATTAAAATCACAGTAAAACATACAGTAACGTTATTCCTTAACATTTTATGTGGTTTTCAATCCAGTGTTAAGAAACATCTTTTGTTTGTTTGCTTGTTTGTGTTTTCCAGAGCCGGGATCTTGCTCTGTCACCTATGTTAGAGTACAGTGGTGTTATCAGAGCTCACTGCAGCCATGAACTCCTGGACGCAAGTGATCCTCCTGCCTCAGCCTCTGAAGTAGCTGGGATTACTGGCGCACATCACATTACCCAGCTAAGTTTTTAAATTTTTTTAGAGATGGAGTATTTCTATGTTGTGTCTAATTGTGGCCTCAAGCAATCCTCCCAATTCAGCCCCCCGAATAATTGGGATTACAGATGTGAGCCACCATGCTTGGCTCAGGAAACATTTCTATGAGACATTTTTAGTAAAGAAAATAAGGCAAAGCCTTTCAAAAATTAAAAGAATATATTTCTATGAAACAATTCAAAGTGAATTTATATTTGATTTTTGTAACCCACAAATTTTCAGAACATATTGGGTCCATTTAGTCTGATATGTAACATATTCTAAAACCCTGAAACTCATTGTCTAGGCAATTTTTTTTTTTCCAAAAATGTGTGTAATGGAACTATGTTACCATTTACTATTTGTCAAAAGGTGCAGGGAACACTGCATTAAACTGTAGAAACTTGGATACAATAATGAAAATCAAAGACCCCCAAAACTACCATGGTATGCAGCATATTCCAAATATTTTGATCTCTAAATTTTTTTTTCTTTTCTTTTTTTTAATTTATTTTTTATTATTATTATACTTTAAGTTCTAGGGTACATGTGCATAACGTGCAGGTTTGTTACATATGTATACTTGTGCCATGTTGCTGTGCTGCACCCATCAACTCGTCAGCACCCATCAACTCGTCATTTACATCAGGTATAACTCCCAAGGCAATCCGTCCCCCCTCCCCCCTCCCCATGATAGGCCCCAGTGTTTTTTTTTTCACAAAACATACATATAAACCCTTTACACTCAGATAACACTATACGGAATGATTATATGTAAATAAATACCAATGAGGAATGACTGGTTGGTTATTTATATTCTTCCAATTGTTATTTTATTATTTTTAAATATTTAAATCATTGCTTTTTCCATCTTACTTTTGTAACATTATTATATAGTTTCATTTTATAAATGGAATATTAATATTTTATAAATGTTTTTGTCCTCAAAACAAAATTATCCTAATGACACTTACTTTAGTAAATACTGTATGCAAACAGTAAAATAAAAATAATGATTTCAATTTAACATTATATATTTTGCCCAAAGCAATCCAGATGATTTTTTGAGTTATTTAAAATCTAACAAATAAATATGTATTTTTCATAAAGGATTGACCTATAAAAATAAAGCTGATATTTTTTTGAACATAGAAACATTGACATAAAATAACTAGGTGATATACATATATCAAACTATTTATAATGTATGTTGCTTAATGTTAAAAAAAAAAAAAAACTTCTACTCATTTTTTCTTTGAAAAGCATTTGTTTATCATCCATTAAGTGCCGAGCAACAAATTAAGGACACTATGACAAATGTGATAGGCCATCTACTTGCTCTCAGATTTTATGTATCTAATAGCAAAGATAAAAATAATTAAGCAATAATTTCTGAATTAGAGTAATACAGAGTTAGAAAAATGTAGACGAATTTGTCAAGTTTTATAAACCATCGTCTTCTACCTTTTTGCAACTATATAAAGCAAGCCATATTATTGCTCATTAAACTTAATTATTTTACATATATTGAAATTTAATTTACCAATGGTTTCAGTCAGATGCTAGTTGTGTAATTTTTAGTGATTTTTATCCCTACTCTATTAAAGGTGCTACTTCTTCTACATTTGGAGAAAATGTTTTAAGGTCAAACATAAGAGAAAGTGTTAGGAGACTGTTTTCTTAAAAAAATAGCTAAAATTTTGATGAGCATAGAAGAAAGGCAGGTGGAATGGTGTTCTGCTGTTTCATCAAGCCACTTAGTGTTGTCAGTAATAATGATCTCACTTATCTCATGAGATTTTTAATGGAAATTTAAGTAAATACTAAGTAGGTAAGAGTACTTTGTAAAGCAAATATTACTATGAAAGCAGCAGGTATTTTTATTTTTAGAATTTTAACATATAAGCATTTTGTCTACAGAAATAAAATGATGAAAAGATCGTGGCAACCCAATATATATGACAACACTTAATTTGTAAAAAATATTTACATAGATAATCCTTTATATTTCCCCACTCTCTGTGGTATATGGTAGGTTGTGAAATGACAAAATTATTTGAAATTCCTTCATCAAGGGGTAGAGATACTCCTTGAATTTAAGTTAGCTTTGTGCATTGTTTTGCTGGAAAAGATGTACAAGTGCTGAACCTAGTCACTAAGAAGCTTTGCATTCTTGCTACACCATTCCATGCGTACAAGCAAGCACAAGGTATCCTGCTAGATACTAGGAGGCTATGTGGAGGATGACAAGACATTTAAGCCAACTGTCAACTAGACCTCTGCTGACCGGGCAGCAGTAATAAGTAACGAATGTATTACTTGTAATACATTTCATATAATGACAAGGGTTTGGATAATAGAGGACTCTAAGGAGTCACTTAATTTTTCTAAATTTGATAATGGCATTTTGGTTTTCTAGAGAAATATATTTTTTGGAGATGCATGCTGGAGCATTCAAAAGTGCCATGGCTAGAATGTATTTGTCCCTCAAAATTCATATGTTGAGGCCTGAGACTCAATGTTACAGTATAAAAAGATGGGACCTTTAGGATGATTACATCAGAAGGGCTTTACTCCTCCTGAATGAATTAGTACCCTTATAAAAACCGCCTTGAGGGAACTAGCTACGCCCTATTTGTTCTTCCAGCTCTTCTGCTCGGTGAGATGGAAGTGTTCATCTTTTCCAGAGAACACAAGAAGACCTCACCTTGCAAGCAGAGACCAGGCCCTCCCCAGACATTGAGCTTGGTGGCACTTGGATTTTGGACTTCCAGCCTCCAAAATCGTAAGAAATAAGTTAGTGTTATTTACATATTACCCAGTCTCAGGCATTTTGTTGTAGTAACAGAAACCGACTAAGACAAGGAGTATTGTAAGTCTGTAACATACTTATGTAAAGTATGTGTGCATGTGTGTGTGTGTGTGAGTATGCATTTATATTTTCCAAAATGTTAACTATTGATGGACCTAGATGGAGAATGTACAGGTATTTGTTGTAACATTTTGTCAGCTTTGCTTTTGTTTGAAGATGTTTATAAAACGTGTTTAGAAACAAGTATTATATATACATATATATACACAAACACATGTATGTATACATATACAGGTAAGTGAATGTTAATTTCAAAAACATTGCCAAATTAAACAAATAGTGCCATTTTTATTTATTTATTTATTTATTTTTGAGACAGAGTCTCGCTCTGTCGCCCAGGCTGGAGTGCAGTGGGGCGATCTCGGCTCACTGCAAGCTCCGCCTCCCGGGTTTACTCCATTTTCCTGCCTCAGCCTCCCGAGTAGCGGGGACTACAGGCTCCCGCCACCTCGCCCGGCTAGTTTTTTGTATTTTTTAATAGAGATGAGGTTTCACCGTGTTCGCCAGGATGGTCTCGATCTCCTGACCCCGTGATCCTCCCGTCTCGGCCTCCCAAAGTGCTGGGATTACAGGCTTGAGCCACTGCGCCTGGCCCATTTTTATTTTAAAGCAAAAATAATGAAGAAACTGCATAACATCCTATAAGGTGTTGGCCTTGAATCTACAGCCATGTTGTTGAGTATCCCAGTTCCACTGTCTCTAACTTTCCTCCTTACTCTGGTGTTGATATTGTTCTCTGTGCTGAGATATTCCCACCTACTTTTGCCTTCTTCTGAGATGCTGGTAGGATAGTTAATATTTCCTGTAGTGTAATGAAGCAAATCATCTTCCAGAATCATTTGATTTCATACTGACTTCAAAATACTCCAATTTCTAGGTTCCTTTACAAAGGAAAAACAACGGGTACGAATTGAACACAGTTGTCTACATCACTCAGAAGGAGTATGCCCCTACTGGAAATCAACAAACTTTATTTATAAGACTAGTTGTGCTTTTGGGTCACTTTAATCCTTACAACCCAATTAAATCTGGATTACCTAATGAAATTGATTATATTTGAAAACTTATTGTAGAATTCTGGTGAAACACTTCCCCTTTCTTCCTTTCTGCTGCAAGCATTTACTGAGCACGTACTACGTCTCAGGCATGGTATTAAGAGCCTGATATCAAACTGAAATATTGAGTTTTTATTGATTATTGTCTCATCCTTCTCCTCCTTCTCTACTCTTCTTTCCAGACTCGTCATTGACTTGCTGAAGTAACGTATCTCTCCAGCCTAATTTTAAGTAACCACCTTCCTTTATTACTGTTATGGAAATAAAATACTTCAAGAAACAGAAGCTTTGGGAGGCCAAGGCGGGCGGATCACTTGAGGCCAAGAGTTCAAGACCAGCCTGGCCAACATGGTGAAACCATGTCTCTACTAAAAATACAAAAATTAGCCTTGTGTGGTGACTCAGCATCTGTAATCCCAGCTACTCTGGAGGCCTAGGCATGCAGAAGAATCACTTGAACATGGGAGGCAAAGGTTGCAGTGAACTGAGATCAAACCACTGCTTTCCAGCCTGGGAAACACAGTAAGAGTTTGTCATAAAATTAAATTAAATTAACTTAAATTAAATTTTAAAAAAAGGAAATTTTCCTTTGCTGCATTTAACAATAAAATGACAAGAAAACAGGTAATACTCTCTGCTCCCATCAAGAATTACAGCATGTGCCTTACTTCTCAGGCTTTGAGAGAGGGCTGAAAAGGAAGGACTCTTCATGTGGCATGGGGTGTAACCAACAACTGTGTGAGCAAACCCTGGATGGACTGAGAGTCCTGTGCCATTGAAAAGTGGGCAGGCAGACCTTTCGTTTCTGCTCCACGGCATGTATGTGGATAACTAATGTAGCAGGTGTGCTTGGCTGACTAACCAACAGGCATGACTACCCTTGTTCCTTGACAACAGAAGTTCAGTTCTGCATTGGACCTCCATGTGCTTTATAGGGAGATAGTTCCCTCCCCAGACCTATTGACTGTATTATGATTAATCAAAGCCAATTACTTTAATCCCATTCCCTTTACCAATAATTAATTTTGGCAAGGGCATAAGGAGAAAATATAATCAATGATTCTGTAACAGATATCTTCTGAGGGAGTACTGGGCAAGGTTTTCCTCATGGAGAAAATATATGTGATGAAATTAACATTCTTATTTTTCTGCCTTGGATGTCATTGTGGTACCTAAAACTGAGACAGACAACTCCTAACCATAAGGAACACAGCCCTGAGGGCAAGTCCACGTATTTAGAGAGAAGAACAGGAAGATGGATTGGATGTAGTTTCTTGACATCCCTGAACTGTTGAATTAAACAAACTTGGAATTACCCTACCTCCAGAATCATTAATGTGAAATAATAATTTTTTCTTATTTAAGCCATCTGAGTCAAGGTTTGTTGTTTGGTTATAAAAGTACCTTAACTGATCTAACTAAGTGAAGGAGGTGAAAAACATTTTGCAGCTCAAAAATTTGTGTCTTAGGACTTAAACATAGTGAAGTAATCTGCTGTAGACCACGTAGAAAAAACAAAGTAGTTGGAAAGAAAACAAGACCCATATGTTAGGTCAAAAAGAGACTAAGTGGACTGATCAGTTAGTGAATCCATATGGGGAGATAGAGCTGAGCAGAAAATCACGGTGTCAATAGCAGACGTTAGTCTGCCAAACTTGAGATCATGGAAAGCACCATGGCTGCCAAGGTGAGATAATGAGGCACCAAGATATAGGAAGATGTTAAGATATTCTCATATGTAGGTGACACTTAGTTGCATGGGGAAGCAGGCAGATGCTTACCATCCGAGGCCTCAGATCACAAGAAGCAAATCCTCAGTTATCCAACCAGAGCTCAGGTAGTCTTGCAGTCTATACAGGGGGCACAGGGATTAGATAAACAGGTAAAACCTCTGGGTTGGAAGTGAGGCTTAGAAACTCAGTTAACTGGATAATACAGAAGGACGAATTCTGATTTGGGGACAACACAAGTTGTTAAATGTCTTCCTTTGAAATGTGATACGAAGGATGAGCAGAAAATCATAGGTATAACGTGAAAGGTCAGTTATGCTGGGATGTTCACCCCCATTTGGAAGAATGAGGGATCAAGATCAATACACAAGATGAATGAGGAGATATCATTTACCTGGGCTATGATTAGGAAATGGACTTTGTAGTACCATACTGTGCTGGAGATGATAGACACAGTATTCAAAAATGTGGCTGGAGGGGTAGTGGGGCCTTCTTTGATCGTGTCTGAACACATCAGAAGGTGTCTGGCTGTCAGGAAGTGAAGAGATTGAAAGAAAGACAGCAATCCTGGAGCTGAGTCCATCTCTTGGCAACAGAGGAAGTTATGTCTATTCTCACGATAAGGCAAAACTACATCAAGTCTCATAGTCCCATCCAAGTGCTCTCTATGAGATCCAGAGGCTCAGCCCAGATACTTTCCTAAAAGTCACAGCAGTATTGCAAGTGTCTGTATACTTTACAGGAAGCAGTAGATATTGGGTCCAATTGGTAATAAAAGGGATAGAAGAAACAATGCAGAAGCTCCACAAACACCAATGAACCACTAAGTTTGTGCTTCAGAGGCTGAGGGGGACGTAGTATTGATGGCATGTGGGGGTGGCATATCATCTTCGCTCGTGTAGATTCAGAGCTCAGTCAAGAGGACTTGCAACTGTGTTGCGAAGACCTGGATGGGGCAGCGCGGGGTGGGGTCAGCGGAGGTAGCGGTGAGGAGCTGAAACAGACAAAAGCTGGGGTAAACGGAGCTGCCATCATGCCTGGTGCACTTTTCATCCTGAGTTCCCAGCAGATTGTCTGGCACACAGCAGGTGTTCAATAAATAATTATTGGATGAATGATTCAATTAATCGAGGACATTTGGTAGCATGTGATGATCTAAGAGTAATATTTCACAAAGAGAAGTCCAAGTGGATTGCTGTGTTCCACAAGCTGACCTTAAGTTTCTTGGCCACTGTATCTTCCACATTTTAAACTGGCCATATTTCTTCTTTTATGAAATGAAATAAATGCTAATGTGCTAGCAAGGGAACGTAAACAAGTGTTGTTAGACAAATTCAATGTGACTAAAAAGGAACTGTAGCAGGTGGATGCCAGTGAGCCCAATTAAGATATATTTGCTTTTGTACCACAGATTCTATGCTTTTCCAAATAGAACTGTTAGATGCTAAGCAAATGGGGACTATTTTTGACTCATACTTTTTTTTAATCTGTGGGAAATATATTTTCTCATCGATATTTTATGCTGTTCTCTGTTCAAACTTTGCTTTTGTGATGCTTCCTTTAAAGACTTTTTGTTCTTTCTCATTTTGCGCCGTTGTTTATGGTGAATTTGTTGTTGTTGTTTTTGCATTTACATTCCACAGAGAAATGGTACTTAACAGCATAAAATCCCAGAACTGCATCAGGATAAAAGAGGTGATTTATAAACACATAATAGTCGTTTTTGATACTTTTCATCATTAGTCAAGCTGAGAGAACAAATTGGAATTTGAGCTTCTGGTGGGCTTTCTGAAGGGATCCTCAGATAAATGTAGCCAAAGATAAAAGATAATTCCAATTAAAAGATAATGGATATTATGCACAATTACGGCTGTGGCCAAGTCAAAACCCTTTGAAATTAAATGTCTTTGTGTGAGAAACCACAGTGTTAAATAAAATAATCAACAGGAATTTATTTCTACTTTCTTTGCTAAATCTACTCACGGGCTCATTCCCTATTGTGGTAGGAGGTTAAAATTCTGTTAAAATAAAAGGAAACAAAACTTCCCAAGCTAGAATAAAGGCTAGAAGTTCAACTGACATAGTATTAACCTTTTTGCATAATATCATTAATTGCATTTATGTCTATTTAATTTTGATTGTTCAGAACCCCAAACCAGAAGCCTTCTCCATAGTACATAGCGCTTCACCTTGATGACAATTCCTCTGTAAATTTTCCATGTGCATTTTACCTTAACTAAATATCTCATGTATTGGGAATTATGACAAAATATGCTATGGAAGAAATGATGGGGTTATCACTTTAAATGATACGCTATCATGCACCAGTTCACAGGCCGATACCTGAGACTCACAGAATTGTGGCAAAGAGAGGAGAGCAAAATTAGAATGACAAAATGAGTAAAACAAGTGTACCATTAATTCAGGCAAAGTCAATACACTCTAATAACTTGCTGATATGAATGTGACCAGTGGAGATCTTAAGAAAACAATTTTAAAACTGTCTGTCTTCCTTGATAGCATGTTGAACATCTGATGTTAGAAATGATAAAATGGGACTCCTGTAATTTCATGGGAAATTTATTTTAGTGTACAGTTTCACCAAAAAAAAAAAAAAAAAAAAAAAGCAAAAGCAGAATTATGTAGACGAAATAGAGTCAGAGATTGTCATGAGTTTACCACCTCATGCTTGATTCAACTTGAAATCTCACAATCTTCTCAGTCTTCAAGGCAACTTAATCATTTGTCCCGTGGATCTTCTCTACATACCAGGTGAACAATTTTACCCCTGCGACTCTGTGGCTAGTAGCTGCAGTTTAGCAAAAGTTGTCACCGTAGAAAAATAAGTCAGATCACTCAGCATCTTTTTTTCTTCCACTATTAGGGCCCTGATGAGTCAGGTAAATCATATGAGGGGCTGCTATGTGGCAGTATGCCTATTAATTTCGTTTCATTGTTTTTGTTCAGTCTCTCCATTTCAAAATACATGGAATGGGAGGGAGGATTTGAAATTAGAGCTGGCTATCAAGACACCCCCCAAATTGGGCTTGGGGGACATTTTGGGACAGGGTACAATAGGGCCCCTAATGTTTATTGCTCCCACTGCAAAGAATACAATTAAGGCTCCTTAATGTTTATTGCTCCAGCTCTGAAAGAATACCATTAAGTCAGACACATCACCTGATGGCATCCTCATCAAGCCACACTCCGTTAGCACAGATGGGACATTATGTAACACAAAGAGAGCAAGAGAGCGGGACTGCTCACCAGGCTGCATTTGGAAAATCGTGTCAGGAACCTTTCTTTAAACAAATGCAATAACATGATAATGCGGCAGCCTACCGCCCCCTCCACCACCATCCTGTACACTCCGTGGCAACCTGAATAGAATTGCATTAATATTCATGACTCAGAGCCTACAAAACAAAAAAAGAAAGAAAAATGAAGAAGAAGGAGAAGAAGAAGAAAAAAAAATCCACCACCCCCTGTATGCTCTGCTGTATTAGTGTGCCTAATGAGAATGAATTAAAACCCAGCTGAGACATGACCCTAAACCGTTTGCTTCCTCTTAACTGTCAATTTGACTTTCCATAGCACTGTGATCAACTGCATTCTAAGTGGAAGTTGACACTGGCTCAACTTTCTGCCAATGGAGGTAAAATAGAATGGGAACTGCCTGAAACTCAATGCTGATGTAACCTGGTTCTGCACCATTACCCGTAATCTGTGTCTTCAGCTCTGTGCAGCTCCAATTTCATTTCTTTAATAGCATGGGTTTTGATAAGAATCTTCCTTTCCCTCCCCCTCCCATTGCCAAGTTCCCTTTGTGGTGTCATTGCTAACTTCCCACACAATGCAAGTTCATTTCTCTAAGAAATTCCCATCAGTGGTCTTTAATAGCAGGTTAATGGGCTGTTAAATCTCAAATTTTCCAGAATGATTTTGTTACCAGGAGCCTTCCTCCGTTTCTGGTGTGGTCAATAAGAGGCTTGTTTTAGAGGCACTTAATGCTTCACACACTAAGGGGATTGTGCCCCAAATCAGACCAAACAACAGACACTTTTTATTCCCTTATGATATCAACACCATTTTAGTAGAATGTCTGTGGGTCTATTTGTTATTCCTACATGAATCAATAAAGGCTCTGAAAAATACAGGAAGCTTTGCCAGCTGTGTGCTTACAAATATTAGATGAGAGGGTTCACAGACAGCAGATCATCCATAAGCTGATTCTTAAACCTGTGTTGTCATATGCTTCATGACTTGCTTCATTATCTGCCACTGCTACTTTATGTTGGCTATTTCTTTCTGAACCTCTCATAAACAAAATCCTTAATGATATATAGCTCAAGTGAATTCATTTACCAAAAAAAATAAAGTACAGAGCAAGGTTATTTATAAACCAGAAACCCAGGTGCCTTGCTGCAGGATTTCTGTGAAGTGAAACAGCCAGCTGGAGCTTTTCATAATTTCGAAGTTAATAGGTGCTATGGATAATTAAAAACTCAACAAAAGCAGATTATAAATTGATTTTCTCTAATGATTTTTAAGAATGGTAGGTCACTATTAGAGCTATGATTATTAGAATGGGTGGCAAATAATAAATGACACAATACAGTACTTTCTATGTGTACACTTCTTGATCTTATGCTTTTTGTTAATACTTCATTATACTAAAATAATTTATCACACTTTTTTATTGAATGTTTAAAACAAATGTTTTTATATGCCAGTGCTTAACATTTATATCAAGGGACTTACATACAAGTTTTATAGACGTAATATTATTTCCTTCTACTTGACTACTATACACATATCATCATTTATTTAGGATAAAATGGATGTTCTCATTCTCTAGAAACTTAAAATCTAGTATGAGAAAATTTTACAAGTCACAGATGACTAAAGTATAAAATTAAAACCTCAAAAAAATTTAAGGCATCATTTTTCCCCCTTTCATTGTCTTGTTAATAAATGAGGTATTATTTAGGGTCATGCCAATAGTCAGAGAATAGGCAGAAAAGTATGACACAAGCATAACAGAAGATGATTTCTCATTTACATAAGAAATCAAAGCAGGACAATATATTGCATATAGGGATTCAAAGATCTCTGAATGCAAGATGAAGATATTTTTCATCTCATGGATCCACCATCCCTTAAGACCTCATCATTTGCATCTATTTTACAAAAGGGGAAGGGAATGGTGCATATTGCATGCCTGCTTCTTAAAAGCTTTGAAACAGAAATAGCACATATCACTTTCACTCACATTCTATTGGTTAGAACTCAATAGCAAGGATACAACTAACTGTAAGAAAAGGCAGGAAATAGATCCTAGTTGTGACCTGAAAAAAAAAAAAAAAAAGAAAATTAATTCTAGTGAAGAGCCTGCTAGTGCTTCCATTTATGGTTAAAATATTGTAAAATTAAAAAACTCTGTTGGATCACCTCTAATTAACCCTCTCAATAGGACTCCTTGAAGTAGTAAACTAAGAGTTCTTTAAAAGTGTGAAGACAAGAGAAATTCCATGAAGAGCAGACCAGGAGTTGAAATCTGAGTGTATAATAGTACAAATAAAGTATAATACAAAATTTTATTACACACCTTGGGAAGTGAGTACTAGGGAGAAAATGGAGTAAACAGTGGGGAATATTCAATACTGTGTTGTCCGGGTATGAATGGCAGAATGACAATGTTGTGTTGTCAGTGAGGGACTTAGTGCCTGTTGATCATAAGTAAATAATTAATATGACTGAGAAGTAGCCCCTCACCAAAATCAACCTTAATAATTCATTTGTAGCAATGTAGTCTTTTTTTAGCATGTGCCTCTAAACTCTTCCAGCCTCCACTCCTTCTCCAGTTTCAAAGTCACTTCTACATTTTTAGATATTTATTTTAGCAGCATCCCACTCTTGTTACCAAAATCTGTATTAGTCATATTTCTCCATATATTAATATATATAAAAGATATTTATTGCAGAAATTGGCTCAATGTGATTATGGAGGCTATGAAGTCCCACTATTTGCTGTCCGAAAGAGGGAAAACCAGGACAGCTGATGGTGTAATTCAATTTGAGTCTGAAGGAGACTGAGAATTGGGAGGCTGATGTTACATATCCCAGTCTGAATCCAAAAGCCTGAGAACCCAAACACTGATATCTGCAGGCAGGCAGGCAGAAGATAGATATCTCAGCTCTAGCAGAGTGAGTGAATTCAACTTGCTTTTCCTTTTGCACTATTCGAGCTGGTGGATAGCTGTGGATTATGCCTATCCACATCAGGGAGGACCATATACTTTACTGAGTTTACCAATTCAAATGCTAATTTCTCCTGGGGACACCCTCACAGGTGCACCCAGAAATAATGTTTTCCCAGCAGTCTGGGTATTCTTTAGTTCATGCGAGTTGACAAACAAAAATTAACCATCATATCCACAGAAAAGTAATTTTAAGAAGAGATATTGGAAAGTGAGTCATCTTTATTGATGGTCATTATAAGATGTGGTTTTGTCAGTCAGGAACTAGGTGGGGACAGAAATCACTGAAAGAGATAATACCACCAACTTGAAATGGCAGAATGCTGACAGACATAAATGTAAATATGGAAGGTGCTAATGGTGATAAAATAATGAATCCACCAGGAGAGACTGCTACAACAAATATGGCAGTGGGGAGCAAGAAAAAAAGTTAACCCCACATTTGGATATTTGGGTGAAAAGAATATACTGTAATGGAGACAGTTGTGAGGAATGAAGGCTTGTTAAGGCTTATATATATATATATATATAGCCATATTACTGAAAACAGAATTTGGAAATGAAATTTAAAATCTGACAATGAAATTTAGAACTCATTTCATATTCCTGTTGACCAAGGTAGTGAATAAAATAATAAGTGCAGGATAAACATTTTAAGTTAGATGTAAGAGACGATGTCTTAACCTATTTATCTAAGAACTCGCAAAATGAAACTTACTAATTGGGATGGCATTGCCTTAAGAGAGGAAGATGGCCGGGCACGGTGGCTCACACCTGTAATCCCAGCACTTTGGGAGGACGAGGCAGGAGGATCACTTGAGGTCAGGAGTTCGAGACCAGCCTGGCCAACATGACGATACCCCCATCTCTACTAAAAATACAAAAATTAGCAGAGCGCTGTGGATCGCGTCTGTAATCCCAGCTACTTGGGATGCTGAGGAAGGAGAATCGCTTGAACCCAGGAGACGGAGGTTGCCATGGGCCGAGATCATGCCACTGCACTCCAGCCTGGAGGACAGAGCAAGACTCTACCTCCAAAAAAAAGAGAAAGCAAGGAAAAACAAGATATAAATCCATAAGCAATGTTTTTGTCTTTAAATCTACTCCCAAATCATAACCTTAGTTAGTATTCTTTGCTACGATAGTGTTTACTGAATCTAATTAGTTATGACAAAATAATGACAGGAAAATTATAAACTTATTTTTGTTTACTAAAGGCATAATAAAACAGCTATGTTACTTATTTTTAGTTACCCTTAAAAGTATAAGTGTATGAAGCAGTATAATAAAGTATTTGACTAATTAATCTTTGTTTCCGTAAACTTTACACATATAATTACAGTTTTTAGTGATAGCACGAAGAAGGCTCAGAGGGGCTGTTCTTGATATGTGTAAAGTTTGGTGGGAACAGAATAATGAATTTGAAAAGTTTGAAGAGTCTGGGTGTACTATATTCTGTGAGTATAATTTGTACGATGATTGTATTTCAATCAGTAACTACCTACACATATGTAAGAGCGAAAATTAGAACTCAAATCTACATGACACAAGGAGAAAGGAGAAACATTTTTATAAATTTTTCTATTATCTGCATGTGATAAAATATTTATTAAAGATTACAAAGAAAGAAGATTGCAAAGAAGGAAGAAAGAAAGAGACAGAGAAGCAGGTAAGAAAGACATTACGTTCCTAATAAACATAAGGTTTGTCACATTTTACAAAATATTTGCACACAAATATGTAAAAGCCTCACTAAGTTTTGTGGATAGCAATTTGATTTTCCAAAAGAAGATAAATTTTTGAATGTCCCATGTTCTTTTATGGCCTTTTGTAGCATGTAATAAATATTTACTATAAATAATTAATCATCCATATATCACTCTATGTCAAATAGGCACTTGATACATATTTATTGAATGAATGAATTATAGGTAAAAATAGGTTTTATTTCAAAGAGCATATATAAAATAGTGCAAGAATATGAACTCCACCTGACACTTTATTAATAGTCATGCCCTTTCTTACCCTTCAGGAAACATTTCATTAACCTTTCTGTGGGGAAGTAGAAATTAGATTTATTAGTTTTCGGTATTTTTTCAGTAAGAATTGCTGTGGGGAAAACAATAAGAACAGACATGGATTCTAAATAATATCCTGTTGGCTACTTAATAATAAAAGCAACCACCATATTCAACTCATGTATGAGAACACAAGCTCAAGGATGTGAAAGCTGCCTGTAGAATTCCACAGAGATGCACTGAAAAGTTGAATGCACTTGTTTTCTCTCCATGAAGCTAGGAAGAGACTGACTTAAGACTTGGTGCTTAGCAGAACCCTGGAGTAGGGTAGGAAGAAGAAAACAATGTCACAAGCAGACAGGCAGTCCCAGGACAACGCTATGGTATAAAGCTGGACCAGGCAATGGCACTTCAGTCACATTCTCACAGTGATTCTTGTGAGAATACACAGGAAGTCATTTAGTTTGCTGTATTTCATATCTCTTTTTAGAGTCTCTGCTCCCTTCTATACTTAAATGTCTGTTTGGTTTGTCTCCCTTTTCCACATATTCAATGCAAATTGCTGTAAATGCCATTGCTGCCCATTTCCCCGAAGCCCCAGTTCTGCTTGTGGCACGGGCTCACTCATCACTTATTCATTTATGAGGTCCTCAGGAGGCAGAGTAAGCAGACTTTCATATACCAGTTTTAAGGTTTTGCTGCATTCAAACGTTTACTAATGTTACATTTGGAAATGTGTATTTGTTAGCTGCTGGTAGTCCTTGGCGGTCTTATTACAAGTGTCATTAAAGCATCATAATATTTGGAGGAATAGCTCTCTTTCGAGATATTCAGGTTCATTAATGAACATTATCCATCTGACACATTTGGTAAACACCAGAGCTTCAGAGAACAGCTCATCAGGGATAAGCTGGGCCCTCTAGGCTCACTTGGAGAAGCTCATGAACTCACTACTGTTCACCCTCATTAGGCTTGAGATGCGGAGAAAAAAATACTGAAAACTGCCAATATTTGTATGTTAGACTGTAGAGTCTAATGTCTCTTTTTGTCGTTTTGTTTTTTGGTATGGAGATTGGTAGATGAGAGAGAAAGGAATGCCGTGTGGAAGTTCCTATAGTTTCTCTTCGGAAAATATCAGTGTTAAGTTCAGAGAAAAGAAAAAGACTAGGTAGGAATTAAAAAAAAAAATTCTAATTAGTTCCTTGAATTTGAATTAGGAACGTCTTTTAGGGAACAAATATTATTGAGAAAAATCGGTAAAAATACAAATACTGTTTTCCCCACAATGACGCTTTCTTTATGGTGGCCCGTAAAGCAGGAGCCACGGACCCACATTTAGAGACGATCCATGTACCATACAGCCCATAAAACTTTTCAATAGAACTGAATTAAAGCAAAGTTTCTAAAATTAACCTGATTTCAACTGTGTACAACTTTGGCACTTCAAATTAAGTAAGCTTTCCAGCAAATTGTAGTTAAAAATATTTGAATATATAGGTCATTTTGTATGTGTAGGATATGTAATCATATTTTTTTTAGTCTTTACCTGGAAATTAAGAGATTTTAAACCCAATTATCAAATAATAAGTTTAACATTGTAGCTTTTCATATTTTATCATTTTAAATTATTTTATGTTAATTTCTTCTAGTACTTGACAAAATATTGCACATTTCTCTTTGAAATCATAAAAAGTTCCTAAAACATGTAAATACAGTAAGATTGCTCATTTTAAGTATATAGGAAGATTCAACCTCCTGAATCCCCCAAAACCCACACATTCCAATAGTGTGTCCACTGAGGTTATTGAGACATTTGGTGCAGGCTGTAAAAATAGGAATCCATTTACATTCCTCAGAAGAATTTCTAACTACCATGAAAATGGAAAAACAATGTAGTTACTGACAAAGAAGTTGGAACCAATTCAGGGTGCAGAGTTACATCCAAGAGAACTTTGATTCTTATTAGAATCAATAATCTTCGTTTGTCAAAAATTATTTATCTTCTTTCATTTTTAATTTGGGCATTTATAGGAAAATCAAAATAAATGTAAATGGGTGGATAAAATTACTATATTAACAAAATAGTTGTTTTTATGATAATTTAATGGTTTTCTAAAACTTAAAGATTCAGTTGGTCCTGATTATAGATTTTATATTTGCAAATTCTAAAATGAAATCAAAATTAATACTTATGATACTTTTGTGGTAATTTGTGTTTATATGCACAACAGTGAAAAATTTGAGTCACTCAATGCTCACATTCCCAGTTGAACAAGATGACTCTCTGCCTTCCTATTTCAGTTTTCATACTGTAAACAAGTATCCTTTTCTCAGTCTATTTAGTGCCATGTCTTATGCTTTTTTTTTTTTTTTTTTTTTTTTTGCTTTTTGTTGATAATTGTAGTATTTAAAATGGTCCCCATGCATAGTCCTGAAGCACTCTCTAGTGTTCTTAGGCAAAAGTAGACTGTGATATGCCTTATGGAGAAAATGCATGTGTTAAATAAGCTTTGCTCATTTATGAGCTGTAGTATTTTTGCTGTGAGTTCAAAGCTAATGTATCAACAATACATATTAAATAAGGTGTCTTTAAACAAAAAAACACACATAGAAGAAAGTTATGTTTTGAAGAGTTGATAAAATTGCAACCAGAATTGCCAGGAACTTTACCTTGTGTTTCCCCTAGGAACAATGGTTCAGTATTCACTAATTCAGTGTTTGCAGAGACTTTATAGGATGTAAGTACCATGAATAATACGAATGTGATATATATATATATATATATATATATATATATATATATATATATATAATTTTTTTTTTAATAAATCCTTTCAGGTGAGATTGAAACTGTTGACATTACTTTTTACTTTGGCAAAGAACAAATTCAATATTCTTCGTAACCCAAAGATTGTTTGATATGATATGGTGCATTTCATATAGGAAACTAATGCAGTATTATAAACATCTTTTCGAGTTTTCTTTAATAACCTGAGTAGTCCAAATAATGTATATGCAAATTAATGAGGACTATTGTTTCATAGGGATAACTCACTTCCAAACATTTTGATTTTATTTTATTTTGGTAAGTCACATTAAGATGTGATTGTCCACTTGAGTCCAGGAGTTCAAGACCAGCCTGGGTAAAAGGGCAAAACCCCATCTCTAGGAAAAATAGAAAAATTAGCCAGGCATGGTGGTGCATGCCTGTTGTCCCAGTTACTTACGAGTCTGAGGTGGAAGAATTGCTCAAACCCAGGAGGTCGAAGCTACAGTGAGCTGTGATCATACCACTGCACTCCAGTCTAGGTGAGAAAGTGAGACTCTGTCTCAAAAGAAAAAAAAAAAAGAAAGAAAAGAAAAAGGTAATTGTCATATCATTTTGACCTACTAAGAGATTGTCCATATTTCTCATGTTAAATAGCATAAGATAAAATATTTGTTATATATATTAAATCTCACACTATATGTACGTGTGTATAGTCTTATATTTATGTCTTATATTTTCATCTGTAGAAACAAAACACTATTATACATAAATACACAAATGTGACTCTTTTGTGTGTAGTATAATAACTTCAGATAAATTTGAAGATAATTATAAACTTGTTACAGGTGTAATCCAAAGAAAATAATAAACTGGTACTCACAAAGTAAGAAATCGAACAGATGAAAAATAATTTACTTATGGTACTTCAAAACAATCAGCAGTTTGTAAGAGCACCTGGTTAAAATAATATTTGTAAGAGATAATAAATTATTGTCTCAGGACTGTTAGTTGCAAAGAAACTCCTGAAATTTTCAAAGGCTGACTAGCAATTGGTTAGGAATTTTCATGCATTTGAACTTGATATTGAAATCAATGGCTTGCTTCCTCGCTCTTTAAGAAATACCTCAGTAGGAGATGCAGCATCAAATGGTAAAAAACACATATATATACATAAAACTACATTTAATGTGTAAATATTTGGAAACAAAAGTCCATTGAAGGAATCCGTTTATATTCCCCAGGATTCAAAGACCATTGAATACCATGACAGGAAATGCCATAAATTAGAATAGGTTGAAGAAAAAGAAGTGAGTATGGGAAAACTAGAAGATCTTCTAGGTAATCATTAAATTGATCGGGTCAGTTTGGATGGGAAGTGTGGGTAGGGAGAGTGGCGAGAGTGGTGATGACATGGGCACAGAGTTTTAATCTGGGCGGGCTGGAGATTTCATGCCTGTATACAATGTTTTCCTTTGAGAGAAACCTTTACTTATCTCAGACACTCTTGCCTAGGATTCCTACTGTAATTTGTCATCCATAGGTGGCCACTCAGCAAGAGCAGAGCTTAAGAAGCAGCATTTGTTGTTCCAAAAAAGATTTCTGGGTAGTTATACCATCAGACCTGTCATAAAAACCAAGAGCACTGATTTAAATTCTTCGGTGTGTTACTTAATTACCTTTTTAATTAGGATAAAATGTCTTTTCACCCTTTCCTATTTGAATACCGCCATCCCTGCTTTCCGGGCCAAGTTATAAATACACTGCAATGAATAGCTCTCACTCCCTCCCCTCTCTTTCCCCACTGAGCCAGCTGCTCCTGTGTGTTCAACTGTCAGTATCAGTGCTGCAGAGACGCTCCAAGTGCTCCCTAATAACTCAGGGAATCGGAGATGCTCATTGCAGAGGCTGACAGCTGAACACAGCTCAGGGGAACTGAATGTGCAGGAGGAGCAGAAAGAAGAGGGTAGATTGATTCTTTGAGATGCAAGGATAAAATGATTATGAAAATAGCCATGACCCTGCTTGGAGGGTGACTAGGCTAAGGGCCAGGAAATGTGTTAGTCAAAGTAGAAAAGGAAGAATAAACCTTCAGTTTAAACATAGAAGGAAAGATCTTTTACAAGAACTTGCTTTTTTTTAATGGAAACGTGTAATCATGGTGGAGAGAATCAGTTGTCTATACTGTCGTCTGGGACACAGAACTGGGAGACAGATGAGGGAGGTTGAGGACCTGCCAAAAGCCTGACTCCTCTTTTGGGAATACACTACCAGGCTGAGGAAGAGCCTGAAAGTTGCTCTTTGCATGGTCTCCATGAGAACTTCTAGAATTGTAAAACATTCTACCAAGACGTGTCCTCAGGTACACTTTTAATTATTTTTACTTGTAAAATACACATAATTCAAAATTAATTATCTTATCCACTTTTAAGTATACAGTTCAACAGTAGTAAGTCCATGCACATTGTTGTGTAATAATGAAAATCTCCTATCCATCTTCAGGAAGCTTTTTACCTTGCAAAACTGAAACTTCAATACCTGTTAGACAGTAACTCCCCATCGCCCTCCCTCAGCCCTTGGCAGCCACCATTCTACTTTCTGTCTCTATGAATATGACGACCTTATATATGTGGAATCAGATGGTATTTTTCTTTTGTGACTGGCTTATTCCACCTAGCATAATGTCCTAAAAGTTCATCCATGTTGCAGTGTGCGTCAGAATTTCTTTTCTATAAAGATTGACCAATATTTCATCATATGTGTGTATCATATATAGTCTGTCTCTTCACCTGTCAATGAACTCTTGATTTGCTTCCACATTTTGTCTAATGTAGATAATGCTGCTATGAACATGGGTGTACAAATACCTTTTGGAGACCCTGATTTCACTTATTTGAGGTACTTATCTAGAAATGTAATTCTTTTCCTTAACGTTTGAGGAACGGTTTTACACAGTGGCTTCACCATTTTACACTTTCATCAGCAGTGCACAAGGGCTCCAATTTCTCTACATTCTAGCCACCACTTGTAATTTTCTGGGTTTATGATATATATTTTTTGGTAGTAGCCATTCTAGAGTGAGATGACTTAGATACAATTAACTTTAACTTCTTTATTTTGCACGTGAAAAAATAGTGAGACAGAAATTCTTTGGCTGCATAATTAGTAGTGGAGCTGGAATAAGAACCCAGGTCTCTTGGTCAACAATCTGAACTCAGGCTTCCAAAAATGGCCCAGTTGTGTTTTGGTTTGTAATTCACAGTATAGTGTGTCTAACCAGACTACAGCTATACTTTAACTTACCCTATCTGGACAACACATATTTTGAGACTATGTCTCTGGCCTCCTGAAGAATTCTGTACCTAATAGAAAAGCAGGTGCACATGGAAAATACTGAAAAAGAGCTACAATTTAAACACTAACCAAATGACGATATTAATGGTGCATATAAATGCTGAGGATGTGTAGAATGATGAGGGTAGAAAACAATCAACGAAGTCCCCTGGCAATTCTATAGAGCGGCTAAAATCTAATATTATACTATCCACAGTGTGGGAGAATATACTATAATAATGGAAATGCAGTTGAAAAACTATGAGATCAACTTACCAGAAAATGCATACTGTAAAAATTTCTTATTTATTATTGTTGTTCTTGTTCACGTTTATTTGGGGGAAAAGGTAATACATATATACGAAAATGTTATTTTCGGGTTTTGAGATGCATTTATACAACCAATATTAATTGAATTCCTGCTGTGAGCCAGGTGCTGAGGAAATAGCACCGAAGAAGACAAATAAGGCTCCTGCTCTCCTGGAGCTTATTTTCCAATAAAAGGTAACTTTTAAAGAAACAGCAAATAAGCACACTAGCCATAGACTGTGATAAGCCAGAAGTTCCAAACTGGTCATCAGCAGGCCAAATATGGTTAGCAGATGGCCAGTTTTGTTTGGCTTGCATAGTATTTGTTTTTAAATGTAAATTAGATGATATCAGATAACATTCATAATTTGGAGATATTCACCTAAAAATCCAAATTTCTGGCTTTTGCTAGAAGATTGAGAAATTTGACAAAACTTCAGGATAGTCAAATGGGATAGGTGGAACCGTCGTGCTGTTGAAATTATTTTATAATTAAAACTTGAAATTTGAGAATTAGCCAGGCATGTGTAGTTCTGGGGAAAGAGCACTCAAAGCAGAAAATAAGCCCCAATTCCTGGAAAACTGCAAAAGCTGGGCCAGTGAGGCAGCAGGTTATATAAAGGACTGTCGCAAGACTTGATGAGAAGTTCAGTTTTGCTATATGAGCGAAGGATGTTAAGCCAGAAAGACATATAGGGTGATTTCTTGGTTCCCTGTATTTTCAAAATATGTCATTTTAAAGATCTATTATCACCTTTATTATATGAGAAATCTTATTTTAAAATATACAAAGAAAAAATATTTTCTTGGTGCATATGTGTTTTAAGTAAGACTTAGAACAGGGAGAAAAGTAAATCAATGTAAAGCAAGATCACTATAATGTTCTTATTAAGTGAAATTATGACCCTAAATTGAAAGTCATTTTCTATCTAGACTTTCCCCTTATAGAGGATATGAAGGTGATGAGATTGGCTTGATCATTAGGGGTTAACTGGGAAACTGGCAGGAGTTAGTAACACACTGAATGTCACTCATCTCTAGGTAGGCCAAACTTATCTGATCTATAAAGGTAACACCAAGCACTGCCCTAAATCGCAAAATATGAATGCACTCAATATTCTTTAGGAGCAAGAGCTTTTGATTAAAAAAAAAAAAATGAGTTTTCTATTCACTAAAACGGAATTTTTTAAAGTCTAGGGAAAGAATGGAAACAAAAGAAGAGAAAATATGTAACATAAAAGATAGCAATTCAAAGGAGTCATGCTAATAAGCTCAACAATATTCAAATAAAACTGGTCCCTGTTCAGGGTCAAGTTTTACAAAGAGCATCCATGTAACTGATGGATAGGTGAACTCAAACAAAGCCCCTGGGCTTGAGTCTAAAAATCTCTTTTACTGGAGAAGAACTCCATGATGCCATAGAATTACAGTACACTGCCTACTAGACTCATCTATGAAGCTGGCCCACAATCATGTCTAAGAGAAAACCTGTGAGAGGGGAAATTCAGAAAGAGAAAAAGAGTCAATGAGAATATCAAGGCAATTGGGATGGTGCAGTTTTTCCAATTGAAATTTTCTTTCATAAGCTCATTTATAATTGTGTGTGTTTGGTTGTTCTTCTAAAGTGTGTTTTCTTATAATTTTGAGGAGATAACCAGATAAAAATGAAATGTAAGCAATAGGCAGCAAACAATTTGTAAAATATTTCTGTCCTAGTAAGTTCCATTGTATATAGAGATCTCTGAAGAGTACCATTGGCCACAGGATTTAATAATGACTTATTAAAATAGTTCATGGAAACAAAATAATAGACTATTAATCAATATAAAGGTATGAATCTGAACTATGGATCAAGCTAAGTTTGTGGGGTTGTTGAAATGATATTGAATTTACCAGCTGAAAATACATATGTGAATTCCTATATATTCTCAAAATCAGCCCTAAAGCTGATATTCAATAAGATATGAGAAGTTTATGTCTGTATAGGTGAAGAACCATGACTCTTTTTACAGAGATTTTTAGTCACTATACCTTAATTTTAAAATCAATTACAGGAATAAATAAGATTCTGTGAATAATTAACAATTCATGATAAAAATTGTTTTCTAATACTCTTCTTTCCTTATTCAAATAAATCACCAACTCCTATCAGGTCTATATTTTTAAAATGTCTTAGTTTCATCACCTCTGCTTTATCTACCTACCACTGTTCAGTCTATATACAAATTATATTATACTTGAGATATTATATAAACCTGACTATGCTATTATCTGTTCATAGTCCTTAAACTTCCATTCCTTTTGGAAAAGAAAATAAAAAGGAAAAAATAATATTCAGCCTGGTATATATTATAAGAGCTGTTATGTTGTAGCTTCCTAGGTGTGTCTCTCTCATCTCACCTCTTGCCATTCTCACCTTACACACCTACATTCCAGGAGCATAAAATTATTCAACAACTGCTTTATTGAATGCCTATTATGTACTAGGCTGAGTATATGGTGGTTCTTGTCCTCAAATTCATTTCTTCTAGAAAGCATAGAAAAGAGAGTAAATTATAATTTTATCTTTTCAAGAAAACTACACAGCAAAAATAAAATATAATACAAAATAATCAGTAGGGGTCAGGTGCAGTGGCTCATGCTTGTAATTCCAGCACTGTGGGAGGCCAAGGCGATCAGATCATCTGAGGTCATGAGTTCGAGACCAACCTGGTCAACATGGCAAAACTGTCTCTACTAAAAAATACAAAAATTAGCCAGGTGTGTTGGTGGGCACCTGTAGTCCCAGCTACTTGGGAGGCTGAGGCATGAGAATCACTTGAATCTGGGAGGCAGAGGTTGCAGTGAGCAGAGATGGTGCCACTGCACTCCAGCCTGGGTGACAGAGTGAGACCAAAAAAACAAAAAAAAAGAAAGAAAAAAAGGAAATAATCATAATGGGGGCTTGATTAGTATGTCTTCAGAGGAAAGGAGCTTGGAAGGCCTCTGGTAATGAGAGATACTTGAGCTAAGATATGCAGTTTGAGAAGGAATCAGCTGTTTGAAGCACCAAAGACAGGTTGATTCACATAGGGAAAACGGAAAGGAAACAATCCAAGATGAGGCAAGAGGTGCCTAGAGTAGGATGAACAAGTGGTCTCATATAGGAGGTTCTTAGAGACACAGGGAGTTGCAGGTGACAAAGGCTTTTAGGCTATGATGAAGAATTTAGATTTTATACCAAGTGTAGAGAGATTTAAGCAGGAAGTGACATGAGAAAACTTTCTAAATATTTCACAGTAGCCACAGTGTAGAGGATGTGGTATGTCTGGAAAGGTAGCGAAAACACCACTCTCTGATCTGTGTAGTTTTCTACTTGTTCCTGCCTGATCATGAATATTTATGGACAGGAGACTGACATAAGTCCAGGAGCATTCACTCACCCAAGTGACTCATTGGGCACTTTGAACCTGAAAGAGAGAGAGGAACCAAGGGAGAACAGTTCTGATATGCCCTACAGAATGGACTTTGCACCTTGGAGACTCCTGGAGTATAATAGACATGACAACCTGCTCCATCTCAGCCATGTACCATGGCTTATTGTTGAGGTTTCATGAATCTCTGATCCAGTAACTTTCTCAATGGACCAGTGAAGAATATAACAATACCAGTAATATAGGTAAATAATAGTAGCCACAATTAACTAAATGCTGCCCACAGGCTAGGTATTTGTGATGGACACTGTATTAGTCTGTTTTCATGCTGCTAGTAAAGGCATACTCAAGACTGGGTAATTTATAAAGAAAAAGAGGTTTAAAGGACTAACAGTTCCATGTGGCTGGGGAGGCCTCACAATCATGGTGAAAGGCGAAAGGCACATCTTACACGGTGGAAGGCAAGAGAGAATGAGAGCCAAGCAAAAGGAAAAACCCCTTATAAAAGCATCAGATCTCATGAGACTTATTCACTACCACGGGGGCAGTATGGGAGAAATCATCCCCATAATTCAATTATCTCCCACCAGGTTCCTCCCACAACAAGTGGGAATTATGGGAGCTACAATTTAAGATGCAATTTGGGTGGGGACACAGCCAAGCCATACCAGATACATTATCATCATTAGTGCTCTTATCAACTCTGCAATGTAGATAGTTTCTCCTACTTTCAGAATGATAAACTTTATGGGTCTGAGCGGATATTGAATCTCAAGTGGTGAAGCCAGCATTCAAACTTCAGTTTTGCCTGATTTTAAAGTCTGTTTTCTTTTTATTACGTTTTCCAAACAAAAAAGGTTTTACTTGGATTTTTGTTATGGTTTTGTTTGCAAAACTCAATAATTTTACACTTTTTATTTCTCCCCTTAGTTTCTATAGTGCTTAAATAAACAAAAATTATCCCTAAACTTTTCATGTCCAGAAAATAAGCAAATAAATACAATTATAAGAAGTATAAAAAAATTCATAAGAAATTTGAAAAAGAAGACATCTCCCCGACATTAAAATAAAATAATAACAAGAAAAAGGAGATCAACAAGTGGTGGTTTGATCTAATTTGGTTCTCCCTGGATGGACAGCACCAGGTGACAAGAAAATGCCTTTAAAGTAGATGAATGTCATGCTTCCATTCCTGAACTTAGGCAGCCTTGTCAGTGTAGTCATCTGGAATGTCTTCCAAATGGAGCTTATGTACAACAGGAACAAAGATGAAGTCCCTTAGGGTGGGAATCTAAAGGCCAACTTATGCTCTAAAGTGTTTCAAAACTGGTCATGGTGCTTCTGGTCTTGAGAACATCCCTGACAAGGTGAGAATGAAGGCTGCATGCTCCAGTCATAGGAGTCCATGGGGCTTCCATCACCTCCAGTGTCATTGGGCACCTAAAGAGTGTGCAGCAGGCCAGGCGCGGTGGCTCACGCCTATAATCCCAGCACTTTGGGAGGCTGAGTCAGGCAGATCACCTGAGGTCGGGCGTTCGAGATCAGCCTGACTAAAATGGAGAAACCCCATCTCTACTAAAATTACAAAATTAGCCAGGCATGGTGGCTCATGCCTGTTATCCCAGCTACTCGGGAGGCTGAGGCAGGAGAATCGCTTGAACCCAGGAGACAGAGGTTGCAGTGAGCCATTGCCCTCCAGCCTGGGCAACAAGAGCAAAACTCCATCTGAAAAAAAAAAAAAAAACCAACCAACCAACCAACCAAACAAAGAATGTGTAGCATAATTTAAATTCCAGAGTCAGCCTTTAGACAAGGAAATAGTCCTACAAACGCTCCATGGCTATTTGCCATTTATCTAAAGCTACTCCTAACTTCCATTTTTTAAATATTTCATTATTGAAGAATCAGAGCAGCAAAGTCAAATGTCTCATAGCACTCACAGCAGATAATTATTTTGCTAGGTGATGGTGGCTGCCTCAGCAGAGGGAAAACAGGAATGACTTATTAACATTTTTAGATGATTGATGACAGGTGTCTTCATTTTGGCAAAGGAAACTTTTAGTCAACTGAAAAGTCATGGGCTTTGGAGTCAGACTACTAGATTTCAATGTGGACTTTTGAGCTATGCCGTGACCTTAGCCAGGTTAATTAAATTACACTAATTTGCAAAATCTCATGTTTACAAAAGGAGAATAGGTAGTTTATAACATATGAAACAGTATATAACATATAGATGGTGTTCAATAAATATTTGGTTTTTTTTTTCTTCTTGTTTAAGTAGTTTCTTGCAGCAAAAGAGAGTTTAGCTATGAAAGACTGCTTATTAAACGAGGTATGTTGAAAAAAAAAAAAAAACCACTAAGGAACTATGCGTCCTTCACCAATTCATTTAACATCTCTTAGTCTTAGTTTCAACATCTTTCAGAGAAAATTATATCCCCCAAAAGCAATTATAGAACAAAAGATAAGAATAATTATGATTCACATGATCTTTATTCAGAGATCATTACTCATAGAGCTTGAGAAAAAAATGTTGAAAAGCCAGGTACTTTGATTATTATAATGTTCTCATATTTCTTACTGGGCCTAGGAAATACCAAAAATAAACACTAAAGATAAAAGATATTTGAAAAGCAGTGCTATTCCTTTGGAAGTTCCTTGCTTCCAAAATTTAAGAGGATTCTGATGTTCCCTTAGATTACTTTTTGTGAGAATTGTCTTTATAGAGATACATACCTACACGATTCTTAGCTATTAGTACTAAAATGTGTTTTCTCTCTGAGATATAAATGATGTTCAAAGGCCAATCACTCTGCACAAATGTCACCATTCTCAAGATTGATTTAGCATTTCTTCAACCTGCAACAGATTCTTAAATCAGTAATACTTGGAGACACCATGCACATCAAATGTACTAGTGGTATGCTTACAAAATCAATGAATGGTAGTCTTGTGAGTCTTGTTATGTCTATTTTATTGATTGAGTTTTTTATTATATCTGTAATTACAGTTCAGAAGTACAATTTAATGATCTTTAAAAAAGTATTAACTCTTAAATTCTCTTAACCTATAAGGGCCTTCACTGTTTCTTTGCTCCTATTACTCTATAGTTTAACCTATTTCACATCTAAATAAATAAACATGCTTCAATAAGGTAGCTTTCTCTGAAATACAAGGGCTGCAGAGGAGGGTCTTCATTGTAGTAATCAGAGAGGTCCACTTATCTACATGGTGTAGTACCTAGATGGGCTCTTTTTACCCAGAATTTTATAGGACTAATCAAAGGATTCACTGAAATTTATTTATCCCACATTCTCTCCTGAGAGCCATGCCTTCTTGCTAACAATTTAGTGATAGTCATCTGTGGCATGGCCAGCAAGGCAAATGGCTGTGGTTCAGTATTAGTCTCTTCTGTTCTCCCACTCTCTTTTTCTCCCACAAGACATGGGCTATTAAGAATATCTGCTGTGTCTTTCAGTGCCCTTATTACCATTTCATACTATAGTTAGAATTCATTAAAATATATCTCATTGTAGGCCATTTGGTGATAGCCACTTTAGAAGTAGTCAGTTGCCCAATTAGAAATTCACTCCAACAGTCAGCAAATATCTAAATAGAAAATATACAGTCCCAGATGCCATTTTTGTTGATCAAACATAGTTGAATATTATCAATTTCCTATGGTTAAGTGAATATAATAACTTCAGCAATTCATGACTTTGATCAACATAGAGCTTTGTCATTTAGGTTAATAAATTTTTAAAATGTGTTTTCATTGGTAAAATTAGTGATTTGACGCAGATGTTAATATGTTTTAGAAATCAGCTTTCTCAGGTAAAAGTAGTGCTATTCAGATAGGTGGACTGGCTTAATTATTTCCAAAACAATCTCTATTCTCTCATAAGCAGCCTATGAAACTCTAGCAAACCCCTTTGGGGATACCCTCAGGGATGATGACTGCGGTTTGATCAAGGGTATTGTGTCCAGCATTGGTCTCTGGAATATTGTCACGTCTGGAACTTCAAGCACCTCTTTTGTGCAAAGCATAAAAGTAGCACCTACAAAGATAAGAGATTGGGGGTTTGTTCATCTCAAATAATAGGTATTGTTTAACATGTTTTGTGCCTTTTTGCTAATAAGTGATTGTTTAATATATGTCAGTGTAGGTGGCAGAATTTGATCCACGCTTTTACCATTATCTGGTTGGGAAGTATGGGAATCAGCAGCTACATTCTCACCAAAAATACCCTAAGAGTTGTACATAATTAAGTTTCCTTAGGTCCTTTTGTGTTATAATATTTTGATTTTTAAAATGTGTCCTTGATCAAATTGAAATCTTTTTGAAGTAATTACTCATTGGTCTCCATGGAAGACTTCTCTTCCTCCCATATGCCCTTCCCTGTGTGGAGTGGCTCTGAAGCCATGGTTCATTGACTCTAGACCAAGTGTTCTGTGTTAAAAAGCATGTGATTTGTGTCAGCTCTCAATGGGATCGGCATGCTGTTTGAGAGGATTTAAACCCTTTTCAGTGGAAGAGTCACTTATTGCTTAGGGAAATAATTTCAAACAGAGATCCCTTTACGTTATTTGAACAGTATGGGATGGTAGCAGTCTGTGTTGGCACTATGATACTTTCCCCTTCACAAACCCAAAGTATGGGACATCACTGCCTTATGAATTCCTGCCCAATGTGTTGGAGGCTAAGTCATTATATGTGTACATTCTCTAAATTATTTTTCATAAACTATGTGGAAATGATGTACCATAGATTGTTGCATATATGGACAGCACATTATCATGTCTTAATCTTGGATCATACATGCCAGAGCCCAAGTTCTCCAGAAGACAGATTCTGAGACACTGAGGTTTGCATCATCTCTCATTCGAACATAAGTTTCTCCCTTAAAGGCGGCATAATATTGAGCAAGGAAGCTTCTTCTAGCCAAGAACAATTTCTGAAGAGAGACTTTGTTATGAACCGTTAGCAGCAAACTCAGGAATCTGAAGAATAAGCACCACAGTCCTGAAT
Source organism: Chlorocebus sabaeus (assembly GCF_047675955.1). Classification (NCBI taxonomy): domain Eukaryota; kingdom Metazoa; phylum Chordata; class Mammalia; order Primates; family Cercopithecidae; genus Chlorocebus; species Chlorocebus sabaeus. The sequence continues at coordinate 84,117,273 of NC_132916.1, forward strand.
GGGAACAGAGGCAGAACATCACCGCCATCACCTTCAAATCAGTCCCAGGTTTGGACTATTTCTAGTGTGAGGTCCCTTCCTTTACCTGTGGGTACTCCCTGGTTTGGTCTTGACTGAATCTCAATTTTTCCCTTGATTTCTCCAGTGCTAGCCTAATGGTCTGCATTTCCCTACCTCTCCTTCTCCTTATAAATATCATGAATCCTAAGGGGACACCACTCATCAAAAGAATAGTAGAGTCTCCTTTTTCTGCTCAGCATCAGCCCAAACTGCTTATAGCACTCACTAAGAGGTTTATGAGAAAAACCGGTAGTGAAGAGGAAGATAGTACTTCTTAAATAATAATCTCTGCCTCCTCCAATATGAAGATAGAAACAAAAGAAAAGACCGAGAGAGAGAGAGAGAGAGAAAGAGAGAAAGAGAAAGAGAGAGAGAATTTGAACAGGGAGCCAAACACCCCTGTGGGGTAGGAGAGACTAAAATAAAAAGGACAAGAGTAAGTCAAAAATCCAAATCACTTAATAAGTGAGAGAATAGCTAAGTGCTGAGAAAAAGTGGTCAAATGAGCTAACAACCAGGAGGTTAGAATTATACCAAAGTGCAGAAAGGAAGCTCTAATGGGAAAAAAAAAAAAAAAAGGTGTTCAAGAAAATGTTAACTTATTATGATAGAATATTCCTGGAAGCCAGAGAGAATAGAACAGAAGCCCCTGGACTGATGAACAAGTCATATAGAGTGATGTCTGTTACCCTTAGGGCTAAGCAAAAATCATGGGTAACATTCACCTCGGAGACTGTTCCCATTTCTCATCTGGTTTACGTGATTTCATATTAATGCAACTCACGGTCAGGGAATGCAGGAGTGTGATTAAGTACAATCCTAATACTTTAAGTAAAAATGTAATACTTTAAAAAAGCAGAGTCTTCCAAAATTTCTAGATAACGTTTTCAAATTTAGCCTTTTATTTAAATCACGTAAAGTGGTATCCTACCAGTTTTCAACTCATCAGTTCTGCTTTCATTCAAATTGCTATTGAAATGTAACTTCCATCGTAAAGTCTACTCTGATAAGAAATCTTTTTCTTTATGCTGTTCTATCTAATCGGAACATGCAAATGCAGTGACACTCTTTCTTATCTCTACTCTGATTTCATATACCCTGAATGTGTGCCCGATTAAATTATGCAGTCAGGTTTGTATAGAAATCTATTCCCTAGTTCTCCTCGTTCAGATCACCAAGACTACAACTTTACAGGCAGCTTTGATGCCAATGGACTACTGCAGAATAAGAAAATGGTAAGGATGGCACAGTTTTTCACTCCAAATGGTATCTGTTTTAAATGTCATTATGACCATACCTCATTCAAAAGAGTACATACCATACAAAAGTCAGACGTCCTTGTGAGGGGCCACTAGTCATCTCTCAGACATTTTGCTGAATTCATTCATATCTATATCTACATCTACCAGTGTGAATATCACTATCTCTAGCTCTGTAATATGTACATCTATATCTACAGATACAGAAATAAAGATATAAAAGGAGCAGGGGCTACCTATCATGTTTAAATCCAAAAGCAATGATCTTCACAGATTTTCTCAATGTAGAAGAATGTCCCTGTGGAGAGGTCTATAAACAGAATGACAGTGCAGTCACAATATTTTATTCAGAAATATCAGTGTTTATTTTTAAACAAAAGGGAAAGCTCTCAAGACCCATTAGCTTTCTTTCAAAGACAGACAAACTTTACCAACCTCCTTTGGAAGCTGTGATAATTTTCATAGCACTCTAGATCATTTCAAAAAGAATAAAATATAATGAAGTGCTGCTCTTACAAACACAAATTTTATAGAGACCTTTGGACTGGCAGCTTTGGAAATTCTTCTCTCAGGGGAAGTAAATTTAAGTGGAGCTGCACTTGAGTTCAGTTTGTATTCCCCTCTCAATTACCATCAATACAGCTGAATCAGGAGCTACACCAAAATTCCTGAGATCGCTTTTAAAAAATCTAAAATAAAAGAAGAAAGTGTTACTGCAGACAGAGGTGAAAGAAACCTTGATACAGGAGGGACAAAATCCCTGGAGGGAGGGAGCCGAGGGCATGAAATAATGAAACAAAACTTGAAATATCCAAAGCAGAATATGCGCATCAGAGTTCTTGTTCTTTCTTTTAATTGTTTAGGGCTGCAAATATTTGATGTGGTTTTGCTTGAATTAAGATACATAGTAATTATTTAAACAGATATATAATAAACAACCTAGATGATTATCATGTAGAAAAGGAACAGTTAGTTAGCGTAATATATTTGGGAGTTGCTCCTTTTTGTGTGATTAGAAAACTCTTCTGGACAATGTACCCCAGGCATCAAGGAATGGTACAGTACCTCATCATGGCTTATTGCCTAAGCATGCTGCAGGCAACTACTATAGCAGCATGTAAAGGCTCAAAACAATAAGATATGTTTGTAAGATACGGAACATTATTCAGCAGTGCTTCTCTATTACCAGTAAGTAGATTATTGCTTGAGTTTCAACTTTTCAATAAGTAAGAAGCATTTTTACTAATTAAAATTGTGAAAGTAACCTTCAGAGCTGATTGCTGGATCTAAGTAATTCCAAGAAAACAGTTCATTGATAATATTGGTGTAATTTGATATTTATGAAATTCTAGCTTTTCTATAAATATTAAAATTTAATAGTCAAAATTGAGTAATTAGAAGTGGAGGTTTTAATCTCTTATTTACTTTCAAGCCATAACCAATACCTGCAATCCTAGCTACACAACAAAACAGTCAACTATTTTCCAGAATCTCTAAGTGCCATTGTGAGGTTTTTATAAGCACCATACTTAACATAGCGCTAAGAATACCCATGGGAGCATCGTTAAAGTTGCCCAGAACGTGCATCTTGATGCATTATTTCTAGTCTGACAGCTCTGCACTGCAAAACACATTCTGGTTCACACACACACACTTGTCAGTACCATTGCAGACTTCCCTCTGTTGACCCAAGGTACCATTAGGTGGGTCTGAATTGTGTCCACACAGCAAGGATCTCAGTCTGTTAGATAATAGAATCAGGTTTGTTTGATTACAGAAATATCTTTACAGAAATATTTTTGATTACAGTCATATCAAAAAACAAATCGAATTTGGTCCATATTTTATAAATTGATCCAACAAATGAGCATCAGATTTGCGATGGTAAGTGCATAATTTGCATTTTGATTCTCAATCCTTCTGCCACAATATAAATTTGCTAATTTATCAGAGTTCATAGTGAGGATTGTGCTGAAAACTGTGAATATAAAGATGAAACTGACCAAGACTCCAGCAATTACATTAACATATACAGATGCACAAAGTTGGTGGAGTTAATTTGGTAGAGCTAATACTTTTGTTGAGTTAGAACTTTGCAGTGAGCCAGATCTGACGTTGAATCTTGGTTCTGCAGGTTACTATCTCTGTAACCTTGGGCAGACTACCTCATCACCATAAATTTCAGTTTCTTGGTTTATAAAATGGAATTAACAAAAAACTTTGCCTCATTGGGTCATTTTGAGATTTAGACGGGTAATTATGTAACATTTAGCATATTGCTTTTCTTGTAACAAATGTGCAATTAATGTTACTTAAAAGATAACATTAACCAATAATTTTTTTTAGGCCAGACTTCAGACTTTGGATTTAAACTTCCCAGTATATGACAATCATAAAGGTCCTAGTGAAAGTGAGAAATATGGAGAGAATTGATGGATAATGGATGTTCCTCTACAACACGGCCCCTTTAAGTTCCACATCATAGGGCTGTTCAAGAACATAACAAGCCACAAACACAACCGCCCTTCAATAACATGAAGGTGAGCTGCAGGTAGGTGGGCAGAGGGGCCACAAAAGTGCAATGAAGCACAATGGGAGGAAACATAAAATAGCTGTTGATCACTGGGAAGTAGTAACAGCAAACAGGCACTGCTGGCAGGGACCAGTCAGAGAAGAGGGGGCTCAGAGGAAGGGAGACAACGGAGCTTCCCATGAGGCAAATTTGCTGAGCTCCAAACAGCAGGAGGCTGAGCAAGTCATCTATAGGATTTCCCCTTGTACTCTGGCCTGGGGTCCTGTGAAAGTCAAGCGGTCTTCTCTCTCTCCGCAGTTGGTATATAGATCCAGACAACATCTCCTAAAGACAACCCAGTAGAGTGAAAAGAGCAGAGTCTGTGTGTTTTTACTCACTGTTCCACCACCTACCAGTTCCGCGAACTTGGACAAGTCACTTGACCTCTGCAGCTCAGTAGCATGGTCTGTGAAATGTGATGATATTGCCAACCCAGCAAGCAATCAATGGTCCTTTCCTTCTCTGATTCCCTTCCCGTCTCCCTGTTACCTAACATTTGCCATATTTATTTATGTTTTTATTTTGGAACAGAATTCAGCACTTAAAGCACCTGGAAATTAGCGGGGTAAATCCATTGCTTCTTGGCACAGGAGCAGATTTCCCTTCTCTGTAACAATGAAGAAATCATCACCACCCATCTTCCTGCTGCAATCATTTCAGCGGCAGCAGAAATCGTTCCCATTCTTTATCTCAGGATTACTTTTGCTCTGTGAAGCTCTCTAGAGCTTCAAAATTCTTGGTGCATTTGACGAATTTTGCTTTCAATCCAGATCCCAGATGAAGAACTGTATTTATTTTTTTAAAAAATCCCTGGCAACCAAACTTCAAGTCTTTTAAAGCCTCAAGGAAAGTCTGTTGTCATTGGTTTTGCCCTTATCCAAATCTGCATATACTTCTTGACCACAAATTAGGTCACGGATAAGTTTGGAACTGCCAATCAGCCTTGGATTCATCAAGCATTTTAAACTACTGGTGCTGCAGTACAAACGCCAGTGTATGCCACAGATAACGGTATCATTTGCATAGTTACAATCAGTTAGTGATAGAATGCCTGAGAGGCAGAGGGGATGCATGGCAAATGCAAAGTCACTTTCAGATTTGCATTCGTTTTGGTTTTAAATGGGGAACAGAGGACTTGACTGAAAGGGGCATTGCCTCCTGTTCAGCTTGATTCAGTGGAGCCTGTGCCTATAGAGCATTTCAACTCTTTGAAAGTGTTTTGTGATCTTCCTGTGAGCTATTCTTCTCAACAATGTATGACATAGCTAGTAGGCATTATTATCCATAATTTAGTGAAAGGGAAGTGAATCAAAAACAGGTTGAATGACTTGTTCAACACTGCAGGAAGTCACAGCCGAAGCAGAGGAAGAACCTACAGCTTTGTGCTGGCTCCCCATCTGTTGCTAAGCTCCATTAGCTGTGTTTCCTACCTGTACCCAGTAATTAGCCAAACTAAGTGCTGCCAAATAAGGACATTGCATTGATTTTTTTCCAGCATTTTCCCTCTTTTGAACTTTGTCATTTGACTTGCAAAGCATTATAAAAATAGCCTTTTCTCTCTCCCTCCCCCCACAAAAAGACCCCACGGGAACAATAAAAAGAAGAGTGAGCTGAAGTTCATTTATTCTGAGGCTCGAGAGCACAAGGAGTTAACGTTTCTAAGTGCTGTGGCGGATGCTGTGAGAGAGGCTGGTAAGCCTGGAGAGAATTGTGCTCTACTTAAATGACAAGTACCAGGATCTAATTGATATTCTGTGTAAAGTTTTCCCCAGTTACATGGTTTTTCCTTGGCACCTATGATTTATGGAATATCCCTGTATTAATTAGGCATATGCTAGTATTTTGGAGGGAGAGGGAATAAGACAATTATCTATCATCAAATTGTATAATATATACAATCTATTGAAAAGACTTGAGTTTAGAAACTGGGAGAAAAGGTTAAACACTTTCTTCAGGCGCCATAATGGAAAATGCTGTCATGAATAGATAGCAATCCCCTAAATATAAAAACAAAAAAAAGTAACTTCTTTAGTAGGAAAAAAAAAGTTTAAAACCACAGCAATCCCTGACTCAGCAAACATAAGCAGTTGATAAATGCACCTGCTACCTTGTCTAAAGCTGATCTAGCCTTTTCAGGGTGGCCTTATCAAGTTAAGATCTTGTTGGAGAGTAATGAACATGAGAAAAGATGCTGCTCCTCAATTGCTCATCATTAGAGTGCTGTACACGGCTTGAAGGAGAGCAGGGACCTGGATAAATCAGTGCTTTGAACCTCCTGATAATTGGTGCTCAAATCTCTGAATCCGGGTATTATTTTTGGCTAAAGTATCTGCCACATGGCTAGATAGCTATATTCATTAATATGTTGAAGATAAAGTGATGCCAGCACTCATCCTTGCAAAGGGAATTAGCAGAATTGGGTTACATATGAAAGTGACCCAGTATGTCACACTGAGCAGTCTCCTTGTACCTCAGTTTCTCCTGCATGTAATAATGGCAGTTACTTCTGAAGAGGGCAAGTGAAAGCATACAAGATATGAGTTTACTTTTAATTAAAGGGCTACATAAAGGTAAAAGCAAACCTACATTTGGCCGAAAGTTACCTATGTGAATGAAACATTTGTTGAATACTTACTTGTGTGTAAATTCTAGGCCATTACGAAGGGTATTTCTAAATATTACAAGAAGCCTGAAGAACAGGTGACTTAGAACGACCTGCGTATGTAGCTAAAGATGAGAGTGGTGAGATCTCTGATTGTAGGGTCAGATAGCAGAGCTCCACAAACCCTATTTAAAATATTTTGGAATACACAGGAAATCCCAAAACGGGCACCTCTTTTTATTATCTGCAGTCTCTTAGTCTTGCTCAGTCCTCAATCAAATTTCTTAATAAAGCTATTTCCAGGGACATGAATCTTCCTCCTGTTTGTTATTTTTGTCAGACTCAAGTGTGGCATCCTTGGGCATCCTGAGGCATCCAACCACAGGTTGACAGGCCCCCTGCTGTAAGTAGTAGATAGTCTCTGTCCACCCCGAACCCAGTCTAAAGGTTCCAGCTTCTTTCCCTAACTTCCACTGTAGTGATAGAGGTAGAATATTCTAAGAGCCCGGAGCCATGGGCTTGACACTCATTTAATGTTCATAACAGGCAAGGCCTTTGTATTTAATATTTCAGGGTGATGCACTTAATAATTTGTGGTAGGCCCAGAAGTCATTATTATGTTTTTCTAGTGTTTCTAAGATAGTACAGAGACTAGTGGTCATGATTACTTAGCCTAGCTTAGGAACAGGTCTGCTGATGAGGAACAGTCTCAGGAAGGCTCAGATCCTTGTCTAGGCTGTGAGCAGCAGTGAGATGATATAATGCCCAGAGTGGTCACTTTGTTTGCCATAGATCTATCTCTATCCAGTTTGCTTAAGACGAACCCATGAGATTACTTTGTTCCCATCTTATGCATATTAATCTATACAAGATAGACAGGATACACTGCACAGTGAACACTTAGCTTTTCACTAAACCTTTCCAGGATGTAAACTTACATTAAATACATTATATTTACAAAAAATCACAGTTGTGCTGCCATATAAGAAAATGATTATGATTATAGGTTCTGGAATTGGTTTCTGGGATTTTTAGCTGTGCAGTTTAGAAAAACTTACTTCATTTAAGTCTTTGGGTTCCTCTTGTATAGAATAGAAGAAAAATAGAATCTGCATTACAGGGTTATTTTCCATAGTAAATTTGATAATGTATATAAAGCACTGAACAAAGGTCCTAACCTACTGAACGCTTGACAATTGTTTTTAAAAGTACATCTGTATAAATGCTTACAAAGGGCACTCACAATGCAGGCAGTGCAGCTCATTGGTAGAACAGACACTTTGTGTAATGAATTTACTCCATTACAATAGATATTACTGTTCACATCTCATCCAAGAGGAAAAAGCATAGATAGATTAAAATGGCTTCTCCTGCTCACGCGGTTATTGATCAAGCCAGAATCAATTCAGGAATCGAGTCCAGCTTGTCTCTACACATAGGTTCTTTCAATCTTCAAGCTCTGCCTCTAATAACACAGCTCTCTCTGCTATATATATAATTAGCATGAATAAAAAGCAAAGAAATAAAATAAAGCTTCCTAAAATCTGCTGTCACCTTCATCCCACTTCCTTTTTCCATAAATCTTTGTAACTCTTTATCCTTTCATTATCCTGGAGGATAGATATTTAAGGCTGGTTCCAACCACCTGATTTTTACTGTAGAAAACTTACTATTCCCACAATTCTAGATGGATAATGTTTATAGGGAGTGCCACACCGTATGGGACTTTGTAATTTTAAAGAAGATTCTTAAAGACTAGAGTGTATAATATTCAACAGAGTGAGTCACTATTGGCAGAATTTAAGCATTCTAACAGAGGAGGCAAGAGAAAACTAAGATATAAGGAAAGTAACACTTTGTTTTAGTTGAAGAACTTTTCTAAGATGCTGAAATCTTCAAGAAATTGCCTGTCCCATATAACACTTCTCTGCTTATAGTTTGTTTTGTTTCCTTTTTGTTTCTGTTTTCCTGCTGTACAGTACAGAAGTTCAAACAATGTAATCATTTAGAAACAAATCAGTCACCCTATGATTGGTCTATGAAAATATAGGCTAGATTTAAAAAGTTGTTATTTTTTTAAAAAAACAAGCACGCATAATTCTGATTTGCCCCATGAAATTTTATGATATTCTATGAAAAATTTTATTGTATGAAGACAAATCAGCATTAGATAACCTTTAAAAAGGTCAATTTTATAAGCAAACATTAAATGAATATAAAATGATGCTTGATAGGTATTATAATTTAGTGACAAGCAATATAGTTCACATAAAAATAGTAATTAACAATAGGGCCTTTAAAAAATATCATAGACGGCCAAGCACGGTGACTCATGCCCGTAATACCAACACTTTGGGTGGAAGAGGCAGGTGGATCATTTAAAGCCAGGAGTTCGAGACCAGCCTGGGCACATGGAGAAACCCTGTCTGTACTAAAAATACAAAAATTAGCTAGGCATGGTGGTGCACATCTGCAATCTCAGCTACTTGGGAGGCTGAGGCATGAGAATCACCTGAGCCTGAGAGCCAGAGCTTGCAGTGAGCCGAGATTATGCCACTGCACTCCAACCTGGGCAACAGAGTGAGACTCTGTCTCAAAAAAAAAAAAAATAAATAAATAAAATAAAATAAAATAAAAACTTCTGTATTTTTATGATTAAAGAAATAAAATCAAAACCCTGGATTTATATGAGACTTTTTAGATTTCAGTAAAATAATAAAAGCACCAGAATCTAAAAATACATCTTTGTCTTAAGGTATTGGTAACAATAGAAATCCACCAATATCTATGAGAAGTATCTATGGTCAGTGTTACAGCTGCTTAACAATATTTCCAGGACTCTTTCCATTCTGGGCAACCCTCCCCTTGTAATCAGGGCTGGTCATGGGACTTGCTTTGTTTATTTAAATGATAGGAAAAAAGTGAATACTTCAACCTGAAGTATTTAATTGCCAGTGTTGAATCTCTAACTCTTTTCTCCCCTTTGATGCTGATTGTGGAAGAGGGCTTGTATTGAGATATTGGGGATGAAAAATTTTAGGGGCCCCCATCAACTTTTGAGGACTGCCACTCTGGACTCACAGAGGACTTTGAGTGATGATAACCACATTTTTATATATATGATATATATATAAATATATATTATATATATATATGAGTCTTAGGAGTTGGAAACTGAGTAAAAAAGTTAGCAATCTAGCAGTATGTGTTCCATGTTCTGATGCATGAAATGCCCTATATATCAGCATCTTTTCAAGTCTTGGTTTCATCACTTGCTGGTTGAACTTGAGCAAGTTTATAAATCTAGCTGTGCTTCATCTTTACATTTGAACACAAAGCTAAGGATAATTTCTACTTCTTTGAGTTGAAATAAGGATCAAATGAGATGATTCATGCAACATGCTTAAATGCAACCGCCATAGTACATATTTGATACAGCTCTGGTTATTATTACTAATATTATGATTAGGGGCATGATAGCCATGCAATGTTCTCAGGCTAACCAAATCTGTGCAAACAAAAGATGATTTATAATGGTGTTTTCTGTAACGATGCATTTAGAACAGTTACTAAAAATGGTGACTGAGAATTCTTGTTTGCGAAGAACAGAAGCCTACTCAGACTAGCATAAATAAGAGAGCTTATTATAATTCTCACAGGCATCTAAGCTCAAGAAACACAATACAGCAGGGCCCAGGGTTTACTTAGCACAAATTCTTTCAGCACTCAACAGCTCCCCTCGTTTGGCTTCTCCTTACACCTGCTTCATTCTCCTCATTCTCCTACCAAGCTTCTTTTCTTTCTCCTCTTGCACATAGTCCAACATTCCCACCACTTACAATTCCTTACCAGGAGTTTCAAATTTAAACACCCACCACTGTCATCTCCAAATTATTTATGTTTCCAAAAGATATCTGGTCAATTTTGGTTATCCAATAGATTGAGGCACACATTGGGTTTAATCAGCCACAACTTGGGTAAAGCATAGCATAAGAGTGCTGCTTCTAGACACTATGGGAAAAAAAAAGTGATAGAACTTTCTAAAACAGAAAGAAATAAAATAAGAAATGTTTTTAACCTTGAAGTTTTTTTAAGTTATATTTTATATCTAGCCATTTTGATTAGCTATGTTCTCATAAATCTTGTTTATATGTATTGTAAGTTTCAAAAGAATGTGCTGCAGCTCTCCTCTTCCCATTTTATATAGACCTGTATCATCCGTATTGACTTTACTTAATGAAAAATTGCCTTCTCGGTGTCATCAGTATTGATCTTGATGAGGGCAAAAGTGATTGTTAACTTTCAAAATCATCAGAAAATATTTAGTCATTTCCATTGATTCTATGAGAAATAGATCAAGTGTTCATTTCCTTTACTGCAGTAATAACACTTAAATCCACAAATGGAAAAAATCTGTATCTTCATGATTAAAGAAATACAATCAAAACCCTGGATTTATATGAGACTTCTTAGATTTCAAAAAAATGATAAAAGCACCAGAATCTAAAAATATATCTCTGTCTTAAGGTACTGACAACAATAGAAATCCACCAATATCTATGAGAAACTATAGTCAGTGTTACAGCTGCTTAACAGTATTTCCAGGACTCCTTCTACTATGGGCATCCCTCCCCTTGTAGTCAGGGTTGGTCATGCGACATGTTTTGTTTATTTAAATGATAGAAAAAAAGTGAATACTTCAATCTGAAGTATTGAATCTCTAACTCTTTTCTCCCCTTTGATGTTGATTGTGGAAGAGGGCTTGTATTGAGATATTGGGGACAAAAGATCGTAGGGGCCCCCGTCAACTTTTGAGGGCTGCCGCTCTGGACTCACGGAGGACTTTGAGTGATGAAAAACTACACTTTTATTTTGTTAAGCCACCGAGATTTGGGGGTGAGGGTGGTTTGTTACCATAACTTGATCAAACCCATCCTGAAAGGTTGGCACAGCTATAAAATATCAATGTTTGTTCTCTCTCCTACTAAAAATAACCTCCCTGCAAGGTGAAAAAAAAAAAAAAATTATTCACAGAATCTTCTCTACATCAAAATGGGCTAACTTTGGTCCACATGCATGATTGGAAAGGAAAGAAAACCAGAATTAATGACAAAATTTAGTTAAAACTTTTACTGCCTTGCTAAAAATTAATCTTTTCTCTAAGGTAATAAGCCCAGGGTCAGCAGAATGGACAATTACTATTATACATTTTCAGCCCATCATTTATAACAGTTTCTAGTAGGACAAAAGGAAAATGGTTAAAAAGAAACTCAATGATATAAAATTAGTCAATATTATATTTAAATAATTTTCAAAGGATATATTGAGAAAAAAGGATTAAGAGGAAATATAAAAATGTTAAAATAAAGAGAAATGATATAGGAGAAAAACATTAGGTTATATTTGTCAGTATTTTAGTTCATCTATTTTTAATAATTTGGTTATACTAGCTCCTTCCTTCTTTCCTTCCTTCCTTCCTTCCTTCCTTCCTTCCTCCCTTCCTCCCTTCCTCCCTTCCTCCCTTCCTCCCTTCCTTCCTTTTACTTTTTTTTTTTGGCTAAAATTGTACTCACTTATTATCTTAGTTTGTATCAGGAATCTGGGCACAGCTTAGCTGAATCCTGTGCCTCAGGGTCTCACAAAGATTCCAAGTGTCAGCTGGTACTATGTTTCATCTGAGGCTTGACTGGGGAATGATCTACTTACAAACTCGTGTGGCTGTTGGCACATCACTTTCCCCTGGGCTGTTGAACTAAGGGCCTCAGCTCCTTGCAGGCTGCTGGCCAGTGGCTGACCTCAGTCCCTAGAGGCCTCCCTCATTTTTTTTTCTAGATGTGTCCTACTTGTCCCTACAGATCCAGTTTCCAATAGCTGTATGCTCCAGGAGGCTGACTTCTATGGAGTGTGTCAACTGCGTTCCTTCCCCTTCTAACTTCTGGTTGGGGTTGACCCATGGGAGACACTGGCAGGAAAGTAAAGAAGGAGGAGATTGAGTCTGTGTTTCTATTCCACTGAATCCCTCTCTGCCTGGCCTTTGCTTGCAGGTTTTGTTGTTGTTGTTGTTGTTGTTGTTGTTGTTTTTCCTTTTCAAAGATTACAGCATTTTTGCTCCAGCTGCCTTCAGCTCCAGCTATTGTCTCTGGATTATGGTCACTGCTTCCTACCTTTGCCACTTATATAGAATAATGGTAATGGATCCCTCAGTTTATTGGCCCTAGAAGGTTTCACCATCACCACTTGTTTCCCTTAATCTTCTGGCATCTTTGAAAACATGTCTTTATTACAAGCTTTCTATTTACCTAATTTTACTCTGCCATCTGTTTGTCCAGGACCCTGACATAACCACCTTTAAGAAAAATATCCTGACCTTAACTTACTTTGCAATAGCATCAGCCACATTCTTCTTCCTATCATTTTTGCCCCAATGCTTTTTAGTGTGGGAAAATATATGTACCTTAAAATTTACTATCTTAACCATTCTTAAATGTATATTTTAGTAGTGTTAAATACATTCCGATTATTGTGCAATCTTCATCAACATCCATATCCAAAACTTGTTCTATCTTGCCAAACTGAAACTCTATATCCATTAAAATATAACTTCCCATTTCCCCTCCTCACAGGCCCCTACAGCCATCATTTCTGCCTCCATGATTTAAGCTACTCCGTGTATTTCATATGTGGAATCATACAGTATTTTTATTTTTAAGACTGGCTTATTTCACTTAACATAATGTCTTCCAGATTCATCCATGTTTCAGCATGTGTCAACATTTTCTTCCCTTGTAAGGCTGAGTGTTCTCTTGTACTTACATTTTGCTTATCTGTTAGCATCACATTTTGCTTATCTATTCATCTCTTGATGACCACTTGGGTCGCTTCCATGTTTAAACCGTTGGGAATAATACTGCTATGAACATGGGTGTACTAATATTGCTTCAAGACTCTGATTTCACTTTTTTGAGGTACACACCTAGAAATGGAATTGTTGGATCTTATAGTAATTCTATTTTTAATGTGTTGAAGAACGATCATACTCTTTTCCACAGAAGCTATACCATTTTACATGCTCACCAGCAGTGCACAAGGGTTCCAAGTGTTTCACATTCTTGCCACTAGTTGTTTTCTATTTTTATGATGGTAGTCATCCTAATGAGTATGAGGTGATATCTCATAGTAATTTTATTTTCATTTCCTTGTTGATTACTGATGTTGAATATCTTTTCATTTGCTTACTGGTCATTTGTACGTCTTCTTTGGAGGAATGTCTATTAAAGTTCTTTGCCCATTTTTGAAGCAAGTTGTTTGTTTTTGTTGAGTTTTAGCAGTATTTGTATTTTATGAATATTAATCCCTTATCATAGATATGATTTGCAAATATTCTTTCATTCTGTGGGTTGCTTTTTACTCTGTTTATAGTTTCTTTTGGTGCATAATCATTAAAAATTCTTATAAAGTCCAATATATATACTTTTTATTCTGTTTGCTGAGCTGTTAGTGTCATATGCAAAAAATCGTACTCAAATTCAATGTGGTGTAGCTTTTGCCTTAACTTTTCTTCTAAGAATTTAATAGTTTTAGGCCTTACATTTATATCTTGGGTCCATTTTGAGTTAATTTTTATATATGGTATTAGGTAACTGTCCAACTTTGTATTTCACATGTAGATATCCAGTTATTGCTGTACCATCCCTTGAAAAGACTTCGTTCCATTAAATGTTCTTGGCACCCTTGTCAAAAAGCATTTAACCATATATTTGAGGATTTGTTTCTGGGCTATTTATTCTATTCCAATAGTCCATGTGTTGTTCTTTATGCTAGTGCCACACGCTTGACTAATGTAGCTTTGTGGTAAGTTTTGAAATCAGGGAAAACAAATCCTACATCTCTCTTCTTTCTCAGCATTGTTTTGAGTATTCAGGGTCCCTTAAGATGCCATATGAGTTTTACAATAAGTTTTTCTATTTCTGCAAAAAACAATTTTGGGATTTGGATAGGTAATACATTAGATCTGTAAATCACTTTGGATAGTATTAACATCTTAACAGTATTAAATCCTCCAAGTGATAACCATGGAATATCTTTTCATTTATTGATGTCTTCTTTAGTATCTTTTAACAATGCTTTGTAGTTTTAATCGGACAAGACTTTTACCCCCTTGGTTACATTAATTCCTAAGTATTTTATGCTTTCTGATGCTATTGTAAATGGAATTTTTTTCTTAATTTCCTTTTTGGATTGATCATTGGTAAGAATACAACCGATTTTGTGCATGTTGACTTTATGTCTTGCTACTTTGCTGAATTTGTTTCTTAGTTCAAACGCTTTTTGTGGAATTTTTAAAGATTTTTTACGTATAAATCATGCCACCTATGGAAAGAAATAATTTTACTTTTTCCTTCCCAATTTGAATGCCTTTTATTTCTTTTTATTGTCTAATTGCCCTGACTAGAACTTCCAGTATACTACGTTGAATAGAAGTGGTAAAAGTGGGTATCCTTGCCTTGCTCCTGATCTTGGAAGAAATCCATTTCATCTTTAAGCATTGAGTATGATGTTTGCTGTGGGTTTTTCATATATTACTTTTATTATGTTGAGATAGTTTTCTTATATTTCTAGTTGATTGAGTTTTATTTTTCTTAATCACGAAATGGGGTTATGTCAAATGCTTTTCTCCTGAATCATTTGAAATAATGTTTTTTCCTCTATTCATTCTGTTAATATAGTGTATTATATCGATTGATTTTTGTATGTGAGAATATCCTTGCATTCCAGGAATATAGCTCAGGTAGCTATGGTGTATCATTTTCTTAATATACTGATGAATTTGGTTTGCTATTATTTTGTTGAGGAGTTTTTATCAATGTTTGTAAGGGATATTGGCCTGTAATTTTGTGTTCTTGTAATGTTTTTATTTGACATTGATATGAGGTTAATGCTGGCATCATAAAATGAGTTTGAAAGTGTTCCCTCCTCTACAATTTTTTTGGGAAAAGTTTAAGAAGGATTGATGTTAATTATTTAAATGCTTGATAGCATTGACCAGTGAAGTGATCAGGTTCAGGGCTTTTCTTTGTTTGGAGAATTTTTATTAGTGATTCAGTCTCCTTACATGCTATAGGTCTACTTCAATTTATCATTTCTTCATAATTTAGTCTTCCTAAGGTTTGTGCTTTTAGGAATTTGTACATTTTCTCTAGAGTAGTCAATTTACTGACTTATAATTTATCTCCAACTGTTAAATAGCTATCTATTTCTCCCTTAAATTTTATTCCCTTTTGCCTCATATATCTTAACGATCTGATATTAGCTGAATAAATTTTTATAATTATTATATATTCTTGCTGTACTCAGCCTTTTGTGAATGCATAATGTTCTTTTTTTGTCTTTTACAATTGTTTTACTTAAACTCTACTTTGATATTAGTAGAGATTTCTCACTCCGTTTTGGAGACCATTTGTAAGCAATATCATTTTATTACTTTTTGCTTTAAATCTATTTGTGTTTTGACTCTAAAAGTGTATCTCTCATAGATACACATAGTTGCATCATCTACGTTTTTCCATTTTGCCAATCTCTGTCATTTGAGTGGGGAATTTAATCCATTAGCTATTAAAGGGATTACTGTTACAAAAGAATTTTTTTATCTCATGTACTACTTATTTTCTGTATGCCTTCTAGATTTTGTTCCTCATTTCCTGCACAACTATCTTTTTCTGTGTTTAGTTAATTTTTTTGACAGTGAAACATTTAATTTAAATTTTTTTCTCATTTAATTTGTTATGTATACTTTTTACTTATTTTCCTTGTCATTACCATGGGCATTACACTTAACATACTAAAGTTATCACACTCTAATTTGAATTTTTACCAGTTTAACCACAATAACATACAAAACTCTGCTCCTCTAAGAACTCCATCTCCATTTCCTTTAGTTGTTGGTATCACAAAATTATATCTTTATACCTTGTGTGCTCCAAAACATGAATTAAAAATTTTAATGCATTAATTTATTGATTTATATATAAAGCAAATTGTGGAGTTATAAAACGAGGTTGCAACAATACCAGCTTTTAGGCTGACAAAGGTTTTCTAAAAAATATATTAGTTTCTTAAATCATGCTAAAAAATATTGAGCTATACACGTTGTTACAATACTACTAGCTTCATGATTGTCCACTTATTTACCTTTACAGAGATCTTTATTTTTTCATACATCTTGAAGTTCTTTCTAGTGTTCTTTCATTTCAACCTGCAGGGGTTTCTTTAGCATTTCTTGTAGAGCAGTGTAATTGGAACAAACTCCTTAAGATTTTGTTTATTTGGGAACACGTACAATTCTCCCTCACTTTTAAAGAACAGTTTTACTGTTCTTCAGCACTTGAAATATATTGGTCAACTGCCTTTTGGCCTACAAAGTTTCAAATGAGAAATCTGATGAGAATGACATTGAGGATTTCTTGTAATGTGACAAATTACTTCTTTCTTGTTGCTTTCAAAATGCTCTTTTTGTCTATGGCTTTCAACAGATTATAAGTAATGTGTCTGGGTGGTACTCTTTGAGCTTATCCTACTTATTGTTAAGCTTGTTGGCTGTTTTATTCATGTCTTTTATAAAATTTGGGAAGTTTGGGGGCAATATTTTTTAAAATAGTTTCTTGTCATCTTTTCCTCTCTCTTCTTGTGGGAGTACCATACGCATATATTGGCTCACTTAATGGTGTTCTACAAGTCCCCCAGACTGTTTAGTTTTCCTCAATTTCCTTTCTTTCTCTTTCTAAGTCTCAATAATTTTCATGGTCTTGTTTTTAAGTTCACTAATTCTTCTCCCTGCTCAAATCTGCAGTTTTCAGTTCTAAAATTTCTCTTTAGCATTTTTAGGTTTTCTATTTCTTTATTGATATTGCTATTTTGTTCATATAGTCTTGACTTTTTCCACGTATTTCTTTAGTTCTTTAAACCTCTTTAAGACAGTTGGTTTAAAGTCTTTGTCTAGTAGATCTGTCATCAGGTTTTTTCAGGGTCAGTTTCTGTTGGATTATTATTTGTTTTTCTCTTTAAATGGGTCATACTTTGCTGTTTCTTGTTTTGTTTTGTAATTTTTGTAATTGAAAACTGAACATTTGAATCTAATAATCTGTTAACTGTGGAGATCAGATTTCCCCCCTTCCTAGGGTTTGCTGTTTTTTGTTTTGTGGATTTTCGTTTTTGTTTTTTGTTGTTGTTGTTGTTGTTGTTCCTGTTTATTTGATTGTTGTAGGCTTTCTCTGTGCCAAGCACTAGCTTGAGATGTAAACAGTTCTTCTCAGGTCTTTCGTGAGCCTGTCCCCTCCCCAGGCATGTGCAGTAGTTTTCTGATTTCCCTGTATATACCGTGACCTTTGATTTTCGTAATATTCAGTGTCTGGCTGTTGAAAAGGAAAAAGAGAAAAATAAAGGAGAAAAAGATATATATTAGCCCTTTAAATCTCCCAGAAATCACTTCAACCAGACAGGGAAGGACTGGCAAGAATAGGGGGAGGTGCAACAATGATATCTGTTACCTATTTGCTTCTGTGTGATCAGAAGCAGCTGTCAGTGATCAGATCACAGATTTCAGATATTATGAAGACAGTGTCGCTTTTTCCCACTCATTGCTCCTATAAGCTGTGTAGAAGCTGCTTCAGGAACACATTCATAGGTACTTGCCAAGCAGCTGAGGGGTGGAAGATGGTTAAGTACTACTGTTTTAATACCTAAAATTGTCCAAAATTAGCCACAATTTACTGTTGAAGTCCTCCCCTGAAACTTTCTCTTGAAGTAGCAAGCCTTCAATAGACTCTGGAGTTCCAAAATGGTTACATCAGACAGATTCTTTGAGTTCAATTACTGTCTAGTGTACAGATAGATTCCTAATACCATCTACTCCACTATCTTCCCAGAATCCAGATATTATTTTTTAAATGAATAGGTACAATTAATTACAGAAAAAGACTAGAGAGAATGAAGATAAGCCAAATAACACAAACAGAAAAAAACGTTAATCTGGAATGTCTAAGAGTTGACCACCTCAAAATAAAACTCCTACTTAATGTTGACATGCTAACACACCAGAGATATGAAAAATTAGGCTATCTTTCAGGTTCGTTAATATACTTTTTATTATGATAAAGGGAAAATAGTCCTTTTATTGGCCTTTCAAAAAACTTTACTCCAAAGTGAATGAAAATTACAGTGCAACCTTTCAGGTAATAACAATATCTACATAAACCTTCCATTTCATGTAATTTGTATAATCCTTACCCACACTGAAGAATGTGTTTTATTTGATGGTGGCAAGGATCACCAGAAAATGAAAATTACCAGCATCTTAGGTTGTATTTTCAACTCAGATTATAAGATTTACTGTATGCCATCTGATTTTTAGTTTTTTTCCCCACAAAGTAATTGGTTTGCGTTTGGGATTTTTGAACTGCTATCACCCTCTGTACAATCAGAAAAGTTGGAAAAGATGAAATGAATGAATAACGGGATGCTCAGTCTTTCTTGTGGACTAATGTTCTCAGACAAATAATCCTCTCATCATTATTTGCTCACCTGACTCCCTAAATGAATCATTTTTATTCCAGAATAGCAATCTGACTCTCTTCTTTTTGAAGATCTGAATAAAGGTGCACTTTCCTTTAATTTTACTCTTGATTTATTTTCAAACATATTTCAAAATTTTGATAGCAGTTTAATACCTGTATTAGTCTGTTCTTGAATGGCTACAAAGAAATATCTGAGACTGGGTAATTTCTAAAAAAGAGGTTTAATTAGCTCGTGGTTCTGCAGGCTATGCAGGAAGCATGATGCTGGCATCTACTTAGCTTCTATGGAGGCCCCAGAAAGCTTAAAATCATGGTGGAAAGTGAAGGGGGTGCAGCCATGTCACTTGGCAAAAGCAGGATCAAGAGAGAAAATGTGGGGGAAAGTGTCACACACTTTTAAATGACCAGATCTGTTATGAACTCAGAGAGAGAGTTCGCTTATCACCACGGAGATGGCCCAAACCATTAACGAGGGTCTGTCCCCATGATCCAAAAACCTCCCATCAGGTCCCATCTTCAACAATGGGGATTACATTTCAACACGAGATTTGGGCAGGGACATGTATCTAAACTATATCAATATCACTGGCATCATTGTAAGCTTGAGGCATACTTTTTAATCCATCTGGGAGAGAAAATTTTGGCTTAAAACCATGAAAATACAAAATACAGCAATACCTTTTTGGGGTAAAAGACATGTTTTATTTGTTGCTTTTGTTGTTGTTGTTGTTTTGAGATGGAGTATCACTCTGTCACCAAGCTGGAGTGCTGTGGCACAATCTCGGCTCACTGCAACCTCTGCCTCCTGGGTTCAAGCGATTCTCCTGTCTCTGCCTCCCAAGTAGCTGGGATTACAGGCATGCACCAACACCCCCAGCTATTTTTTGTATTTTTAGTAGAGATGGAGTTTCACCATGTTGGCCAGGATGCTCTTGACCTCCTGAACTCGTGATCCGCCCACCTTGGCCTCCCAAAGTGCTGGGATTACAGGCGTGAGACACCACGCCCCGATGAAAGATAAACGTTTTAATGTCTCACTTTATTGTCAAAACATTGACACCAGAGCTTTAAATACAATATAACATAGTTTTCAGAACCCTCAGCTAAAGGCAACAATAGGAGGATTAAAACCTCCCATTAGATCAGAGGGTAAGTATGGATGAGTGAAACTACAGATCAGCCTCAGTCTTTGAGTAAAAAACTTAAAAGGAAGCCATGTTCCTAGGGTTAGGAGGAAATAGGGTCAGAGCCTATTTCAGCCAGGGACAGCATAAGGGAACTCTAGTATTATTGTCAGTAGTCCTGTCAGGGAGAAATTAGCGTTGGTTGATCCCTAGGAAGATTAGGGATCAGTAAATACCAACCAGTGATATTTACTGAAGAATTCATTGTAAGGCAAGAATCCAATTCCTCTGAGATAATGTTTAATGTAGAATGCAAGTCACAAGGGAACTGGAGAAGAAATCTTTCTTCTTTCCTTTTCTCTTTCCCTTCTTTTCTTCCTTCCTTCCTTTATTTATACATATTTTTCAGCAAACAAATACTGAATATCTATGGTATTGGCACCTATGCTGAGTTCTCAAATGTATAACACACATTTCCTACTGCTTACCTTCATCAGCGCTTCTCTGTCTGTAATTCTGGGGTACCCCTCAGTCTGCCTGCAGGCTCAGTAGGCATCTGAGGGGGTGGTGTGGCAACAATTCTCATTCTTTTTATCACCTGGTTTTTGAATCCCTTTTCTTGTTTGGAAAATTCCACGCTTTATGTGTTGTAAAGGAGTAGAGATCACAGGAGGCAGTTTAGACACATGCAAGTGATGCAGGAATGGGTAACATAAGGGATCAGTAACTGGTATCTAGTCTTGAGGGAATCGGCAGTGAGGGGTGGTGTTAGGTCCCAGTAACATAAAAACGCTACAGCCTTCACAGGACTGTGAGGTGAGAAATATGAGACAAATTCCTGCTTCTCTAGTCCCCTCCAAGAGATTCTGAATTACCCACCATCTAGTAACACATAGTTTTTACTTAGCCAGACCTGGTTTCCGATGCTTGCAACTAAGCACTCAGAGTCAGTGCTAAAATTTACCTGAAGTTCAAAACTCAACTCAATATTGTCTGAGTGAAATGTAGATAATAAGCTGCTCCAGAGGATGCAACGTGAACTAATAAGTGTAGCTTAACTGGTAGGGAGTGAGTAGAGATGGGGACTTCTAGAGCCGAAACCATTTGGAAATATAATTAACAAGGCTGGCAACTTCAATAATAACACAACAGCCATTAAACTCTAACTTAGGTGATTAACAGCTGTGCTAGTGTGTGTGTACGTTAGCTCATTGTTTCTAAAGTTATCTCAGGCCATTTGCTAAAATTAAAATTTCCCAGGTTTTAATCCAGACCCATTCTATCAAAATTTGAAAGAAGCTGTTGAGGTATCTGTACTTCTTCTAAGTATTCCAGGTAATTCCAATATTCAGGAAAATGTTAGAAATAGTGTATTATTTGTTCAAACATCACACAATCTGCAAATATCATGACTTGCATTTTACAGTTGAGGACACAGCTTCAGTGAAATTACTGATTCAGAAACACAAATAACTGAGCGGCAAATGCACACTATGGAGTCAAGTTTGTCTGAATCTGATTTTTCTCCTTATGATGTCATAATAAAACTAATCAAAGACTTTTGATAGATTCTTACAAAAAAAAAAAGGAAAGAAAGAAAAAAAAATCCAGACAGACTTGGGTTTAACCTCAGTTCTTTTTTTTTTTCACACACCACCTCGCCCGGCTAATTTTTTGTATTTTTAGTAGAGACGGGGTTTCACTGTGTTAGCCAGGATGGTCTTGATCTCCTGACCTCGTGATCTGCCCGCCGCGGCCTCCCAAAGTGCTGGGATTACAGGCGTGAGTTAACCTCAGTTCTACAATTACTACCTATATAATGTAAAGCTATTTAACTTTCAGAGCTTCAGTGTCCCCATTTGGAAATAAAGGATCATAATAGGTAATTCTCTGGTGTATGACCTAAAACAAAATTTGTAAAATACAGTGCATGTTTCTTCCTTCTCTCTTCCACTCTTTACTCAAGTTTACATTCCGTAATTTCAAGGAAGAGTATGTTAGTCATTTACTAAACCCATCTTTCTCCCTCTTGTGTGCACAGATAAACTACATTTCTCAACCTCTACTTGCTATGGCCAGGCTCCTGAGTTCTGGCAGATTCCTGGCCTGACCCAGAGCACTCACTGACTCTTTCTTTTCTCTTCCCGTCCAGTGATTGAATACAGAGGACAATAGAGCCAAAGCTGGAAAGAGTCAGGTCCCTGAATATGACCACACTGAGTAATGGTTAGGCTACAAATGAATAAGACAGTCGCTATTGTGTTACATTATTGAGATATTTATACATATATATTACCCAGTTAACCTGATTAATACAGAGAGAAAATGCAAGTTCACATATGTTATGTAATTTTAAAATTTTGTTTGGTTAATTGTGATTAAGATTGCAATTTGATCAATCATACAATAATTAAAATTATTTGGGGTCTCTTTGTAACATGGCCAAAGGCACTACCCTGTAAATTCAGCTCTGTTCAAGATGTGGACCCATCTTAACATGAGACACAGAAAATTTATGGGTCACTTCTTGTGCGTTCAGAAACAGTCTCACTGTTATTCTTGCAAAAACTTAATATTACACTTCCTGGATCTTGGAACTACTCTTCACAACTCAGACTTCTGAACTGGACCTTTATTAGGGACTTTTCATCATAACCTCCCCCACTACTTCTACCTATTACCTATTCTTGCTTTGTTAAAGACATTGGGGCCAGCCTCCTGGTTACCAAGGATCTAGATGGAGCCTTCTGATGTGATATTTATTACCCACCTGTCCTTGAGTCCTCTTATTTCTTCTAGTTTGAAAACATCTGTTTCCCCAGTATCACATGTGGGCTCTGGTTTCAGCCACTTGCTGAACATTCAAATGCCTGTAGTCTCAACAGAGATACTAAGTACCCCTTTCCATAAGCATGAGCTGATGGAGTAAGTTGCTAGTCTGACAAACTGGCAAATGGGGGTACCCATCTTCTGGTCCCAAGCTTCCTGTTTACCTAGGAACCTGGTTCCCCAACTCCTGTGTCTGGGACTCTGCAGCATTCCAGACTCTAGATTTTTTAGAAACGAAAGGTGTACTCCTGAGCTCCAGTCTTGGACACTAGATTGCCTCCATTTATTTATTTTTATTTGTTTTCCTAATCAAAATTCTTCTCTTTTGCCACCTGATCACATTTTGAAAGCTAGTTATAATTTCCTAGGTCCCAGCTGGCAAGTATGCAGGTAGAATATTCTGACCTTGCCTTCTGGAAGCTACTCTAATTGGGAAGAAAAGTTATAAATTCATGAAACCCACTAAGCAGAGTGATATCAAGGTAAGCATATAGAGTCTGACATGATAGAACATACCTTCTGGATTGGTCTGATAAGCACTAGGACACCCTTGTAAGTAAGTTCTGGAGAAGTCAAGGATCATGTGAAACAATGTCATTTGCGTACCTTGAATAAAACTAACACTGAATAATGTAGTTTATAAAATATAACTTATTTTTAGTAGATTACATGCACTGTTGATTATAATGATTCCAGATAATCTACATGTTCTGACTAGGATGTTTCTCAACTGACTGACACCACTCCTTTCTAGCTCCTTACAAATGCTTTGCTGACTCCTAGGTAGTGGTAGAAGTGGTGAGGGGGGCGGGGGGCAGGGTGTGTGACTTCTTTCCAAACATCACGGCCCTAGAACGTAGAGAATTTTTTTCCCTGATTTTCACTTTACCTGTGTTTCTGAAGTCACTCTATCTGCTTAAGTAGCACAACACTGAGAATAGGTTTAAAATTCAAGCAAATGAGACCCTGTTAAAGCATCGCAAGGTACAGACTCTGACACATTAGAAGTCCCAGTTTCATATCTGAATGGAATCCAATTACACTGATGAAAGGGAGTCTCTTTCAATACCCTCTTCCAATCTTCTTTAAGTCTTCCCTCTTTCAGTGGGCTCTTCCCTACCTCTGACTCTTAGGAATGGTGCATGCTATGTGACTCACCTCTTATCACAGCCAGATCCTGGGAACCAGGAGTCAAAAGAAGCCCCAGTACTTTAGCTCAAACTGTTTTTAGCTTCTGCCACTCAAACCATTCTTACTGACATCCTCTACAATCTGCACCTAAATAATCTCAAAGCACTCCTCTCTATCCTGATGGGAGCTTCTGACTTCTAAGTCTCTAGAAGGCGTTTTAACTTACTTAAAATTTGCTCCATCTTTCTCACTCTGTCTTTTACCAAGATCACTTACCAGCAGGGATCAAATTCTAGGACCATTCTCAGCCACATGAAATTCAAATTATCATTGGGCTTTTGTTTCTTCTGAGATAAGCCCTAGCATAACTACCACTTTGTTCAGCAATTTAATTAAAGATCAAGACCTCTATCCAGATGTAAATGATTTTCGGAAGAATTCTTTTTGGTCATAGTCTAGTTCTTATTTGTTAAGTGTTGAAATCCATACATAGCACCCCCCATACCCTCAAACATTAAAGTTAAGTATCACTGCAGTTATGTAAGATTTGCAAGTAATAGATGTCATCTTTCTGCTTAATACTATGCAAATCTGAATCAGATAAGTTCGGAATTTCCCCAGAATACAGGAGATATAACAAGAATTGAGGAGAACTCTTTAACCTTAACTTTAGTGGTAAGAAAAAGTACTTAAATGTTCAGATGTGTAAAACCGCCTCAAAATAACCTTTTATGTTCCTGCTTTCTGCAGAAATATTTCCTAAAGCTTAGTAGAGCTAGGTAGAAATGGGCTCTGGATTAATTTTGACCTTCTGTGGCAATGCATTTCCAAGACCAAGAATTTATGTGTGCAGAATATTAAATGTCAAATGCAAATATGAAAATGGAGCTACACAGTTGCTGATAGTCCCTAATTGATATTGAGCAGACTATTCCCTTTAAATGTTAATGAAACTGTTGTAATTACTAAATGACCAAAACAGCTCAGAAGCCAGGGTTCACAGCTGTAAACCATTACTTGTAAATTACTGGCACAGGCCCGCATTAGCAGATGGCTCAGCCCATGGAAGAAAACTTCCTCAAGATGCTTTTCTTCCAGGCCTGGGCTCAGGAGCAAATTAGATGAGCATATTAGAGAGGGCCAGAGTGCCTGTTTGGACATGTCACTGGAGATAAGCACCTCCTTTGATCTTCTTATTTTTTTTTTTTCATTACATTCTTTACAGAAAGTGCTGAATATCAGAGAACACAAAGAAAAGAGAAAGAGAAACTGACAGAGCCTATAAATGTTGCACAAAGGTTCAGATATATACAGTTCTGCCGGCTTTTTAAGGAGTAGTGTTTCCTATATCCTGAGGCAGATGGACATGTTGGGATGGAGGTAAATACTGAAAGGGCAGAGGTGTGGGGGTGTGTGTGCGTGCGTGCGTGCGTGCGTGCATGCATGCGTATATGTGTGTGTGAGAGAGACAGAGAGAGAGAGAAAGGGAAAAGAAAGAGAGAGATGGTGATAACAAGCCAGTGGCAGAAAAGCAATTAGAAGAAAAACAGGGCATTTGAATGGTCTTAGAAGCCTCAAGACAGAGAACGTCTATAAAGCTGTGTAAGCAAAACTATGCAGTAGAAGCAAGAGATGTCTTTATTAGAGAAGGCCTGTGGCTCTTCACAGCTTTGTTCTGTAAATTCCATGCCAGCTTTGCAAACTCTCTAAGGTTATTAACTTTAGTGAAGATTTTTTTAAAGAGTTGGGTGCAGCCTAACTTTTCATTAATGTAAATGAAAGATTAATTAAGACATCTGCCTAGACCAGGAGGAAGGAGGAGTTTATCTTGTGACGTACACTACAACCTATCCTAAAAATGAAACAATGGCGTTTTCCCTGCCAGGAGTCACTCTGTAGAGAACATGTTTAAAGGATAAGATGTTTACAATCAAGCCAGAGAGTACAGGGAATATCCACCTTCTGAACAGTTTGAATCCCAAAGCGATACAGAAAGCATTTGTTAGTATTTCAAAATGTATCTTCATAGAAAAAAAATGTGATATCTGTTTCTATGTTTAGAGAAAATATCAAATAAATCTAAAGAATCTCACTTGATGGTAGCACAAGGGACAAAATGTAGAGATACAGGTTGTGGGCTAGGATATGGGTCAGACTCACTGTGAAATAATCAGATATAAAAAATTGAAACATAATTTGAGAATTTTGTCCAGATAATGCATAATGCTTGACTTTCCAGGATATTTATGTTTTATGTCTAAAAACCTATAAGACCAGAATAATCAGTGTTAAAATTGACCCATAAAATCAGGAATGAATTATTAAAGTGCTAATAGAATATCTTGAGTCTGGATCCTAGGCTTAGGAGGAACTGCAATGCAAGAAAAAGCATGATAAAAAGATTTGAATTCTTTTCTCTGGGCCCAGAACCTATTTGTGCAATATTTTGAGTTACGGATATTGGCCTTTAGTATTCCACCACTTTTCTGTCTTTCTTCATGATCCTCATTCACAGGGACCATGGAAACAATTTACTCCCAATGCCTTGTCTGCCAGTGCCTCTGACCTTCCATCCAGTCTTGCTCAACGTGATCATCTCCTTCTTTTTTCCTTCCTGACTTCCTTTCTTTTCTCAGGGGAGATGATCTTCAGATAGGTATTAGAAGAATGCAAGCAAGCGTGTAAGCAATTTAATCTAATTCATAATGAGAACTGGTCAGTCAATTCTTAACTCTTCCAGACATGGAAAGTATTTTTCGAAGTGAGTTATTATTCAAGTGTGGTGGTGTAGCCTGCAAGGAATTGCATTCATAAACCTGGCCCTGACACTTACTACACATGTGATCCTAAGCACGTTACTCAACTTACCTTCATGCTTCAGTTTCATCATCCATAAATTGAGGTACTAGTAGTATCTACTCACAGGATTAATTTGAAGAGTCTGAAATACTAAATACACTCTCTGACAGACATTAAGAGCTTAATAAATGTAATCCAAATGGTTTTTGAATTGGCCAATTTTGGATAGCTTTACATAGTGAAAGTAAGAGTCTCAATCATGAAAAATAATATTTTCCATCAGGAAAACTAATAAAAATAACTCATTTCCTGGTTTTGATAATTCAGTTATACAAAAAGTTACCATTGTGGAAGCTGGGTTATGGGTCAAGGAAACATTTCTGTATTATTTTTGCAACTTCTTGCATGTCTATGGCAAAATAAAAAGTAAAAAATAATAAATCAACACAGTCCTCTTTTGTCCCAAAGCCAATTTCATCAAGTTATTTTTTATATTGATAGTTATTTTTCTCTTTTGCTTTTGAACCATGAATTTTGAAAGCTCTCAGATTATTTGTGGCAATTCCCACGTCCATAGCTATAATACAAAGAGTGGTTCCAAAGAAGGGGTGTGTGGGGGGGGGGGGCAGGCGGTGTGGGTGTGTGCACATGCATGCATGTGCATGCTGAAGAAAAAGTAATGTGGTATATTTGTATTGATGTGAAAGGGATATCCATCTGTACTTATTTTAATGTGTCATTTCTGCAGATACTTGGGAAAAGAGAGGCTATCATGGTATGCTCTCAGAATCTGAATGACTGTAACTTACAACGTTTTGACAGCTAGCATAATGCAAGCATGAAAGTGTGCTTGGATATTTTGAGATCATGGACCTTTCTGAGACTTTAATGAAAGCTATGGACTCTTCCAAAGGAAGTGTGTTAAAACAAATTCAAGCAAATAATGAGCACAATTCGTTTGTATTTGCTAGTAATCATAATAGACATGAGAATGACACAATATGAGACATATGATAATAAATAAGGTAAACCTTGTCCCGTCCAAGTGAGAGATGGTATAGTAAAGAGATATTATAATCCAACATGACTGGTACTATTTCCTGGGAGAACAGTGTGCTCTCACATAAGAGGAGCATGTAACTCATGCTTGAAAGAATCGAGAAAGACTTTCCAGTGGAAATGGCTCTAAGTTAAGACTTGAAGCAAAAGTACAGGCATTAACCAGTTGGTGAAAGAGGAGTTTAATTTTAAAATATAATGGATCATTTGAAGATGTGGTTGTAAGAGAAAGCTCAGAAAAGCTAGAATATGGCACATGATGATGACAGGAATAATAGATGAAACTTGAAAGGAGAACAGGGGCCTCGTTCAGTACCTTGTAAGCCCCATTAAAATATGGTCTATTGAAGAACTCTGGAGAGTCTTTGCAGGATTTTAAGTAGAGTTAGATTTGCATTCTAGAAAGCTCACTTTAAGTTCTGTGGAATATGGACTAGAGGAGCAAAACTGAATGAGGGAAAGCAGCAATATGCCAATTGTGGCATCACAAGAAAAAGATGACTGTGTTGTATTCTGGGCAAGGAACATAAAGAGAAGTGATCGAATTTGTAAGATTTTTGTAAGAGGTAGATTAGATATGATTTTTATTTGAATGTAAGAAGGATGAGAGAGGAAAGTTGGAAGTTACTCTAAGATGTCTATGCTAAGCCACTGGATGGCTGCTGGTGCCACTCACTCATATACACACCAGAGAAGAAAGAAAAGTTTAAAAAGAAATAAATTTAAAAGTCTTGGGTTTGTTGAATGTTAATATCTATAGCCTATCAAAATATCCAGTGGAACATTAAGATATGCAGCTCTGCTATTTACAATAGCAATGACATGGAATCAACCCAATGCCTATCAATAATAGATTGGATAAATAAAATGTGGTACACATACCCCATGGAAAACTATGTAGCCATAAAAAGGAATAAGACCATGTCCTTCGCAGGGACATGGATGGAGCTGGAAGCAATTATCCGCGGCAAATTTACACAGGAACAGAAAACCAAACACTGCATGTCTATGGGAGCTGAACGATGAGAACACATGGAACACATGGACCCAGGGAGGGAAACAACACACATTGGGGCCTGTGGGTGGTAGTGGGAGTATGAGGGAAGGAAGAGCATCAGAAAAAATACCTAAGGTATGCTGGGCTTAATACCTAGCTGATGGTTGATAGGTGCAGCAAACCACCATGTCACACATTTACCTATGTAACAAGCCTGTTGCACATGTATCCCGGAATGTAAAATAAAATAAAATAAAATAAAATAAAATAAAATAAGTACCCCAAATGCAGTGCAGGACTCTGGATTCAATTCTGGAACAGAGAAAGGACATTTGTGAGAAAAAAATGGTGCAATCTAGAGTCTTTATATATAGATAATGGTATTGTATCAATGCTAATTTCTTAGTTTTGACGAATGCACCATGGTTATGTAAGATATTAGCATTATGGGAAGCTGGGTAAAGGATAGATGGTGACTTTCTGCACTCTTTGTAATGTTTTTGTAAATCTAAAATGATTCCAAAATAAAAGGTGTATTTAAGAAATGGGGGGAAAAGATATGCAGCTCTGGGCCTTGGAGAGAGATACCAAAATTAGTAGCATTTGAAAATAATTAAAGCCTCAGCAGTAAATGATACAATACAGAAAGAGTGACAGAACCTTCATGAATTCATGAGAATAAATGCTAAATTGCTGTAACATAAAGACCCTGTAATACCTTGACTCAGAGGACAAAGAAGTTTCATTTTTTCTTCCTTAACAGTCCCAAGGTGAAGATACTCAGCTGGTAGGATCGCTCAACTCTACTCAGGCTTTTAGGGACGGTTATATTTGGGTGATCTGCAATCCCATAGGTGTCATCGCTAGCACAGTTAAAGCTAGAGTACTGCCTTTGTATTCTTGTCATTTATACCTATCAATTGTAACTGGAGAGACAGAATAAAAAAGAGTATATCTACAGGTGCATATTAGTTCACAGGTATGGTAGTAGAAGTTAAGGAAACTTCTCTCTGTGAAGGAACAAAATCAAAGTCATCTGTTTGCGATCAAGAGGGGCATGGAAGGGTTATACAAATGTGCAAAGAAGTTTGGATTGTCTCCAAGCTTCCATGGATAATGAGAAATAAAGCTTTCTGGAAAAAGTGAATGGTCCAGCCTGCTGTTCATTCTGGAGTGCCTAGCTAGGTTTATCAATCATCTCTTTATACCTTTTGTACCAAACTAGTCAATTGCAAAGTGGTAAAGACACAACATGAAAAAAACATCTTTACAAAGATTTATGTCTTTCTTGCTCTGATCTATTTATACATATAGTTAAAGGCCCATTCTAAAAAATTAAAACAGATCAAAATTCTGTAGATATGACAAAGTAAATTCTGCCCCAAATAAAATGTCAGCAAAAAGCTATATTCAGTTTTTAAAAACCCCATGCATGTTATCTTTAACATCTCATTTTGATTTTTTATGGTTTATGTGGCTTCATGTACTAATAACCTCGTTTACAAAGAAATATAAGTGGAATCAATATTTTCACAAATGGTTTTGCCAGGTGTGATAGTCAGGGTTCTCTATAGAGAAAGAACCGACAGTATATATGTAGATAAAGATATATGACAGAGAATTAATTAGGGAAATTAGCCCACATGGAGGTTGAGAAGCCCCATGACAGGCCATCTGAGACTGGAAACCCTGGGATATGGGTAGTATGGCTCAGTCCAAGTCCCAGAGCCTCAGAACCAGGGAAGCAGATGGTGTAATTCTCAGTCCCAGGCTGAAAGGCTTAGAACCTGGGGGCTGTTGGTACAAGTTCCATCATCCAAAGGAGCCTGGGATTCTGATATCTAAGGGCAGGAGAAGAAGGGTTTCCCACCTTCAGGACAGAGGGAGACAGAGAGAGAGAGAGAGATTGAGAATTCTCCTTTTCTCTGCCTTTTTTTTGTATCTAGGCTGATTGGATGGTGCCCATCCACATTGAGGGCAGATCTTCCCCAACTCAGTACACAAACTCAATGCCATTATCTTGTGGAGACACCCTCACAAACACACCCAGATATAATGATTTGACAGCTATCTAAGTATCCCTTAAGCAGTCACCTTAACACCTAAAAGTAGCAATCACACCATGTACATTGTCATACACCTTGTCAAGTAACAATTGAATTATCTGAAACTCCTTGACTTGAAATCCTGACATGGCAAGTCCTTTGTCCTGAAGGCATTGAGGTCAAAGTCTACCACAGTGCTGTTCTTTTCATCAGCAACAAGAAGATCCCAGAAAATAATCACAACTCCAGATTTCAATATTTAAATTGTTGGAGCAGAAGTAATGCTGGGAAAGACTCTTTTTTTTCCTGAGGTCTGTAGATTTTTTTTCCCACAGATAATTTGGCAAAGCTCTATCATTCTCAACACAGGCTAAGAACATGGTTTTTTGTTTGTTTGTTTTTTTGTTTGTTTTTTTGGTTTTTTTTTTCCATTTATAAATTTGCAATAGTTGCCTAATTTTAGTCTTTGTTTCAAAACCCATAATTTGGATGCAATAATTCACGGTTTATTGCAGTGGCAGTTTGAGGTAGGGGTGGTATATTTGTTTTGTTTTTCACAGCATTTGTAATTCAAGGCTTTGTTTTAAATTAATTACCTCATTTATATTGTCAAAAATATCCTTCCCTTAGCCAAAGTACAGATGAACTCATCCTTGTCAGGTAGTTTTGAGTGAATTTTCCTCTATATCACTTCATCTTCCAAAACATAAAAAGGAAGAGCAAGAAAGACGGAGGAAAAAGATAAAACTGTTTTTTAAAATGTAATCGAGCACTAGAAGTCTTGTTTTTGGAATGCGTAGTCAAGAAGCTCATATTCTGCTTCCATCTCTTGACAAAACATACTGAAAAGAGTGATTTAAATCCTTGGCTTTGATAAAGTTGCTTTTCCATGGTGGTGGACGAAGCTTTGTTCAGAAGTGCTGGCACCATTTCCTATGAAATTGCATGCCGGGGTAGAAGGCAGTGAGTCATTATGACATGTGGAGTGCCTTTCTTCAAGAAAGCAGCCAAACCAGATGTGTTGCCAAGCATCACAGGTGCTCCACCTGTTCATAGAACACCAAGATTTGTCTTCCAGTGGACGCTTTCCCTGGCAAAGAAACTTTTTGCCATTTCAAAGACACTGACATCCTTTCCAGGTTCCAAAATGAGCTCCCAAAGCACAAATTCTTCTTAGATGGCAACGGTGTGCACACGATAGGAGCAAACTAGGATTTGTCTTCACTAAGGGACATCTATATTTTTGTCCATTTGCATTCAGAATTCAAATGACACAGCTGCCAATTCTTTCAAGACTTGCTTTAAAATAGTGAAAAACATATCAGGACTTCTAGAATGGATGACATTTGTTAACAAAGGCAATTTTCTTTGTTAACTCAAAGGCACAAAAGAGGTTAAGTGGCTCCACAAAAATTTCTCCAACATGGTGGGTTGCTTGTTTTGGAATGAAATAAATGTCATGTTCTAATATATGATTTCTCTAAGTTCTGTTAAATACGCAATCCTAAAAATTAAGAATTTTTCTCATATAATTGGTTCATATAATCAGCTGTGTTTGCATGACAGAAGGTACATGATACTCCTTCCATTTAATTAAATGTAACCTTGGCTTTTTTTGCCCCTTGATTTTCTGAAATTGATATGAAAGTATAATTAAAGGATATATTGATTCCTTCACCTCCTTTTCCTTTAGTATTTAAATTTAAATTTTTAACCTGACCCAGACCTGAATTCCACAATCTTAATGGCAGGATTTAAAGATATATCAAAAGAAAATATTCTATACTTACAATATGACGATGTTTAGCTAATTTATTTAAAAATAATCACTGCACAAATAGTATGAGCCAGATACTACCCTGTACATAAGAGATAAAGAAATAAACAGGACAGATCCAAACCCATTCCATCACAAAGCTTATAGAGTAATGGGTCACCACTGTATGCTTTCTAAACATGTAATCTTTGCACATCATGCAACTTTATACTTGTTTTGAGCAAAAAAAAAAAAAAATTAATAACATAATTAACAAAATTGAGGCTAAAATAATTTATTTTTTGTAATTTTCAAAATAAGGCAAGCAGATTAAAGAAACATGATTTCTTCATTGATTTATTTCATTATTTTTGTAGC
The DNA here is from genome assembly GCF_047675955.1 of Chlorocebus sabaeus. Lineage (NCBI taxonomy): Eukaryota > Metazoa > Chordata > Mammalia > Primates > Cercopithecidae > Chlorocebus > Chlorocebus sabaeus. The sequence goes on from NC_132916.1 coordinate 84,150,453, forward strand.
TTCCTAAATGCTTACCTGGACCTTGAGGACCTTACACATCTAGTTTACACAATTCAGGCATGGAAGAAAAATATTAATTGTCGAAAATAGTTATGATATGTTCAAAGTAGAAAAGCAAAGCATGCTGTTTATTCAAAATAATTGAAAGATACAATTTTTTGAACCTAGTCAATATATTTATTTATATTACCTTGTAAGACAGTTTTGCTTTAGGCTACTATATATTTTTCTAGTTTCTAGAGCACATGAAAAACTCCTGACAATCAAATCGTTGTGTTAATTTCTATGATACCAGTTTAAGTATTTATCATCACAAAGTTATCTGTCTTTGGGAAGGTTTATAACCCCATTAGGTTGCTTCAAGTGAATCATTTTTCTTCAGAACTAACCTGAGTTTTCTTCCCTGTATAACTTTGGCAAAAAGCTGTTCTGTTTGCCACCTTCAAATTGTGGATGCCCTTTTGTTGTGCTGCAAAAATAAATAAAGAAAAAGATAAATGCAATTAAGCTTGTAGGACAATGGTCTCTAATTAGGAAGCAGGAAGATATAAAACAAAGGATTGTTAGAAAACATCTGTGGTTTTGTCTGTCCAGTGCAACAATTCACCAAATGCACACCACATTTCCACCAATTTGTTCCAGCAATTTCCTTGTCCCATTATTAACTAAATGGTTCCAAAGAAAGCTGCCATCTTCTTAGAGGTTCAGAAACCCTCTTCATGATGATTATTACCAGTAGAGTCAGCACTAACTCAGGCAGAACCAATAAGAACCTTTCTCTGGGATTTGTGAACCTGAGAAAATATGGAATAACTTTTACTTCCTCTTTGGTTTCAGATAATTAGGAAATTTAAGTTTGAAGGCTGCCAGTAACATTGTGTGCAGCTGTTATGGGAGAAGTCAGCAGAAAGACAGAAGCAGAGTAAAGAGGGGGCTATTTATCCCTGAGCCCTTGTTACAACTCTGTCCTTACCTTGGTTTTGTTAGCCAATAAATTACCCTCATTTGCTAGAGGTAGTTCAAGGTACATGTATGTAACTGGCAGCAAAAGTAATCTTGATCATATAATGGTTCATTGATTTTTAGTTTGTAAAGTTGGTCAGATACATTGTCACTAATAAATTAATTGTATCAATAAAATAAGTCTACTTTATCATTAATTTGGTACTAGTATCTTTAATAGACGATAAGTCTATTTTAGAAGATTAAATGTCATTATCTTTTAAAATGTCATTTACATTATTTATATTGGTAATAATAGTAATTAGTGGCTTAATAGAGTATGGGGAATTAGAAAAAAAGAGATGTTTAAACAAAAATCCTCAAACAACTTTGATGGGAAAGAGGAGAAAATATAATGTTTAAATCTAAAAATTGTTTTTAAGCTAAGTATAGGAGTGACATAATTTTTAACATAAATTATGTGTTTACATATAATTAAGTATTAATTTTCTTAATGTGATTATGAAGTAATGAGATCTATAAGGCCTGAACATCTAAGTTTCAGTGTTCTTTTTAAACATATCTTTTGACAAAGGAATATTGATGTTACAGATACTTTTTATCACATGGAGTATTCCTTCTCATTTTGAGACTGTGTACAAGCTGAGAAAATATTTTTTTACATTATTAAGAAAATTATGAAACTCTAAATTGCAACATTTCTTTTTCCTCCATGTATAATGAGAGAAAGGGGGTTACTTTCAAGACACCACACAATTCCTTTTTGAAGAAAATTAAAATAGAAGAATGTAATTTGGTGATATTTTTCATGAGCAGATGAGCTCCTCTGAGTGGAGCCTCTTAGTCTAGGGTGAGAAAATGTCAGTGAAACTATTCTGCATATGGAAAGAACAGCTACTTGGGAGTTGGAAGGTGATTAAGTAGTCCTACCAACAGAAAGTGGAAGAATCCTCAGATGGTGTTGAGTGAGTATTTGAGGTTGATGAAACGAAATCAGAGTGATAATGAGAGAGAAGCAACTTTTGTAGGACCTTGTCATACAATTCTCTTTAATGTACAGGTGAATCCTGGGCATCTTATTAAAATGTACATTCTGGTTCGGTAGGTCTTTGTTGGAGCCTGAGGTTCTGAATTGTACAAGCTCACAGGTGATGGACCATACTTTAAATAATAATATTGTAAAGCATAAAAGGACTCTGTTGTGGAATGCAAAGCTATTAGATACTTTGAAGCAGAGGCTAGAGATGATCTGACTATGCATTTCAAAGATCATGCTGTTCATTCTTAATGATAGACTAAGATTGATTAAGACGTTATTGAAAAAAATTAGATGAGAGATGATGGTGACTTACAGCAATGGAGACAGTCAGAAATGTTGTCTCTGGATATATTTTGAAACCAGAAATGACAGCATTTGCTAAGAGAACAAATTTGAGGAGTGAAATAAATAGGAGAGTCTGAGAATACTTCTGTGTCTTTTGTCCTGAAACACTCAAAAGTAGAATTGGTCTTTGTCGAAATGGCAATGACTATTGAAGATGGAGAGAAGGGGATGAGGAACTCGGTTTTCACATGCTAGATTTGACTTCCTTATTAGAGATTTCCGTGGAGATATGAGGGAGGCAGTTTGATACAGGAGTCAGGGCAGAGATTATGATTGGAAATACAAAATAGGGAATCATTACTATTAACATAGTAGTCAATAGGATAACACTAAATGAAGTCACTGAATGAGTGAGTAGAGAAAGAAGAGAAAAGATGTCCAAGGACTGCAAAGACTGAGTCCACAAATGCTCCAATGCTTAGAGAATGAACAAAGGAAAAAAACAGAGGAGGAGTCAGGAATGTTGAAGACAACCAGGATACTGTAGTGCATGGTAGCAAAGGAAAGACGGAATATAAAAGAAGAAAGTGATCTACAAGGTTGAATACTGATGATAAATCAAGTAACATGTATACTAAAAATGATTATTGGATTTAGCAAAAGAAAGATCATTAGTGACCTTGACCAGAGTAGTTTCCATGGAGTGCTGGGCAAAAACCTGAATGTAATAAATTTAAGAGAAAATAAAAGTAACAACATTAATGAGAGTGCAGTGTTGATACTTTTTGAGGTATATGTGGCATGTGAGAATTAGTGTAGTATCTCAAAGGGAATAGAAGGGTCTGTTTTTCATTTTTGCTACGACTTTTGCATTACAGATTTATTTTTAATGTACATAAACAGAAAGAGAATAGTGTAATGTATCCACGGGCACCGATTACCCAGTTTCGCATTGTTTCAATATTTTGACAACTTTGTTAAGACACAGATTTTAACTGTGGAAAAACAATAACAATGTTTACATGCTAGTGAGAAGACTGAGAAGAGAAGAAAAAACTGATAATGTAGCAGAGATAGGGAAAATACTAGAGAGTTTTCCTTAAGTAGACAGGAATAGATGGAGTCTAGAGCACTAGAGGAAGAGTCGGCCTTCCCTGGGAGCGTGAACAGCAAAATAATCATTTTGCGAACACAATCCACATTTAAGTTCTCCTCTGTGTGCTTGAATTTTCTAAACGAAAGAGTAAAAAATCCAGCATCTGTGAATCAGAATGAAACTAAAAGTGATGAAAACTTGAGAACAAGATATGATAGTGTCTTCTAGGAAAGTGAGAGAATGAATAGACAGGAAATACAGCACTACTACAGGCAACATTATAGACCCACTTATGTGAGCCTTTAAAGTGAGGCCAGTTAGCATGAGAGTGTTTTTCTTTTCTTTTTTTTTTTTCTTTCCAGTCACATTCAGCTGTGATTGGTGCAGGTTCAGAGTTGGTGGACAATTGGCTTAACTAAGAATGAAGTTCAAAAAAGCAAGCACAATAAAACAAGAAGGTGAGTGGTGTGAGAACTAAGCAAGGGAGAGGTTATCGTGAAGGACATAAAATCTAAGTTGAATAAAGAGAGATACAAGGGTCTGATAGAGGTGGGTTATTGAGAGACAGGAATTTTTGCAATACCTTTATTGTGTGAAATATTTATAGAAATTGAAACTCTCTGGCTTTGAAAAGAAGGCTACAAAATAACGTGACAATAATTTTCAAAGGTCCTTATGATTTGCACTTTAAGATAGTAGAAACACAACCTCCTGTGATTTTTTCGTATTTTATTTATTCCTTCTTAAAATGACAAGAGAAAAAAAAACACATCAACTCAAAGGTTTGGGGGATTTTCTTTTTAATATTGTTCAATATTGTAAATTATAAAAAGATATTGCTTTACATAATAAACTCAGCATATTCAACCTTGTCAGCTGGTTTTCTGAAGTCCCTCTAGTAAGCTGACATCACTCAAAAAAAAAAAAAGGGGGGGGGGGAACAAAAACAGGATTTTCTTTTTCACAAATATCCTAGGAGGCCTCTCCAGCTTTCTTGTTTTTTCAAAAAATCCTTCTTCACAGTCTTATGTGGTTAAAAAAATAAAGCTCTAGAGTAAGACTTCCTGAGCCTATACTATTGCTTAGCCACCAAAGCAGAGTTGTATCATGTTGACAAGATACTTAACAAATTTAATCTTCTTCCTAGATATGAAATATGGTTAAGGGTATCAAGGGCATAGGGTCATCGTCCATAGGCTAATTGTATACATTCAGTAAGAATCCAAATGAAGTCCACAGTACAGTGTCTGGCATATAGTGAGAGATCAATGCATGTGGTTTTGTTTTTCTTTATTTTGTTAATTTGCTGTCCTTGTTGGTGTTACAGTTGCTGAACTCTCATCTGCCTAAATACCCACCCCTGGCATGTCACTAACCTTGTTCAAGTGTCCCTCCTGCCAGAAGATGATCTCTGGCCCATCAGTCAGATCTGGAAACCCTATTTCTGTACTCCATTAGGACGACATATTCTCCCTCAGTCATTATTTTTATGTACTCATTACTCTTCTATGACGATTAAAGATTTTTGCTGGAAGAGATTATGCATGATATCTTCTTTATATTGCCACCACTAGCAGAGAGTCGGCTCATAGGTGCTTAATACATTTTGAATGAATACGTGTGAATGGAGTTTGAATTTAAGGTGAGAACATTTCATGGTATGCGCTATTTATAGTTAAGGGGCAGAAGTGCATTCATTTGACTTGGTATTAATCATTGCTGCTAAATATCATTTGACTGTCCTTTAAATCTCTGGAGGTTTGTTGTTGTTTTTGCGTTTTTGTTTTTGCTCTGCCTTGTTTTGTTGTCTAAACCTGTGGCAAAGGTTTCCTCTGAGGTGATGGCAAAGCCTGGGCTGGCCCTCTGGTCCATCAGCTATTTCTGTATGTATTTATGTATTTATTTATTATTTATGAGGGGCTACCACTGTTCAGCTTTTTAACTTCTTGCTCTCAATCTTTCCAACTTAGATCACTCAAACATCTCAGCACCACATTTTTAAAAATCATGAACATTTGCCTTCCTGTGACAGTGTCTACCACCACAGAGCACAAGGATTGTTTTCCAACTCTGCTCCTTTTGATTTAGGAATTCTAAGAGTTGCCTGGGAGGTTACCATTAGGAGAAACCATCAATTACAAGAGCTCCTCTTGCATCTATTACATGCATTGAAAATTTGAGGAAGACTCTTTTGAAGAAAGACCAATAGCTACAAGAATATTTGAAAAGCATTTCTTCACACTATTTTCAATGTCAAGTAATATATACCTATATATTTAAAATGTTTATTAACATTTAAACATTTAAAACATTGGTATTAAAACACCAATAATGTATTTCACCTTCCACCCGCATTGTTCCTTAGAGCTACACAATTTCCAAATAGTTGCATTAATGGTTTTCATAATTGAAAACACAATTTTGAGATGTTTAGCAATGCATTTTTAAAAATGTTTTGTCAATAATTTGAATTTAATTATATTTTTCCATGAGTAAATACAGAGATGTATATACACACACACACACGAGGCATATAAGCAAATATATTTTACATACATAGTGAATACACAAGGGTGCTGCTAACTAAAAATGCATTAGAGAGATTATAAACATGAAAGTTGAATTAAAAGTGTATTTTATTGATATATTTAATCTTTTTGAGGCAGTCATCACACACAAAACTTACATGAGCAAAGTAACTCTAGTTGTAGATTTAAAGGTTTTGTTAAAGCTAATTTGAAATCTCAGTAATTAAGTTATGCAGAAAACTTTGCCATATTACATTTTAAAACAAGTTGAGACATAAATCAAGGCAATTTATTACTGTAGATACAATCATGGGCCCCTTCCTGTAGGTCATTCAACCATCAAAATGGCATATTGAATTTATATGAAACTGAAGTAGTTAAGATTTTAGAATGTGGCCAATGGCTCCTATCTTATTTAACTACCCTGGAGCTCATAATGCTTTTGACCTCTCCCATCCTCTTGACATGTTTTTCTCCCACTGTATCTTTGACATTCTCTCTCGTAGTCTTCTTTTCTGCTTCTCTGCCAAGTATGTTCAGTCTATTTTTCATGCTTCTCTTTTATGTATTCATAAAATGCTGAAATTCTTGAGCTTTTTCAATATACTTGATCATGCTTGAATATTTTCTTCATTTCCATGATTGAAACAACTACTATGTATATTTACAACTCATACATTATTAAAGTATTTCAAACCTAGCTACCTACATTTGATTTCAACTTGCCTAGACCACAGATGGAAATTTGCTCACCAAATTCTTTTTCCTTTCCTACTGGACATCTAGGTAGACAAAACTTCCCAGTCTCCTCAAAGTCAGGTATGAATACAACACTGATTTCTGACCAGTGGAATATGTTTTGATGTCATATGTGCCTCATTCAGGTTTGATCCATAAAAACGTCTTACCTATATACTCTTGGACTCTTTAAATATCTTAACATTATCTCCACCTACACACTCTTTCTTCATCCACCAGCTACGTGGAATATATTCTAAGGATACAAAGGAGGGTCAGGGACACAGGCTGGAAAGAGTCTTGGTGCTTGACTGACTGCATTGAACATACACACCTCCATACATACTCATCATTAGATTGGGATATTAATGAAATAGAAACTTTTATTGTGTTAAGCCACTAAAGTGGTTCCAATAGTTAGCCTACCCTAACACAAAGCTCCAATTCACTATGTCTGATGCTGAACTGTTTTTTGAAACTAGCTTCCCTTCCTACTTTTTCTCCTATTCGGATTTCTAAGAATAGCACAGAAGACATATTATCCTTACTAGAATCTTCATGGCTCATTATTCTCTCCCCACCACCCACTCCACTTTCATCATCTCACTAATTTTGTAGTATTATTTACAGAGGTCTACAATCTCTCAGACCTCTGTGCCCTACTCATACAACATGATCCTGATGCCTACAATACCTTCCACTATTTATTAGCCCCACCCCAGTGAAGCTTGGGAACTACAACTCAAACTCAAGTTTGACTCAGAAGTCATCATCTGTGGGAAGCTAAAACTCCTAGCCAGGTGATATACCTCTGTTCTGTAATTCCATATTGTCCTGTGCTTGCTGCTATCATAGCAATTATCATCTTATATATGTTTGTCTTTATCTTAGACTGAGTTCTTTGGATATAAGAATGTATTTTAAATTTGTAGCTTTAGCAATAAGGATAGGGCTTGATGCCTATATACATTCAGTAAGTGTATGCTGAATAAATGGTTAATATGATAATTGCAGCAGAGATGTGTCAATTTGGTTCAACAAACATGTGTTGACATATACATAGTACTAGGTGCTTTGGATACTAAAATAGATAACATGAACCTTGACCTTACAGTTTACATGTAATAGTCTAATACAGAAAAAATATTATATTTCTGTAAGAGTAAATTTTAATTACAGTTTTGTTTACAGGTTAGAAGTTGTACCTGCGGATTTACATACCTTCGATAGCACTGGCTCTGGTGCTTAATAAGAACAATAAATTTCTCTAATGTTAAATCAATGTGGCACTAGTCTTACTGAATCTCGCTTCAATGTTTCTTAAGCCCAATGTGTTTCACTATTCCCCCTGCTACTGCCTTTATTCATACTCTACTCATTTCTCATTTACATTGTTTCCCGATACTTTTAGCCTAGACTTCCCTTTAGAATTTCCTCAATGACTTGCTACCTGAATACCTGCATCTGAGTTCTCCTCTTATACAAAACTCAACATGGCTTTGAACTCAACAGTTTTTCTCCCTCATTTCCCTACATCTGCCTTTCTCTTCTCCTTGCATTCCCACTTTTAGTAAACATCATCAATTACTGCTGATCCCACCAGCCAGAAACATGGAAACTTTGTCAATCTGTCCCTTAAGTAGATCTCAAATATGTTTCCTGTTCTTTATTCTTTCACCACTTGAGTTAATTGTTGCCTAAACTGATGCAATAGTTCAGTAATATTTACTTACATAATTCACTTCTCTATACCAATACACTACCTATAGTTTCTAAGAGTGATGTTTGTAATATTCAAATCTGACTGTACTCCACTATGAATCCTTTCCCCACAGAGTAAAGCCCCAGATCCTCAGCTCCACATCTTCCAGATGTTCAGTTCTCCTCATGCCATCCTCTCACTCTCCTGTATACTCTGACTGTATCAATGGTTTGATTCTGACTATATCAATGCTGACTGAATATGCAAGCACATTCTTACGTTTGTACAACCTCTTCTGATTATAACACCTTCTTTCTTTTAACTCTAACTCACCCTTCCAGAATCTTAAGGTATCATCAGTCCAAGATGGAACAGAATGGGACACCAAAGAATGTTTCCTTTCTCTTGAAGTCTTTTAGTAGTTGCTGAAAGATCATGCTACCTACAGTATGTCCTTGATTTCAACAATTGGCAGAACTTACTAAGCTCTCAGTATACAGTAGTAGTAACAATCATTATTAATAATTTATTAGTATTTACTAAGAAATTGTTTCTATGTCCAGAATTCAGTTTTTAAACATCCAGCTGAGATTAACCGCAATCAGTAAACAGGGCAGTTGGTATTTGAGGGCAATATAAAGTGATTTTTAACATGATGATTAAAACACATATCCTCCATCTCCATCAGCTTGGATGGATACAGGTAAAAGAAATTTTCCCCAGCATAGCCTGTAAACATTGATCCTACTCAAAATTCCGGAAATAGATTTGTTCTGGGTCACAGAAGAGATAAGAAGCTGAAAAGGAGAAAATACAGTAGCAAGTAAACACTAACAGAATGAGGTCATCAGGGTCCTTCAATATCCCAAGAGCTCATGTAAAATCAGTTCATCTCAACAGAGATGTAGGGACCCCCAGCAAGATAAAATATATAAAATATTCAGAGACAGATCTTTGTAAATTTGGCAGGTAGATAGGTTGTATAGGTTGTACATTCTTTAAAAATGATGTCATTGGTTAGCCTGTCTCAGTGTCTTGGTGACAGGAAGGAAGACAGTTTACTTGCCTATGTAAAGAAAAGAATGGAGCAGAGTGTATATTGAATATATCATGTTACTTTATAATCAAAGCATTTTTGTGTTGCTTATACTTTTATTCTTAATATCTTTGTATCAAGGTGTTCATTGTATATGCCAGTCCATTTAATTTTCTTAACATTTTGTAACATTAATACTCAATGATGCAATGACTATAGTCCTGAGAAAGCAGTGTATCAACAAAATCACATTTTTACTTTCACTTCTGCCATAACATTACTGATGCTTAATCTTGATTTCTAAGAGATTTTAATTGGAAGTGATTCCCACATGTCACTTCTGGTTCTCAGTGGACTTGCTTCTAACTATGACTTTTATTATCATCTAAAAGCTAATTGTTTGCAGCAATCATTTTTTATTATAAGTAATCATCAGCAGCATCATTAGTGGCTCAATTCGTGCCAAATAAATAAAATACCATTCTTTGTATAGGAGAATTCGTATTTCTTCAATACTGTACAAGTGCCTGTGGAGGCATCTTTAGATTACTTTTTTATGTATAAAATTTAATGTATTATTATTATTTTATCTATAGAATTTAATGTAATATTATTATTATTCAAACATGACTTTAAGTTTAATTCTTGCATTCAGGTTGTTGTGCCCGAAGTCCCTTCTATATAGAAACTTTATATCAGAGCGATTTTAATTATAATGATATCAAAAGTTGGTTTTGAGGTACCATCTTGTTCGCATGCTCAGTAGTCCTAAGCAATGTTTGCCATTTCATTCAGAATTTCCATCTACTCAGAAGCTGTATGGTCGCCTTCTGCATGTACAGTAGCCTTCAGGAGCAGGCTGAAAGCTTTCTTGTCTACTTCCATGTCTCTCTTCTCTATGACTGGGTCCCTTGGAAAAGATCGTGTCCAAATGTCAGATAAGTAAAGAGTTCCTTCTTCTGCCATCTCTGTTGGCACAATGGGTAACTTTGGAGAAAACTCTAGCAAGGAAGCCACAGTGTTCCAGGATCCAAAAATGTTTTGTCTTCTGGCTCAGCAGATGGCAAGGCCCCATTTTTAGTCTAATGCCGGAAGCACCTTCTACACCCATGTGACTCTGGCCTCTGCAAAGGGGGCTCCACGTCAGTGCCTCCCTTGTTTTTTTCAAGGAGAATGTAGAAAACTACAGAGGAGATGTCTCTTCGTTTTCTGCCTTCAAACACTGGTAGTCTGTCATATGTGACCCACTTATTCCTGAGCTGTTTCTCAGAGATTTTCCAACTGAGAAGATTTGTTTTCAACTGAGAAGGAAGCTGACTTATGTGGGGAAGTCTCAACAACATAGTTTATTTTCTGTCCTTTACCCTCTCACAGCAGTAGGGATGGCATTTTGTCTCATTTTCTTCCAGCCAATGAGTCAACAAATATTTCTTGAACAACTACGGTATGCATTGAGCAAATATAGGCTCTGGGAATAAAGTGAGAACAAAAGAGACCAAGTTTCTGCCCTCATAAATCTTCCAGTTTCAAACAAGTGAAAAAGCAAATTGGCATAATCATTTCTCCTGACCACTGAACAGTGACCTCAGGCCTCTTAGATCAGCTCTGATCTGGGAGATTAGAGGAGAGGTAGGACATAGATGTTTTTTCACGTAACGATGGTGTTCTGTAGATATGGTTCTTGTATCAGAACACCTATCTAGACACTCTTAAAATAATTCCAGGCCATTTCTATTTTCTGTAGCTGTATGCAAATCATATTGAAATATCAGGTCTTCTCCACTCCATTTCTCTCCTGACAGTGAGAAGCTTTTCTAAAATAGATGAAAATATACACAGTGACACAGAAATACAAAGCTAAATATCTATCATAGAGAAATGCAAATTAACATAACCACCATATTATTTTCCTAGCAGGAGATCCTAGCTAATATGAAATTTTATGAGGCATCACAGCACCCATAAAGTATGGGAATAAATAAGTGAATTCCTGAACAATGTGATGTAAATTTGATGTTACCTTTAAATATGAAAACTAAGCCTGTGATATATATCCATTAGGATCTTAGATTTGTTTAACTGGTTATCACTAATGCCCTATTGAAATACAATTGAAAATTAATATATCTAGTAGTAAAAAATATTACCATTAAAGAAAGTTCATGCATGACATTTTTATAGACTCGTGGACTCTCTTGAATTCAGAATGTGGGACAGATGGTCATATGGTGAATTGTTCTCACTCACTAATGCTTTCTGCTGCTTCACTGATTTTTGATCTTCGTATTGCTTCAGTCTCATTCAGAACGTATGGTAAATGAAAATTTCCAATTGTCTTCACAAAAGGTAAAATATCTTATTATGTCTATGATAAAAAATTACATAAATTTTATAGGCCTAAATCAAATAAAAGCCTTACTAAATTCATAGATTCAATGGGAAATTTTGAGTTTCTTTAAGAGTGAAAATGATTTTTCTGAGCTTACAATATGTTCAAATCCCTGTTTTTGTACTAAATATCTTTTTTATGTATTCATTTATTTATTAAGTTCATATTCAATAAAGTCATTCATTTAATTATTCAGTTATTTATTTCATCGTAGCTCCAGATGTATTAGTTTGGGCTGCTATAACAAAATACAACAGACTGGGGGGCTTAAACAACAGATATTTATTTTCTCACAGTTCTGGGGGCTACATGTCCCAGATTGAAATGCAGATTCAGTTTCTGGAGAAGATTATTTCTGGCTTACAGATGGCCATCTTTTTGCTGTGTTCTCACATTACAGGGAGAGACAGCTCTGATGTCTCATGCTCTTCTTATAAAGAAACCAATTATATCAGATTAGAGCCCTACTCAAAAGATCTCACTTAACCTTGATTGTCTCCTTATAAACCCTAATTCTAAGACAGCCGCATTGGGGGCCAGCGTTTTAACAAAAAAATTGTGGGGTGTGGGGTGGGGGCAAACAATTCAGTCCATAACACCAGGTTACCCCATTTTGTATCATTATAAAATAAAGTGAATGTTACTTTTGACATTTCATAAGACATAACAGTTTATATTCCTCTCATTGCAAAAGACAATTAAAATGTATATATTATACCTGCTGAATGACAAAAGCATTATGGTCCTGAATTGGCAAAAGTTTGAACCTCAGTGGCAAACATAGGTTGCAAATATCATTTATAAACATTTCAAAGCCAAAGCAGTCAATAGTGTGCTATGAAACCAAATGATACAATTTTTCATGTAACCTTTGGAAATTATACTACTCCTTATTATGATTATTAAGTTTAGGTGCCGTTCACACTGGGTTTTTTAATACCTGGCAACAACAAATCAACTATGGTGAGCATCCTAATTCAAAAATTCAAAATCCAATATTCTCCAAATTCTGAAACTTTTTGAGTGCCAACATGATGCTCACAGGAAGTGTTCACTGAAACAGTTCAGATTTCGAATTTTCAAATTAGATATGCTCAACAGGTAAGTATAACTCTAATGTTCCAAAATCTGAAAAAGTCCAAAATTTGAAGCACTTTCACTCCCAAAAATTTTGAGTCAGGGATAGGGATACTCAACCTGTATTTCATGACAGGCATAAGTTTTATTATGGAAATGCCAGCATTTAAGATAATACTTATGAGAGTGGCATTGGTTAAATACCAGTCATTTATTGCTCTTGGGCACAACTGATTGGAAGAGGGCTGTGCCCATGAAGGCGCTACCAGCAAATTCTCATACCAACACATGATGATAAACCAGACTAATTATTTCTTTTAGAAATTAGAGCTGTAGTTTATGAACAAGCTTACCAAGTTTAGAGGCATCAAAAAATAAAGGAACAAGGACAAGCAGTGAATGCATGAGTAGGTGGTAGGTGGGAGAAGGGATAGCATAACTCTGTCAATGCAGAGCCCAGAAACAGGATTTCAGCAATATCCCTTATAGACGAGTGCAATAAATAATTTAAACTTGTCCAATGACAGGTCTGGCTTTTGCCCTCAGTTCCTGCACGGTAATCTCTAATCCCTTGGATGGATACGCTGCCTCATAAAAATATCTTGGTTTACCTGGGGGGCTTCAGCCATCCTAGGCAATCTTACAACGTGATCTGTGGTATCGGCTAGACTTCCAGAGTGGTTAGAGACTGAGATCAGCCGCATGTCCAACCAACCATGTCTACATGATAGGACCTCAATAAAAAGTCTGGCTCAGGTGAGATTCCCTGGTGGACAATATGCCATTTGTTTTATTACATTCTGTTGCTGGGATAATTAATTCTGTCCATAACTGCACAGGGAGAGTACAACTGGAAGTTCCATGTTTGGAACTTTCCTGAAGTTGTCTTATGTGTCTCTGCAACTCGGGTAATTTTAATCTGTATCCTTTCACTGTAATGAAACATAACTGTCAGTAGAATAGCTTTCAGTGAGTTCTGTGAGTCCTCATAGTGAATGATGGAAACTAAGGTGGTCTTGAGGACCTCCAAACTTACAGCTGGTGTCAGAAGTAAGGACGGTCTTGTGAACCATTATGTAACATCACAGTAGGGAAAAGGAAAATAATCCATTTGACACACCTGCTAGGCATCTTGAATAAGGCCTAATTATACGTCGTTGCATGCCCTTTTCCAGGTATATGAGGTCGAGCTGTGTGTATAACTTCTTTCTGCATTTTCACAGATATCCCTAGAGTAGACTCTCCCACTTGAAGATATTTAAGGGAGCATAAGAGAGCACCATAATAAGCCCACTATTATAGTTGAAGAAGTAGAGTATATTTGCAATTTGTTTCATTTTTAAAATTCGCACTTGCACATATGCTGTATGAAATTCAAGTATTTATAGGAGAGATTTGTTATGGTCTATGAACTCTGGTAAGAAAATATGAGATAAGGACAAGAAAACAAATGTGGATAGCTGTAAAACAACAACAATAAAAAATATTGCTGTGGAAATGTTGCTCTTTGGGTTTAGAGGAGAGTTAATCTAAGGTAGCTGGTAGGCTTTATGAGATGAGAAATGGCTTTTATTAGAGCCATCCTTGTGTTTACCCTGCTGCTTCTGTGGTGCCTCCCTGTGCTCTGGACATTTCCTTTCACACGGTTACTCTCACCAGAAAATGCCTGCCCTTGATTCATTTCCTTGGGACCCGATTCCTTGTTTTCCAAGGTAAAGGTTGTTAATATGATAAATTTCCCTTGGCTGAGTTATTTTTGCTGTTGGCCTAATATAGAAGCACTCAGTGATAACATTTATATTTTCCAAGATCTCTTGTAATGTGTATCCAAAAATCAATGAAACCTCTCTAATAGGAACCTTTTAGGTAGACTGGTAGTGGAGATATTTGGCTTCCATTATTTTGGAAAAGTACTAGGAGACCTATGTTTAATTCTGACACTAATGAATTGTGAGACTTCAAAGGAGTGAACCCTCTTCTGTATACATATCTGGTCCTACAGTATTATACACAGGGAGACCCTGCCAATGACTGACAACGTTTTCTTTATGTAGGGTGACCATATATCCCAGTTGGTGTGAGTCAGTGACAATTTATACGTTGCCTCAACATAATTATGAATTAATTAGTTATTAGTAGTCCCTCTTCATCCTCAAAAGTGTTCCAGTTTAGATGATATCCAAGTAGAATTTGTGCCAAATGCCCAGTTATAGGAAACTTTCCCATTATTACTTTCCTAACAATCCCAGAGTGGTAAGCACAGGTGAAAGCTACTTGCTCGAGGAACTGTAGCTAAATCTCACTCCAGGTTAAAAACCAAATCCTTCAGCACCTGACTTAGGCAATACCTTCTTTAAATTATTACAGTGACTGAGTTATTTTACTGAAAAGGTCTTAATATAAAAGTTCTGTGCCAAAAAGGAATTAGAGATGATTTTTAGGAAACCAATATAATATTTTTTCTTGATTATTTGTTCTTTTTTACCCTCCACTTTTGCCCCTGCTGATAATGTAAATCAAAACTGAGCAAAAGTTATCTAACTAATTATGTAGGTTTACATTTTCTTCATTTCATTGAAATCCTCCCTTTTTGAAAATCCCGTCCATCCAGAGACTCTAGTGAGTATATTCATATTTCAGACAAATCTGCCTTTGGTAATCATCAAAAGGTATTTTCTTTAATAAGTGAAGCTCGGCAGGCCCTGCAGCTGTGTTGTTTATTTTATAGCAAGCACAAAGACAATTTATTTTTTAAATACTATAATTAGATTAGTGTTCTCTTTACTGAAGCATCTGTAGGAAAATGAGAGTGTGTTTCTTTGAATGAATGAGCAGTCACATTTATTTTTATTAAATCTGAACTTGTCCTCTGAGATAGCTGAATTTAATTTTATGTTCAAATACAACATGTAAGAGTACAATTTTTTTTTTCAGATAAAACCACAGTCCCCCAAAAAAGAAGGTTGGACTAAATTGAATCTTCTGATTCCAATTTTATGAACTGCATTAAAATCTCTCTAGGGTGCAGGATTATGTTTGTGTTGAAAAATGACTACATTAAGATATGTATTTGCATACATAAACAAATATATTGGGATGGTTATCTATGACCTGTCATTGACATAGAGAATATTATAGAATATAATATGATTATACCTTTGTTATTACTCTACAGGTCTTTACTAAAAAGTTTTGGAAGTGCTGATTATAAATCAAAAAGATTTATTTCCAAAATAGAGACATTTTTAATGTTTTGGATACCAGTTTGTCAACATCGTATCCTTTAAATGGTTCCTTAGGACTGTCTAGACAGTAATTAAATCACCCAGGAAATAAGTCATCACATATTGACAATCACTTTTCCCTTTCCCTTTTGCATAGCCAATAAGGAAAATATTTTCCTTTCTTTATGCCCATTTAATCTTAGCTGATGAAAGCAATTTAGTGTTGGTGTTATACCTTTAAGAATGGAAAATTATTCTCATTCTGTATTTTATAACAACAAAACTTAGTGGCTTAAAACAACAATTTGTTATTACCTTTCATGGAGTGTGAGTTCACTGAACTCAGCTGGGAGGTTCTTGCCTGGTGCCTCTCAATCAGTAACAGTGAAATGGTGTCTAGAACTGGAGTTATTTGAGGGCTCCACTGGGGTAGATATCCAAGTGAGCATTTTATTATATATAACTGACTTTTCAGCTGAAAAGTTTCAAACAGCTGGGAGCTGGCAAGTTTTCTCTCTCTCCCTCCTGCCCTCAGCCCTCCTTCTCCCCCATATGCCTCTCTCCTTCCTTTTCTACATGGCTTGTACAGCTTGGCTGATTTGAGCTTTCTCTCAGCATGTCAGCCTCAGAGTGATTGGGCTTCTTACTTGGCACTAGCTTCCCACAGAGCAAGTATTCTAAAAGACCAAGGCAAAATCTGCATGGCTTCTTATAGCCTGACCTTAGAGGTCATTGAGTATCTCTTCTGCTGCTTTCTATTTGTTACACAGCATCATCCCAAAATCAGGGTTGGAGGGGATTGCCCCGGGGCATGAGTACTAGAAGGTATGGTTCATTGAGATGGGGGGAAGGTGGAATTTATTTGCAAAAGCAACTAAAAATTAGAACAAAACATGAATTTTAAATAAATTTAGTCATGATAAGAAAATAAATGCCATCAACTCCTCAAACCCAAAAACTTGCCCATAAGTTGTTTTCAGAATCATTATGAGTCTTACATTTATCTCCTCAAATAACTGTAGCTACTTTTGTTACTTATTTTTAATGTTATTGTTTTACTCCTTTAATTATAGTGCTGTAATAATATTCTTCTGTACATTTTTACAAAATATAATTTTATTTTAAAAACATGAGTGAAACATGCATTTGTGAGCTTGCTTAATAATGTTACATTGCCTCTGATGAAATTATTTGTTAACTTTTAGGACATAATTTATCCGATTAATAAAGAAGTCTTATAGTCAATCATCCAAGTGGTAACATAACTTGCTACAATGAAAATAATGTTTAAAATATGTTTTATGATTATATTAAGAACTAACAAAGGAATGTATCGATTTTTCAGTAATAATGGTTTCTAGTATTTTGCTGTAATTTACAGTTATGATGGTTAATATCTCTGAAAAGAATTGAGGTTAATTTATTTTTCAAACAATATTTTGGATATTTGAATACCTAATTTCTATTAACTAGATAATTTATTATTCAAGCTCTACCTCTCTTTATATTTAAAAGCATAAGATACTTAAGGGAATATATTATTTTTGTATAATTTCTGAAGAATACAACAAAGATCTTTTACCCGGTGGAAAAAAATATAGAATCCACTGAATGAAAATGTATTGTTTTCAGAAAATGAACATGAAAACTTTAAGAACTACACAAAATTTTCAGTATTGTTTTCCTTGTTGTTTTTTCTCTTGTGAAAATATTTTCCTATTTGTTAATAAATCAGTGTACTTAAAATGCATGCAATCACCACTTCATTTTTAACTTCCTCCCAAAACAGTTTGAGCTATAAACTCTGATGATTTCCACTTAGATAAAAGGTTAGAGACAGTCCTAAAACCAACTGTGAAAAACAACACAGAATGTTATAATCTGTATTTTTCCACAACTAAATTGATCAAAAAGTCTTCCGATTGAGAGTTATTGTTTTAAAACAGGGGTTATGTCCACGATAAGCTTTATCTAAGGTATTCTTTGGAATTTAGGTGTAGAAAAATTATGGACAACCTTTTAGATATGGGTCATAAATTTAAAAATAGACTGTTTTATTTAAAAAAAGACTGTTTAATAAAGTACCAGACACAAAAGGAAATAAAAAGAGAGGCAGGTAAGTAGAAAAAAAAAAAAAGCCTCTTAAAATATTAAAAAATAAAAGAAGAGGAAGCTAGAATATGAATTCTAAAAGGAGACTAAGTGTTAGAGGCAGCTATAGAGCAGTGTTCTTAACAAAGTCTATGAGGTAGAACGAATAAAGAAATTCTTTGTAGTAACTTCTGATAAAAGAAAAAGAAAGAAAGAAAATTCTTACAATCCAATGTAACATACAAAAAAAGTATTGCAGAAAAATGAAATCATAATTTACAAGCCAATTTTTACCTTTAAGAGAAGCGCAATATTCTAGAAAAATAATCTATGAAGCAAGGTTGAGTATTATTACTTTTCTTTGTATTCTATTCTTCTATAACTATATTCCAATATCTTCTTGGCTTGTTTTGAGAGCTTATTTGTTCTGTCATCCTAAAGGAGGCAAAGACTGCAGTGCAGTAAGAAAAGGCGTTTTTTGGGGTCTTAGGAATTGCAATTTAGGAGTCACAGATTCACGTAGAAACCAAATTATATTCCAACAAAGGGGAGGGAAATGGAATTTTTAGGAGTAAATCAAAAGGAAGCTGAAGATGATTACACAAATTGTTTAGGAAAAATTATTTGTGGAGGCAGCTGTCTTAGTACATAAGTCCATAGTTCATTGGTTGTTGCTGTTTAGGAGTTGTGGCACTGGTGAAATTTAGTTGTTTTCCAGGATGTTGTGGTAGTTACAGTTTGACCCAGTTCAAATGTGCAAGGTCATTTTTCTTTTTTTTTAACTTGAAGGCAGTCCTTCTTAGAATGGCTTCCTGACTCTTATTTACAGCTCTGAATCAGAGTGCCACCATTTTGTATGTCACATTTCACGCTCTTGACTAAAGATGTTTTATTCTTTAAAATAAAATCCCAATCTATTTGTGGATACATGTATGAGATTGACTTCTATGTAATACACATATTATATCTTTGTTTTCCATTCCTGGATTATTTTATATCACCTGTGCCCTGAATTTTCTCTACAAGGAATAGCATTATCGTCTACCTTTTAGCATATCTGTTATATTTTTCTATCAGAATAATTAACTTTTTAACAGATTTTTATTTTAAGCTCAGACTCACATGGCAAAATGCAGTGGTAGGAATGGGCAGGATGGAGATGATGGTGGTGGTATTGGTATAGTAGAAAGAATTGATATAAAGTAAAATATATATAATTACATATATATGTAAAAATTCTTATAGAAGAAGATTTAGGAATTTATTTTTAATAAAGGAAATGGAGTATTTTCAATGTTGTGCCTCATAATTAGAAATGATAATAAGTGTCCTTTATTCTATTTCAACTAGAAGAACTTAGGTGGAATGCCATATTTTCCAGATAGTAAACACAAAAAAAGTGTCTTTTATTTCCGTTTGAAATTGTTTGTGTTGAGCCTGACTTGTTTGTAACTTAGCTCATTCACTGTTAAAGATGCTGAGCTACTTCTGCCCTGTGGACTTGCTGCTTTTTCCTTAGCCCACTGCCTGAAGCTGTGCCTAGGGTGTCCTTAAAATGTGTTTCTCCAATTGTTCTACTCTAACTCAGGACACAAAAGCTGTATAGGGTTCCTGATGTTATTTATTCTCTTCACAACCCCTCCCTGTAAAATGTGTTACTACCAGGTGTATTAATTTAAATTGGTGACTTTTCATTCTCAAGCTCCTTGCCTGTGATCTGGTCTTGCTTAGGAGTAATCCTGAATAAACTACTCAGGACCTTTACTATGTCCTTTCTGATATTGCTTTTATCTTTCCCAAAAGTTGAAAAGGTTTTAATCTCTGGAGAAAATATTCAATAATATTTTCCAGCTTGAATATAATCTTATGAGACTACGTTTTTATATGCAGTTCATCATTGACTTAAACATTGTTATGTGGCCTATATGATATTGATGATCTTGACCCTGTGTATGTGATATAGTTTGGATATGTGTCCCTGCGCAAATCCCATATTGAATTTTAATACCTAATGTAAGAGGTGGGGCCTGGTGGGAGATGACTGAATCATGGGGGTGGATTTCTCAGGAATAGTTTACCACCATCCCCTTAGTCTTTTTCTCATGATAATGAGTGAGATCTCCTGGGATCTGTTTTTTTTAAAGTGTGTGGCACCTCTTGCTTCTGCTTTGCCATGTGACATAAGTGCTCTCTATTCACCTTTGCCATGCTTATAAGCTTCCTGAGACCTTATCAGGAGTGAATGTCACTATGCTCCCTGTATAGCCTGCAGAACCATAAGCCAATTAAACCTCTTTTCTTTATAAGTTACCCAGTCTCAGCGTATTTCTTTATAGCAATGTGAGAATGGCCTAATACAGATAATTGGTACCAGGAGGAGGTATTGCTTTAAAGACACCTGATGATGTGGAAGCAGCTTTGGAACTGGGTAACAGGCAGAGATTGGAAGAGTGTTGAGGACTCAGAATAAGATAGGAAGATGACCAAAATGTTGATAGTGATTGATATGGACAATGAAGTCCAGGCTGATGAGGTCTCAGATGAACATGATAAACTTTTTGGGAACCGAAATAAAGTTCACTTTTGTTATGCTTTAGCAAATAACCTGGCTGCATTATATCCATGCCCTAGGGGTCTGTAGAGGTTTGAACTGAGAATGATTATCTAGGATATCTGGTAGAAGATATTTCTCAGCAGCAAAATGTTGAAGATATATCCTAGCTGCTTCTAACAACTTATGCTCAGATGTGGGAGCAAAGGAATGACTTGAAACTTATATTTAAAAGGGAAGCAGAGCTTAAAAGTTTAGAAAATTTGCAGCCTGGCCATTTGGAAGAGAAATAAAAAGCGTTTTCGGGATAGGAATTCAAATGCATTGCTGAATATCCACTTGCTAGAGTAATTTGCCTAACTACAAAAGAAGCAAATGCTGAAAGCCAAGCCAATGAGAAAAAGGCCTTGAAAGCATTTCAGAGACTTTTGCAGCATGCCCTCCTATTACAAGACCAGATATTTAGGAGAGAAGAATGGTTATGGGCCATACCCAGGACCCCACTGCCTGGTACAGTGTCAAGATGCTGCTCCCTGCATCCCAGCTACTCAGGATCTAGCTTTCACTCAAAGGGGCCCAGGTAAAGCTTAAGCCACAGCTTGCAAGGATGCAAGCCATAAGTCTTGGTGACTTCTATGTGGTGTTGAGTCCGTGGGTGCACAGAGTGCAAGAGCTGAGGCTTAGGAGCCTCCACCTAGATTTCAGAGGATATATGGAAAAGCCTGGTGTCCAAGTGGAGACCTACTGTGGGAGTGGAGCCCTTACAGAGAACTCTACTAGGGCACTGCAGAGGGGAAATGTGAGGCTAACCCCCCACCCCACCAGAGTCCTTACTGGGGCACTGCCTAGTGGAGCTGTGGGAAGAGAGACAGACCCAAGAATGGTTAGATCCACCAGCAGCTTGTATCTTGCAACTAGAAAAGCCACAGAGACTTAACTGCAACCCATGAGAGCAACCTCAAGGTTATACCCTGTGAAGCCACAAAGGCAGAGCTGCTAATGTCTTGGAAGTCCACTGCTTGCACCAGCGTACCCTGAATGTGGGACATAGATTAAAGGAGATCATTTTGGAGCTTTAAGATCTAATGATGGTCCTGCTGAATTTTGAACCTGTGTGGAGCCTTTCTTTTGGATGATTTCTCTCTATTGAAATAAGAATGTTTACCCAATGCTGATAGTCCCCATTGTATCTTGAAAGTAACTAACTTGTTTTTTATTTCACAGACTTACAGATAGAAGGGACTTGCCTTATTTCAGGTGAAATTTTGGAGTTTGAACTTTTCAATTAATACTGAAATGAGTTAAGACTTTGGGAGACTATTGGGAAGGCATGATTGTATTTTGAAATGTGAGAAGAACATGAGATTTGTTGGGGACAGGGCCAGAATGTTATAGTTTAAGTATTTGTTCCTTCCCAATTTCATATTAAATTGTTATCCTCAATGTTGGAGGTGGGGCATTGTGGGAGGTAATTGAATCATGGGGGTGGATTTATCATGAATGCTTTAGTACCACCCCCTTGGTCCTATTCTAGTGATACTGAGTGAGCTCTTGTGTGATATGGTTGTTTAAAAGTATATGGCATCTCCCCACTTCTCGCTCATGCTCCTGCTCTCACTATGTAATGTGTAAATTCTTGCTTCATCTTTCACCATGATTGTAAGCTTCATGAGGCCTCTACAGAAGCAAATGCTGCCATGCTTCCTGTATAGCCTGAAGAACCATAAGTCAATTGAACCTCCTTATTTATAAATTATCCACTCTCAGGTATTTCTTTATAGCAATGCAAGAATAGACGAATGCAGTAAATTATAACCTAATGGGTTCTTCTTGCCTGCTACACCAAAAAGCCAATACACTGAGACAGCAGTGTTGCAGCAAAGAGTTTAATTATCACAAGGCAGCTGAGTGGAAGGATAAGCAATAGTTCTCAAATCTGCCTTCCTAAAAGCTCAGCGTCTAGCATTATTAAGAATAATTTGGTGGGAAGAGGCTTAGGGAATGGGTGCTGCTAATTGTTTGGTGATGAAATCACAGGAGTGTCCAAAATGTCTTTGTATGCTGAGTCAGTTTCTGGGTGGGGAGGAGTCATAAGACTGGTTGAATCAGTTCTTGGTATGAATCATGGGGATCCAGGTGGTGGATCTGGATGACCTCGATTGGTCTCCCTGAATGTAAAAGTCTCAAAAAATCTCAAAGACCAATCTTAAATATTGAGAATAGTGATGTTATCTATAGGAGTAATTGGAGAAGTTACAAATCTTGTGACCTCTAGCTACATGACTCCTGAGCAGTAAACAAACTAGGGTACAATGGCTGGTTATTGCTTAAGTATGTATAGGTCCTAGCAGATTTCAGACCTCTCCCATAATTCCAAACTTGTAACCTTTCATTAGATTTACAAAGGTCATTTTGGTTCCTGAACAAAGATGGGGTTAGTTTTGGGAAGGGACTATTATTATCTTCTTTAAAGTTAAACTATGAACTAAATTATTCCCATAGTTAGCTTGGCCTATGCCCAGGGCAGTTAACTTGTGAGGTTAGAAACCAAATGGAATCAGCTACGTTGATATTGGATTTCTCTGTCATAATTTTTGCAAAGGCAGTTTTATGTAGGCCTAGGCTAAAGTATATTTTGCAGTCTTAGTGTTTAGCAAAAAAGTTTAAAAGGTAAAAATTAAAATCTTAAAGCAAAATCTTATAGAAGAATGGTACTAAAAAGAAAATATTTTTGTATTGCTATACAATGTGTTTGTACTTTAAGCTAAGTATTATTACGAAAGAGTCAAAAAGTTAAAAGACTTATTATTACGAAAGAGTCAAAAAGTTAAGAGTCATAAAGTTAAAAGTTACAGTAGATATGAGCTAATCTATCATCGAAGAAATAAAATAATTAAAATGAATTTAGTGTAGTCAAAGTGCACAGTATTTATAAAGTTTACAGTAGTGTACAGTAATGTCCTTAGGCTTTCACATCCACTCGCCACTCACTCATTCACTCAACCAGGGCAGTTTCCAATTTGTCAAGCTCTATTTATAGTTAAGTTCCTGAAAAGAAGAAAAACCAAACACTTTTTCCTGTGTTCTCACACCACAACAATCAACACAGAAGACTTCTGTGACCAAATATGTGGAGACTTTTCCCTACACACTAAGTAAGCAATCAGTTCTGAAGTGAACACCAGCTGGTTCTCTTCCAACTTAATTCTGACACTATCTACCTGAAGATACCCTCAAATCCCAAGGGGTGAAAGCTCAGTCCCACAAGACTGTTCCCCTACTTCTAATGACCATTCACATTCCCCATGCTGTTTTCCTTGTGCTTCTGATCACCTGGTTATAAATCAAAGTTTCCATGATTCCCTCCTTAGGTTTAATTACATTTTTAGAGTGGCTCACAGAGCTCAGGGAAACATTTACTTATGGTTCCTGGCTTATTATTAAGGGACATAAAGGATGCAGATGAAGAGAGATGCATAAGATGATGTATGGTGAAAAGGGCATGCCAACCTCCAGGAACCTCCATATATTCAGTTGTCTGCAAAACCTCAGAACCCTGTCCCTTTGGGGTTTTATAGAAGCTTTGTGTTGTGGGCATGATTGATTAAATCTTTGTCCATTCACAATCAAATTAGCCTTCAGCCCCCACTCCTCTCCCTACAGATGGGGATAGGGGTTTGGGGGTATATTCGTTCATTCTTACATTGCTATAAAGAACTACTTCAGACTGGGTAATTTATGAAGATAAGAGCTTTAATTGTCTCACAGTTCCACAGGCTATAAAGAAAGCATAGCTGGGGAGGTCTCAAGAAACTTACAATCATGGTGGAAGGTAAAGTGGAAGCAGGCAGGTCCTACATGGCTAGAGCAGGAGGAAGAGAGTGAAGGCTGTAGTGCCACACACTTTTAAACAACCAGATTGCATGAGAACTCACTATCACAAAAACAGCAAAGGGGAAGTTCGCACCAAGATCCAAGTACCTCCCACCAGGTCCCTCCTCCAACATTTGGAATTACAATTTGACATGAGACTTGGGCAGGGGCACAAATCCAAACAATACTAGGGAATGAAAGGGTAGAGGGGAGCAGAAAGTTCCAATCCTCTAATCATGCCATTATTTTTCTATGACTAGCTACTTCCTGAAGCTACCTAGGGGCTGCCAGCCATCAGTCAACTCATTAGAATACAAAAAGATCTCACCTTTGAGATTCTAAGGATTTTAGGAGTTGCATAGCAGAAAAGAGGGAGGAGCAGAAAATATATTTCATAATATTAAGTGCCCAATATAATTATCTCATGATTACCTTTTATTCCATATTTTTACTGTACCTTTTTGATGTTTAGATACACAAATATCATTGTGTTACAATTGCATACAGTATTCAGTACAGTAACATGCCATACAGGCTTATAGCCTAGGAGAAATGGGCTACACCATTAGCCTAGGTGTGTAGTAGGCTATACTATCTAGGCTTGTATAAGTACACTCTATGAGGTTCACACAACAATGAAATTGCCTGAGAATGCACTTCTCAGAATATAATCCCATCATTAAGTGAGACATAACTGTATATGCAGTTGATACTTGAACAATACAGTTTTGAGCTACACAGTTTCACTTATGTGTGAATTTTCTTTCACCTCTGCCACCTCTGAGACAGCAAAATCAACTCTTCCTCTTCCTCCTCCTTTGCAGCCTACCCAAGGTAAAGACAATTAGATGGAAAACCTTTATGATGATCCACTTCATTTAATGAATAGCATATATTTAGCTGCTTATATTCGCTGTCTTATGATTTTCATAATAACACTTTCTTTTCTCTAGCTTACTTTATTACAAGAATATAGTATATAATACATATAACATACAAAATATGTGTTAACTGATTGTTTACATTTTTGGAAAAGTTTCTGGGTAAACAACAGGCTATTTGTGCTTAAGGTTTAAGGGTTAAAAGTTATATGTGGATTTTCAACTGTGCAGTGGTTGGCACCAGTTCCTCCCATGTGGTCAACTGGATATTTTTCCTTTTAGTTATCCCCTGAAATGGAGACTAACTGAGAATTCTGTCTACCCAATTAAATATGCTTCAATAAAATGTTGATAGCTATAATATAAATTGTCTAATTAACTTAGTTTCTGATGTATACAACACCTTATTAATAATAAATATGACATAACTGTTAAATAAATAATTGTCTTTTAATTTTAAATAATTCTGTCTTTTACAAGCTTAATTTTGTAACCTTTGAAATCCTTAAACCATGTACTTAATTAACTGACTGACTACCATGGTGTTAATTTTTAAAATCATCACAGATTTTTCATTTATATTTGTCAATTCTCATTGTTATTGGTCACAATAGTTTATATACGAGTTACTTTATTATAAAAGCAATGCATACACATTGGAGAAAATCTGTAGTATCAAATTATAAATTTTAAATCACCCATAGTCTCAATTTCTTTAACACCCCAGATATAACTATCTTGAACATTCTAATCGTTTTTTAGTTCTGTGTTTCTCTGTGTATATATGTACATATATTAATGGTAGTATTGGATTCCAACTGCATGTCCCACTCCTTTGTTTTTCCTATTAGAGTTTTAGTGATTTTTAAATACCGATTGGTAATAGTTACTATACCTGCTTTCCCCTGCTGTTTCTCAAAGCACTATTTCCACGTGTTAAAATATGCCCAAGCAGACAGACAAATGCACTCCCTGTGGCTAAAATGAGACACACTGAAACAGAACCAAATGTCCTTAGCCGGGGTGAGGAGCACGTCCACATATTCCTGTGTTAATAATTATCACAAAGTTTTCTTCACTCTAATTAAGACAGCTGGATATTCTTCAGCTGACCTCCAACAGACTGCCTGACACTAGCTGACAGCATCCCGTCATCCCACCTGCTTTGCAATTCTACCATAAAACTCCATTTGGATGGAGGATAAGCCTTGCCTTAGGATCACTCCTTTGTGATAAACTGCAGACCTCATGCAGTTTGGGACAGCTTATACCTTTTGACATGTATAGCCAAATTGCACCCCATTTTAATGCTATGACCTCATCTCAAAATAAACATGAAAATGTATGTTACATATATGTCTGCCCACTGCATATGCACTTAACCGTCCTCATAATTGTTCATAAGCTTTCTTTTAAGACAGGCACTGAAGGTGTAAATGACAACCTCCCTGTCCTTTCTTCAGATCATGTACTTTTCGTTTCCTCCAGAGATTGCATTCCCCAATCTGCAGGATTGTTTCCTTTTCTGAAAATCATTTTCTCCTTTCTCTTCCTCTGTAGATCTCATTATCTTTTGTTAACACATATAATTAAACATTATTCAAAAATGTGATTTTCATTGATTGCCTAATATTCTGTTCTGTAGATTGTTGCATTCCTTTAATTCTTCATTGATAATTGACCATTGTTGCTTTCAAAGTTTTTCTCTAACAAATAATATTGTGACAAAAATCAAATTTTTCACTGCCATTCTGAAACATTCCTCAAAATGGAATGAGAGGGTGAGTCCATCTTAAGATTTTCATCACACATTGCCAACGTTTCTCCTAGAAAGGTTGAATCCAATTGCATTTTCATCCATGGCAATGCCTATCTCAGTACAAATCAACATGGCTAGCATCCACAGACATTAATCTCCATCAAGGACATGCCTATGTCTGTATTGTTCTCCACTGTGTCTAAGAGCTAACTCCATTAGATATTTATAGTCACTCAATAACTATTTCAGGAGAAAATAAATCTTTAAATCTTTCCAAGTAAAAAAAGTAGACTGTTCTTATTTTTTTAATTACCTAACAACACCTTACATATAACAGAGATAAAAGTGTATGGTTGCTGCTTTTATGGGGTAACAATATCATGTTGAAGTCATTACAGTTTTAATTCAAATTTTTGTACTACTAGTAAGGATTTTTTTCTTCCGTACTGGCTTTTTCTGTATTTTGTGTGTGTGTGTGTGTGTGTGAAATATCTCATCATAGATTTCAGTTCTTTTTCTATTAGTATTTTCTAGTGCTTTTGTAAACACCCAGTTAGAGCACTTTATATATTATTAACAGTTTGTCATATTTGTTGCATGTAGAGTTGTGCTACAGTTCAGTACTTGGATTGGTATAACAGCTAGCTATAGCAAACCGTAACTTGGGAAAGTTAATTACTCTAAATCTTAACAATTAAGATTAAAATAAATCTACCTCAAAAGATTGTGATAAATAAATGGGATAATTTATATAAATCTTAAAGTGCAGAATTTTAAATAGTAAACACTCAATATATAAATATTAGTTTTGTTACTCATTTATTACTATTTCTTTTGCTTAGGTCTTTCTCATACAAAGACTAATTAAAAACATTTCTTACTTCTGCTTAAAGTTATACAAATGTTCTTAGTTTACAATTCCCTTAGTGTTTCAGTAATTCTTGTAGGGTACCCCTAAGCCAAAAAATAATGCCTACTACTAGTGTTTATTAAGTAATTCAGTCCAAAAAATTAAATAAGTATTTATGTCCTATTAATAACTTATTAGCTGTTTGAAGAAAAATACACGTAAACTGAAAACATTTTTTAGTTTCATTTCTGCATAACTGCAGTTATTCATGGCACATGTGTGTCCACTGGATACTGCAAAATTTCTCAAATATTGGAATTAGATTGGACACTGCTGCTCTCACTTCTTGACACAAATTGAATTTTACACTGTGTTTGCTTCTATCACAGACATTTTATTTTTTTATTTTTTTGAGACGGAGTCTCGCTCTGTCACCCAGGCTGGAGTGCAGTGGCGCAATCTCGGCTCACTGCAAGCTCCGCCTCCCGGGTTCACGCCATTCTCCTACCTCAGCCTCCCGAGTAGCTGGGACTACAGGCGCCCGCCACTGCGCCCGGCTAGTTTTTTTCTATTTTTTAGTAGAGACGGGGTTTCACCATGGTCTCGATCTCCTGACCTTGTGATCCACCCGCCTCGGCCTCCCAAAGTGCTGGGATTACAGGCGTGAGCCACCGCGCCCGGCCACGCTATCACAGAAATTATTGCAATGAAAATACATGATGTCAATTTTGCCAATGTAGCTCAATCTAATGAGGAAAGAGTGTACCTATAGTAGTCTGAATTGTATCTAAGAGATGTCGGGTACTGCTATATTTACCTTGAAAATCTAAAATATCCCATGGTGCCCTTCTGAGTTGACAGGAGTGCCATAGGTTGCCTTGGTGTAAAGTGTGAGAACCATGGGGTTATATGTATTTATATTAGCTTTGTTTTCTTCTTTATGTGTAGTTCTTCATCTTTTATTTACTTTCAGTAATTTGAGAATTTTTTCTCTTTAATAGTAGAACTTACTATCATTGAAAATTTTTTGTGGTTTATAATGTTTGCTTTATTACATATCAAAGTAATATAAACCGTAGGCATCAGAATCACCTTGAATACTTGTAAATAACGCCAGACTTAGTCAGAATACCTTTAGACAGGACCTCAGAATCTGGATACTATATGCAACATTGATTGGTCGCCCTTGGAGACCTGAGAGCAATTATCCTGAGATATGCTTTGGGCATATACATTCTATTCCACTAACCCTCTGTTGAGTTTAAGTTGGTTTATTTTTTGTGGCTATACAACATGTTGCCTTTACAGGAATAAAAATGTTACTCCCTTTACTCTTTAAAATAGTTATTTGTAGTTGTTTATTTTGAAAATAAATTTGAGAAACTCTTTATATATTTCTCTTTCTCTCAACTAAAAAAAAAAAAAATCATGGCCTACTTTATATAAGCCTCATATATCTTTAGTTAGGGGTGTTATTTCTAAATATTTGGAATGTGCTCCATGTGGTTGACATATTATCATCATTGTTATTGTAGATAAATACAGAATGTTTATATTTAGACATCTGTCTCAGATAGTTAATTCGAATTTTCTAGGTATACAGCCACATACTTTTAAACAATGATATTTTGTCCCCTTTCAAATATTTGTAATTCTTTATTTCCCTCTTTTGCCATATTTCTATAAGGGAATTTTAGAAATTAGATAGCACCTTTGTCTTGAATTTCCTTCTAGTGTTTCCCTATTAAGGAAGACATAACTTTTACTTTGGGATATGCTTAGTCATATTAAGAAGATTTATGTTTGTCTAGTTTTTCAGAGTTATGGCTTACAAAGTTTTTCTATTCATGTTAAAATATTTCCAAATGTGTGTCTTATTGAGATGATACACTTTTTCTTACACATATTAATTTCACTCGGTATGGGAGAATGACTTGGAAAGCTGTATTCAACTACCCACTCCAGCACTTATTGACTGTGTGACTTTGAGCAAATTACTCTACCTCTCAGGGACTCAGTTCTCATCTGTAAATTAATAAAATGTCTATAGATTGATGTTTAGATTAAATGATTTGATATACATAAAATGCTTAAAATTAAAAAATGGCATATTGTAAATGGCCACTACATTTTAGTTATCATCAGCATCATTGTAATTGTCACTGTCGTTATAATGTGTTCTGGATTAAAAATTACTTCATCTTTATAAAAATCTTTTAAGAAATTATTGAAATTGTTCGCTATATTTTATTTAGAGTACCTCCATCTGTGTTCAGGAGTGCTATCATTCTATAATTTTATTCTTTTCGTTTTCCTAGGTTTTAATATGAGTTTTGTTAACTTCATAGAGCAGTAACTAATTTGCTATCATGTTCTATCTCCTGGATGAATTTATAGCATGATTATTAATTGGGGACTGAGGTAGTTCACAAGTAAAGCAATTTAGTTCTGCAGCCTCTTTCAAAGGTGAATCATATATCGTTATTTGTCTATAGAAGCTTTATATAACCCCTTATGTTAGTCTTTGTTTATATATTTTAAAATAATTCCTTTTTTTGTCTTTTCACTTTCTTTTTTATTATTATTACACTTTAAGTTCTAGGGTGCACGTGCACAAAGTGCAGGTTCGTTATATAGGTATACATGTGCCATGCTGGCCTATTGCACCCATCAACCCATCATTTATATTAGGTATTTCTCCCAGTACTATCCCTCCCCCTGCCCCTACCCTTTGACAGGCCCCGGTGTGTGATGTTTCCCACCCTGTGACCAAGTGTTCTCCTTGTTCTCCTTGTTCAATTCCCACCTATGAGTGAGAACATGCATTGTTTGGTTTTCTGTCCTTGTGACAGTTTGCTCAGAATGATAGTTTCCAGCTTTATCCAGGTCCCTTCAAAGGACATGAACTCATCCTTTTTTATGGCTATATAGTATTCCATGGTGTATATGTGCCACATTTTCTTAATCCAGTGTATCATTCACGGACATTTGGGTTGGTTCCAAGTCTTTGCTATTGTGAATAGTGCCACAATAAACATACATGTGCATGTGTCTTTACAGAGGCATGATTTGTGTGTAGGAATGCTTGTGATTTTTGCATATTGATTTTGTATCCTGACTGCTTGCCTGGTATCACCAGCAGAGGCTGCAGAACAGCAGATATTGCAGATATTGCTGCCTGATCCTTCCTCTGGAAGCTTCATCTCAGAGGGGCATCAGCCTGTATGAGGTGTCAGTCGACTCCTACTGGGAGGTGTCTCCCAGTTAGGCTACACAGGGGTCAGGGACCCACTCTTGAGGAGGCAGTCTTGTTCGTTCTCAGAGTTCAAACACTGTGCTGGGAGAACCACTGCTCTCTTCAGAGCTGTCACACAGGGACATTTAAGTATGCAGAAGTTTCTGCTGCCTTTTTTTCAGCTGTGCCCTGCCCCCAGAGGTGGAATATACAGAGGCAACAGGCCTTGCTGAGTTGCAGCGGGCTCCACTCAGTTTGAGCTTCCCTGTCTGCTTGTTTACCTATTCAAGCCTCAATAATGGTGGACACCTCTCCTCCAGCCAGGCTGCTACCTCACAGTCCCATCTCAGACTGCTGTGCTAGCAGTGAGCAAGGCTCTGTGGGCTTGGGACTTGCTGAGCCAGGTGCAGGATATAATCTCCTGGTATGCTATTTGCTAAGACCTTTGGAAAAGCGCAGTATTTGGGCAGGAGTGTCCTGATTTTTCTAAGTTCAGTCTGTCACAGCTTCCCTTGGCTAAGAAAGGGAAATCCCCAGACCCCTTGCAATTCCCAGGTCAGTGATGCCCCGCCCTGTTTGTGCTCGCCCTCAGTGGGCTGCACCCACTGTCCAACCAGTCACAATGAGATGAACCAGGTATCTCAGTTGGAAATGCAGAAATCACAGGTCGTCTGTGTCGATCATGTTGGGAGCTGCAGACCGGAGCTGTTCCTATTCAGCCATCTTGGAACGGAATTTCTGTGCTCCTTTTCACTTTCTTTATAGGGTTGTGATGGAGGCTGAGAAGTACAACTTCAAGGGACCACATCTGGTGATGCTGGTGGGACTTTCTTCAGGGTTCCAAAGTGGTGCAGGGCATCACATGGCGATGGACCTATGTCCATATTTTAGTAGCATGGAGCATGCTATTAAAATAATTCTTTCATTCCATCAGTATTTTCTATTTTATCAGCTTAAAATTGTACATAGTGTTTATATATATTATGTATTTTCCATATTTGTTATTGTATAACTTAGTTCAATATTTCCCTCCCATTTCTGTAAGAAAGGGGAGCAAGTGTTTCCCCGCCCCCTGCCCATTTCAAGTCATGTAAGAAGGACTTCAAGGAGACCACTCAGAAAGCATGATTTATTTCCCTTGGATATTGGGGAGCATATTTGGCTAATGGCAGACTAATGCCTGGTAAATGTAAAGCGTGAACAGCTGGTCTACAAGCTAGAGGTGGACCACAAGAAGAGAAGAATACATTGGGAAAGAGTTGCTTTTCCACTGGGAGCAGAGCAGAAATTGTATTTCCCATGGCATATATGTGGGCTACATGGAAGGGAACCAGCCTAGGTTCATGTCAAAAAGGACCTCTCAAAGAGGGCTTCTTGAAAAGGGTGAGGCAGCTCTGTAGACAGTGGAGTATGTTAGATATCTAAAACAGAGAGTGTATTTTAAGAAATGATGTTCTCATAAATGTTTTATATTCAGCTCTTTTTTGAAAAAGAAGTACATCTCATATGAAAAATATGTAGGAGACAATTCACAAATAATTATGAAATATGCAATATTTACATTATAAATTTAACTAGCCAAAGCATTCTCTAGTAACCCTTTCTTTCCTTGATTTTTCCTGAATTCTTGAATCCCTAGCCAACCTATCATTACAATGGATAAATCAGTATAAATCTGAAATGATGGTGGTTGATATTTTTGTCTATATTGAAAAGTAAAATGAAAGTAAAACAGCAAAGACATATATTGGGACTTCATTTGCTCTTAAAAACATAATGACTTCCTTGCTGATTAAATAATTGTTTTCAAATACTGGAAAGGAGAGCCTTAGTTGTTTGTGCTATTCACAGTGTAATGGTTGCAAACAGAACATACTTTTATTAATATTTCTCTCATAATTTTCTTGAGTCTATACAACCAATCAAACAGTAAATAAGGCCTTCATTTATAGTATTTGCCCTGTGGTGTTTATGCTTCCACCATGGCTAATTTAAACCTACCAATATGATGTCACTGAATGCAGAATTAGAAAGCATATTACATTGCTCAGTTGTTCACCATTATACAGTCAATCTTCAATATTTGTGAATTCTATATGTGTGAATTACACCTCTGTAATAAATAAATAAATAAATAAGCAAATAAATAAAACAAATAAAATAAATAAATAAATAAACAAATATTTATTTGTTACCCCAAAGTAATGTTTATGGTCATTTCATGGTCATCCACAGACATGCATAAAATGGCAAAAACTTGAGTTTCCTGATACTCATATTCCCAGCCGAGGTTGAAGAAGACAATATTCTGCCTTCTCATTTAAGTTCTCATACTATAAGCATTCTTGTGCCATATTTTTTACACTTTTGTGCCTTTTGTTGCTGTTTTTCTGTTTAAAATGGTGTCCAAGCATAATGCTGACATGCAGTGTAGTGTTCTTAATTGCAGAAGGCTGTGATGTGCCTTATGGAAAATATATGCATTAGATAATCATCTTCATCCAAGCATGAGTTACAGTGCAGTTGGCTTTGAGTTCAGTGTTAATGAATCAATAATATGTATAAAATATGTGTATCTAAGCGGAAACATATATAAAACAAGCTTATGTATTGATCAGTTGATGAAAAGGTCCTGATTAGAGGTTTGCAGAAATCTAATTCTGAACTTTCCCTAGCAGCATAGTTCAGTATCCACTAATTCATTGTTCACTATTACTTCATATAACATAACTACTGCAAATAATGAGACTTTCCTATGTAGTATTTCTGCCATACAGATAGACATAGATAACTTCAAGATCATAGAAAAGGGCAAAATATAGTAAAATTCTTAGAAAGTGATTAGTTTCGATGTTTTACCTTTGTTTATAAAAACATTAACAATAAGTTTACAGTATTTTTTTTTCATAATGGCTGGGCTAGCTCATAAAATTTCTGAATATTTAACAGTTTGCTCTTGTGAGGCTGTATATGCCAGCTCTTGCACACCACTAAGTGGAAGCAACTAGGAAGAACCTATCTTGGGGGCACAAAGCAGACTTAAGGAAAAAGAAGACTACCTGTGTGTAGTATTAGATGAAATTAAGTGGTACAAAGAAAAAGTGAAGAAGGCAAGGAAATTATATGTCAGAGGTGAGCAAAAATGTTTACTAGGATGACCAGGGAATCCCTTACTGAAAAGATGGCTTATGAGTTGTACCCGAGGGAAGTGAGAGAGCTAGTCCTATCAATGTTTAGGGGAAGAATTTTTCATACAGTGAGTGCAAAGGCTGTGATATGAGAGCATGACTGGTGTGTCTAAGGAGGACTAAAATGGTTGGCTCAGAGTGGCCACAGATTCAATAGTAGATGAGGTCAGATTGTTTAAAAAAAAACAAAAACAAAAACAAAAACAAAAAAAACGGCCAGAAAATGTTGAACTTCATAGATGACTATAAGACATTTTCTTTCACTATAGATGATGGTAAGACATTTTCTTTCACTCTGAGTGAGATGGAAAGCTGTTGGAGAGTTGCTAGCAGGGGGTGATAAAATGTAACTTCTTGCCATGATCACACTGTTTGCTATGTTGGGAATAAACTATAGCTGGTCAAATATGGAATCTGGGAAACCAGTTAAGTTGCTATTACTGTTTTCCAGGTAAGACATGAGTATGGTTTATTTAAGGATGGTGGCAAATGGAAAGAAGTGCTCAGAATTTACATATGAATTAAAGATAAAACTTACAGGACTAGCTACTGGAATTAATGTGGTATAAGAGATTTAAAAAAGTAATCAAGAATGATTCCACTTATTTTAGTCTGAATAATTGAAAAGTAGAGAGAGGAAATGTCCAGAAATTCTATATATAGAGGTGAAGGGGAAGATAACAGAAACTCAGCTGTGAATATATTAAGTTTGTAATTTCTGGATTATATTGTGAACATATTAAGTTTTTGATTTCTAGATTTCATTCAAGTAGAGATGTCAGGTGGACATTGGATATATGAACGAATCTTTTAGTGGAGCATTTTAAGTTGAATTTTAGAGTCATCAGTACATATTCTAGGTCAAATCACTTATAAGTGTAGGGAGCAAAGAGGGGATTATTGGGGTACTCCTACATTTAGAAGCTATGACTATAAAAAGAAACCAGACTAAGAAGATGGAAGCAGAGATATAGGTGGTAAACAAAAAGAGTATCATGCCCTGGAAATCAGATAAGAAGATGTTGCAAGGGGAAAAGGTTGATGAAATGTCATCTACTCTTGCAGTTCAGTGAAGACTGAGAAATAACCATTGAATTTAGAAATGTGCAATCTCATTGGTTAAGAGCATTTTTTTTGATATGTTGAAGTGGGTGAAAATCTTTTGGAATGGGTTTATGAGAAAATGGGAGGAGGGATATTAGAGACAGCATATATAGAAAATTCCTTCCAAAAGTTTTGCTATGAAAGGTATGACATGGGGACACTATTTGGTAGGGAGTAGGGTAAATTCGGAACTTATTTATTTTATTGTACATGCTGATATCATCTAGAGTGGGAACTATGTAGAGTGGAAAAAAGGTGATAATGTAGGAAATCAAGAGAATTGCTCTAGCAATGTCTATGTCTGGATGAGAAGGCATGAGATCTAGCACACAGGGTGAAGCATTGTTCATTGTTCATGAAATGTCCACATTCTTATAAATAGAGTATAAGGTAAAGATGAAGGTTAGAGGGTAGAAGTTTTGGTAGATACTTTTTTATGTTCTCTTCAATTTTCTAAGCTGAATAAAGTTTTAAGGTGATTGGCAGAGTTTATCAGTATTGTGTCTTCATATATCATGCATCTTTAAATAATAGTCTAACTCATTTTATTTTTCTGCCTCTGCAGATAATACTGACATCTATTATATTTTATTATTTTGTTGTTTACAACTATCTGATAAATCATTGCTTATTCTGTTTTTTTTTTTAATTAAGTACTTTTGTGACTTTTGGGGGGGGGCATGTCTTTTCTAATAAAAATATAATTGGACTTAAATTTTTTAACATGAGCAACTTTATTTTTTAATAAGAAAGTAAGTCCAGGCCAGGTGTGGTGGGTCATGCCTGTAATCCCACCACTTTGGGAGGCCAAGGTGGGCAGATCTCTTGAGGTCAAGGGTTGTAAACCAGCCTGACCAACATGGTGTAACCCCATCTCTACTAAAAGTACAAAAATTAGCTGGGCACGGTGGCACATGCCTGTAATCCTAGCTACTCTGGAGGCTGAGGCAGGAGAGTCACTTGAAACCGGGAGGCAGAGGTTGCAGTGAGCCACAAGTTCAATTATATCTATCAAAATATAATATTTTGTTTTGTTTACTTTTTTTATAGTTTATGTTAATTAGGGCTATATGGATGGATATATCATTACCAGTCATCTGAATAGTGTATATCTTGATTTTAGCCTGTTAATTATATTTAAATTTTCAAAAAATTATTTAACAAAACTTTATAAATCAACCAGTCAATAATAAAACTGTAGCTTGTAAGAATTTTCAATGTAAGCAAGATAATTATTACAATTTCATTGCTTTCTGAAATCATAGAGGCATTCCCTAAGGTAATCTGGAATTTTAGAACAAGCTAATTACTAAAATATTTTATATCATATACTATCTTTCAAGCATATTACTTTACTTTGTTATCAAAGCTAGATTTATAATTATAATTTAGAGGCTTACATTTATCTCTAACTTGTTTTAATACTTAAATTATACTTCTTAATATGACAGTATTCTCATTCTTTCCTTCCTAATTATCATTCATCTTCACTCAGTTGAAATGCAATTTTTATTATTATTTTTTATTATTTTTTATTTTATTTATTTTTTTTTCAATTTTTATTTATTTATTTATTTATTTATTTTAATTTTTATTATTATACTTTGAGTTCTAGGGTACATGCGCATAACTTGCAGGTTTGTTACATATGTATACTTGTGCCATGTTGGTGTGCTGCAGGCATCAACTCGTCAGCACCCATCAACTCGTCATTTACATCAGGTATAACTCCCAATGCAATCCCTCCCCCCTCCCCCCTCCCCATGATAGGCCCCGGTGTGTGATGTTGCCCTTCCCCAGTCCAAGTGATCTCATTGTTCAGTTCCCACCTATGAGTGAGAACATCCGGTGTTTGGTTTTCTGTTCTTGTGATAGTTTGCTAAGAATGATGGTTTCCAGCTGCATCCATGTCCCTACAAAGGACACAAACTCATCCTTTTTTATGGCTGCATAGTATTCCATGGTGTATATGTGCCACATTTTCTTAATCCAGTCTGTCACTGATGGACATTTGGGTTGATTCCAAGTCTTTGCTATTGTGAATAGTGCAGCAATAAACATACGTGTGCATGTGTCTTTATAGCAGCATGATTTATAATCCTTTGGGTATATACACAGTAATGGGATGGCTGGGTCATATGGTACATCTAGTTCTAGATCCTTGAGGAATCGCCATACTGTTTTCCATAATGGTTGAACTAGTTTACAATCCCACCAACAGTGTAAAAGTGTTCCTATTTCTCCACATCCTCTCCAGCACCTGTTGTTTCCTGACTTTTTAATGATCACCATTCTAACTGGTGTGACATGGTATCTCATTGTGGTTTTGATTTGCATTTCTCTGATGGCCAGTGATGATAAGCATTTTTTCATGTGTCTGTTGGCTGTATGAATGTCTTCTTTTGTTATTTATTTTTTTTTGAGACGGAGTCTCGCTCTGTCACGCAGACTGGAGTGCAGTGGCCTGATCTCGGCCTGCAAGCTCCGCCTCCCTGGTTTACGCCATTCTCCTGCCTCAACCTCCCGAGTAGCTGGGACTACAGGCGCCAGCCACCTCGCCCGGCTAGTTTTTTTTGCATTTTTTAATAGAGACGGGGTTTCACCGTGTTAGCCAGGATGGTCTCGATCTCCTGACCTCGTGATCCGCCCGCCTCGCCCTCCCAAAGTGCTGGGATTACAAGCTTGAGCCACCGTGCCCGGCCGAAATGCATTTTTAAGTGATTTTTTTGGGTGGGTAATTGTTATAGACTGAATGTTTATGCTCCTCCCAAATTTACCAGTTGATACCCAAACCCTCAATATGATGGTGTTTGGATGTGGGGCCTTTGGGGAGTAATTAGATTTAGATGACGTCAGGAGGATGGCGCCCCCATGATGGGATTAGTGACTTTAGGAGAAGAGCGAGAGAGAACAACACTCTCTCTTTTCCCACTATGTGAAGACGACAAGAAGGCATCCACCTGCAAACCAGGAAACAGGCCCTCACCAGGAACTGAATCGCACAGCAACTGTATCTTGGACTTCTCAGCCACAGAACAGTGGGAAATAAATTTCTGTTGTTTAAGCCATCCTGTCGATGGTATTTAGATAGGGCAGCCCAGTCAGACTAAGGCAATAATAGTGGATGTTATTACATGGATGGATGGATGGATGGATGGATAGATAGATAGATAGATAGATAGATAGATAGACAGACAGACAGACAGATAGATAAAGATAGATAGATAGAGATTTGTCCCAACATGGGGCTCTTGAATTTTGCAGACAGTCTGATTTATTTTTAAGTGTGAAGGCAAAACCTAAATTTTCAGAAAAGCAGGAGCCCCAGTTTTTCCCATCAAGACTTTATAAATGTTTATTCAGTTTCTTTGATCATTTAATGTTATAGAAACATCAAATTCCAGTCTTATTTTTCTCCCTGCCTTTAAATTTTCCTTCTTTCTCTTCCCCTTTCAATTTTCTTGTCCTGCCTTCCTCCCTCCCTTCCTTCTTCTCTTCCTTCCTTTCAACTTTTTCTTCTTCCTAGGTTGGGTTATTCCCTGCTGATGGGAGCCTATGGCAATATTATTTATCTTTGAATTTCAGATTTTTGCAAGAATATATTTATGTTGAAATATCTTTCAACATAAGATATTTACTTTTCCCTGAAATATGTTTATGATTAAATTGTGTAACCTCAGTAAGTTAGGGACATATACATATATATTTACATATATATTTATAGATGAAGTATGTTTTTATTTTGATTATTATTCCAATTGTTTTATTTTCTCTTTTAGGAATTCCTGAAATTCTTACATGTTTAGTTCTGCTTTTTTTCTTTCCAGTTCTCTTGAAATAAATTTGGACTTATTTATTATTTTTCTTTAGTAAAGCTCTCAAATTTATTCTCCAAATTGCTAGCATTTCTCTTTTTAATTTATGCTATTTATTGATTCTAATAAACAGCTACATTGATTATTAAACATTTGGATTACTTACAATCCTTACATCATTTATCTACCTTCTTCTCTATTTCACCGTGCTGGAATTTTATCTATGATTATTCAGCCCTTGTAGTTTTCTGCTTCTGTTTTATTAAAGCCATGTCTTCTTTCATCAAAGTTTACCTCATAGCTATCTAAAAATTGATTCTGGTTTTTGAAGTAATGTTCAGCTTCACTCCCCTATCAGCCTTCAAAGTAGATATTCTTTTCTTTCTTTTAAAATGTATTGCAGAGATTTCCCACTTCATGTTTTTGTTTATTTGTTTACTATTTAGTATTCTTCAAAGAATAAAACTGACCTTCTCAGGACAGTTCATATCCTACAATATGTGGGACTCTCACCTCCACTCTGTAGCTTCAATGCCATGCTTCTCAAATGTGGTGTTGTATGGTATGTTTATATACATTATTTATAGCCCAATTCCTGAACTCTAACAGCCATTAATCCAGCAGTTTTTATCAATCCACCACAGTTCTTCAGGCCTGATATAAGCATATCTAGCTCTCTAAAACATAAATGAGGATAGATTTATAAACATAAATATGCATAGAAATGAAGATAGATTTGTAAATATAAACATATATTTACATATTTAGAATTATATTATATAATTGTTTATATATATATGTGTGTGTGTGTGTATATATATATATATTTCAAACCTTCCACTATTAGACAATTAGACATTATTTCCCCTTTCCTTTCCCACTACATGCAAAACAATGATTTCTCTAGTTGACCACTTCTGGGACATTTTCTTTGTCTTTTCCTAGTACATAACATTCTACCATCCCCCAACTCCATCCTCAATATGCTATGCATGATTATTCATCCTAAATTATTTCCTTTCCAGTTGTTTATGTTCAGCTAATGTCAGACACTACTATCATAGTATTTTGGAACAAACATTCGGTGCTGGTTGGGCAAGGGGGTGAATGACTCTCTAGCTATTCCAAAAGCAGTAATCATGCAGTAGTTAAGTAGATTAAGGTCAACATATTGCCGAGATTCAAAAACTTATGTTTTTCAAACAGATGGCAATGCTCAGGATATGTTTTGAATAGGACAAAAGGTAATAAAAAGAAAAATTTTCCACTGATTTTTAGGAAGGCAGTTCTATGTAGGCCTCTTTAATTTAGACATGTGATGAACTCAATTGGTAACTTCTTTTAGTCTGTAGATTTCTAAAGGTCAGAGTTTCCTCGGAGAAATCTGCATCAGCAGGGCATGAGAGGACTATGTTATAGAGACCCTGAGAAGTAAAAGATGCATAAACTTCCTTTCCAATTCTTCACAGCCCTTCAATGACACAAAATAGGAACACGTAGTGCCCTTTCCTCCAAGGAAACAATCATTGAGTTTAGAGGATTGGAAGGATGCAGAAGGCTGAACAGGGGGCTACCAAACCAAGCAAAGTAACCTCACAGCTAGACAGAGGTTTTTATTGTTGTTGTTGTTTGGTTGTTTGCATGGCTTCTGGAAGGAATAAAGAGTGCCTAAGCTTCCCCTCCCTATGGAATATTCCCTTAGGACAAGAAAGATGGAATGACTTGAGTACTTTTTTGAGGAAACTGTATATAGTATCCTCTGCAAAGACCACTAACATTAGACTGAATAGGGTCTAACTGGAGTAGTGATTAGGGATAATTTCTATGCCAAGATACATGTCGATAAATAAGATATCTGCCTCCACTTTCCTGTATCTCTGGCCCCAAATTTTGAATAGTTAAATCCGGACTGTGGATTTGAACCAGAAAAGGAAACGAACCAAAGTCTGGCTGAGATCTCTCCCCAGGTCAAGGTACTAAAGTAGGAAGAGGAGAGAAAGAGTAGATCCCATCCCCTGCCCAGTTATAAGCACCTTCAACCTGTCCTGGGAGAATCTGTATCGAGTATGAGATGGAATTTAATATGGACTGGACTAAGTTTAATTCAGCCATGTGCACATAATAATGTATCAGTTAACAATGGACGACATATACTTCCATGGTCTCATGAGATTATAATTAAGCTGAATAATTCCTATCACCTAGTGACACTGTAGCCATTGAAATGTCATTGTGCAACATGTTACTCAGGTGTCTGTGATGCTGGTGTAAACAAACCTACAGAACCATCAGTCTTATAAAAGTATAGCACATAAAATTATGTACAGTACATAATTCTTGATATTGATAATAAAGAACTATGTTACTGGTTTATACATTTACCAGAGCATCCTTTTTTCATTATTTTAGAGTATACCCCTTTACTTGAAAAAACAAGGTAACTATAAACAGCCTCAGGCAGGTCTTTCAGGAGGTGTTCCAGAAAAAGTCTTTTTTTGTTGTTTTTGCTTTTAAGTTCAGCAGTACAAGTGTGGGTTTCTTACATAGGTAAACTTGTGTCATGGGGGTTTATTGTACAGGTTATTTCCTCACCCAAGTATGAAGCCTAGCACCCATTAGTTATTTTTCCTGATCGTCTTGTCTTCCTCCTCCCAACCTCCACCTTCCAAAAGGCTCTAGTGAAAAGTCATTATTATCAGAGGAGATGACAGCTCTATGTGTGTTATTGTCCTTGAAGATGTGATATTGATGATCCTGACCCAGTGTAAACCTAAGCTAAGATGTGTGTTTGTGTCTCAGTTTTTAACAAAAAAGTTTAAAAAGTAAAAATTAAAAATAAGAAAAAGCTTATTAAAAAGGATATAAAAAAGAAAAATATTTTGTGTATCTGTATAATGTGTTTGTTTTAAAGTGTAGTTACAAGAGTCAGTTAAAAATTTTTAAGTGTAGAAGTAAAAAAGTTACAGTAAGATTGATTTATTATTGAAGAAAGAAAAATATATTTTATAAGTTTAGTGTAAAGTGTTTATAAAGTCCATGGTAGTATACATAGGCTTTCACATTTACTTATTACTCACTTGCTGACGCACCCAGAACAGATTTCAGTCCTGCAAGCTCCATTCATGGAAAGTGCTCTATACAAGTGTTGTGATGGTTAATATTGAGCGTCAACTTGATTGGACTGAAGGATGCAAAGTATTGCTCCTGGGCGTGTCTGTCAGGGTGTTGCCAAAGGATATTAATATTTTTGTCGGTGGACTGGGAGAGGCAGACCCACCCTCAATCTGGGTGGGCGTCATTTAATCAGCTGCCAGCACGGCTAGAATAAAGCAGGCAGAAGAAAGTGGAATGAGACTTCACTTGCTGAGTACTCTGGCCGCCATCTTTCTCCCATGCTGTATGATACCTGCCCCCAAACATCAAATTCCAAGTTCTTCAATTTGTGGACTCTTCAACTTACACCAGTCATTTGCCAGGGGCTCTTTGGCCTTTGGTCACAGACTGAAAGCTGCACTGTCAGCTTCCCTACTTTTGAGGTTTTGGAACTTGAACTGGCTCCCTTACTCCTCAGCTTGCAGATGACCTACTGTGGGACTTCACCTTGTGATCGTGTGAGTCAATTCTCCTAACAAACTCCCCTTCATATACACATATATCCTATTAGTTCTGTCCCTTTAAAGAACCTTGACTATACTGGACTATTTTCTGTATTTTATGCCACATTTTTACTGTACTTTTTCTATCTTTAGATACACCAGTACTTACCATTGTGTTACAGTTGCCCACAGTACTCAGTCAGTAAAGTACTGTACAGGTTTATAGCTTAGAAGTAATAGGCTATACCATACAACCTAGGTGTGCGATAGGCTATACCATCTAGATTTATGTAAATATACTCTATGATGTTCACACAATGATGAAATAACCTAATGGCACATTGCTCAGAATATATCCCTATTGTTAAGTGAGGGATACACATGATGGTAATTGAAAAAGATTAGGAAGCTTTGAAGTCTTACAAATATATATATCTCTCTCTATATATATATATATGAACATATATATTTATATATAAATACATAAAGTAAAAGAGAAATTGGCATAACATAGTTAAATATAACTCAAGAAAAAATGTGAAAGCAATTTATGTAAACAATCAAACAATATGAGATTTTTCAATAACCAGTAATGCACAGTTTTGGAAAGTTCAGATGTTCTATTTTGAACCCACAAAACATGTTTTCTGGTATTTTCTTCACATTACCAGCATATTCTCTATATCTAATACATAATTATATTTTAGTCTTGTACATATCTTTCACAGTCCTTCACACTTATTTTAGATAGTCTTCTCTAGGTTCTTACTAATATATACAAGTCCAACTTATTCTTTCCCAAAAGCAAGTGTTATTTTCACCTCTCAAAATAGACAAAAGAAGGTAAAATCCCAGGTATATAAAATCATATAAGTATATGCGTGGAAGGATACAGGTTTATGAATACATAAGAAAATGACACCGACTGGGTAAAATATCTGTGAGAACTGGACACAGATCCTAACATTTTCAAAGCAAGCATAATAGACCAAGAAAGTTCAAGCACAAAAGTCTGGAAAAAAAAAATAATAACTTACGATTAGGACCACAATAAATCTTTGAGTACATGTAAAAATCTATGAAGGAAAATAAGCTTTTTGCCTTTGCAAATCAACATTTAGCAGTTATCCACTCCGTGTTGAGTACAAAAGTTGGTATAATGACTCATTCTTCAGGCCATGAAAACACCTTCCCACATTTCCCTTCC
The DNA here is from genome assembly GCF_047675955.1 of Chlorocebus sabaeus. Lineage (NCBI taxonomy): Eukaryota > Metazoa > Chordata > Mammalia > Primates > Cercopithecidae > Chlorocebus > Chlorocebus sabaeus. The sequence goes on from NC_132916.1 coordinate 84,194,680, forward strand.
CTATAGAGAATGATGTAGCAGAGGGTTAGAACACAGTCTCTGGAACACAAAGCCCAATGCAGGGCCTCATCTGCCAGCTAAGGGTGATATTGCTCTTAGGATGGATCCTTACTGCAGTCCAAACAAAACCCATGTTTTATGCAAAGGAAGTGCCTGATGATACTATTCTGAGCAGAGGTTCATGGATTGGGCAACTTTAGTCAAGGGAGAGATTAGGTCTGTCAGGCACCAGTACAAAAATATCAAGTCCGTAATTCTTATTGACTTACTCCATTTAGGTAGTGAGAACAGAAATGGAGTGACAGCCCTGGGAATCTTTTCCTTCATGAACCAGCTCCATGACCTGAGACTGCTCCCTTGAACTCCCTGGCATTCATTCTCTAGATGATTGAAGATAAGTGACATTGAACTGCAGGAAAATTTTCAGCAATTTTTGAAGGATAGTGGAAAAGATATAATATGGTCCTATTTTTCTTTGTTTAGGTTTTTTTAAATCCATTATTAATGAAGAATATTGAAATTCAAAGTGTGCCAAAAGTCTTAGTACACTTTTACACCTTAATAACTTCAGAAGTGTAATACTACAAATTTATTTTTAAATCAGCATTTGAAAGTTCAATTAGGTCTAATTACTTTACTTTTTTTAGATTTTTGAATTTTGAATAATACAGTTTTTAAATTTTTGCTTTAATAGTTTGTCATCTTCAATTAGAGAGACTAAAACCAAAAGTTAATGTAAAAAAATTCATTAAAATCATGAAAACTTACAACTGGTTATCAAACGTAAATAATGATGCTTTCAAGTGAATGTTTACATAAACTTTAGCATTTATACATCTGAACTTACTAAAGCCGCACCTGTACTAAAGTTTCTGGGAGAGTGTGTTTATGATATAGGCAGCTTTCTTATGATCGACTAATGGAGTCAAAATGTGCAGTCTTTTTTGAAATACTTCTTGATATAATATATTTCTAACATCTTTTGCAGCATTTCTGGCAGAAGCTCTCACTTTTGTGAATTCTTAAAATTCTTTGTGAGTGGCTAAAAAATATATCGGGTTGAAGGTTAAAGTTGAAATCAGTACAGGTAACTGTTTGGGGAGAGAGAGAGAGTAGGGAAGCAGACTTCAGACAAAGAAGAGTCAAAATGGAAGTAAGATGGTGAACACTCATCAGCTGGCTGAGGTGCAACCAGGCTTAATTAGTAAAAAAAAAAAAGACAAGAAGCAAATACAGAGAAACATAATGGTTTTCTGTGTCATGTCAAGATAATATGGTTTTATTGATATACATTTTACCTGTAATATGATTTGTGTTTTAAAATAAATTTCTCTACACTCATTTTCTTAGAAGAAAGTACAAATTTTCATCTTTTTCTTATAATGACACTGTAAGCGTTGACTGGGTTTTTGAAAAACAAGTAAGATTAGAAAGCCTGGGACTCTACGGAGATGACACCCATATAGAAAGATATAGAATATATAGAAAGCAAAATATTTTATGTATAAAGCAAAATACCTTACATCTTTTTTTTCTGGAAGTGAACATTCACAGGTTTTTAATGTGTGAGTATAAAATGCAAACCATATTTTTTATAATTAATTGAAGCAATTATATAATATTTGAGGTAAAAAGCTAATGGGTCCTAAACAATTTATATTGTTATCAAGAGTCTTGTGTTAAAATAGATAACCAAATATCAAGAAAATAATTTTCCTCATCTGAAATAGTTTCCCTGAGCCATCACCAATGTGTTTTCTGAAAATTTGTAAGTTTTAAGATTTGAAACTTATTTACGTTTTTTATAGATAGAGCTACATTTATTTACATGCATATAGGGATTTTAGAGAATGTGTTGGATTCGGAAGAGTTTACTTTGAATCATCCTGTAGAACCAAAAATATACCATGCACTACGTCACCCAAACTTTTAATAAATGGCCATACTGAACATAGTTTGATTGTCACTTCTGTGTCCTCTGTCACACTGCTGATACTGACATTTCCAAGGCAAATTATACTCTGGGTTTTATTCAATTTTAAGGTAAAGACTGATACATCCCTTCTATGTTGATAGGTAACTTCTTGCAATCAACAGCCTGAAGATTTTTAGTTATATCTTACTACAGTGAATACATGCATCAATTAATAAACTACTAAAGCAAAGTCAATTATTAAGAAATCATTCTTCTTTCTCACTTTTTGAATAAGCCAGTCAAAAAGCATTTATGAAGAATGAATTCATATCTAGAATTTTGCTAGGTGCTGTGGAGAATAGAAAGTTCCATGACACAAAGCCCCTACTAACTAAAAACTTGGGATCTTTGCACAAAATATGTCACCCCACTTGTTTTCAGCTAGTCAGCTCTGGTGTGGTTATCGTGATTACAACTATTTTGAATAAAATGTTTCTTGATTGCATCTGTAGCAAGAAATGGCAGTTATCAAATTTACAGAAGTTAACCTCTAGGTAAAATTACATGTGAACGATTGGATACATTTGGTGTTTTCTTCCTAATTCTTAATTGAATTTCTAGAAAAAGTTATTCTGAAATATTCAGTGTTTCACAACTAACATAGTCTGGCAGCTTTTTCTTATTTCCTATATATTTTTAAATTATATAAATGGTATGTATTTATGTTAGAAAAAATAGAAAACACAGATTACCAAGAAAAAAAATACATATCTCTATCTATATCAAGAGGTAATTATCTGTATTACCTTCCCATGGCTGCCATAACAAAGTAGCACAGATTAGGTGGTTCCAACAACAGAAGCTCCTTTTCTCACAATTATGAAAGCTAAAAGTCCAAGATCAAGGCTTCAACAGGGTTGGTTTCTTCTGAAGCCTCTCTCATTGGTTTGCAGATGGCCATTTCCTTCTCATGTTTTCATGCAGTGTTGCCTCAGTACTTGTGTGTTTCCTAATCTCTTCTTATAAAGACACCAGATATTCTGAATTAGGGCCCTTCCATATGACCTCATTTTGCCTTGATTATTTCTTCAAAGACTCCTAAAAAGATTGTTAAAGACATTTCAAATACCGTTTTAAAGATAGAACTCCAAATACATAGTCATATTCTAGGTACGGAGGGTGAGGACTTCAATATATGAATTGTGGAGGAATACAGTTCAACCTCTAATAGCATCTATATAATATAGATGATAGATGACATTTAGATAGATGATACATAGATAGAGCTATGCACACACACATATATCCTCTTCTCAATATATAATTTTCATGTAAATATAAATAAAATATATAAAATATTTTAATGGTTAAATATTGAACAACTGTCTGGTTTAATATGATGCATTTACTCAGTCTCTCACTATTAATCATTTTAGTTGTTTCTAGTATTTTTCCATAATGTTATATAAACATGCCTACAATATATACCCTAACACAATTTCCTATTCATTTTCTTTTGATAAATGTCTAGTAGTCAACTTTCTTACTGAAAGAATAGGCTTTCTGTTTTATACTTACTGAAAATTTGCATCAATTTGCACTCTGATAAACATGAAATATGAGTGCCCGTTTACTCTAAACATACCAGCTTAAACTTTTTATCATTCCTTTCTTCCCTGATAAACAAATGACATCTTACAGTATTTACATGTGTTTATTGGAATTAATTTAATGGGAAGGGGGTGATATCAACTGTTTCCTCATGCTTTATGACTATCTATACTTGCATTTTATGAGTGCAGGTCTCATCTGCACCCCAGTGGCCTCCTACCACTGAATACATTGGAAGCTGTTACTTTCTTCATAAAACCACTCAGCAAAACATGAATCATTTCAGTCAGCACCAGGGCAAGTTTTGTAAGTTAGTCCTTAACTTACAGTCACTTTCCTTTCCTCATAGGCCCTCCCAGTGACAATTGTAAATTCTGTCTCATTCTTAAGATGTTGTACTCTGGGCAGACACAGTGTCCTAAAATAAATCCAGCTAGGGCTGTGGTTTTAGTAAGTATGGGGTTACCCCACAGTTTCAAAATTTCAATTATAGCTATTATTTTTAGATAGTAGTCTTTCTCTTGTGGTTTTCTGCATATAGACATTTGAAATATTTCCATTAAAATGTTTGTATGTGCCATCGATTGCATACTATGAGGCAGTGTTTGATATTACAAAGATTCAGGTTAATGTGTCCAATAATGCAAAGTTTTAAATATTTAACTGTCAGTTCTCCTTTTCTGCCCTGCTCGTTTTCCTGCGTTTTTCCATTTGCATTTTAAATGGAGATTTTTTCCTTAGATGGCTTGAAAAAAATGGTCTATAAATGTTATTATAGCTAGTAAGTTTCTCAGTGATGTTTCCTCAGAAATAAAATAAAAATAATAGATTTCCTCAGAGACAAAACACTTCAGTTTCCAGACTGTTCTTGCTTTGTTTCTATCCCATGTTGAATTTATCTAGGTATTCTGTGTGATCAATTTAAGTGTTCCAGACTGTTGACAACATATGCTTCATAAGAGTCTTTTTTCTAAACTATTTTTCATAGATTCTGAATGAGATGAATCATACATCAAATTAAACAAAGTGCAATATTGAAAAAAGAAAAAGCGGGAGAGTGCAAGATGATTCCTTTGCTTCTGAAAATAATTTAACTTTATTTGCCAAACTATTCAGTTACTTTGTCAAGAATATCAATACCCTCATCACCATCATTGTTATCTTCTGCATTTACCACAGCTCAATGCTGCTGGATATTAAAATTCTGCATGTTTCTGGCCAAGGTCTTTGAAGCAGTAAAATTTCCCTTACAATAAGGGGACAGTTTTTAGATAACACCTGAACATTTTCTAGGGGAATCATTTGTTCAAACTGTCTTTCTCTTACTTAAAAATTATTTCTGTTTTTATCACATTTTACTCCCAGACACATGTCAATTTCAGTTCCGCTTTCTTACATGTAGGTCTATATATGGGTATGAACTGATAGATACAGCATGTTGAGTGCTCCTCTGCCTGTAACACCAATATAAGTGCTAATTTCTGCTCAACACGAAGGAAGCATTCTTCAAACACTTGCCGAATATGTCTTTCATTCAACAGAGATAATTAGTTTCAGTTACTTAAGCTGAGCAACTATTTTGCTTCAAAGAGGATATTATGTTTGCTTAATTGCATTTAAGTGCTAAACACTGTAAAGGATAAAGTTTCCAGAGAAGGGATTATTTTCTTCCTAACAGTTTAGAGGATGACTTATAAAACAAGGATTAGGAGAAATGTGCAACCAGTTATACAATGATAGGTAATTTCTGATTGTTGGTATGAACAATACTTATCTCCCAAATATGAAAAATTCCATGTCCATTTAATCAAGCTAGATCTTTAATCACATGGATTCAATAAGCAAAAGAAACACAAAGTTAATTTTTCAGTCCAAAATGAATAAGCAAAATGACATCAATAATACCATACAAAAAACAGTCAAACAAAATTATTCTATCTGACCATTTAGAGGGATCCATCCTATCATTTTACAGTCTTCAGGTCTTAAGACACATATCCTAACAAATCATCCTTAGTAAGAGCGGTACTGGTTCATTAGACAAAAAATGAATTAGCAAATAATAAATAAATAAAAATAAAATAAAACCAATTATTTTTGTTTTAAGTTTGAACTAAACAAATAGTAAACAAACGTATGGCTAGAACATGATAATATCAATTCTTCATCCCCTAAAACTGCTTCCCTTAGCTATAGAAAGCTTTATTTCTGACTCCAAATAAAATGAAAGCAAGAAACATACCAAGTTTAAAATTCTCTGTCAATGGCTGTTTTACTAATTATCCAGATTCCAAGGCAATCATACAACCGTAATCATTCACCTCACGCCTAGAAACATAAGTCTTGTTCTTTTGATGAATATTTATAAGACAGTGTAAAGCAGTCTACTTTCTTTTCCCTTCAGGCAAGACAATTTGGAGTTCATCAATATGTATTACCAAGGACTTTTATAAAAGGCACTTCAAAGAAAATTCATCAGGCATTCCTTTTGTCTTGATTTCTGTTAGACTGATACTTCCTTTTGACAAGTATCAATAAATTATCCTCTGATGGCTAGAAACTTGATGTCTTATTCTGAAACTTCCTCACACTGCAAAATCTTGGCTTTGAGTTTCAAGTGAAATTATTAAGATACTGCATCTAATTTAAGGACAGACAGAAGATATGCAAATTAAAAACAATAAAACAAACCTATATATAGTCACCCTACAGCACATAGGATGGAGTTTTCCCATAGCTGAGAGTTTTCTTGCTGCATACAACTTGACACTTTACTATATGCCATGTGAACATATTTACAATTTCCTCACAAGAAAAAGAAATGCAAGCCCCAGTCCCTGGATAAATAGAAGAACCATACCAAATTAAAACCAGATTAATGTAGATATGAAAAGTGAAGAATGACAAGCTGTCTCTTTCGATAAGGCTGATTAGTTTTCCTTTTTGAATATTACTGGTTAGACTTACATTTCCATAAGAGGAGAAAAAAAAATGCAATTGTCTAAAAATAAGAATGAAAAAAAAAATCACTGCTATATTTAATATGCCTTGTAAAAGAATACTAAAACTCTTTATTTGCATCCTTTCTTAAAAACAAAACTTAGTTATTTTGCTTTATTATTCCGGCAAAAGTACTGAAATATAGAAATACTATTAATACCTATTTCTATAAATATACACATAAAACAGCATGTCAACTAAAGAGTCTATCTCATTTTATGGCTTTACTCACTCTTTACAAAGTTATTGTGCCAATTATAATATAACCTACATATTCTAAGAAGTTGTTTTGTCTTTACCTGGTATAATATAAAAGAAAATATAATGTGTAATTTAAGCTCAATGTTATTATAAAAAGACATGAAAGGAGAAAAAGGGTAGTATTTTAGCTTGAATGCATGCTTTACAAACCAATTGTCATACTAATCATGGAGCCATTCTATTCAACTTCATATATACTATGACAACATATGTCATTTGTGAAAATATAATTCACTATAAATAACCAACTAACAATATAGGGTTTTACTAAAAAATACAAAAAAATAAAAAATAAAATAAAATAAAATAAGAAAAAAAGCAAAGATTACATGCAGAGTACTTGTGGCACATGAAATTCTGTATTTTCTGAGTCCCTAAGAAGCTACAATATGTCACTCAATGGCTTCACAAAGCTCTTATAAAAGCATTATGTGAAAATGGGCCGGGCGCAGTGGCTCAAGCCTGTAGTCTCAGCACTTTGGGAGGCCGAGGCGGGCAGATCACGAGGTCAGGAGATGGAGACCATCCTGGCTAACGTGGTGAAACTCAGTACTAAAAATACAGAAAAAAAAAAAAAATCAGCGCGGCGTAGTGGCGGGTGCCTGTAGTCCCAGCTACTCCGGAGCCTGAGGCAGGAGAATGGCGTGAACCCAGGAGGCGGAGCTTGCAGTGAGTCGAGATGGCGCCGCTGCACTCCAGCCTGGGCGACAGAGCGAGACTCTGTCTCAATAAATAAATAAATAAATAAATAAATAAATAAATAAATAAAATAAAAAATAAAGTATTTTGTGAAAATGTTTTCAGTATTTTTTGTAAGAAAGGTAATGATGATGATGATGAAGTCTGAGCTGTGTTTTCTGTTTTGCAACCCAAATACATCATGCAAATGCTGCTACATTCTTGGTATAATGATTATTAATTTCTACAAGTAAAAAATAGAGGAAACAGATTAATTATTTCTGACCATATTCTTTGTATCTTCCCATGCACTCACTAGAATCTACTCACTAAAATCTACCTCTAGATGCCCCATTAGTTATTTATTTTTATATAAGAAATTTATATAAGAAATTATTCCAAATTGTAATGACTTAAACAATAAACATTTTTTTTTTTTTTTTTTTTTTGAGACGGAGTCCCGCTCTGTCGCCCAGGCTGGAGTGCAGTGGCGCAATCTCAGCTCACTGCAAGCTCCGCCTCCCGGGTTCACGCCATTCTCCTGCCTCAGCCTCCCGAGTAGCTGGGACTACAGGCGCCCGCCACTGCGCCTGGCTAATTTTTTCTATTTTTAGTACAGACGGGGTTTCACCATGGTCTCGATCTCCTGACCTTGTGATCCGCCCGCCTCGGCCTCCCAAAGTGCTGGGATTACAGGCGTGAGCCACCGCGCCCGGCAACAATAAACATTTATTTCTTCACTATATCCATGGGTTGGGAAAACAGAAAAGATTATTTGGACGGCTCTGGTTCAGGGTCTGCCATGAAACTGCAATGTTTGGCTGGGATGCAATGTTACAAGTTTTCGGCTGGGACTACAATCATTTGAACACTTGACTGAGTTTGGTAAAACTGCTTCCAAGCTCACTCACATGGACATTGTCAGGTGACATGAGTCCCTCACAGGCCATTGCTTGGAGATCTCAGTTTCTTACCTCATGCTCTGCCTAAGTGTCCTTATGCAGCTGACTTTCTCCAGGGTGAGTGAACCTAGAGAGAGTAAGGTGGAAACCACACTGCCTTTTATAAGCTAGTCTTGGAGTCACACACTGTCACTTTCATCATATTCTATCCACTAGAATAGGCACAAGGCACTAAGTTCAACTCATTCTTAGGGGGAGGGGAATTATATTACACCTTTAATGGGACTATGATCAAAGATTTGTAGGCACAGTTTTAAATTCCATAAGCGTGCTTATTGTATGTGAATGTGGTCTCACAATAGCAGGTTAAGACAGTATCCATATGACATGAAAATGCACAACACATTCAAATTTTATCCACTAGGCAGATTTGCTTTCTTTTTCCTCAAATTAGTCATAACAGTATTTGAAAATTACAAAAGGATAAATACTACATGTATTTGATATAAGGCATTTCTGTATATAAAACACTTTTATTCACATATTTATGTATCTGTTCCTTAAACATACATATAAAAGAAGATGCATGGGAATATTATTCCTGTGTTTTTTTGTTGGTTTGAATACACTGATTCTCCACCTTTTCACTTAGATCAAGTGTGGCTAGATAGACAAATGAATGTTAAATGTCCTTTACCCTTCAGGAAAAGATAATAAAGAATAATGGCAAGTTTGGGAAATATAATGGTATAAGAAACTGTTTTAAAAATTCTGGCTGGCCTCATGCATAAGAAATTCTGAAGGAAGGCTAGAGATGGAAGACCAATTTATAGGTAGTGAAATAATTTAGATAACAGACAACAAGAATTAAAATTGGTAGTGGTGGTCATGGAAAAGGAAAAAAAAGGAAATTGATTTCAGAAATATGATGAAGAAAAGCAGCATGATTATCTCTCACTTAAGAAAAATTTGCAGTATATTTTTCCGGATTGGTGCTTGAGAAGAATTTATATATCCATTTCACAGCTAAAGAACCCTCTTTTGCAATAATGAAGGGAAAACAATCTAATTCAAAATCTTTGCTTGAGTATTCAATTGACTTATGGCCTCTGGTGAAAAATGAACAACTATGCCAGTGCTTACACAAACAGAGGGAGTGTGAAAGAGTAAGTAAGAAATAATTATAATCAAGTATTCATATTATTGTCATCATACAGAGTTGTTAGTCAAATAAAAATGTAATTTTTATCTAAACTTCTCTGAAGGGACAAATGGTACCAAACTATTAGCTAGACTTTGTTTTTGTGGTGGTGTTATAGTAGTAGCCTTATTGTTGTACATTTTCCAGCATATCACCTGATACCTTTGGAATAAATTGAAACATAAGAAAATACATGTATACAATAATTTGGGGGAGAAGGGGTTTTGGAGTTTGACATACTGAAATTATTATCTTGACTCCATCACTACCTACGTTTATGATCTTTGACATGTTACTTAAAGTTCTCCAACGACAATTTCTTTAAAGACAATAATTGGAACTCACACAATGACTAAGAGTATTGTTATTTACGTGAAAATTACTCTAAAGAGAGAGTCTAAGCTCTAATAAATATTTATGATTCACTGTACTTTACAGATAATATTATTCATTAGGTATGATTTGATGTATGGAACTAGTTGAGTTGAACTGGGAAGGGGAATTGTGCAAATATTCCCCTGAAGCTAGGATGTTGGGGGTCCTGGTAAGGTGACAGCAAAACAGTCTTCTGCTACTTGTTTTTTTGGATTCACATCATGTATTCACTGACATTGGAGCCTTGTTAGCAAAAGACCAGGATATTCAAACGCAATTGGTGCCTTGCAAACTGCTATCACTTCAAGCTAGACCTTCTGAAAGCAGATGGGAAAACAGAGACACTAATAATTTAGTATATAGGATTTTTTTTCTGCCATTAGCCAGGGTTCTGAACCTTCTGAGTGTCTTGATGATTTCCAGGGAAAAGATTTTGGAAGGCCTTAATCCCAGTAAAAATGTTGGAAAAGATCTCATAGATATTGGAATTTACTTAAATGGTTTGAGGCTGGGGAGTCATGTGGTCAGCACAGGCCTGCGGCGGTATGACTGATGCAATTGGCTGAATGTGAGTGACTCACAAGCAAGTTAAACAGCAGAATTAGTTATGGTGCCACTAATAGGAGACAAAAATGAACAGCAGTCTGTATTTTGACACTGGATTTCTGGAAGAAAGGTAGTATTATTGAAATAAATAGAGCTGTTCAGATGAAGAGAGATTATGCCTAAAAATTATGAGTTTGTTGATAAAATATTTATTTTGTAGAAAAGATGGTGGACACTCAACTCTCCAAGTAGCTTGGGTTTATCAGAAAATATCTTAATAATCAATTACAGGACAGAAGGACTTTTACCAAGAAAAACTTCTTATATAAATTCTTAACTGTTTTTAATCATAAAATAAATCTCATATATTTTTATTTAAATGCTAATAGATCACATTCTAACATTCTTCAATAATTATTGTTCTTTATTTTGTTTATAGCCAAAGGAAGATTAGACATTTTTTACCTTTGGATAACATATATTACTTTTAATTTTTTAGGTATATTGACAGCTACATAATCCTTAAGCATATAATGCATTAGGTCAGGGTATTAAGTTTGATTTTGAAAACAGTAATATTATACAATATTATTTTTGAGATGTCAAAAAATTAAAATGATCACATAAATGCTTTTTGTAGTATCTAAGAAATAAAACTACACAGACATTTACAGGATGAATACAATTCATTACATATTTTAAATAAAAAGCACTTCCATTATTTTATCAGTTTTTCTTGTTAACAAATAATTGTATTGACAGTTTCTGATATGTTATATTTATAAAAAGTCAGTATGCTATAATAATTGAATTATGATTATAGATTTCTAAATGTCAATTATCATTTTAATATTTCATTTCTAGTGAATATTAAATCATTATAATAAGACTCACTATTCCATCAATGTGTTATTTTGAACATGATTATCACTGGATAGTTATTTTATTTTTTAATTTGGCTTTCTTTTTTAAATTTCAACTTTTATTTTAGACTCAAGCCGTATTGTTTATTTCACGAGTATATTGTGTGATGCTATAGTTTTGTTACATGAGTACATTGTGTGATGTTGAGATTTGGGGTATAAATGATCCCGTCACCCAGGTAGTGAGAATAGCACCCAGTAGTTAGTTTTTTGACCTTTGCTTCCCTTTTTTCCTTCTCTAGTAGCTTCCAGTGTCTATTCTTGCCATACTTCTGTCCATGTGTACCTGTTTTAGGCCATTCTTGAGTTGTTACAAAGAAATATCTGAGGCTGGGTAACTGATAAAGAAAGGAGGTTAAATTGGATTACAGTTCTGCAGGCCATATAAGCGTGGCATCAGCATCTGCTCAGCTTCTGGTGAGGGCTTCAAAAAGTTTACAATCATGGCAGAAAGTGAAGTGGGAGCACGAAAATCATGTGGTGAAAGCAGGAGGAAGAGAAAGAGACAGAGAGTTTGAGAGAGAGAGAGAGACACAGAGAGAGAGAGAGAGCGCAGGGGAGGTGCCACACACTTTAAGCTACCAGATCTAACAAGAACATAATAGCACAAAAACAGTACCAAGTCTTAAGGGATCTGCCCACATGACCAAAACATCTCCCACCTCCAAAGTTGGAATTATATTTCAACATGATATTAGGGTAATATGATATGATATGATTTGGGTGGGGACAAAAATCCAAACACCCAAACTATATTATTCCACCCCGGCTCCCCAAATCTCATGTCTTTCTCACATTACAAAATACAATTATGCTTTCCCAATAGTCTCCCAAACTTTTAATTTATTCCAACATTAACTCAAAAGTCTAAACTCCAAAATCTAATCTGAGATAAGGCAAGTCCCTTTCACCCATGAGCCTGTAAAATCAAAACAGGTTATTTACTTCTAAAATACAATGTGGATATAGGCATTAGGTAAACATTCCCATTCCCAAATGAAGAAATCAGCCAAAAGAAAGGGGTTACAGGCCCCACACGAGTCTGAAACACAGCAGGACAGTGGTTAAATCATAAAACTCCAAAATAACCTCCTTTGACTTCATGTTCCACATCCAAGATACTCTGCTGCAAAGAGTAGGCTCCGAAGGCTTTGGGAAGCTCCACCCCGGCAGCTTCATAGAGTCCCCAAAGGTGCTTTCACAGGCTGGAGTTTTCTGTTCCTGTGTTAATTCACTTAGGATAAGGGTCTCTAGCTGCATACATGTGGCTGCAAATAATATAATTTTGTTATTTTTTATAGCTATGAAGTATTCCATGGTGTATATGTACCACTTTTTAAAAAAATCTAATACACAATTGATGAGCACCAAGATTTATTCCATGTCTTTTCTACTGGGAATAGTACTGTAATAAACACACAAGTATATGCATTTTTAAAATAAAATAATGTATTTCCGTGTACCCAGTAGTAGGATTGCTAAGTCAAATGGTAGTTCTGTTGTAAGTTCCTTGAAAAATCTCCAAAGTGCTTTCCACAGTGACTGAACCAATTTACATTCCCACCAACAGTACATAAGCATCCTTTCCATGCACAACCTTGCTAGTATCTCTTGTTTTCTGACTTTTTTCTTTTTATTCAAAAATCATTGTGATGAGTGTGAAATGTTATCACATTGTGGTTTTAATTTGCCTTTCTCTGATGATTAGTGATGTTAGGCATTTTTATATGTTTGTTGTCTTGTATGTCTTCTTTTGAGAAGTGTCTGTTCATATATTCTACCTACTTCTTACTGGGATTATTTGGGGGTTTTTGCTTGTTGAATTGTTTAAGTCCTTTACAGATTCTGCATATTAGACCTTTGTCAGATGCATAGTTTGCAAATATTTTCTCTCATTCTGTAGATTGTCTATTTGTTGATAGTTTGTTTTGCTGTTGAAAAGAAACTTATCTTTGCTGAAGCTCTTTGGCTCTCAGTTTAATTAGATCTTACTTGTCAATTTTTGTTTTGTTGCGATTGCTTTTGAGGACTTAGTCATAAATTTCTTACCAACGCTGGTATCCAGAATGGTGCTTCCTAAGTTTTCTTCTAAGATTTTTATAGTTTGTAGTCTTACATTTAACTTTTTCATCAATTTTGGGTTCATTTTGTATATGATGAAAGGTAGCATTTGAGCCTCATTCTTCTGTCTATGACTAGTCAGCTATCCCAGCACCATGTATTGAAGAGAGAGTCCTTTTCACATTTATTATTTTTGTCAATGCTGTGCAAGATCAGAGGGCTGTAGGTGGATGGCTTTATTTCTGGGTTCTCTACTCTAGGGGCCTCCAACCCCTAGGCCACAGACCAGTGGGAAGGAGGTGAGCGGTGGGTGAGCAAGTGAAGTTTCTTCTATATTTACAGGCCTTTCCCATCACTTGCATTACTGCCTGAGCTCTGCCTCCTGTCAGACCAGCAGCAGCATTAGATTCTCATAGGACCTTGAATCGTATTGTGAACTCCACATGCAAGAGATCTAAGTTGCACGCTCCTCATAAGAATCTTATGCCTGATGATTTGAGGTGGAACAGTTTCATCCAGAAACCATCTCCCACACCCAACCCTGGTCCGTGGAAAAAGTGTCTTCCTTGAAACTGGTCCCTGGTGCTAAAAAGTTTGGGGACTACTGTTCTGCTCTGTTCTGTTGATCTATATGTCTGTTTTTATAACAGTACCATGCTTTTTTTTGGTTATTGTAACCTTATAGTATAGTTTGAACTGAGGTAATATAATGCCTCTAGGTTTGTTCTTTTTGCTTAGAATTGGTTTGACTATTTGGGATCTTTTGTGGTTTCATGTGAAATTTTTAATATTATTTTCTAATTTTGTAAAAATGGCATTGGTAGTTTGACAGAAATAGTGTCAAATCAGCAGATTACTTTGAACAATTTGGCCATTTCAACAATATTGATTCTTCCAATCCATGAGCATGGAACATTTTTCTATTTGTTTGTGTTATGTATGATTTTCTTCCTCAGTGTTTTGTTATCCTTATACACATTTTCTAACATCTATGTGTATTGCTAGGTATTTTTTGTGGCTATTGTAAATGGGATTGTATTTTTTAATTCAATTTTGGAACTCAATATTGGTCTGTTCAAGGCTTATTCCTGAATCAATCTTGGGAGGTTATACATTGCTTGGAATGTATTCATTTCTTCTAGATTTTCTAGTTTGTGTACACATAGGTGTTCATAATAGTCTCTAAGGATCTCTTGTATCTCCGTGGAATCAGTTGTAAAGTCACCTTAGTCACTTCTGGTTGTGCTTATTTGGATCTTCTGTTTCTTTGTTAATCTAGATAGTGATGTATCAATCTTTATCCTATCAAGTAACCAACTTTTGGTTTGATCGATTCTTTCTATGGATTTTTGGGTCTCAATTTTATTCAGTTCTGTTCTGAATTTAGTTATTTCTTTTCTTCTACTGGCTTTGGGATTAGTTCATTTCTTGTTTTTCTGGTTCCTCTAGGTATGATGTTCAATTATTAGTTTGAAATCTCTCTGTCTTTCTGAGGTAGGTGTTTGGCACTATGAAGTTTCCTTTTAACACTACCTTTGCTGTAGCTCAGAGATTTTTATATGTTGTTTATGTTTTCATTTGTTTCAAATAATTTGTTGATTCTTGCCTTAATTTCATTGTTTACCCAAAAGTCATTCAAGAGCAAGTTGTTTAATTATCATGTAATTGCATGGTTTTGGGAGACATTCATAATATTGAATACTATTTTCATTCCACTATGGTCTGAGAATATTATTGGTTGGTATGATTTCAACATTTTGAATTTACTGGGTCTTGCTTTATGGCCAAGAATGTGGTCAGTCTTGGAGTAGGTTCTATGTGCAGATGAGAAGAATTTATATTCTGTCATTGATGAGGGAAATATTCTGTTTATATCTATTAGGTCCAATTGGTGAAGTGTTGAATTCAAGTCCAGAATTTATTTGTTAATTTTCTGCTTTGATGATCTGTCTAATGCTATCAGAGTGGTGCTGAAGACCATCATTATGATTTTATAGCTAAGTCTTTTTGTAGGTTAAGTAGTTGTTTTATCAATCTGGTTGCTCCAATGTTGGCTGTGTATATATTTGGTATAGTTATATCTTCTTGTTGAATTAAACACTTCATTATTATATAATGCCCTTCTTTTCCTTGTCCTTTTTTACTCTTGATGATTTAAAGCCTTTTTCATCTGATATAAAAGTAGTGACATCTGCTTTTTTAAAGTTTCTGTTTATGTGATAGGTCTTCCTCCAACCCTTTATTTTAATACTAGCTGTCATTTTGTGTGAGATGGGTCTTTTTAATATAGCAGAAAGATAGATCTCCTTTCTTTATCCAACTTACAACTCTGTGTCTTTTAAGTGTAGCATTTAGACCATTTACATTCAAGGTTATCATTGAAATGTAAGGTTTTAATCATATTACAAGATGTTAGCTGGTTGCTTTGTAGTTTCTATTATGTGGTTGCTCTGTAGGGTCTGTGACCTACGTACTTAAGTATGTTTTCATGGCATCAGGTATAGTTCTTTTGTTTTCATGTTTAGAAATTCCTTAAAGATGTCGTGTATGGTTGGCCTAAGGGTAAGGATTTCTCCTAATGCTTTCTTGTTGGGAAATATTTTATTTTTGGTTTGCTTCTGAAGCTTAGTTTGACAGGATATAAAATTCTTGATTGGAATTTTATTTTCTTTAGGAATGCTGAAAATATCCTCCCAGTTCCTCCTGGCTTGTAAAGTTTCTGTTGAGAAGTCTGATGTTAGCATGATTTAGTTCCCTTTGTATGTCATCTGGCCTTTTTCAGCCTTTAAGATTTTTTCTTTAGTATTGACCTTGGACAGTCTGGTGACTATATGTCTTGGCACAAGTGTTTTCTGGATTTCTTGTATCTGAATGTCTACCTATCTAGCAAGATTAGGGAACTTTTATTCAATTACTCTCTCAAATATGTTTTTTAGATTGTTTATTTTTTGCCTTCTCTCTCGGGAATGTCAGTAATTCACAGATTTGGTCTTATCTAATCTCATATTTCTCAAATACTTTGTTCATTTCTTAAATTTCTTTTTGTTTATTTTTGTCTGACTGAGTTAGTTTGAAAGACTGGTTAGAAGATGTTTTGTGTGTGTTGACTTTCAGTCTTTTCTTGGTTATTATTGTGTTTCATTGTAATCCATGCTTAGAATTCTTTATCTGTTATTTTTGAGTTTTTTTTTTTTTTTTTTTGGTTAGAGACCATTGATGAACAGCTAGTGCAATCCTTTGCTGGTGTCACTACCTTCAGATTTTTCTGAAGTGATCCTCCTACCTCAGCCTCTTGAGTAGCTGGGATTACAGGTGCCCACCACTATACCCAGGTAATTTTTTGTATTTTTAGTAGAGACGGGGTTTCACCATGTTGGCCAGGCTGGCCAACATACAAGTTGGGTAGGGTCTTTTGGCTTTGCTTCTAAAGCCCTATGCAATTTTTCAGTGGATTTTGTATTGGGCTCTGCAGTTTGACCTACAATACAATAGATGGCTCTTTGGGGTAGGAGCTGGCTTCGGCCAATGTGACTGAGTATATACTTGACCTTTGTTTACCAGGAGATTTCTCTGTTTCCTCAGGCAATGAGCTGATCTGTGGAGGTCACAGTGGTCTGAGCTCCCTGCTCAGCCCCAGACCAGTGGAGGAGAGAGATGGATGGGGCCAAACCAGGCTGGCTAACCTACAAGTCCCCTGATGTCAGGTATGAGCATCAGCACTGAGGGAGAATCCAGTAGGTGATCACCAAGTTCCAAGCAGTGTGCCTAAGCATAGAGCTGGGAAACCTCTTTGGCCCCAAGTTCTCTGCCAGAGGAAGTGGAGACAGTCTAAACTTCTAATCTGAGAGAATGGATGATCTACATACCTGGAGATATGTCTGGGTATAGGATAGAGAGGGTCCTACTTAACCATGGTCTCTGCACAGTAAGGGAGGGCCAGCTTAGGCTGCTAATTCAGGCAAGCAAATTCTCTGACTGCTTGGAAATCTCCCTGGATATGGAATAGAGCAGACACTGCTGCACCGTAATCTCTGAGCAGGAAGGGTGGGGCAGCTCAGTCTACCAAGCGATTGCTACCAATACCTGGAGATCTGCCTGGGCATGGAGCAGAGAGGGGCCCAGATATAGTTAGGATCTCTGTTTCCACTAAAATTTTATGTCAAATTATAATCCCCAGCATTGGTGGTTGGGCCTGATGAGAGGTGATTGGATTGTGGGGGTGGTTTTTAATGGCTTAGCACCATCCCCTTTGGTCACCATAGTGAGTGAGTTTTTGTGAGAGCTGGTTGTTTAAAAGTGTGAGGCAGTTCTCTCTATTCTCTCTTCCTCCTGCTTCAGCCATGTGAAGATTCTTGTTCTGGCTTTCCCTTCCACCATGAGTAAAAGCTCTCCAAGGTCTTTGCAGTCATGCTTGGTGTACATTCTGCAGAATGTACAATGAAGTCCAGACTGAGGAGGCCTCAGATGCAAATTAGGGACTTACTGGGCATTAGAGCAAAGGTCACTTTTGTTATATATTAGCAAAGAATTTTGTGGCATTGTGCCCTAGGGATCTATGGAACTTTGAACTTGAGAGTGATAATTTAGGGTATCCGGCAGAAGAAATTTCTAAGCAGCAAAGTATTCAAGAAGTATCCTGGCTGCTTCTAACAGCCTATACTTCTATGTGTGAGCAAAGAAATGATCTGAAAGTAGAACTTCTATTTAAAAGGGAAGAGTGTACAAAAGTTTGGAAAATTTGCAGCCTGGCTGTGCAGTAAAAAAGAAAAACCAATTTTCTGGAGAGGAATTTAAACACCTGTAGAGATTTGTGCAAGCAAAAAGGAGGCAAGTGTGGATAGCCAAGACAATGAAAAAAAACAGGCCTGCAAGGCATTTCTGAGAACCTCATTCTCAGCAGCCCCTCCTATCACAGGCACAGAGGTCTTGGAGGAAAGAATAATTCTGTGGGCCAGGCCCAGGGTCTCACCACCCTGTGGGGCCTTGGGACACTGCTCCTTGAGTCTCAACCACTCCAGTCCCAGCTGTGGCTCAAATGGGCCCAGGTACAGCTTGAGCCACTGCTTCAGAGGGTGCAAACTGTAAGCCTTGGCAGCTTCCAAGTGGTGTTAAACCTGTGGGTGCACAGAGTGCAAGAGTTAAGGCTTGAGAGCCTGCACCTAGATTTCAGAGCATGTATGAAACTCTTGGGTATCTAGGTAAAAGCCTAATGCAGGGGCTGAGCCCCCTTATGGAGAACCTCTACTATGGCAATGCAGAAGGGAAATGTGGGGTTGGAGCTTCCACACAGAATCCCCACTAGGGTACTACCTCGTGAAGCTGTGAGAAAAGGGCCACTGTCCTTCAGAGCCCGGAATGCTATATCCACCAGCAGCTTAAATCCTCAGTCTGACAGAGCCATTGGAACTGAATGCTGACCTATGAGAGCAACTGTAGGGGTTAAACCCTGCAAAGTCTACAGGGGTTGAGCTGCCCAAGGCTCTGGGAGCTCACCCTTTGCATGGAGTCAAATATTATTTTGACTCTTTAAGATTGCAGAACTTTGGGAGGCTGAGGAGGGCAGATCATGAGGTCAGGAGTTTGAGATTAGACTGGCCAACATAATGAAATCCTGTCTTTACTAAAAATACAAAAAATTAACCAGGCATGGTGGTGCATGCCTGTAATCCCAGCTACTCAGGAGGCTGAGGCAGGAGAATACCTTGAACCCGGGAGGTGGAGGTTGCAGTGAGCTGAGATTGCACCACTGTGCTCCAGCCTGGATGACAGTGTGAGACTCTGTCTCAAAAAAAATAAAAAATACTTCATGACTGCCCTGCTGGATTTTGACTTTCATGGGGTCTGTAGCCTCTTTCTTTTGGCTGATTTCTCCCTTTTGGTATGGGAGTAGTTACCCAATGCCTATACTCCCATTGTTTCTCAGAAATAACTAATTTGATTTTTTGTTTGTTTGTTTTTACTTTACAGGCTTATGCACAGAAGGGACTAGCCTTGCCTCAGATGAGACTTGGGACTTTGAACCTTTGAGTTAATGCTGGAATTAGTTAACACTTTGAGGGACTGTTGAGAATTCATTATTGTATTCTGTAATATGAGAACAACATGATATTTGGAAGGGTTAAGGGGAGGAATGATCTGGTTTGGATCTTTTTCCCCACGCAAATCCAATGTTGAATTGTAATCACTAAAGTTGATCTGAAGTGTCCTTCATGATTCCAGTGGTTTTCCATTTTGCCTCTTAAATTAAAGCTCAGAGTTGATCTTGCTATTTCAAAGAAGTTGCCATCTTGGGAAAAAAAATGGTTAGTAAAGAATTCTTCTTATTAGGCAACTTGGACTTCAGAGTTGCTCATTTAACATGTTTTCAAACATAAAGCCATTTTAGATATTCTAATTGCTTCATTTTAATATAAATTTATCAGTTATAATTTTATAGCTCTATTATTTCTTCATAAAAAATTATTATCAGTGCAAAATAGCATTCATAATATGATTTTTTCAAAAATTCCATTGCTTAGAACAGATAAAAATTTACCATTAGTTACTAAATCAATTGCCATTAAAGAAACTTAATTATAGTTGTATCATCATTACATATGAGAAAAAGAGGCCATCCATGACCTTCCCCACAATACGGTAGACCTGAACAAGATGTTGACCCTGTACATAAAGAGAACAGCAACCAGTGTATACACATGTTAAACCTTCCTCACAACCAAAACAATAAGTGTATTCATCATCCAGAAGTCTCCTCAAGCTCCTTTGTAATCCTTCACCCTTCTCCTCATTGTGTCATTCTCAACGCCCAGGTAAACACTGATCTGCTTTCTGACACCATAGCTTAGTTTTCATTTTCAAGAATTGCATCTATGTGAAGTCATACGGTATACATTATGTTTATCTTTTTAAAATTAGTATGATTATGTTGTTGTATTAGCAGTTCATTCATTTACATTGTTGAGTAATATTCTTCTGCATGGATATACCACAATTTCTTTATATATTCCCCTGTTTAAGGACATTTGATTGTTTTCAGTCTCGGGTTAATACAAATATAGCTGCCCTGCACATTTGTGTACATAGACAGACATGTGCTTACATATTTTTTGAGTAAATATCTAGGAGTGGAGTGTCTGAACATATAGTAAGTGTATGTGTAACCTATAAGTAACATTGTAAAACTGTTTTCTAAAGTGCTCCTGCCATTTTTCATAACAATCAAAAGAATAGAAGTGTTCCACTTTCTCTACATTTTTACTAATATTTGATTTGGTCAGTATTTCTGACCCATTCTATTTTGTGTGCATCGTTATCTAATTTTTGTAATTGGTGACTTCTCTAATGATAAGTGATGCTGTTTTTCAATTTCTATAAGATTTTGTATAGAATTGACATTATTTTTCCTTAAGTTTTTAGTAAAATACCCCAGTGAAGCCATATAGGCCAGGAGGTTTTTTGTTGTTGTTATTTGTTTTGTTTTGTTTTGTTTAAATTGGGAGTTCTTTAAATTCAGTGTCTTTAGTAGAAAAAGGACTATTCAGGTTATCTCTATTTCATGTTGAAAAAACTTAGTATTGCTTTAAAAAAATTTTCCAATTTTATCTACATTTTATTAGTAGTATAAAATTGTTCATAACATTTCTTTATTAACTTTTCAATATCTGTAGATTTTGTCATAATATCATCACTCTCATTCTTTGATAATCTGCTTTATTTTTTCCTGGTAAGTGTAGATATCTGTTATTAAATAAATTAACTTTCTCAAAGATCCAGGTTTTGATTTTATTTATACTTCTTCTTTTTTTTTTTTTCTGTTTCTACTTTATTTACTTTTATTCTGATCTTTGTCATTTCTCTTTGTCTATTTTTCATCCTTTTTTAAAATATATTTCCAATTTTAGTTTAGTACCAGTAGTTACATTAAAACTAATGAGTATTCATATTCTCACTACTGAAGGGCAAAAAAATAGCTCTTGTCTCTTTGCTGAATGACTTTTAAAGGAGGGTACATAACTGTGAATTAGCTGCTCACAAGAAGGTGTTTCCAATTTCCAACTCATACTTGAAGGACCATTATGCCTTTTTGGATGTCATTTGGGTCTTTGTTATTTCCTAATATAGAATTTAGTGTTAAAAATTGTTTTCTATGTACTGCTTTGGTAGTATCCAACAAATTCTGATACGTTGTAACTTCATTTTCATTCACTTCAGAGTCTTTCGGATTTCACTTTTGATTTATTATTCGATTAACAGGTTATTTAAAAGTATATTGTTTTCTTTCCATATATGTTGGGATCGGTCGGATTTTCTTTCTGTTATCAGTTTCCAGTTTCGTTTCTTTGTAGTGAGAGAACATACTCTGTGTAACTTAAATTGTTTTAAATTTATTTGGGCTTGTTTTATGGTCAATGTTAGTAAATATTCCATGTGCACTTCTACACAATATAAATCTTGTCGTTTTGGGTTAGAGTATTCTAAAATCATTGATTATGTCAATTTTATTGATAGTGTTGTTCATGTATTCTATATCCCCCATGATTTTCTTTTTACACTACTATTAATTATTGAGAAGAGAATATTAAAACTTTTGCTATAATTATGGAATGCCTATTTATCTTTACAGTTCTATCAATTTTCTCTTTATATATTTTAAAACTATCCTATTATCTGCAGAAACATTTAGGATTGTTATGCCATCTTCACAAAGTGATGCGTTTACCATTATGAAATTATGTTCTATATCCTGAGTAATATTATTTTCTCTAAAATCTACTTTGGGGATGGGACACTAATATAGCGACTCTAGCTTTCTTTGGATTAATGTTATCATAGTACAACTATTTACATCCTTTTACTTTCAACTTATTTATGTCTTTATATTTAAAATGAGTTTCTTATTAGCAACATGTGATCAGGTTTTGCTTTTAAATACAGCTAACAATTTTTGTCTTTTCATTATTTATTTACTTTTTATTATTTTATTATTAATTTTGAGACAGAATGTCACTCTGTTACACATGATGGAGCTCAAGTGGTACAATTATGACTTATTCTACCCTCAACCTCCCACCAGGCTCCAGCAGTCCTCCCACCTTAGTCTCCCAAAAAACTGGTACTACAGGAATGTCCTATCATACCTGGCTAACATGTTTTTCTCTTTTGTAGAGATGATGTCCCACTATGTTTCCCAGGCTGGTCTCTAACTCTTGGGCTCAAGCAATCTTCCTGCCTTGGCCTCCCAAAATGCTGAGATTATAGGTGTGAACTAGCATGCTCAGCCAATTTCTGCCTTTTAACTTGGACATTTAGACAATTTTACACTTAATGTTATTGTGGATATTATAAGTTTGTCACTCATCTTGCTATTTTTACATTTTTTTCCTCTCTTTTTTCTTCTTTTTCTGCTTTCATTTGGATTGAATTTGTGTGTGCATGTGTGTGTGTATAATTTCATTTTATCTCCATTGTTTGTTTATTAACAATATATATAATTTTAGTGACTGATTTAGGATTTGTAGTATAGATTTTTAATTTATAATGTTTCCTTTTTATAGTCCATGTTTAATTTTGGATAGTTTCTATTACTACATATTTAAATTCACTAATCTTTTCTTTTGCAATGTCCAATCTACAGTTAATCTCATCAGGTATATGTTTCATGCCCATATTGTAATTCTCATATTTATAAGTTTAATTTGGTTAGAGGATTCTAAAATCATTGATTCTAATGATTTTAAAATCAAGATTACTTTGTATGTTACATGTCTCTGCTAAACTTTTTAAACAAGTGGAATACAATTACAATAACTGCTGCATATCCTTGTCTACTAGTTCAAATGTGCTAGTCAGTTCTTGGTTAGTTTTGATTGATCAATTTTTCTCTTCACTGTGGCTTATACTTTCCTGTTTCTTTGCATACCTGGTAATTTTTATTAGATGCCAACCATTGTAAATTCTCCTTTGTTCAGTGCTAGATGTTTTTATATTACTATAAATATGTTTGACCTTTGTTCTGGGGAAGAGTTTAGTTACTTGAAAATTGTTTGACATCTTTGGGCCTTCTGATTTTAGATTTCTTAGAGCCAGCATAAGATAAGTATTATTTACTCCAGGGCTAATTCATCCCAATTACTAGAGTCAGATCATGTTCAATCTAACCAATTCACCATGAATTATGAGATTTTCTAATCTGGCTAGTGAGAACAGGCAGTGTTCCCAAACCTCTTTTCACTGAAATTTTTACTATTTTTATGTAATTATTTTAGAATTCACTACCTGTCCTCAGGCAGTTTTCTCATGTTATGATCTGTACTTTGCTGAATACTTTAAGATGACATTTTGTAGATCTCCAGAATTATTTATCTACGCAACACTTTCCTCTCTTATATTCTCTCCTGTGACCTAGCCCTCTTGGTCTTCCACGAGTCTTACTCCATCTCCTCAACTCAAGGAGTTCACCAGTCTCTTCTTGATTCCTCTTCTCTGTGCCACAGCATGAAAAATTCTCTCAAAATAGGCCAACTGTTGAACTCGTTTTTTTTGTTGTTGTTGTTGTTGTTGTTGTTGTTGTTTTTGTCTCTCTTAGCTCACTGCCCTTAATTGCCTGATGTTCAGTGTCTTCAAGACCATTGTTTTATCTAATTTTGTTCATATTATTTTGTTTGCTTCAGCTGAGAGGGCTATTTGTTCTTTGTTACTCAATCTTGATCAGAAGTAGTTTTCCTAATTAAAAAATAAAATTGATTATTTTGAATCCTCATCCTGATCTCACTTCAGCATTTGACACAACTGATAATCTCTTCTTGAAACTTCTTTATCTCTTAAAACCTATGTTCTTTTTCTTAACTTTATATATTCTACCTCCGTGGTTTCTCCCATTTTAAAAACCCACAGGGCAATTTCTTCATTTCCCTGTGTTTATATAGTAGCACACATCCCCCTTCCAAGTATTCTTTGACCTGCCCCTTTTCATTGAGTACCTTTACTTAGTTCTGCATGCTCAATTTCTCATGAATTCTAACACAGATCAAATCTTTCTCCTGAGCAATTCCAAATGACATCTTGCTTGGTAGGTCACCTCTAATGTATTATCTTTTCGCGAAGCCTCCTACTCCTCCTTTTTTACGTGCAAATCTATTTATATATTCATATACTTTCCTATGCCTTCCATGTTTCAAAAATATTTGGTTCCCTTACAAAATATTGTACACAAAATATATTCTATGAATTTCTATGTACTTAAGAGAAATGTGCCGAATAGTTGTTGCAAAAGTAGGTATTTAGCAGTTGTATAATTCATGAATAAAACTTGAATCACTTGACAGAATAAAAACCATTTCTATTTCTGACAGAAAATTTGTTCATGTGGATCTCTATAAAGAAGACACTGTACCACTGTTCATTTTAAAAATAACTACAATTTTTTTTAACAATCCTCCTATTAAGAGGTCAGGTCTAATTCTTCTAACATTGAGTATGGACTGGCCTTAGTAAATTACTACATCGAATAGCATGCGACAGAGATAGTCATGCATGATTTTTAAAGCTATGTCAGGAGAGCACACAAAAACTACACTTTATTCACTGGAATGCTCCCTCCTGGAGCCCTGAGCCATCATATGAAACATGACTACCCTGAGACAACCATGCTGTGAGGAACACCAAGCCACATGGCAAATTTTTCACATGGGGCATTCTGGCCAGTAACTCCAGCTGAGCTCACTCTTTAAGTCACATAAAACCAGGCAACACAAATATGTGAAAAGAAGCCTCCAGATCTTTCTAGCTCTCAGCTTTACGAATCACTCCAATTATTTAGGTCTTCACAGTTGCAGTACAAGATAATATGAAGAGGAGACAAGTCAGTATCCTTGTGCAATATTTAAATTTTTGACCCACAGGATCAGTAAATGTAATAAAATAATCATTGTCTTATGCACTTAATTTTTGAAGTTTTAAGGTAATATAATTGACATGACAACTTAAAAATATATTCAATAATATATACATAGACACACGTAAAATGTTTTCCTGAAAGTTTGTATTATAATGTCTATTGCTATAGTCTGATAGCATGATGCTTAAATATTTTGTATCAAAGGTTGAATCTGAATACCAAGTTCTTTGATTGTCTGGTTTACCTAGTGTTTCTAAGACTTTCCTAATAATAATAATCACTATAGGAATAATAAGTGTAGATTTCCAGGATCTTATACACTGGGCCTGAGGTAGGTACAGGAAGCTGCATACTTAAGAAATATCATCAGCACGTTTGGAAGACATAGGTTCAATATCAAGATTTTGAGCGTCAAAAACAGAAATTTTTAATCAAACTTCAATAGATCATGATATGGTTTGGCTTTGAGTCCCCACCCAAATCTCACCTTAAATTATAATCCCCATAAATCCCCATGTGTCAAGGGCAGGGCCAGATGGAGGTAATCGAATCATGGGGGCCATTTACCCCATGTTGTTCTCATGATAATGAGTGAGTCTCAGGGGTCTGATGAATTTATAAGCATCTGGCATTTCCCCTGCTTGCACTCCTTTCTCCTGCCACCCCGTGAAGAGGTGCCTTCTGCAAGGATTGTAAGTTTTCTGAGGCCTCCCCAGGCAGGCAGAACTGTAAGCCAATTAAACCTCTGTTCTTTATAAATTACCCAGTCTCAAGCAGTTCTTTATATTAATAGTAGCATGAGGATGGACTAGTACAGCAAATTGGTACTGATGTTGCAGGGCACTGCTGTAAACTTACCTGAAAATGTGGAAGAAACTTTGCAACTAGGTAACATGAACAAGTTGGAACAGATTAGAGGGCTCAAAAGAACACAGGAAAATGTGGCAACGTTTGGAACTTCCTAGAGATTTGGAGGACTCAGAAGACAGGAAGATGTGGGAAAGACTGGAACTTCCTAGAGACCTGTTGAATGGCTACCAAAATGCTCATAATGATATGGACAATGAAGTTCACGCTGAGGTGGTCTCAAATGGAGATGAAGAACTTGCTGGGAACCGGAGTAAAGGTTACTGTTGCTATGCTTTAGCAAAGAGACTGGTGGCACTTTGTCCTTGCCCTGGAGAACTATAGAACTTTGAACTTGACAGAGATGTTTTAGGGTATCAGTCAGAAAAAAAATTCTAAGAGACAGAGCATTCAAGAGGAAGAAGAGCACAAAAAATTGAAAACATTTTCAGCCTGACATTGCATAGAAAAGAAAAATTTATTTCCTGAGCAGAAATTCAAGTCAGCTGCAGAAATTGTATCCAAGGCATGTCAGAGACCTTTATGGCAGCCCATCATAGGCCTGGAGGTCTAGGAGGGAAAAATGGTTTCTTGGGCTGGGCCCAGTGACCCCATGCTCTATGCAGCCTCTGGATATGGTGCCCTGCTTCGCAGCTGCTTCAGCACCAGCAGTGGCTAAAAGAGGCCAAGGTATGGCATGGGACATTGCTTCAGAGGGTGCAAGCCTCAAGCCTTAGTGCCTTACATGTGGTATTGTGCCTCAGGTGCACAGAAGTCAAGAATTGAGGTTGATGGACCTCTGCCTAGATTTCAGAGGATGTATGTAAACACCTGGATATCCAGACAGAAGTTTGCCGCAGGGGCAGAGCCCTGGTGGAAAACATCTTCTAGGACAGTGTGGAAGGGGAATGTGGGGTTGAAGCCCTCGCACAGAGTCCCCACTGGGGCACTGCCTAGTGGAGCTATGAGAGAAGGGCCACCATTCTCCAGATCCCAGAACAGTACATCCACCAACAGCTTGTACCATGTGCCTGGAAAAAAAGCATACACTCAATGCCAGCCCATGAAAGTAGCTGAGAGGGGGGCTGTACACTGCAAAGCCACAGAGGCAGAGCTGCCCAAGGCCATGGGAGCCCACCTCTTGTATCAGCATAACCTAGATGTGAGACCTGGAGTCAAAGGAGATCATTTTGGAATTTTAGAGTTTAATGACTGCCCTACTGGATTTTGGACTTGCATGGGGCCTGTAGCCCCTTGTTTTAGCCAATTTCTCCCATTTGCAATAAGTGTATTTATCCAATACCTGTACCCCCATTGTATATAGGAAGTAACTAACTTGCTTCTGATTTTACAGGCTCACAAGCAGAAGGGACTCGCCTTGTCTTAGATGAGACTTTGGACTTGGATTTTTGGGATAATGCAGGAATGGGTTAAGACTCTGGGAGACTGTTGAAAGGGCATGATTGTGTTTTGAAATGTGAGGATATGAGATTTAGGAGGGATCCAGGATGGAATTATATAGTTTAGCTCTGTGTCCTCACCCAAATCTCACCTTAAATTGTAATCCCCGTAATCCCCACATGTCAAGGGTGGGACCAGGTGGAGGTAATTGAATCACGGGGGCAGTTTACCCCATTCTGTTCTATGACAATGAGTGAGTCTCACAAGATCTGATGGTTTTATGAGCATCTGGATCTGGCATTTCCCCTGCTTGCACTCCGTCCCACCACCCTGTGAAGAGGTGCCTTCTGCCATGATTGTAAGTTTCCTGAGGCTTCCTCAGCCATGCAGAACTGTGAGTCAATTAAACCTATTCTCTTTATAAATTACCCAGTCTCAGGCAGTTCTTTATAGCAGCATGAGAGCAGACTAGCACAAGCTTAGTGTTCATGACATGTAAATTTTTTAAACATTCCTGTTGACCAAAACAACTATTTCAAACCTTTTGCAATAGTCTCAGATCTCTGGAGACTACTTCTTTACCCATTCTCAGCAGATTATCTTGCTTACTACTCAGCAGAGAAAAGAGAAACTTACCAGATATCATGTTTTAACTTCCTTAAACAACTTACCACCTTAAAGAATCTAGTGCCCCTCCCCCATGCCTATTTTTCTTCTTGTTATAATAGAAGTCTTTTCCCCTACTTGGGCCATAGATCCATCACCTTCTGCCTTCGAAAGTATTTTGTCCTATTAATCATTTTCTCTGTCCTGTATTACAATCACCTTTCTCTTATCTGCTGTCTTCCTAGAGAAATGTGGTCAAATCTATTCCATATTTAAAAAGGAGGAAGTAGCTTAACTTCTCATAAGATATTAGAAACATTTTAAACACAAATAAAGATGGTGAAGTCATAGATAAAAGGACCTATGTTTATTTATGAATCCCATAAATAAACATCAAAACTACCTCATTTATTCTGTAGCTTCATAATCCTCTACTGATAGGCGCCTTGAAAAACTTGTGTATACTCTCTGCCTCCATGTTTTCACACTCAATCCACTCCCTAGCATTCTGCTATCTGGGTTTTGCACACTCATCACTACTTTTAAATGGATCTTGGAGGAACCCTGCAAATAGAAGACTAACCAAAGAGCTGGTAGGGAAGCAGTGTGTGTAATTAGAGATGTTATGATTATCCTAGCCCTTCAAAAAATGTAAACTTCTCATACTACTATCCTATTTTCTTTTTAAAAAATTGAAAAAACGTAGAGACATTGAATTCTAACTACCTCTCTGTACTCTGAAAACCTTCCAACAAGGAGAAAACCTTCTGACAAGAAGTCTAGATACAAAAAATGACATATCCTTCTCCTCAGATGCACAAATCTGGGTGCACTAAGGATTTCTCTATATAGCTATGAACAAATTAAAAGAGTAAAGCACAATTCTAATTCCTCAGAAGAAGATAACCTTAAAAAATACCTCCAAACTCTTGGAAAACCATAAAAGGTAAAAGTAAATGTAAAGAAACCTGTCATCTGACAAGCAGATAATCATTTATTCTTCACATGTCAAATTTCACTTAGAAGGTACTATGCTATAGGCATAATGGTCCTTCAAGTATGAGTTGGAAATTGGAAACACCTTCTTGTGAGCAGCTAATTCACAGTTATGTACCCTCCTTTAAAAGTCATTCAGCAAAGAGACAAGAGCTCTTTTTTTGCCCTTCAGTAGTGAGAATATGAATACTCATTAGTTTTAATGTAACTACTGGTACTAAACTAAAATTGGAAATATATTAACATATAACTCTGCAATTAGAATGTAAAGAAAATATGCACACATCTGCCTTTCCAAGATACTTTTCAGGGCATGTCAGTGTGTCTTAGAAAACTTAGCAGCAATCAGCTTGTGTTGTATCCAAGATTAGGGATTCTGCCATTTTCATCATATTCACCAGAAGTCTTACATTGGGCTAAATGCTACATCTTCAAAGGTGAAGAATGTAAAGAGCCAAATTGTTATGGTACAAGTCTACAGAATCTGCATGAGCAATTGCTAAAGCTACAATTTCCCAGGGGAGAAAATCAAAACTCATTGTGCCATGAACAAAGGTGTGCTTACAATAAAGTATACCCAGACTTTTCACAATGAGATGGCTTAATCACAGGGGAATGTTGGCACTGTTTCATATTTTTCTTACTGAATATCTACAACAAGAAAGGGATACAAACAACTTTTGATTACCTATTTTTAAAGTAGACAAAGTTAGCATGGATAAATTGTATCCACAAATACCTCCAGAGGACAATACTCTCTGGGAGTCATCTCCCTAGACAAATATTTCTCCAGAAATTTCTCAGGAAAATGAAGTGCTTTGACGTTTACAGCCTTTTTTTTTTTTTTTTTTGAATTAATGTTCTACCAGAGATGATAATTCAAACATTAAAAAGCAAAGATATATGAGAAAACATTAAAAGAGAACAAGAAGCATAGTGATCACACAGCAGACTAACAAAAATATTGTTACATATACTATATTATGGTTTTTAATTTTTTTTAGTTCAGTCATATTTATATCTCTGGTCTTGGCATCTTATCTAAGTATATCTCCAACAATAATTTTTGCCAGTTGTAAACTTCAACAAAAGCATCAATGTCATTATCTATGATTACAAAATTTGTTACCTTCCAAAATAATTGTTTACTGTCAGCTAATATCCTTGATTTTGCTTCCCCTGAGGGGGAATGTGTAACAGAAGCAATTAGATCAATTTTATGTCTATATGTTGTTTTCCTTCCTTTTCAAGTGGGTGCGTGGTCCCAACAACTAAATCAACAACTAAACCAACCCCTGTGCTTATGGCTGACATCTTCTTTCTTGTCCACTCAAAGACTTTGAAGTTGCATACTAATTTATTCTTCTCCACAAGAAAATTTCCATTAGCACACAAGCACATTCTGCTATCTCTTGTGCTTTAAAAAAATGAATAAATAAGAGACACTACTTTGACCTCATCGCATTTTTCCACTGTATCTCCCATTTTTCATGTTCTCCTTTGTAGAAAAAGTTATGTTATCAAAAATATTTCTGTACCTGTTATCTTCAATTCCTTAACTCCCATTTTTTCATAATCTTCTCCACCTAATCTCTTATTCCCAAAAACCAACTGAAATTTTCTTGCTGGATTCTTCAGAATTAATAAACACTTCTAGATCATCCTTTTTTTCTTTTGAGCTTTGGCAGTACTTAAAATAGATGTTTCCTGTTACTTGAATCACTGTCTCCATTTGATCACGTGAATGGCAAACTCTCATGATTTTCCTCCTGCTGCAAAGATAACTCCTTTTCAGTCTCCTTTTTGGGATCTTTCTTACCTTCTAAAACTCTAAATATGAATTCTGCAGGCCTTAGTCTGTGCACTTCTTCTCTTTTCTAACCACACTCACTCACTGAATGACCTAATTCAGGATTCTCTTTGTCTCTATCCCTTATTTCCCCATTTATGTTATCACATTGCCTACTCAATAACTTCACTTGGGTGTTGACAAAACATAGAAAGTTTATCTTGGCCAAAGGACATGTGCTTCCCCACCACCTTCCAACTAGCTCTAGTCTCAATGTTCCACATCTAGACCAACACTATAAGCAACCTTGACTCTTCCCTCTCTCCACTCCACATCAGCACGTGCTTTAAACTTTGTCGTCTTTGGAATAGATTCTAAATACAGATACTTCTCCTATCTTTACTACAAACATCCTAGGTCATCCCATCATCATCCTCACCTGTATTCCTACAAGAGATGGCTAAATAGTCATCCTTTTTCCTCCACCCCTTGTAGACTTTCCTCCAGGTGGAGCCCAGGAGATTCTTTTGACAATGTAAATCAAATCATGACACTTTTCTGTTCAAATTGTTTCAACAGCTTCATATTACAATTGGAGTAAAGTCTACTGTCTAAATTCCATGGTCTGTGTGTCCTGCATTATTCTGATGTATACCTGTCTCTCCGAAAGCATTTTCAACCTTGCTCCAGCTATCTTAACCTTCTTGCCATTTTGTACTCATTTCAACTTCAATTCGCTTGCTTCTCTGACTGCCTGAAAAATCCCTCCCCAATACACAAACACCTCAATTTCCAGTGTCTCCTTGTTTTCTTTAGTTAGAGTTCATGCCAAATATTTCTTCCTCAGAGAGTCTTGTTACTTTTCTATATAAAATAGCTCAACTTTTCCCTAGACATGCTTTATAATAACACCTATTATGCTAAACTAGGTAATACGTAAGTGACCACTTTCTCTCTGGCTCTGTAAAAGGGGACTTTCTCATCACTTCACATTAAAATCCCATATACTCTACTGACTCTCCTTTAAATATATTTCCTTTTACTCTACAGTGCTCTTTTAGTCTTATTCAATTATTCTCTTAATTTTATCATTATCAGAGTTCTGTATTTGCCTCTTTTCTACTTCACTCATCAAATCTATCCCTGTTCTTCTCACTTACTCTCTTTGTTTAAATTACCGTTAATCTCTGCCTTTACCCATTTCTTTGTCTTCAGTCAAGATCTGTATGCAGAAATCCATATCCATCTGTTTCATTACTTATTTAGCATGCCCATTTGTACTCAAACAAGCACATTAAATTCAATATATTCCAAATAACTCATAATATTACCCTTTTCTCCTTTTATGAGATTTAGTCCTCCTTCTATTTTCTCTATTTTGGTTACCATTATCATGTTTCCATTTACCCAAACCACAAAACTTGGAGCCATTCTTCATTTTTCCCTTTTTGACGTCTGTCAGATTCAATCCATTGACACTTTCTCAAAACCATCCACTACTCTCTATTTCCATTTCAATATATAAATTCAAGTTCTTGTCATTTCTGGCCTGGACCATGAAAAGAGTATATTCTTTCATGTACATTTGCTGGTTTCCTTCCAGCAGCCATTCTTACTTCCAGTTCACTTTCCACCCCTGTCTCTTCTTTTTAACAAGATTCATAATTTCCTTTTGGAAACTGAGTTTCCACCATTGTGTCTCTCTCCCCAATAGTTCAGATCAATGTGATTCCCACTTCTATATATTGGCTCTGATAGGCATAAACTAATGTACATAATCTCATTCCTCATGCTACAGTGTTCAAGTTGGGCTAATAAAACTTAGATGTATTGTTTAATCGTGGTGGGGAAAAATACTCCTCTTCAAATGTGAAAGAGCAAAAATGTAATCTCAGTTATTGGTGGCAGTCATTTTGTACCACAAGGGGAGATAGCCCGAGGAAAATCACCTCATGAAGGAAGTCAGAGAAAGCATTCACAGAGAAATGGAGTCTAAGCTCTGACAGTACACATACAGGGATTTCACCTCGAAACTAGGTATGAGTCAGTTAGTCATATTTAGGCTATAAATGAGCTGAGGTTAATTTTTTGTTACTTGCCACCAGACGTGCCCTAATTCAATTTGATTGACCTCACATATCTCATAGTTGCTACAGGACTGACCATAGGATTGGTCCTCTTACCAAGGAAATTTGATTTTTCCACAGAGAAACATTTTTCAATAGGTTTGGGATAACGTGTAAACTTTCTAACATTGCACCTCCTACATTATGGGTGTAGTGAATTTCTACAAGTTTTTTAGGCATGCCATGGTTTTCATGATGTAGCACCTTCACCAATGCTGTTTATTTCAAAAAAGCTTTTTCTCCATGGATGCTTATCTCTAAGACTCATGCTAAATGCAATTGCCTCTGTGACAGCTTCTCTAATCCTTAAGCACAGTTGTAACTATCTGTTCTGCATTGGCCCATCTGATTTCTGCTATGACTGAATTTGTGTTTTTGAAATACTACTCTTGTCTGTTTCTCTCCTGGTGTTATCATTATTGGTTTTCTTATCTCTTCCCTCAACTACCAATAGTTTGTCTTATCCATCTTTACGTTTCTATGACATCTGTCACATGCTCCATAAATATTTCTAGAATGAATCAAACACATAAGGACCCTACCCTCCAGTGAAATGTACATTCTAGAAGTGATATGCACACAAATCTACAAAATCAAGGTTAAAGTGCTCAAGGCCATGGAAATGGTACAGAGAAATTGTCTCACAGGAATTGGTTCTGACACTTTCTAGCTGAGGTAATGTAATGATAGATATTTCAGATAAAGGACAATGAAACCCAGAAAGAATTCTTCTCTGTTCTTCCTTTAATACTTCCTCTACATATGATAACCTTGAAGTGAAGAACCACAAAGAAAATAAAATACAACAGCTGCACTCCTAATGATGTGTTCTCCTTGGACATAGAGGACATGCCTTCATCTCTTTCATGGAGGCAGCAAGTTAACTGGTAAGGAAGTTTGTAATTTGGCCAGTTCAATTATGGGCCATAAAAATGATCTTGATTTTCTGCATTGGTTTATTAGAACTTAAAACTTCTGAAGGAAAACTTAATGACCAAGAGCCTAGTGCTTTTATTTAACATGTTCTTTTTAAAAATATGTGTTTTTTTCCCCAGGTAATGTTTATTTGTAGCCCTGACTAAAATTCTACACATTGAAATTTGTTTTGCATGAATTTAATAGCTTCAAAAATCAGTTTTATGTCATGACATTTTTCTATGTCTATTAAAATTGGAAATGAAGAAAACAAAATTGTGTCATAAAATCAATGAATCCTGATTTGTGCATTTGTTTTTCCCTTCAATAATCGACATTATAATATTCTACATTACTTTTAATATTTATATCATGCACACTTTTTTTTTACAGTAATATCCCTTGGACTGGCAAACCTTATGAACCTGAGAACTATGAGCACAGGCAGATATCATCTTTTGAACAGGAAGCATTTTGTTGTATAGGTGTTTTGGCAATTGTGAAACACTGCGAAAAAATTCCTTTTCATTGGTACTCAGTTTCATACTTCCCACTGTGTGGTGTGGTGCACAGCCCTGCACTCAGACACTGAGCTACATGCAGTGTGAAACATGTGGGAATAGTGCCTGATGCAGCTGCCCTGCAAAGTGTTTTTCCATCATCATCATCACTGCTTCCCTCCCCTGACAACCCTCCCCTCACTCCAGTCTCAACAGTCTATCTTGTTGCAATGTAGACCTTCCCATGATTTTCAATTTTCTTATTTGAAATAGGGGTCAAAAAGCATGTATTCTATTTAGAAAGTGTACATTTATAACTGTAGATACATAAAAAGGTATGTATTCCAAAAAGCAGAACATGTCTACATCTCACTTTGGTACTAAAGATATATACTTGCCTCTGGCTTTCACACTATTTGTTTCCAGCAATTAGGGAGAATAGAAATGTGATTCCACGTGCTCTACATAAAGGCTACTTTGAAAGAACACTTTAACATTTTTCACCTCATCATTATTTTCATTACTTAATGCATAGACTTAACCAATTTTTGTAGACCCTAAATATACTATTTCTAGATATTTTTACTTGTTTCATCTCATTTTCCCCTAAGTGTTTTAGTTATGCGGCAGGTTAAGGCAAATGGCTAGGAACCCTGTGTCCTACGTCTGGTATGGACTGTGTGGTTAGAGAGACATTTTATCCTCAATTCTGTTACACCCGCCCCCTGTCAGCAAGAGGGCAACCCACATAATTTGACAGTTTCTCCATCTCAAACATGGTAGTTATCATGTGTATTTTTCAAGTCTGTCATGCCAGAAAGAGGGTAAAAATTCTAGTCCTGTTCCCGACATGCACCTGATACCTCCCAATTAGGTTTGCTTTCTCTGTATTTCCCAATTTTTTTCTGTCTACACACACACACACACACACACACGCACATACACACACACACACACACACACATATATATATATATTTGAGTCACTTAGAGACTTAATGGGTTCCTAAGAAATGGCATGCAAACACAGAAAATCTATTTCTAAAAACTTAGAAAGGTCTTTATCATAATTTTTCTCTACCTTTAACTCCCACTGAAACATTATAATACATATTTCCACTAAAAACACGAGGTAAGAAGAATGAATAGATAAAAGTCAAATTTCTATTCTGTCTTTTCCCCTAGATTTCCTGTTGGATCCCTCTTCTACTAAAAGGTGAATATTTTTTAAACTATGGTTGTTTCCTCTGCCTTATGTTCTCCCTTCATTCAGAAGTCTAAATATCTTCCTTGAGATATATTATAAAATGTCTAAGAATTGGCTTCTTCTTTTTGTTTTGATATTTTACAAATAATTTATAATATAAAATATTCTACTGCTTAAATAGAAATAGGAGATACTAGAAGAAAAAAGTTATTTTACTGAATTATTAAGAGACTTCAAAATAGAGTACCAAAATATTATAATAACCTCTCCTGTGCATTATTAAGAAAAAGATAGATATAAGAGTCAAATGAACAGAGATTATTTAGGCCTGAGATTTAGGGCAAAGGCACTGCATAGAAAGTTCTAGTAGGCTTTTCCATTTTTGTGGCATGCTTGTTTGCCTCTTAGCTGTCTGCCCACAAGATGCTGAGTTTGTTACTATATCAAATCATCCTGCCTTTCAGTAAAGACTGCATACTTGCCCAGCTGATAGCAAGATGGGAAGTAAATCAAACTTAGTCTAAGTCAATCCATTCATCTTGCTGGTGATTGATGTAGGAATCGGTGTGACACAATTTTAACTAATGAGATATAAGATTCTACGGGTGGGGGGATGAGAGGAATCATTTTTAGGAAGTAGATTTATTTGTGTGTGTGTTTTTGTTGTTGTTATTGTTCTAAGAAAGATGTAGAAAGAATGAATTCATCACTTAACTTGCAATTGTTTAGAAATTGTTGTCTGAGGCCACATGGAATGTAGGTTCCTCAGGACGAGGAGGTAGCAGGGTGAGAACAAATGTCAAGAGGCTAAGGATGGCAGAGTGAAGAGACAGAGATAAATCTGGGTCTTACTGAGAGTATTCAGTTACAGATTTAGCTAGTCTTGGGAACTGATTTCAGAACCTATTACTGTGTTGTGTGTGTGTGTGTGTGTGTGTCTATAAATTAGCACAGCTAACAAAGGCTGTTACCTGAAGTAGAGTCATCTTAACTAATAATTGCATCAGTTCCAAAATTAAACATTATGGATGATATGGGTACAGACAGCTTTAATAGATGGAAAAGTGTACATGCTCTATTGCCTGCATTTGGAAGGATTGACCATCAACTCTGGGGAGTTTTGAATTACTTCATAGAAATAAAAGGCTTATGTAATAGCAAATTACTGATTGAAATCCTAGGCTATCAATTATATGCCAGGGAAGTCATCCACTTACTGATTGATTATATTTTAGACTTGAAACTTCTTACCTTTTTCTTTCTGGGACTCTACTACCATGTTATTATTACTGAACGTGCATCTTTGTTTCGCCTTGCACAAATATTTTATAATACCATCATCATTTTCAATCATTCTGTGATTATGACAACATGCTGGACACAAGGCCAGAGAAGACTGTTGTTTCTATTAGCCTTTTCTTACTTAATGTTTAAAGGCAGGATAGTTAACTCTGAGCTATCCTAGAGAGTCACCATCAAGTACTATTTACAAGAACTGTAAGATTCATTTATTATGTACAGAATAAGCAATTAACAAGCAAATGTTCAATATGGGATTACTGAATAAGAAAATTAAAATTCATATGATAATAAGTTAAGATCACCCTCAATTTATATTTACGGGCAGAATATGGGGGATTGCAGAAGTAAAACACAGTAATGGTAATGGCTCTTCTTGTAACAAATGCTCTGCAACTGACAAGCATGCAGAAAATAGAGGTAGCAGTGTATTTTTCATTAGAAGTCAATAGACTCTGCGAAGCTGTCAAATGTTAACTAGCTTTCCTCCTGCTCTTTGCAAAAAGGTTAATGGATACAGCACATTTTCCAATGTGACTCTAAGAAACAAAGAATTACAAATGGTATGTGGTGGTATTTGTTTTTCTTCTTTTTTACCCTACACTATGTAAAATCTAGAAGTTGAATGTCACATCAAAGCCCTCAGCTATCAAAAATTGTTAGCGACCACATATATGTGTCTGTGCCTGGCCATAGAGGTGAGAAGTGATGGTCTTAAGCTGTATTGGTAGGTTGTAAATGAATCATTGTTTTGTAGAGAAGTTTTATTTGAGATGAAACTTTATTTGGGTATGAAACCTTTAATGTTAATTCTTTGTAGGAACATGATCTTTATTTACCATTTTTCTAGTTTATTGTAAAATATTCTATAGGTATTCTTTATAAAAATATATCATTCATGCCAAAGAGTATAGTTAACCTGTATGCACAAATTAAAATGACAAAGTTAGCAGTTTTTAGTGACTTCTGGGAATGAAGAGAACGTTATTAACACGATTTCCCTCGTCTGTCCAAGAAGTACACATGGAACAACATTTCAGATTGACCTTGCTTTTGATATTCTTCATGGTTTTACCACATACATATGTATTCCTAAACATGACTAGGTCTTGCCTTGCATCTTTTGGGATAGCTCATTTATAGAATCACATGGTAGGTACTTCTGTGCATCATGCTTTATTCACTCAGCAGTTTGCTTTGCAGATTCATTGTGAGGGATGCTTACTTCAGTTTTCTCGTCTCCAGGAATTTGTTGCTACACACACTGCTGCTTTAAACATTCTTGTGGATGTTCCCTTGGTGTACTTGGGAGATCTACTGGGGTGTGTATCTAGGAATGAAACTACTGAATTGCAGTAGTTGTACAAGTTCATATTCTCAACAAGAAATAAAAACTGCTGAGCTATTTTCAATTTTTTAAACTTTTGCCAGTCTAATTAGTGGGTATAAAGTTGCCCACATTGTAATTTGTATTTGCATTTAAATGAAAACAAGTGAGTTCAGCATATTTTTCACAGGTTCATTTTCCATTTTTGTTTTGTTTGCTGTGGTTATTTTTTTATTAGTATATTTTTGTATTTTTATTATTTTGGAATTACATATTCTAGATACTAACACATTGTTGGCTAACTACACGGGAAATTTGTATGGACATGATTCGTGCTTTCGCTATTTTTATGATATGCACTGATTGTTGAACAACTCTTCTTAATTTTCGTGGTGTCAAATATGTCAACTTTTCATTTACATTTTGTGCATTTTATATTTTCCAGAGAAAGAAGCTCCTACTCGAATTTTATAAAATGTGATCAATATTTTCTACTTAAAATTTTTATAATAATTATTTGCACAATTAACTTTTTAATCTATGTAAAATTGTTTGTGTATATTTATGGATAAACAATTTTCTTGTACTACTTCCTAAATAATATAATATATCTTTTTCTCAGGAGACTCTAATACAGCATTCATTATAGATCAAGCTTTCATATTTATCTGCATCTGTCTTGTGTTTCCTTATCTTTTCTATTCATGATTTTCCTACCTCAAAAGTATTTGGATTTAAATATTATTTTGTAACCTGTCATCTGATAGAAGAATATCTGCCAAAATTTTCTTTAGGAATATGTTAAATATTCTTAATACTTTCCTTTTTTATTTAGATTTTAAAAAGACATTTTTAAGTTTCATGAGAAACTCTGTTACAGTTGATAGGAATTAAATTGAATTTGAGGATATTAGAGACTTGAGTCTTTCCCATGTTTGGTCTTCCTGCCCATGAGTATGATGTCTTTATATCACTCCATCTATTTCATTTTCTTCAAATTCTTTGATTAATTTTAATTTTTTTCTTAAAAAGATAATTTCTGTAATTCTGTTAGTTTTACTACTATTTCTAAAATACTTTGTGACTGTGCATGCATATGTGTACATCAATATGTCTTAAGTGTTTATTACATATTTAAGAGATGCAATTAATTTTATTGACATATTTGACAACTTGGTAAATTGTTTTATTAATTCTAATAATTTTAAATTCTAGACCTGAGGTTGGCCAGATAGTAAACATTTTAGACTTTGGGGGCCATATGGTCTCTGTAGCTATTATTCAACTGTGCCATTGTAGCATGAAAGCAGCCATAGACAATATGCAAATGAATAAGCATGGCATGGCTGTGTTCCAATAAAACTTCATTTACAGAAACAGGTGGTGAGCTAGCTTTTGCCCGTGGGCCATTGTTTGCTGATCCTTGTTCTAAGCTATCATATCAACTGCCAATAACAGTTTTGTTTCTTCTTTTTAAATCCTTATCCCTTTTATTTATTTGTATTTCCTAGCTACATGGTTAGGAAAGTCTAGAATAATATTTAGCAGAAATATTGACAATGTACATTTAAGTCTTGTTTCTGATTTTAAATAGTATGGTTCTAATAATTCACTGATATATGAAATTTGCTGTAGGTCAGTCTAGATAAACTTCATCTGATTATGAAAGATTCCCTCTATTCCTGATTTTGAGCAGTTTTATTATGATTTTCCTCTTGTATCTATTAAGATATTTGAATGGTTTTCTCCTTTAATCCCATTGTTTTGTGATTGACATAGTGGATTTTCTAATGTGGAAGCAACATCACATTATTTGTACATTTGTACATCATGGTATTATAATTTTAAAATATTATTTAGTTTATTTTTTTCTCAAAAAGTTTGGTGTCTACTCATATGAGTGAAATTGACCTGTTTGTTTTCTTTCTCTTGGTGTCCTTGTCTGGTTTGGAATGAAGACTAAAAGAGCTACATTAAGTGAATGGTGAAGTATTTCCTTTCTCCTATTTTCTAGAAGATTTTTGTGTACTATCAAATTAACTCTTCTTTGAACTTTTAGTTAACTTCTATAAAACTGACCATGCCTCTTTATGCCAGGTATGTCCCACAGACCCTGGCCGACAGATGAAATGAGTACTCAGACACAGGTATGCAGAGTAAGGGCAGCTAGGTGACTGCATGGCTCTAGTGGCTGGGTAGCAGCCCCAAGAAACTGGAGCTGCTTGCTTTCATTCAGTGCACACACAATGCCAAAAACCTGGAGCAAACACAACCTGTAGGTAATTAACATTTATTGTTACCCTTTCAGGGAGTGTCTCCTGGATGATCAAAGGTCAGTTCCTGGTCAAGATAAGTAAAGAAAAGAAATCTGTTAAGATAAATTCCCCTACACTCCCTTGCACCTACTCCTTGCCCTCTGCCTCAGGGTTATAGAACAGCTATCTTCAGCTATTCTCCACTGGGGGCTCTGCAGAACCTTCTGAACTTTCAGAAGGTTTGCATCTTTTCCCTATAGTTTTTCCCACCACCCTGACCGATCTCCTACACTTGTACTCTCTGGGAAAATTCTTAACCAATGATCCATTTTTTTCCTAACAATTATAGAATTATACCATTTTTGTATTATTCTTGATTCCATTTTAGCAATGTGCACTTTTCTAGAAATGTGCTTAACTTGCTTTCATATTTGTTAACCTGAATTTATTCTTACATTGTTTAATTATCTTTCTAGATTTCTGCAACATTAGTAGTTACATACTTGTTTTTATCCTTTGTATTATCTAAAAAGTTTCCAGATGTTACTTGATCAATCTTGCCAAAGCAGCCAAGGTTCATCTTCCCTAAGAACTATGATGTACCTTTATTAATCTTCTGTATTATTTATTATATTTCATTAAATTGTCTAATTTTTCATTGCCCTTTACTTCATTAGTATTTATTCTTTTTCTTTCTCCAACTTCTTTGAAAAAACATTTAGCTTATTAATTTTTAGCTTCTTTCTCCATTAGAAACAAAGCTACAAGTTTTCCTCTGCCCCTTTAAAGACATACTATAATTTTTAGTATTTTATTTTAATTATTATTTATGTATTCATGTATAATCTTATTAATATATATTTATATTACAAATTATTCTTTGACAAATGAGTTATTTGGAAATGTCTTTTTAAATTTCCAAGCATAGAGATTTTATAATTATTTCATCATATTAATTTCCAACTTTAAGACACTGTGATTAGAGATTGTTTTATATCATTCCAATTATTTGATTCTTTATTGCCTAGTATCTAATTTTCAGAATGTTCCAAGTGTGCTTGGAACAAATAAGCTGTATTTTCCAGTTCTTGTGTGAAGGGTTCTCTAAATATACATCATATCAAACTTGCTAATAATGTGTACAAAAATTTTAATACCCTTCCTATTTCCACTTTCCTAATATATCAACTAATGGGAGAGGTGTATTATAATCTTTCTCTAAGTTTTCCTTGAAGTTCTGTCAAGTGATACACACACACACACACACAAACACACACACACACACCCCTCTACACATTAAGGGCAAGGAATCCGCAATGTGTATGTCTCTCTGTTGAGTTGAAGTTTGTATCCATATTTTCAAAAGTGTTTTTACTTAATGTACATTTTTATATTAATTTAGTAGTCACAGTTTTAATTGTTCAGTTTTTGTCTAATGTTATTTTTTTCTTATGCTTTCAAAACTTCTACTATTTATGCTTCATCTGTGTCTTTTGTAAACAGATTGAGACTAGAGTTTTATAAATGGATTCTGAACATATTTGTTTTTAAGGGAGGGGTATAGCACATTTGCATTTAGTAAATTAATGGCATATTTGTATATATTCCCCTTTTGTTGATTTTTTTCCCCATTTAATTGTTCCTCCTCTGCTAACCTTAAATAAACACTCTTTCTAATACTTTCATGGCCATACTTGAAATTTAGTACAGCACATAACTTAACAGCCTTTACGATGTCTTTACTACACCATTGAAAAACAAATGGCTTTTTTATGTCATTTCCCAAATTATACTTTTTCCAGTGTTTTACTTTCATCCTATTTTGTTTTAACATTGGGTCATGATGTTATCGTTTCATAAAGTCAATGTTTGTGTAGATTTATATGTTCCTTTTTAAAAAAATCTCACACTGTCCTTCTGGGGAAATTTTTTTCTCTTCCTAAAGTTCTTGGAGGATCCTTTAGCAAGGATCTATTAGTTATAAACTCTCTCGACTTCTATGAGACAAAACACACACACACACACACACACACACACACACACACACCATGTTTTATCACTTTATTTCACTCATTTTAAAAAATGTTTCTAGGCATATGATTCAAGTTATTTTTTGTCAGACCATGAATGTATATTCTATTCCTTTCTGAGTATAAATTTCTGGTAATTTGCTTTGTTTTTGGAATATGTTGGGCTTTGGAGAACAATCATATGTTTTTCAGTTCTTTAAAATTCTGTTATTCGTTCACGTATTGCCAAGTACTTCATTTCAATAATCCCTTCCTCTCATGGTTTTTAGGAGGTTTTAGTAGATTAATGCTTGACCTGTTCATTCTAATTTCCCCAATTCTTAATTTCTCTTTATTATTTTGCATCTGTTTTTCTTTGTGATACAATCTTTCTTAATTATTTAGTTCTGTCTCTCAGTTTACTATTATTCATTCAAGTGTGAATTATCTCAATTATTCAGTTAATTCATCGAGTTTCTAATTTCGATTATTGTATTTTTCATTTTCAGAAAAAAAGTTCTACACAGTTCTCTTTTTGTCTGCCTTAATATTTGTTACGTTCAGGCATAACAAATTTGTTATGTTCAGGCATAACTTCACTTTGTCCTCTTTTATTTCTTTAAATATACTAACTAGATATACTTTATAATATCTATCCAATTATTCCAAACTAATTTTGAAGTATTGTTACTCATGTTGGCTGGTTTTCTTGTTTATATTTTTGGTACTTATTTGAGGTATTTTCTTCAAGAGGATAATTTGCCTAAGATTTTCTCAGAAGCATTCCCAACACGTTCAACCTCTTAAAGATTGACTTGGTATTATTCAAGCCATAGAGAGAATATGAATATTAACCTCAAACCCACATGAGGACCAATCATGTGCTGAATTCTCAGGGGAGATCTTCCCTTTCATCCGAAATCAGTGTCCAGACCAAACGACTGTAGATGCATTTTTTTTTCAAAAAAATGTTATTGATATTACTAATAGTTTTTCAAAAAATTCCTTCTGTGAGGTAGGGCTATTTGTCTAGATCCCTGTTTCATTCCATGTGTCTCATTTCAGAGGTTCTGGCTTTGTGCAGGTTTCAGATATTGTCTTATGTCCCCTACACATATAGCTCTTTAAAGGCAGTACTGTGGACCACATGGTGTAGGCAGATGGCCCAAGCAGGCAGATTCCTGTACTCATGTATCAGAATACAAAATCCT
The DNA here is from genome assembly GCF_047675955.1 of Chlorocebus sabaeus. Classification (NCBI taxonomy): domain Eukaryota; kingdom Metazoa; phylum Chordata; class Mammalia; order Primates; family Cercopithecidae; genus Chlorocebus; species Chlorocebus sabaeus. The sequence continues at coordinate 84,238,535 of NC_132916.1, forward strand.
GGTAACTTTTTGCCTGTAGGAATTTCCTCATTTTGTAGTAATTAAGTTACACATTTACATACTTTTTCTACAAAACAATACTCCTAGATGTTATAAATATTTGGTCCACAGTAGTGATAAATCAAAAATCAGGCAATAATTAGTTTATGGGGTCACAAATAAATGTCATCGATTTTATACCACAATGATCATTTTCCCTTTTTATAGTTAAAATTTTAGTCACTTGATCCTTTATCAATTTATCACGTAAAGACACTTGATTCCACATAATTATTTCTGCAAATCCTTTAAATGTTCTAGGAGGTCAGTCATCATAGAAATTCTGAAGGTAGAACCTATGGCTGTATTTCCACACTATTGTATCCCTGGTGCCTAGAACAGTGCCTGCCATATAACACATCCTTGAAAAAGATTTTCCACGGTGAAACCCCGTCTCTACTAAAAAATACAAAAAACTAGCCGGGCGAGGTGGCGGGCACCTGTAGTCCCAGCTACTCCGGAGGCTGAGGCAGGAGAATGGCATAAACCTGGGAGGCAGAGCTTGCAGTGAGCTGAGATCCGGCCACTGCACTCCAGTCTGGGTGACAGAGTGAGACTCCGTCTCAAAAAAAAAAAAAAAAAAAAAAAAAAAAAAAAAAAAAAAAAAAAAAAAAAGATTTTCCAAATGAATGAATTTTAGGTGTTATATATAAATATGCAATGAATTTTCAACATGTCTTCCCCAAATACCACTTCCCCGAGTCCTTTATAATTGACATCTAATCTATTTTTATCTTTTAAATCTGCAGTTAGCCTATTTACTTAAACACTTGCTAATCAAGAAATAGCATACACAATTTTTGTTGTCATTATTTTTAAAAATGTGAATTAATAGAAATCTTTTTCAATTATCTTTACATACCTTACCAGCTTCATTGACCCTGAAATAATCTTATCTGAATAAGCCTTCTTTAGCTCTTGTATTTCCCTTTGGTTGTCTGGCTTCTCTAATACTTTAGAGAGTGCTCTATATGCATTTCATCTTATTGGGTGCCTGGATAATATTATTATCTGCTTACCTTTTACATCATTTTTATGCATTGATATAGTAAGCTATACTGACATGTTTAAATTCTGTAACTGGACTTAGGTTTTATAACGAATGTTTTCTGTGACATTGGGGAAAAGTCTCCCAATCCCTTTATTCTGTCAAGACTTCCAACTATAAATATCCATTAGAAATTAATATTTGATATGAAAGTCCTTCATTAAGCATAAGCACAAAAAGATATTAAATGATCTGATTCGTTAATGTTGTTTAATGTCTGTGACTATTTCTGCAGCAGCTTCAATGAAACTAGTCTCCACACCCTGCAAAACACAAACTTATTTCATATGGAGTAGGCAGAACTAGAGAGAATTTCAAATTTTATATTATATTTAACTTTACAAGATACCTAAAAGTTCAATGTAGAAACATATTTAAAACTCTGGCCTGATCTTTTTCAGTAAAAATGCATTTGTATGCAAATTATACTGTGCAGTGTACACCTGAAAGTGTATTGCTCTGCATTTTTCCTAAGCCCCAGCAAAATAGTTAAAGGACGTCTGAAGGATGTTTGATTTGAAAACGCTTTTGAATAAGAATGTAAAATAAATTTAAAAACAATTTCTTCAGACTTGCCATAAGATTGGTATGTGGTATAAAACTGGCTCAATATTCAAAAGGCATTGTTTTCACTGACCTTATTAGTGCAAATGATGGCCCATAGATAATTTGTTCTATCTACACAAGGCAATATGGGATGTGTATATCGATGCCAACATTTTGCATGAAGTAGTGTTTTCTGACCAGGTCAGTAATAGAAAGACCAGAGGTGAAAGGAAGTGTAAAAGACTAGAAAGATCACTCACCTTAGAAACTCAAGTATAGGGCTTACATTTTTTCTTTGTTACCCACTAGGGGTATAAATCTAGAGAAGCTTTTAATTGCCTGTACGACTTGATTTCTTTATTCATAGATGTATATAAAATACTTATAGCTAATAAAAAGCACTTAAAATAGTATCTAATATTTTTAGCCAATATTTCAAATCAAATATCCTTCTAAAATTACATTCAGGGGAAAGTCCTCTGTCTCTAGACTAAATCTGATTAAAACTGTGGCTAAATTTACTTGCATTATTTGTTCTTATCTCAAGGAAAAGAGAAATGCTGAACTACTTTAAGTTTTCCTTGTTTCCTTAAATTAAATGTGGTTTGTTCGCAGAAATATGAAAGTCACACTGCATGTGGAGCTCCTACTGATCGACATCAGATTAGAAATTAGTACTAACATAATGCTTAAAAATCAATATTTAACATATATTCCAGGTACATTTTCTCCTTTGCATTTAAGTGATCAGAAAACAAAATTTGCAGTCAGGGATATCACTTAATATTAATTTTGATACCTGTCGTTCATAAAATTTCATTTGGGATAAAAATAAATAAATGAATAAAATAGCAAATGAACATTGTATTAGTATATTTTTATTTTCTCAGCTGTATACTGGGAGAAATCCAATTTTTATCAATTATTTTACAGGAGATACTATTGAAAAAAAAAACAATCAAGTGTATCTGTTTTGACCTCAATACTTATGAAGGTTTTATTTCATTGTTGTTATGTTTATAAAGATTTCACATAAAGTTTACAGTAATTTTTGTGTTGAAAATTATGCAATAAAATAAAAGTTTCATTAATAGTCTGACATATGCCTTTAGATAGTAAACATAAAATTTAACCTCGAATCCACCAACCCCAGTGTATTATTGTGCATAAGATACCAGGCAAACATACCAGAAGAGTTACTGGCCACAATATACAGTAGGTTTCTCTTAATTGAGGGTCTATATTTCATTTCCAATCCATGCTTGTTCTTGTCGCATGTTACTTCAAAGCTTTCCCTTCAGAATTATTGTATAAAGGCAGCCCATAAAATAACTACTTGGAACTGTTATATATCACATTTTCTGGATACAATAGGTAGCATCATCACTGTCAAGATGGAAATTGGTTTGGAGTGTTTCCTGGTAAATAATATAGCCTGTAATTCTTCAAGGGCACAAAATCTTTAAGGTTAATATGAATGTGAGTCTTATGAGAATAGCTTTCTGATGTCATACTGGTGGCAAGAAGAAAAAAAAATCAATTTTTTAACCTTAATTTAAATGGAAAAAAAACATGGGGTAGAGACTTTTTCACTTCATCTAAATTTGGTCTTTACCCAGATATGTGCATTACTGTGAATTAAAATCTATAAAGTACGAGATGTGCTGCCCATATATGTAATTCATTTTAAATCTATTCATCTAAGAGAAACATAAAATAGGAGATGCCCACAATATCCACACTTACACACCCATTTGATTTAGATCACCCTTCTCTACCTACCCAACCTCCAACTTCTGTTTTCTTCGCACACTCTATAGTAGGAGTTAATTTAATTATTTGTCTTTTCAATTAAAATATATGTTCCTTAATATCAAGATTTTTTTTTTTTTTTAGGCCAGGCACGGTGGCTCATGCCTGCAATCCCAGCACTTTGGGAGGCTGAGGAGGGTGGATCACGAGGTCAAGAGTTTGAGACCAGCCTGGCCAACATAATGAAACCCCATCTCTACTAAAAAAATACAAAAATTAGCCTGGTGTGGTGGCAGGCACCTGTAATCACAGTTACTGGGGTGGCTGAGGCAGGAGAATCAACTTGAACCCAGGAGGCGAAGGTTGCAGTGAACTGAGATCGCATCACTGCACTCCAGCCTGGGTGGCAGGGTGAGGCTCCGTCTCAAAAAAAAAAAAAAAAAAAAAAAAAAAATTTTTGTTCAACTTGGCATTCCTAACTCCTAGGTCCATACTTCAAATAAATTGGCTGCCTAATAAGATTTTGTAAATAGTGAATAAATGAGGGAGAGAAGGGAAGAAAGAGAGTAGAGAGAAGAAAATACATACTATACAAACCATGGTGGAAGCCTCTTTCTAGGGAAATGCACAAAAGACATTCCGAACTAATGTTCTTTGAAACTTAACATTTCCCTGTGCCCATCTGTCAAACAGTGCAAAAAAGGGGTCTGCAATCACTACAGAGGTTTAAATCTAGATGGGACTGAAAAAAAATAAGCACATAGTTTATTCAGAGCACCCTTTTTTACTGGGTTTTACAGAAGTGGATGCTTAGCTGTGATTGAATATCTTCTTTTCTGAGTTATTGCACTTTCTAGCTGCAGAAACCTCAGGCAAATGACATAACCTCTGTGACTCAGAGTCCCTATCGGCAAAATGAAGACAAAAATATCAGCCATTCCTATTTTAAAAAGCCATGAAAATCAAATGAGTTAATGTGAAATAAAGTGATCGTCATGTTCTATCGAAAATATTGGACAAATTGCATAACTATCTTGTTATTTACATCTTCATTTGTTTATAAATTATCTAAACTCAGATAATATGCTTTGGATTGTGAGATAATACTTAATAAACCTTATTAAGCAATTTCCTTCTCACTAAATTATTTCATTTTATATTCATGAAATAGGTTAATTTAGTGATTTATTACGATGCTAAATCTAGTACAAATGTTTCAGAGGTTGTAGTTACAGAACAGAGAGCAAACATTTGACTTGCTCATAAAACCGCACCTGAGAGAGATTGAAAACCTCCTCTAACGTCAAATGAAATAATTTCAAATCACAGAAGATTTTATACTATTCAACAGAGAAATCAAAGGCTCACAGAGAGATGGCAGAAGACAAAATGAGGTGAAAATGTAATTATGAAAGTCAAGCTAACATAGTTCATTTATCAAGTAACACACCTGTGCAATTGCTGCAGTTTACATATGCATAATTGTAATATGATATTCAAGAAGAATTAGGAGGATTTGTGCCAAGCAATTTTAAACATAAACATTAAACCTTAAAGATTATTTCGACCTTAAAGATTATATAGACATTGGCAGAGTTTTTAATGAGTAGTGACTGGGCTGAGCTACACAGACATTTCAAAGAGAGGGGGGGAAAGAAGAAGAAGAAAACTAAAGTGAGCCTTCCGAAAGGAATAAATAAATAAATACATAAATACATACATGCTTATTAAAGAGGTGTGTCAAATAATTAACATGTTTAATTTACTGCCAGCATCAGATTCCATTTACTTAACAGTTTTATTTAAAATACATAAAAAACACAATAAAAACTGTAAAATCATACTCTATAAACCACCTGTAAAGAGAAAAGGGAAACAGCCTAGCATCTAGAGTCTAAAGCCTCTTAAAATAAGTTATGAATTGCCCTTTTTTAATCAGGATACAGGAGAAGAGAATAATTTCTTCTGAGTTCAAGCACTTCAGAATTCCTGGTGTCAAGTGGCAGCCTACAGGCCTCAGGAGCCAGGTTCCTCTCCCTTGAAGAAGTTTCTGTGCATGTACATTAGATGCTTACATGCTCTTAAATACAGACTATTATAAGGGCCACAAAGAAGAGATCAGTCAAAAGAATTTCTTATAGAAATAGGCATCACCCCAGGAGCCAGTTTTAGGCTGAGAGTAATAGAAAGATAAAATAGAAAGGTCATGACCTTCATTCTTCATCTCTCTACAACTTGATGTCTTATGCTTAATATAAATCCTTCTGGCTAAAATATAGACTTAAAAAATATTAAAAACACCAGACTTTGGTGAAGTGTGTGGGTGAGTGGGGGAGGTAAGTTCCCTGTGGAGCAGAACTCTGATTATACTGAGGGTATCAGCTCTCTCTGGAACAAAAATTTTTTCTGTGATGTACTCTTGTATACTTCTATCTATGTTGATTTATTGTATGAGCTCATCAGTTAATTGAAAACATTTTGGAATCAAGAAGGAAAGTACAGTTCAAATTGGATCCAATATTTGCTAATTATTTCTGTCTATATGTTATTATATTCATTCATTTTCACCTGGCTTTCATATGAAAATTTTGAAGTGACTTTCTCGTTGCACCTAACAAAACCAGCATTCTGATACCGGTAGTATCCCAGTCATTATGTCAAAATAATCTATGTAATTCCTAAGTTCATTATTTTACTTTTCTTTTTATTTAACGATTTCATTAGTTATGAATTAACCTGTTTTATGCATGATGTTTAACTCACTTTTATGCTGATTTGGTCTTAATTCAATTACCTGTGAATCAAGTTCAGCCAACTGATGGCAGTTGACCTAAAGTAAAAGAATAAGAAGGAGAAATATGACAATATAGTTTGGATATTTATCCCCTCCACATCTCATGTTGAAATGTGACCTACAATGTTGGAGATGGGGCCTAGTGGAAGGTGTTTAGTCATGGGGATGAATCCCTCATGAGTATCTTGGTGACCTACTCAAGATAATTACTGAGTTTTCCCCTCTATTAGTTAATGCAAGATCTGATTGTAAAAAACACCCTGGCTCCTCCTACTCTTTCTTGCTCCCTCTCTTGTCATATCTCTTGCTCCCTTCTGCCTGGTTAAAAACTTCCTGAGGCATCACTACATACCTAGCAGATGTTGGCATTATGCTACCTGCACAGCCTACAGAACTGTAAGCCAAATAAACCTCTTTTCTTTATAAATTACCCAGACTCAGCTATTTCTTCATAGCAACACAAAGCTGACTAACATCCATGACCTCTCCAATTTTAGCCCAATTCATGGAATGTCACAATTTACTTCATGATAAACCATACATGTAACAGACAAAACAATAATAAATCTACACAAGGTTATAATCTACAGAACTCCCATAAATACACAAAAAAATAAACCATACTGCCCAAAGTAATTTACAGCTTCAATGCTACCCCCATCAAGCTACCACTGACTTTCTTCAAAGAATTAGAAAGAACTACTTGAAACTTCAAATGGAACTTAAAAAAAAAAAAAAGAGCCCATATAGCCAAGACAATCCTAAGCAAAAAGAACAAAGCTGGAGGCATCACACTACCTGACTTCAAACTATTCTACAAGACTACAGTAACTAAAACAGCATGGTACTAGTACCAAAACAGATATATAGACCAATGGAACAGAACAGAGGTCTCAGAAATAACACCACACATCTACAACCATCTGATCTTTGGCAAGCCTGACAAAATCAAGCAAAGGGAAAAGGATTACCTATTTAATAAATGGTGTTGGGAAAACTGACTAGCCATATGCAGAAAACTGAAACTGGAACACTTCCTTACACCTTATACAAAAATTAATTCAAGGTGGATTAAAGACTTAAACATAAGACCTAAAACCATAAAAACCCTAGAAGAAAACCTAGGCAATACCATTCAGGACATAGGCGTGGGCAAAGACTTCATGACTAAAACACCAAAAGCAATGGCAATGAAAGCCAAAATTGACAAATTGGATCAAATTAAACTAAAGAGCTTCTGCACAGCAAAAGAAACTATCATCAGAGTGAACAGGCAACCTACAGAATGGAAGAAAATTTTTGCAATCTATCCATCTGACAAAGGGCTAATATCCAGAATCTACAAAGTTAAATAAATTTACAAGAAAAGAAAAGCAAACAACTCCATCAAAAAGTGGGCAAAGGATATGAACAGACACTTCTCAAAACAAGACATTTATGCTGCCAATAAAACCATGAAAAAAAGCTTATTATCACTGGTCATTAGAGAAATGCAAATGAAAACCACAGTGAGATACCATCTCACTCTAGTTAGAATGGCAATCATTAAAAATTCAGGAAACAACAGATGCTGGAGAGGATGTGGAGAAATAGGAACGCTTGTACACTGTTGGTGGGACTGTAAATTAGTTCAACCATTGTGGAAAACAGTGTGGTGATTCCTTAAGGATCTAGAACCAAAAATGCCATTTGACTCAGCAATCCCATTACTGGGTATATACCCAAAGGATTATAAATCATGCTGCTAAAGACACTTGCATACATATGTTTATTGAAGCACTGTTCACAATAGCAAAGACTTGGAACCAACCCAAATGCCCATCAATGATAGACTGGATAAAGAAAATGTGGTACATATATACCATTGAATAATATGCAGCCATACAAAATGATGAGTTCATGTACTTTGCAGGGACATGGATGAAGCTAGAAACCATAATTCTCAGCAAACTAACACAGGAAGAGAAAACCAGACACAGCATCTTCTCACTTATAAGTGGGAGTTGAACAATGAGAACACATGGACACAGGGAGAGGAACATCATACACTGGGGCCGGTTGGGGATTGGGAGCTAGGGGAGGGATAGCATTAGGAGAAATACCTAATGTAGATGATGGGTTGATGGGTATAGCAAACCACCATGGCACATGTATACCTATGTAACAAACCTGCATGTTCTGCACATGTATCCCAAAACTTAAAGTATAATAATAATTTTAAAAATTTCCAAATGAATTTGAGGACTCTCTTAGGTTCTGAATCATTCATTGTAACCAGCATATACATGCAGTATTATACAGTATAATATATAGTGTTGGAGTACACAGTATACTATATGGTATTACACAGTATATTATACAGTAACATAGAGTATAATACAGTATATTGTAAAATAACCATTTTAGAAGAGTTAACAATAATCTGTACATATTTCACAGTTATCTTTATACCTCACTTAAGTATTCTAAACCTATTTCTTCTTAGGGTTTTCCCAGATAATTATAATAGTTAACCTCCTAATGCCAGACTATGTTCCAGAAATTGTTTCAAGTGCTTCAAATGAATAATCTAGCAAGCATTCTGCTAATTTTCACACGCGTGTTATATGAGAAGGGACAATCCTAGCACATTATGAAAGATAATTTTGCCCCATCTCCCTTCTAATAACTGATAAAATTAGAGAGCCCTAAAGACGAAATCATGATAGCTGCAAACTATGCAGCTTGTAAATGGCAGAGCCAGGAGACTTAGGTATCCCAGCTTCTTTCCTCTTAGGATAGAAGCTGCGGCTTGGAGTGGAAGTCCTTTGTGCCAGGTCTCATGGATGCTATGTGTGTTGATGCCCAGGGGACCAGCAGGTAAGGATTATGGCATTGGAACTTGAAAGAATTATGGAGACTGCAAAGAGAGACAGCTGGGTGCAATACTTGGGGCAGCAGGCCTTAGAATAATTACCTGAAGCATGTCATATATCTCCCAGAAGTAAGCCTTTACTAGAGTTTGAGTAAGTGAGTAATTAGTGACATAGGGGTCACTTATTTTGCCAAGTGGCTTTTATTTTAAACAGATAATTAAACTGAAACATAAAAAGTCTCTGTGGTCCCTAATATTATAGAGTTAATTATGGAACTGGGATATACACAATTTTGCAAAACTGTGCTGATAATTTCTACTTTGTCTAAACAGTAGGGTTCTTTGTAAAACCAAGTTAGTAATTATATAGCATATATAATTGAACACTTGTTTTAAACCCATCTTGACTGAGATGGAGGGCTTTTCCTGGACCCAGACCTTCAGTGGTAAAACTGAGAAGGTTCTGGGAAACCAGGAAGAGTTGGGAACTTAGGCTTTATGTATATTTAATGTATTCCATTAGTTCATGGAAATTCTGTGGACAGAGGTCAAGAATATTTTGAGTTGACAAAATGCAGGTTCTACCTCAGAATGAACAGTATCTGAAACTCAGACTAAAGAACGTGGAATCTTTGGGCCGAGCGTGGTGCCTCATACCTGTAATCCCAGCAATTTGGGAGGCTGAGGCAGGTGGATCACCTGAGGTCAGGAGTTCGAGACCACCCTGGCCAACACGGTGAACCTCTGTTTCTACTAAAAATACAAAAATTAGCTGGGCATAGTGGCACGTGCCTGTAATCCCAGCTACTCAGGAGGCTGAGGCAGGAGAATTGTTTGAACCCAGGAAGCAGAGGTTGCAGTGAGCTGAGATAGCACCATTGCACTCCAGCTTGGGCAACAAGAGCAAAACTCTATCTCAAAAATTAAAATAAAATAAAATAAAATAAAAGTAAAATAATAAAATAAAATAAAATAAAATAAAATAAAAATGTTGTGTCTTTATAACCAAAACCTGATCATAATAGTTCAGGCATGGCTGAGAGAATGACAACAAATAGAAAAGAGTGATACATCCTAGGGTATGTGGAGTAAAGAAATTTAACTGATCTGTGAGAGAAGAAGGGAAGTCCTGGCAAACACTGCATTAAGCCATGCTAGGCTAAGGTCATTTTAAACCAGGCACATAAAATTTAACATTTTTGCATCTTAATTTAATTGTTATTGTTTTGTTTTGCTTTTAGACATTTATATGACAGTAAAAAGAATTAATGAAAAACCCAGCAAAAGAAACTCAAAATGAAAGCATTCAAATCTTTATAGACCCCTGAGAAGTAAAACTAAAAATTCAAACGTGGCAAAACAGGACATGTTTGGTTTAAATACACCTTTAAACTCATGACCATTAGGTATTCATTAATCATGATTTATGTCATGATAAATGGGTTTCTAGCATTCCTCAAGAGATGAGAATTCTACTTGCAAGTTTACTATGAACAGTAGGAATGACATTGAGTCAATCGCTTTTTCTCTGTTGAGTTTCACTTGCTTCCTCTATAAAGTAGGGCCTTTAGACTAGATTTACAAGTTCCCTTCTAGTTCAAACATCCTGTAACGTTTGAAAAACAAAATCCAGAATCTGTTTATTTGGATATTTATTTACATTTGTACCTCACCCTAGAAAAATGACATCCTTGGCCACCCAGTGAAATTGGGAGGTAAGTAGCAAGGGGTGAGATCTAATTGGACAGATGTCTTTTTGAATCCCACCTCCAGCACTTACTGACTAGAGCCACTCAGGTAATTGTAACCTCTTAAAGGTTAGACTAAAAAAATTCTAAAAGACTAAATGGCTTAGACTAAAAAAAGTCTAAAATGGGTCTTTTGAAAATGATGCGAATTTTAACCAATTAACAGTGCAATTGTGATGATTGATGGGACAACATGACAATGTCTGGCACAGGGTAAATAGACCATAATTTTTGTTCTTGTCTGCTTTTTTCCAGTTTGGACTAACATGATACGCATTTTGTACCTAAAAGATTAAAACATGAGAAATAACATGCAAAATAGTAAATTTCTACTGTCCAATTATAATGAGTATTTACACTCAACCCTGTCAGAAAGGTCACCTGTTTGTCATCATCCTGATCTGTCTTTTCAAACACTAGATTAAGCTCTCTTCAAAACATTTAAAAATAAAGTGAAATAAATAATACAAATATGAGATCTATAGCAAAGCTAAATTTCTCTTTTGAATTTCTATAAATACTTATTCTTAATGATTGACAATTTCAGTAATTAGTATATATGTTTTAAATTAAAGCATTTTTGGTTCAATGACAATAGCTACAGATACATTGGTTATTTATTGTATGAATCACTGCAAACCGCTTCTCCTTGTGTCTCCTACAGCAGTGTTAATTTGTTCTGCTGGTAGCGAAAGAAAGCAGCTGTCCTATCATATCAGCCACTCTTTTGGCAAAGAATTACTTTAATTTCTCATTGAATTTATATGGAATTCATTAAAGCAGATTCTGTTCTTGAGTGGCTCAGTTTGCTCATTCCCCACATTTACACACCTACAAATATACATATGTATCTTCAACATAATTATGTAATGCATATACATCACATACACATGAACATACACATATGCAATGCTTTAAAAATGTTACTGTATATTATAGGTGTTGATTTCATTCAAAGCACACGGACATTGTTAACACCTCATACACTATCCTAATTTGAGGAATCGTTCTCAAAAGGTGCTGAAAATATTTCAATTTGCAATACCATGTAAGCTCATATGGAAAGCCTTATCATTTTTTTAATGAGTGGTGCTCAGACCTCTTCATTCAAGGTCAGATTGTGAAAATGTTAAAGTGACTCATAGGCATGAATATTCATTTCACATGCAGATACATACACACCAATCTTTGTTTTCGTGTAAGTTACTGGTGTGGCAGAGATTTCTCATTAAAAAAGAATTTTTGTGGTTGAAATCTGTTGCTAGCTTACCAAAGCACCTGTCTGCTTTTACAACACATATGGCATTCGATCCAGAATGCCACATGGGTATCAGTTTCTGGATAGACTTTAGTACTCTGAAATACACACCCAGGATCTGTCCCTCCTGAAATTAGATTACCAACTAGCAATTCATTTTATCCATGTCCAAAAGGCCTTCATGCAGAGTTGGGGATCTCTGGGCGGGGAGTGAACAATCGCTCTGTTCCCTCCTCATAGGGTGGTTCTTCCTACACCACTTTGAGCTAACACCCTTGTCTTCTGTCTCCTGGATTGCTGCAAGAGTGTTCTGGTCTGCCAGAATCTAGTCTTCCTCTTTCAAATATGTTTTTTACATCACAGTCAAATTTCATCATGTCTCTCTCTTGCTTAAAATCATTCAACAGCTTCCCAGTGCTCTCAGGATAAAGTTCAAAATTATTAACTTGACAGAGGTAACTCTTTGTATTGTATCTCTTTAGCCTCTGCCTTGCGATCTCTTCTCCGGCCATGATGAGACACTTTCAGTGTCCAGAATTTGCTACATGTATACTTGCTTCCAGGTTTCTGCACATTTTATGGCTCCTGCCCATACTGTTAGCCTTCCTCCTCAACTAACTCTAGAACTTCACTGGTTGAACTCAGTTTCTTCCCTTGAGGTGTCAGCACAGCCATGACTCCCTCTAAAGATCCTTCCTTGACACCTTCTCAACATTTTCTCAAGAGCTGATGAGATGTTCCCGTATGGTGCCATAGATTTTGTACTTTTATCCATATGTAGGATTTGCTGTACTATAATTGCTGGTTTACTTGTTTGTCTCTCCCATAAGGTTTTCTTATAAATTCCTTGACTGTGAGGAGTATATCTTATTAGCTATTATATCTCTAGTAGAATACCCAGCACTTAATAAATGCTAACAAATATCGTTTAATGAACAAAATAATTAAAGTTAGTTATGACACAAGTTATGTGTTTATGAGATGTGTTTATTATTAAAATGCCAAACAAAAATCATATTCCAAGGCTAGGAAATATGCCCTAATCAACAAATGAAACATACAGAAACTTAAAATCTTCATGATCTGTACTATTTATAAAGATTTTTAAGTTCATTTTCATTTGAAATCTTTGATAATCAATTATACTTTTAAAAAAGTGAGATAAATAAACAATAACCTAAAAACCTTCTTTTCTTCTTTATATTTTAAGGAAAGTAAATATGGGGAAGTTAGCCTTATTCCTAACCGTTGCTGTTGACTCTCCATCTAACTCACTTTACCTACCCTGATGTAATCACTTCATTTACTGTCACAGTTACCTTCTGCTGCATAACAGTTTATCCCAAATTTAATGGTATAAAAGTTGCCATCATTTATTATTATCATCTCTCACGATTCTGGGATTTGACAACGATAAGCTAGTTGATTGCTGCTCAGAGCCTCTCATGAGGTTCTAGTCAGATCCTGTGGCTGGAGCTGATTTGATAGCATCTTCACATGTTCGGTGATGGGTGATGACTGGCTGTCAGCTAGATCTTTATGGGAAGCCTTTGGCCAGAACACTCCTGCATAGCGTCTGCATGTAGACTAGATTTCCTCACAACATGGAGGCCAGGTTCTAAGTATGAACCAGAACCTCACCAGAAGTTGCATGACATTTCCCTAGTCTTAGAAGTCACCAATCTTATTTCCCCTGCATTTTAATCTTAAGAAGTTTATAAGCCCAGCCCATATTTAAAAGGAAGAGAATTGGAGTCTACTTATTGAGGAGAGGAATATGAAAAAACCTGCGGATATATTTAAAACCGTAAAATTTACTTTCCCTATAGGTTCCAAATATTCTTCTTTCTAGCTGGCATATTCCTTCTTCACTTGTCTCTCAGTACACATAAGATTCCTCAGTGTTTAGTTGTCTATTCTCAATACACGTCTGTGTGCATGTTTTTGTTTATACCTGGTGAGCCCAGTATGTTGTAGAAGTAAGTGTGCTTTAGCATTTATAGTCATGTGTCCATTTATGATCATGTGAATGGACACATGATTATAAATGCTAAAGCACACTTACGTTAATAAGCATAATACAATGTAGAACATGTTTGTGCTGAATCTGAAAGGATGAGTAGCTGTGTAAGTGACATTGGTGGAATGGGCAGCTGTGTTGTCACCCTGGTGGAAGTATGCAGACATTCCATTGTGACCTCCTAGTGGTCACCACAAACTCCTCTTTCCTTTTCCCTGTAAGAGCTACTGTCCTTCAAAGAAAAAAAGTTAAAATATTTCTTTCTAGTTTGAAAACTTTAATTTTTTAAAAATTGTGGCTTACATTTTCTGAATCAATGGGGTAGTCTCTCTTAAAATATTCTTTCTGGGGTAATGGAATGTTTTGAAAATAGTGGTGATGGTTGTACAACACTGAGAATACAATAAATACCACAGAATCTTGTACTTAACAATGATTAAAATAGCAAATTAAATCATAACTTAAAAACTTTTTAAAATGTAACAAGCTGAAAAGATTTTTTAAAATAATAATGTTAGAGACCAAAACCATTGAATGGCATAATTTAAATGGGTAAGTTTTATGTCATGTGAATTATATGTTGATAAAGTTGTTTAAAAATGTTCATGGTAAAGACCTTTCACTTTCCACAATTATAGAGAATTATAAAGGGCTTTTACTTTCCACAATTATATATAGGCTTGACATAAAAAAGAATGAAGTCATGTCCTTTTTGTAGCAACATGGATGAGGCTGCTGGCCATTATTCTAAATGAATTAACATGGGAACAGAAAACCAAATACTGCACGTTCTCACTTGTAACTGGGAGCTAAACATTGGGTACACATGGACATAAAGATGAACACAATAGACACCGGACACTACTAGAGTGGGGAGAGAGGAAAAAACTGTTTGGACGGGTGTAGAATTGAAACAGGATGCTATGAATTGCAATTGTATGATGCATCAACCATTTGCTATGGCAAGAAGCTGAAAAGCTTTAACTGAGTCTTGCTGAAGGTAGGAGGTTGAATTCGACAACTTTTTAATTTTTTAAAACTTTTAAAATTATTTATTTATTTATTTATTTAATCCTTTGAGACCAACCTGAAATGAAAACAAATCATAACCAGAACTGATAGTTTGGCTGAAAAACTACCAGTTGGGTACTATGCTCACCACCTGGGTGATGGGATCATTCACAATCCAAACCTCAGTGTCACACAATAGACCTATGTAACAAACCTGCATATATACCCCCTAAATTAAAAATGAAAGTTGAAATCATAAAAATAAATAAATAAATAAGAAGGGACTTGTGTCATACTCTATTCAATATTAAAAGAAACAGAATTGGCCGGGCATGGTGGCTCACCCCTGTAATCCCAGCACTTTGGGAAGCCGAGGTGGGTGGATCACCTGAGGTCAGGAGTTCGAGAGCAGCCTGGCCAACATGGAGAACCTTTGTCTCTACTAAAAATATAAAAATTGGCCAGGTGTGGTGGCAGATGCCTGTAATCCCAGCTATTCGGGAGTCTGAGGCAGGAGAATCGCTTGAATTCAGGAGGCAAAGGTTGCAGTGAGCCAAGATTGCACCACTGCACTCCAGCCTGGGTGACAGAGCAAGACTTTGTCTAAAAAAAAAAAAAAACAACAACAAAAATCAAAAAACAGAAAAGAAACAAAATAATTATATATGTATATGTTTCGGACCAATATGCTTGAAAACAATGATATGGGGTTTTCGGTTCTATAATGTATACTTTATTGGTCCATTATTAAGTACTTCATGTTACCTTTTAGCCTCCAGAGATGTGTTAGGTCTTTTGTGTTTTTGTTTGTTTGTTCTGTGGACAATTATCAGAAGCTCTGTAAGCCTGAATAATGGTTGCAGTACGTCTATGCTCACACGAAATGACTGCCATCTCTATATCCAAAGGACAAGGAACTGTTCTTAACCTAAACACAAGAAATTTATGTCAGGCAGTGAATAGTTACAGATGACTTAAACAGAAATTATTTTCAGTTCTGTATATAACCTTTTTCTCTGTTTCGTTTCTAATAACTTCCATCATTAAAATTCTTGGCTCCCAAGTGAAAACGTGGGAGTGGAATCCGTATATGGAAAAATATATGTGGAACAAAAAGTAAAAAAATAAAAACATGTGGGTGTGGAACTTTGATTATGATTTGTTTTCATTTCAGGCTGGGCTCAAAGGATTAAAAAAAAAAAAAGTTGTCCAATCCAACCTCCTACCTTCAGTGAGGCTCAGTAAAAACTTTTCAGCTTCCTGGCAAAGCAAATGGGTGATGGATCATACAATCATATTTCACAGTGTCCTGTTTTAATTCTACCCTCGTCTAGTTCATCCCATCCCATCTTATCAAGTTCTTCTTTGGTTTCTCCTTCAGCTAAAGTTCAACCTGTCAGTGTGTAGAAAAAAATTTCACTGGTTTGATTAATCAAAGTAGGCCTTTTCTGTACCTATTGATGCCTGTCCTGAACACATAGAAAACGTGTCAGAAATCTGAGCTCCAGATTCTAGATTACATGGTTAGGAATATGAAACAGCCCTAAATTTGTTCTCTAGATAGTAAACAATGAAACCAATGAAACATCTAAACAAAAACCTCTCCAGATGATGTAAGCTGTCATCGACTATTCAAAAAAGAACTTTTCAATTAGATAACCAAAAAGTACATGTTACCTAAACAATACACCTCATTTTATTATTTTTGGAACATATTAGTTATACCATATTTAGTTTTATCTCCTTTAATGATGAACTTAATAGGACATCAAGGCTCTTTTTCTAGGATTGTGTAAAGTAAAATATAGTGTGTTCCCCAAGACCCACCAGGGCACGTACCACAGACTGCTATACATTTTCCACAGTGCTGTTGATTTTATCATTAATAATTCCATGTTAGGGAATCACAGACCAGGGATAAATAATCATTGGTTTTGGGAAAATCAGCTTTTCCTATCTCCAAAGTCACAGTTGATAATGATACCTCCAATTTGCAATAGTCCCAGTTGATGATACTTCAAATTGCATTAGTAAACAATACACTCAGCCTGCATACTTTGCAGGTAAGGTACATACTATACACATGAGATAACTGTGCCTTTTCCTTTCAAAGCAATTATGTTGTCTTTGCCTCTCTTCTGTGTAATAAAAAGCACATCCTGATGAATCCCCCAAAATAAAGGTAATGACATTTTCACCTACAAGAAACAAAACTACCAGAAATTCCACAAATCAAAACTCTCTTGATGAAATTGAAAGAAAAACATGGGCAGTACACTAAATTTGCAATAGAATAAGATCAAGAAATTAAAGTTTCAAAGTGTCCTCTTCGTTCTTAGTATCTCCCACGGAATGTTTTCTAGCATAACATAACCTGGGAAAGGATCCTCTGCCTCATCAGGCCTACTTCCACTTTCATTACAAATATTTGACATCTTCTCAACTATTCTGAAATGAAATTCATACGTAATATAATCTACCAGTACATAAATTTCAAAGAGTCAATATCATGTCGTGACATGTAAAAGAGAAATAGGGATGTAATTTATCATACAATAATGTATAGTTCACATGTAAATACTTAAGAACTGCACTAGAATACAAAATGAAGTGGTTGTATGTTTGTATCTATCAGAAATATTTTGAATGAAAGAGCTACAAAAGCCTGCTGACTGAGGTTTATTGGCTACTCATTCTATTATGATGAGAGTTTTGGTAATGGGATTGTCTGTTATATGACAATTCTTTTTTTATATATATACTTTAAGTTCTAGGGTACATGTGCACAATGTGCAGGTTTGTTATATATGTATACATGTGCCATGTTGGTGTGCTGCACCCATTAACTAGTCATTTATATTAGGTATATCTCCCAATGCTATCCCTCTCCCCTCCCCCCACCCCACAACAGGCCCCAGTGTGTGATGTTCCCCTTCCTGTGTCCTAGTGTTCTCATTGTTCAATTCCCACCTATGAGTGAGAACATGTGGTGTTTGGTTTTTCGACCTTGCGATAGTTTGCTGAGAATAATGGTTTCCAGCTTCATCCATGTCCCTACAAAGGACATGAACTCATCATTTTTTATGGCTGCATAGTATTCCATGGTGTATATGTGCCACATTTTCTTAATCCAGTCTGTCAGCTGCTTCATTTGGTGCCTTTTCACATAGCTCCAATATTTCTAGATGTTACCCCCTACGTATTTCGGTACTACCTAAATATCAACCAGAAAATCCAGAGCAAATTCCTCCTGATTTGGAACCATCATTCTTTCTGAAGTTCTTGCAGCTTCCGTAGATCCTACAGATCTCTTTGTGGTCTTATAAACCTTGATTTTGAAGTTAACTTACCCATGTACTCTTCTATTTTCTGATACACAGCCAGACCATGGGCAACAAGATTATTTTGTTCCCTCACTGATTTGCTGCTTCTCTATCTGAGATCACATCCCACCACTGCTCCCATGCCAAAAAAAAAAAAAAAAAAAGATTTCATTCTAACTCTGACGGTCTCTCTGTGCTTAATAAGATTGGATTTGTTTTCCCAAGGAGACAAACCTATGCCCACTCAGGGATAGTCTAGGGATATAGTGGCCCTCCAGTTCACGTTTGTTAAATGCTGCATTGAATAATTGAATCTAGGATGCTGGTGACCGGTACCGGCCAGCAGCTTCCCTCAGACACACCATTCCAGGAATAGTGTCCTCAGCCTGCTTTTATTCGCTGAGGTCAGCACAGGGAGGAGGCTTTGTAGGCTGCAGACAAAATTTCACAGCTCCTCATGTTTTGAGTGTTCCATGTTTTTATTTTCTTCCTTTCCTAAACGACATAAAAAATAAGAAGTTGAGGTAAACTGGAAAAAAAAAAAAAAAAAAAAAAAAAAAAAGCCATACTGCTCTCTACTTTGCCTTAGCCTGGGACAAATTCTTCCCCAGAAGAAAAATCTGGTTGTAATGATACAAGAAAAGGAGAGGAAAACTTAACCATCTTCAGCTGTGCTGAAGGTTATCCTGAGGCAACTTCAAGACCATTACCCTGACTTACCGAAATCGGTTCTGGAAAGGTAGCTTGGCCGTAAAACTTCTGCTCTGTGATTTCAGTGGAATCATTTGTGTGTGTGTGTGTATGTGTGACTTTGGCAGGAGAAAATCCGCTGTTCTACAAACTATCAGTTTTCCATATATTCCTTTTAATTATTTTCCTGCTTCTCTGCACTTCCCCTCCCCTCAACACGCACACACACATACACCTTTGTGGGTAAAGATAATAATGACAACTAACATTGTACTCTGCCTTTGTCCTGCGATTTGGGTCTGTGAACATTTGTTGTTATTTAGCCGCTGCCTGCTGGCATGAGGAAGTGTATTTCTTAATCTGTTTCACACGATTACTGCCCAAAGAGAGATCACTCTGTTTTTTTCCTTAATTTTGCTACAGAGGCCTGTGTTTTTCAGGGTGGAGCTTAGAAAGAAAAGCAGCAGGAAAGCAAAGTGAACTTAATGAAAACGCAGCCCACAGATCAGAGTTTCACACATCAGGAGCCCCTGCAGCTCTGCCGCGCCTGCTTTCCAGGGGTATGGAACCTTCCCGCCAGTGTTGTAGGCACAAGTTCACAGCACATTAAAAAATGAGAGTTTCTTACTACACAGCATTCTCAATTGAGTTATCAGGGGATGGAGAATAAGATTTCAGTTCATCCTTTCCTTTTAAAGCCAGGGCATCCATTATGGAAATGACATCTTTCCAAGCTGTTTTGTTCAGAGGTATAGAAATGGTGATGACAATAGTAATCATAATCATTCTTTGTAGAAGCCCTAGTATGGACCATGCAGAATACTTAACTCTTAATTTGTATTAATTTTATTTCTGACCTCAATTCTGTCAGGCAAGCCGAATTCAGTAAAGAAAGAAAGTGTTTTGTGGAGGAGAGTGACTCTGCTGCCTTTCAATTGTATCCTACTTAAAACAAATTAGGATTTTAGTATGCCCTTATTGTTAAATCTTAGCCTGATAAAATCTAAAATGCTGTATTGTAAATTTTATGAGTTTTAGAGCCAACTTTGACTTATACTCAGTTGTTTTAAATGAAATGAATATAAATCTTGACATAAAATTGCAACATTTTGACTTAGTCGATTAAATATTTCATTTGGGCAAAATTGTTGGACTACATCTATTAACATGACCTAAGTGGAAGTCCAGGCAATAAAATCATTGTTTCATTTCTTACATAAAATTTCACAATGACTTTCTGATTGTAAACAATAATGTGGCTTAGCCTAAAAATTTCACTGCAAATATTCTCTTTTGAAATTACAGTTTCCTTTAATATAATATTTGAAGGGTTTTTACTCTATGCTTTTGTTTGTTTTAAATATTTTCATCCATTTCAATTTATATAAATAACAAATATAAAAAATTCAGCCTATATAAGAAAACCTACCTAAAGTTAAACTCACAAATCTTAATCAAGGACAGTAATAATATCGAATCCACAAGAAGGGAGTTAAAATATGAAAAGAAATTGAATTATGCAATGTATTCTCCAATCTCTTAAAAGCTCATTTACCATTCAAATATTTAACTTTATGGTATTTTATAGTTTTCATATGTCATATCCTTTAGAGTTATCATTTGGTCTTTTTGTAGGTGATATGTGAAACCCATGATTTATTTCCACTACTAAAAATGCTAGAAAACTTTAAGCTAAATCTACAATCATGGTAGAATGTTAGAGTAATTCTTCAGGTTACACTTTCCAGAGTTTAGAATAAGGAGAATAGCTTTTCTGCAGTGGTCTGTAACAAGACCACTATCAAGACCAGTCATAGCAGAGAATTTTTGGTCTATCACTTCTGCCTCAGATCATGTAGACATAGATGGAGGTAACTGAGAACAAGAAATCAAAGTCTTCATCTCAGTGTTATAATTTGCTATATTAAATTCTGGAATTTATTAATGCCTCAATAATTGATTCTATACAGCCTTCAATGCTAAAAAGCATCACCTATTTGGAATCAGTTTGTCTTACTCTAGGATCTTCCAAGAACAGAGGCAGCACAAGAACAGGCAGCTTCAGAAAGTGATACTAGGCCACAGGGCAAGGGTAGTGAATGGGGATATGAGACAGAAGCAGGGAAAGTCTATCAAGAATGCATGACTACATCGCTAACCCTACACGCCACTGGTGTACTCTGTATCTTCTGAGGAGCATTATGAAATGCATCTCTGAACCATCCACATAGGAAACCAAAAGAAGCATCATCATCGTCACAGGCTTCAGTCGCCCATTAATCATGATGCCCTCATAGACATCAATATTCCCATACTTCCAAGTCTCATTTGAAGAAATGTCAGCTGTTTTTCTGTTAGTTTTATTTATTTATCTATTTATTTATTTCCAACATGTTCTATGAGGTAGTTTCAATGAAGCCCAAGGACAGTGATATGGTTTGGCTTTGTCACACCCAAATCTCTTCTTGAATTGTAGCTCCCATAATCCCCAAGTGTCATGGGATGGACATGGTAGGAAGTAATTGAATCATGGGGGTGGGTTTTTCCCATGCTGTTCTCGTGATAGTGAATAAGCCTCTTGAGATCTGATGGTTTTATAAAGGGAAGTTCCCCTGCACATGCTCTCTTGCCTGCCACCACGTAAGATGTGACTTTGCTCCTCCTTCAACTTTTGCCATGATTGTGAGGTCTCCCCAGCCATATGGAACTGTGAGTCCATTAAACCTCTTTTTGTTTATAAATTACCCAGTCTCAAGTATGGCTTTATTAGCAGCCTAAGAACAGTCTAATACAGAGAATAGGCAGGAAGTATGACTACACAAGCCTAGAGTGATGTCCTCTCAGGTTGCACCTGTTAGAATCCGATTGAAGCTTGTACATAAATAATTCCCACTGCAATGGCTGAAGTTGGGGCTAAGAAAATTTGGAATAATACACAAGAGGAGTCCAACACAATTTTTCAATGACTCAATTTCTTTCTTGTCTTTGGCAATTTGCTAGCATTCATGTCATAGTACTCGTGCAATTTATGTAGAAAACCGTGGCAAATAATCAAACCCAGTTGTGTCTAAAGGCAGATTATTAATATACATCTCATATAATCATATAATTTGGTACTATATCAAAGAGAAGTGTGTATGCCAAAATGTGATAGCTGAGACATGGTTTGATGCTCTTGTCAAAGGTAGTGTCCCGTCTGCATATTTTATACTTTACAGACATTATTTAGCTTATAATATTCTGCTCAAAATAAGAAAATATCAATTAAACCCATTTTATTCTCATAAAGCTTGTTTTTCTCCTAAACATGATGAGTTTTTTTAAAGAGAGTGAGGGAGCAAAAGAGAAAGAAGGAGAGTATGCATATAAGAAAGAAAATTGAGAAAGAGAGAGATAAACTGGAGAGATTGATTACAACTTCTTGCTTTGAACTTTTTCTCGAAAAAAAGTGTTACACGTGAAATAGCGCTCTGAAACACTTTACAGTCCATTCAGTTTCTTTTGGAAAATAATACTTGGGTTGAAATGAACACTTTAGAAGATATTTTATTTCTTGGCATTTAAAATCAATATTTTTCTCACTGTCATGAATATTTTTTGGAGAAGCCTTGGCAGCTATTTTTATTCATTGTAATTGTGGGTCTACCGTAGGTGAAGATGGAACACCTTTCTCTCATTATTAAGAGCTTAGTAGCCCTGAGCTAAAGGCTGTGATTCTTCATGTCACCACTGTGGTGGCAAATAAGAATTCTCATTTAGTTTCTAGTAACCTCATTTGTTAAGAAGACTGTATTTCAAGCTTATATAGATTTAAGGCAAATAAAAACCTCTATGGTCATAAATTGCATTCATCCATTAGAGAAAAGTTAAACTAATAGGATATTAATTTTGCAGACATACTAACCTATTCAACTTTTATTTTAAAAAGATGTGAAAGTGAATTTAATTTTTAAATTGGTTCTCCATTAGTGATACTTTCAATGTGCTGCTAATGTGAAAGAGCACTTACATGAACCACATTCCAAACCAGGGAGATTTCAAATTCCCTAAACTTTGCTGTGAACACGGAAGTGAAAATACTTTAACAGAATGTTCTGCATGGCAGTTTAAAAAGTATTTTTAAGTAAAAGCTTTGAAATTCTTCTCAAGTCTTTCTTTATGCTTTCAATTTTAGCCTGAGTTGATCAAGAATAATAATAAAAAGGTCATGCTTTGAGAAACTTTAAATCTGTCTCAATCTTGAAATGACAAGCCTTTCAAGCCAAATGACTAAACGCCTCACAGGGGGAGAAGAGCACACTGGGTCCCTCTGTGCCTCAAATAAACTTCAGGCTTCTTACTAATGCAGCCGTGTGCTACTCACTTGTGTAGCTTTATAAACCTTTTTGAGAGTTGAGATCATTTTTATTTTTTTTTCCTTTCATCTTGCCTATGACCTAAAAATACTGGACGTTAGCTTAACATTTAGTATTTGATGCAATTAAAAATTCAACAAAACCATGAACTAGTAATAATGTAACAAGCCAAGTTACCATATCTTTTCATTACTACTCTCACTAAACCCCCTTTGACCTCTTTTAGCTGCCAGCAGATGCTGCCTTTCTGAAGATCATAAAAACACAGAGGCAAACCCTCAGAAACATCTTTTATTTACACCACTTCAACATACAAAGACTTTGTATTTTCTTGGAACCTATTAGGTTTATTAGTTTATATTATCTAAATTTCTGTCAATGTCAAACTGATTTTTCTACCTTCTTCATCAATATTTTTTCATTGTTTCATTAAACAATTAATCTAAATTATATCTCCAACATGTGTATATTTGCATGGCAATATGCAATGGGAAAACAGTAAAAACTTCAAAATATTTTTATAGCTTTTCTAGTATTTTTCTTCATTGGGGTCCACTATTTAAAAATAGTATTTTATTGCCCATGTATCTGAAAACATTTGCAAATATTTTACTGCAATACTATATTGGAATATATGAAAATTTTTAAGTAAGACATTTTATCATTTTGTCTAACCACAGATTACTTTTCCATAGAATCAAAAGTCTAGAACCAATGTTTCAGGCTCAGACTTGTAGCTTAAAATCCATTGCATCTTGCAATCCAGCTGTGAATGATTACAAGTGCAACATTTTCCTCCATGGAAAGAATTTCTACGGTTGACTCCGAAACCTCAGTATACAGGAAAGCACCTAGACCTTGCTTTTGGAATAAGGTCGGGGAACCACCATTTTTATCAGCCAACTGAGAATTCAACATTTGGTAAACCTGTGATTTTTAAATTACGTTTTAATTGCACTGTACCTTCTTTGAATAAATAATTCTATTATGCCATTGATTTAGAAGTAGTAAAAGTGGACCTCAGTAAAATATTATAATTAGCTAGAATCTGGAATTTGACGTGGTTCCACAAAGTAGTATCTTATTCACAGACTATTCTATTTTTGGGGGGAGACATGTATTAGAGTAAAATATATTAGTAATTTTTTTGGTTTGTTGTTGTTTTGAGACAGGGTCTCTTTCCCGCAGCCCAGGCTGGAGTGCAGTGGCACAATCATGGCTCACTGCAATCCTGACTTCCTGGGCTCAGGTAATTCTTCCACTTTGGCCATTCGAGTAGCTGGGACTACAGGCATGTATCTCCACACCCAGCTACTCTTTTTGTATTTTTCATAGAGAGGGGGTTTTGCCATGTTGCCCAGGCTGGTCCTGATCTCCTGGGCTCAAGCGATCAGCCTCCCAAAGTGATCAGATTACAGGCTTTTAGGATTGCAGGCGTAAGCCACTGCACCCAGTCTTATTTGTAAATTTCATATTTTATCTTTAACCATTGATCATTGATCATTAAACTTCATAACTTAAGTCTAATAACAAAGCTAATATGAATTAGGGCTACATTGATAAAAGTGTAGTGTCCAGTATCAGAGAGCTGATAATTCCTTTCTTGCTGCAAACAGACTTCATCTTGTATATTCCTTTTGGTTGTCAACACTACAGTTTAAAAACTAGAACAAGTATCAAGCATTCAGAGGAAAGCACCAGTGAAGCTGAAGGAACATCAGCAGAGACATAACTAGTAATATTGGTCCTGGGATAAGCAACCCTAATTGTGTCCTCAAAGTAATTTACCATTGACAATGTGGCTTAAAGATGGATATGAACAATCCATGCTAGTCTGGGAGTTTGATAAGTTAACTGTACTTAGTAGACAGTTACTAGGCTCTTACAATTAGTGCTTTGAATTTGGTTCTGTAAATGTTAGTGTTCTGGAGCAAAATCTTTTTAAAAATGAAGAATGTCTGAGGGAATTTGGGCTTTGCGAGGAAAGGAACAGAACAGGCATGATGGAGTTCACTTATTCAGCATTTTATCAGTCAGAGCTCTCAATCACTAACAACAAATCCTCTCTGGCTAGCTTAAGCAGAAAATAATCTGTGAAAGGACATGCGGTAACTCACAGAATCTTACCGGAGCAAGAGAACAAGGTTGGGTGTTGCCAATGACCCTGAATTCGGCTTCTGTAGTGTGTTCCGCTCTCACCACTACTGGCTACCGCCCAATATATACATATGTGTGCATGTGTGTGTGTGTATCTTCAATAGTAAGTGTCATCTTGTAAAACATTGTGACTCATTTGGCTGATCAGGCAATACAAGGAATGACTAGGCCTTAATATTAATAATAACAAAAGATTATGATTTTTTAGAGCTACGTGCCAGTTAATGTTCTGAGTGTCTTATATGTATCCACTGACATGTTTTAGTCCTTGCAAAAAACTCAATAAATTTTACTATTATTATCCCACTTTTAGAGATGAGGACAAAAAGATTGAGGTGGATTAGATAATTTCCCTCTGACAGCTAGCAATTGGTAATGCCAGGATCTGAACAAAATATAAGTTGGACTTTCAAATATGGTCCTGTTTTCCTCACTGTGCTCTATTTTCTTTAACCAAGTAATTAACTAATTAACTGACTAGATCTTCCTCAAAGGTACATGTGGCACTTCAATATGTCATCAATGAGTTGCAGGTGATCCTGAGATTGATTGCCTCAGGCCTGGACAGCTGTGCATCTTCAGAAGGGAAAGGGAGCTTTGTACTAACTCACAAGGGAATATGTTCTAAACAGACTAAACAGAGAAATCATTCTACATTTGTAACCATGGTAAAATCGTCAACACACATTGACATTATCTTTGAATTATCAAGAGATTATATAACAAAGGCATATAGACACTTATACAAGTGCTATAATTTGTGAAATACATCCCTTTTACCTCCCCAAAGTTTATTATACGTTGATACACAGAGTCTTGTATGAGTGGTGATTCCTTATGGACATCAAGAAAAGGGGTGAGTGCATGGCACACAACCCACCCACAAAGCTTTGGAAATAGTCTAACTCAGCAAAGACAGCTTCTGTATTAGGCTGTTCTTAACATTGCTATAAACAAACACTTGAGACTGGGTAATTTATAAGAAAAAAGGCTTAATTGGCTTATGGTTCTGCAGGCTTTATAGAACGTTTGGTGCTGACATCTGCTCAGGTCCTGGGGAGGACTCAGAAAGCTTACAATCACCGTGGAAGGCAAAGGGAGAGCAGGCAGGTCACATGGCGAAAGCAGGGACAAGACAGCAGGGGAAGTGCTACATACTTTTAAATAACCAGATCTCATGAGAACTCACTATTACAAGGACAGTACCAAGAGGGAGAGTGCTAAATCACTCATGTGAAATCCACCCCCATGATCCAGTCACCTCCCACCAGGCCCCACCTCTGTCATTGGGGATTACATTTCAACATGAGATTTGGGTGAGGACATACATCCAAATTATATCAGTTTCTATCCACAGAGAAAGCTGAAAAGCTGGAAACTACAGGCTGCACCCCATCTCACACACTCTGTCCAAATCCCTGGAGAGTTCGGGAGGTATGCAAGATCTTCTCTTGTTCTAAAATATAGTTGTCAAAGGACAGAGTACTTTAATTGACTTCCAAGTTACGCCTTTAATTAAATGTATTCTAAAATGAGATGAGGGGGCCTCAAGAGGTACAGTGCTTCCAGTTTCTGAAAGAAAATTCAACAGATACTCAAATGATAAGAACTTTATTCATCTCATTTCTAATATTTTTAAATCCTATGAATAATAAGTAAAATATTTGTGTTCTTTGGTGTCATTTGAAACAAACATGAAAATTGTTTTATACCTATGAGAAGATTCAAATTCTAGGAGGGATTCATGATGATAACATTTCATTTGTGAAAACTATATACAGTAAAAAGCATTTGTTGGCTGGGCGCGGTGGCTCATGCCTGTAATTCCAGCACTTTGGGAGGCCAAGGCAGGCGGATCACGAGGTCAGGAGATCGAGACCATCCTGGCTAACACGGTGAAACCCTGTCTCTACTAAAAATACAAAAAAATTAGCCAGGCATGATGGCGGATGCCTGTAGTCCCAGCTACTCGGGCGGCTGAGGCAGGAGAATGGCATGAACCCAGAAGGCATAGCTTGCAGTGAGCCAAGATCACACCACTGCACTCCAGCCTGGGTGACAGAGTGAGACTCCGTCTCAAAAAACTAAAAATAAAAAAGTGTTTGTTTGACAGCCATCAGAAGCTAGGGAAAAGATTTTCCTCATTAATGCTCATGAACCTCAGTTTCCAGTGATGGCATAGTAAAGTAGCATAACCATAATGCTTTGCATTGCCTCTCTTAATTTTTTTAAAAAAGCAAAATCTATAATTATTTCAACTCCAGTTTACATTATAAACAATGAACAGCTCTTACAGAAAAAGGTCCACTGTGGGTTAAAGTAAACTTTAAATTTAGAAACAATGCTGTAAATATGAGGGTGAATCAATGTTCCCAAAAACCTAAGTACTTGAATACTAACAAGTTGCAAGTGAAGAAAATAAAGAAGGGAAAGTACAGCAATTTTTCATTATTGTTTAATCAAAGTGAATTTTTAAGAGTCATGACACTACCTCTGAGAAATTGCCCTATAGATACCAACCTAAAAAAATGCAGGCAGAAACAATCAGGTTTTAATTCGTGACACAAGTTATCACATGCAAAACACAACAATTCAAACCATGAGGTCAGTTGGGATTTTTTTAAAGATTATGTAGAGTCATATGCCACTGAGGCAAAACTGAAAATCTAAATGGGAGACTGTGAAATATTTAGTAGATTAAAAAATATATACCCTTTTTTTGTTGTTGTTTCTACCAATGTGGTAAATTAGATGTCTTAGAAAGTCTCCTATATAAAACACTTTAAAGTAAAGGAGACCAAAAATCTCATAATTCTTTCAGGTATATATCTGTGATTAAACACAATAAGAAAAATCCCTAGAATCCAAAAATGAAGGAAAATGGAACCAAAGTAGCAGCATTATGTTGATGTTTAGGGTTGATGAAGTCATGAGACCAAGAAGAAAGTTGGAGTTGGAATTGAGAAACACGTCACATGAAATTAATAATTTCAAAAGGCTATGCTACGTGTAAAAGAGTGAGTCTTGAAAAATAGTCTAATTACAAGCCCAGGGAATTAAGAAAATTTACCGGTGTTGGGGGTCAGAGTGTAGGTTGGGATAAGGAATTCTTCGTAATCACCATTTTACCAACCTGTGGTTTAATATCAAAGAGACTTGAGGTCAATAAATTTCATTAAAGATGGCCTGGACTGTTTACCCTAGACACCAGGCAAAAGTAAATATGTATTCTCTCTGAACATATGTTCATCTCAAGGCTTTCAGTGTTGCCACAGAAAGTATACACCAAAGTTGTAAACTATACAATGAAAAGAGTCAACATAATGAATCAGGAAGAGCAACAAACAGCAAAAAGAGACATCTCCCAGATAAAAGATTGAAAACAAAATGTAAACTATCTATTTATATATGGAAAATAATAACATATAAATACATTCTCTGTTTAAAATGCTCGAGGAAATTAAAATGGTGTAGAAAATAAGAAAAAAGTACTATCAAAATAAGAGGGAGAGCCCACTATAATATCCAACAAAAAAGAAAATAACAGGTGTTAAAAACTCAATGTAAAATAAAATAGCAGATTACATACACATTTGGAGATATAAATTTGTATCTGAGCACAAACAGAGGTGGAAAATATAAAAGATGTGTTAAAGATATTAGACATAGGATGACAATGTATAACAAATATTAAATTAGAATCCTAGAAAGAATGAATATACAAAATGGGACAGGAATATTCAAAGAGATAATGTCTGAAATAACAGATTTTCCGAACTTAATGGAAGATAAAACTTCTCTACTTCAAGAATAATAAATCTCAAGCAGAATTGTATATATGTATGCATGTGCATGTGTTTGTGCATATGTACATATATCTCCATACCAGACATACTCTGGAGAAACTGCAAAATATCATGGATAAAGGCAGCTATTAAAATGTTAGAGATTAAAAAGAAAGAAGGAAAACTTGGCCTATGGAAAAAGCAAATGTACCAACAGCAAGAACAAGGGTGGAAATAAAAAATATGTACAATGGGTATTCAAAATGCTGAGAGAAAATAATGTCAACATAGGATTGTATACCCAGCTAAACTAGTATCAAAGAATAAAGCAAAAAATAAATAAATTTCAATACAACTTGAAAGAGCTTATTACTAGTGAATAGTCAGTAGAGGACTTCTGCAAAATGTATTTTAGGGGGAAAAAAAGGATAAAAGATTTGAAATGAAAAAAGAAATTTAAATAGAAAAATTGGTACCTATGTGGGCAAATTGAAAAATATAGCAGTATTACAACATCGAAATTCAGAAATTGAAAAAATAGGTGTTACCAAAACACTAGAAAAATAGCAAGTATAAAAATTGGAGGTAATAGTAATAAATCATTATAATGTCCTTGGATTATTTTGAGAAAGATGATAAACATATTAATGTTAAGCTGTTAAATGTGTATGTGTTAAAATTTTAAAGATTTTCTATAAAAGGTGAGAAAGCAAGTATGATAGTTGAGGAGATATGATAGGATAATAATAATAATTATGAATCCAAAAGGAGAACTGAAAAAACTCACATAGAAAATGCAAAACAGATACCACAAAATAGTATGAATAAAAAAATACAAATATGCCAGTAATGACATGAAATGTAAATAAACTACTCTTGCCAATTAAAACAAAGAATGGAAAATTTCTGCTGTGTGTTATTTACAGGAAACATACTTGAAATATAAAATGTGAAGTTTGAAGTAGAAGTATAAACCAATAAGGTTATTACAAGCAAGAAAAATTACAGCCCAGTCTCTCACAGGTGAGATGCAAAATCAATTTTAAAAGTATTGTAGATCTAATTGTGACAGATAAAGAAATTAAACATTCTAGATTTTTAATATACCAAAACACACTCATGACTTTGGGTTAGAAAAACATTTCTTAAGGAAGACTCAAGAAAGCACTAACACTAAAAGAAATGACATATAAATTGCATGATATTACAGTTAAAAACCTGTTTATGAGGAAAGGTCAACAACAGAATGAAAAAGCAAGCTTCAAATTAGAAGATCTCTGTAATCCATATATCCAAGAAAAGACTTTCCCACAAATTGAAGACAAAGAGATATCATCCAATTAAAAATGATACGGAAAAGCATGCATCACAGTGAATGTCCATACTTCCAATGGCCATAAGTGTTCAATATCATTCATTATTGGAGAAATGGCAATTTAAATAATAGAACTATATGTATGACCACCTACTAGTAGGGGTTAAAATTTAAAAAACTGAAAAGTATTAGGAAGATGTGGAGCCACAGGGACAATCATATACTGCTAATGTGAGAGTAAATTGTCACAAACGTTTAGAAAAACTCTCAGTACCTGACCATACACATATCCCATCACCTAGCAGTTTCACTCATAGGTAGAAACCCAAGAGTGATGCATTGATATGTACGCCAAAGCATGTACTGAATATGATCATAGAAGCATTATTCGGTAATACCACAAAAGTAGAAACAATCCAAGTATGTATCACCAATGGAACTGACAAATGTGGTCTTTTCATACAATGAATACTACACAGTACTGAAAATAGCAACATGGATCAATCCCACAGACATTATAGTGAGTTAAACAAAAATATGAAAGCGTTTATACTGTATTACTCCAATAATGTTCAAAACAATTAATCAATACTGACAAAAATAAGAATAGAGGTTGTCTTTGGTCTTGGACTAGGAGAAGTAATGACTAGGAAGAGAGAGGAAGCATCCAAGACGCTGATGTGACCTATTTATTAATGTGATCTATTCATTAATACCCATTGTCATCAAGATAAGTTCACTTGTAAAAATCTATCAAGCTATAAATTTGTGATTTGTACATTTAAAATATATTTAAAATACAATTTTATTTGTTGGTTAGTTTTTTAAAAAAAACTTTAGCTTTTAATTTTATGGGTACATAGTAGGTATATAGATTTGTGGGGTGCATGAGACATTTTGATACAGGCATACCATGTGTAATAATCACATCGGGTAAATGGAGTACTCATCACTTCAAGAATTTATCATTTCTTTGTATTATAAACATTCCAGTTGTAATCTTTTAGTTATTTTTAAATGTACAAGAAGTTACTGTTGACTGTAGTTACCCTAATATCTCTTGTCTTCTATTGTTTGATTTCCTGCCGGTGCCTCCCATTGACTGAACCCACTGAGAAACCAGAGAGAAGGGAGTCAAATTAATGGAGTCAGTAAATGTTCATCCTGCCAGGGCACTAAGCAGGGCCACTGAGAAGTGGCCAGAAAAGACCACATGAACGAGTAAATTACAACTAAAATAAGAATACATTGGTATATCATACACCATTACAAATTAGAGCTATAATACTAATTCATGAATCATGCAAAATACAAACAAAATATTGAGCACAAAAGAGAACTGCAAAAACAAAATACAATGTAGTAAAGATTTTCATAACTTCTTCAAATATATAAAAATATTATGTATTGTTTGGGGAAGCATTTATGTAGTAAAGGCAATAAACAAATACAGATAATAAATATCAAATTTAGGATAATTATTTTCTGGGGACATTGATGTGGAATGTGATTACAAAAGACTTTAACTGTACTTGTAATGTTTTCTGTCTTAAGATACATAAGAGGTACATAGGTGTTTATTAAATTACTCTTTACATCTTTATGAATACCTAAAATATGTTACAATAAAAAGCAACAAGAAACAAACGACCACTCATAATTCAGCATTATATCATTATTAATATCTAACTAATAAGTCATTAATTATATCAGTCAACTAATATATAACACTAAAATATATTAGCTGACACTTTCATATCTATTTACTATAATAATTTTATATGGTATTACTATAATTAGAAACAAAAAACTATTGAAATATATATATGTACATATATATATTTATATACATTTTGTGGGGAAGTCTGAGGCAGGGGAATCACTTGAACCCAGGAGGTGGAGGTTGCAGTGAGCAGAGATCGTGCCACTACACTCCAGGCTGGGTGGCAAAATGAGATATAGATATAAATATCTACATGTATATATCTATAGATCTCGTAAGCATATATATTTTGTAAGCATAACATGTAGATATCTATATGTAGATATACACGTGTGTATATCTATATATAGATGTGTATATCTATATATATAGATATAAATATACATATATCCAGAGATCTACAGACATATTCTCTCTCTCTCTCTCTCTCTCTATATATATATATATATAATTTGACCCCTTATTCAAATTTAATTGCCTGCACTAAGCAGGCCCAATTAAGAGAAAATACCCTTTGAGTTCTTTGTTACAGGACTAGGACTAGGGTCCATTTTTGGATTTTTCTCTTTTGAGCAACTATGTGCAATTGGGAAGTTACTTAGGGACATTAGGGCAGCATGTGGCTTTAAAACAGCAGAGCGAAATGGTCTTCACAGAAATTTAATCCCAAACTTTGACTTCATCAGCTTAGTACTCTCAGAAACTGAACTCACTTTAGTGAGTATGTACATCCTGCATGATATTTTTATTGTGTGATGTTTATATCTGTTTATATAGGTATTAAAGATATATGTAACTAAATGACTCTTCTTATTTGTATTTCTTGCAAGTTATTTAATTTATCTGCTTTCTTTCTGAGGAATACTTTTAGGCCTTCTTTTTTCTAATTATTTCAAATTTTAGAATTTAATTCCTTAGTTCATATCCTTATCCTTGAAATAATACCTAATAGAGCTGTCCTTTATTTTGTAAGCATAACAAAGCCTATACATTGTGTAATCCCGGAGGCTTTCTGATGAGTGCTGCACAAGTCGAGGTCTATTTAACAAATATGATCTCATGCGCTGTCAGCATATGTGTCCTCACTATAATTAAAATGCAATAACAAGAAATGCATGGCAAATGAGTTTTAAACCTCCACCGACATAAGAAATAACTTCTCTCTTCCAGGGTCAATTGAACCACATTTCTCACTTATTTTGCCCTTTGTCTCCATATAGATCTATAATACTGAAAAAAAAAATTCTTTCTCATTGCAGAGCAACACTATAATAAATTAATCTCATTGCTCAAGCTAAGTACTTTTAAATATTACTATTTCTGTGGCAATCCTCCTTCCATTTATTTTACTGGAGACTATCTGCAGTTTTTTAATTCAAACTGCATTCGTAATGTTATCAACTGCAAGCAAATTGTGACTAAACCAATCATAGCATGGCAATTCTTCAATTAATATTCTTAAACAATGAGAACAATTTCAAAAATGCTATAGCCTTTTCTCTCAGCATGAGTAGCATTAATTCACTGTGTCTCTCGATGACAAACCCTGATGATAAAAAGTGGAAAAAAAAAATCAGAATCTAAACATTTGGCTTCAAAAAAACTATAGCTGATACTTGGATTTTAAAAATTAAGATTGGCATTTGTTCAGCCAGTACATTTGGATATAAGCAGGTTTTCTTCCTTCCTATTGCTGTCTATGTGGCAGGTACAAATAGTCCCTCCTGCACAAACATCTATGGCTGCTAAAGCATTCCAACTTCAAGATTGAATTTATTCATATAACAATCTTCTAATAGTGAAAAGCACTTTCACTTTCATAGATAGAATTTTCTATAATTTCTTCACTGAGATAACATCATATTCACACATCTTTAGTTTGAATAGACAAAAAAAAAAAACATTTTCTATTTGTTTCCTTAGAGAAGTAGTTATAGTTTTTATTATTGTTATTGGACATTATATGTTATTTTCTTACCTCAAGAAGAAACATTTTATGGTCTAGCTTTTAAAATTCAGTTTTTAACCTGTTTCACATAAGAATTTTTTAAAAGAACAAAGGGAGGGATGAAGGAAGGAAAGAAGGAAGAGAGGGAGGGAGAGAGGGAGGGAAGAAGGAAGGAAAGAAGGAAGGAAGGAAGGAAGGAAGGAAAGAAGGAAGGAAGGAAGGAAGGAAGGAAGGAAGGAAGGAAGGAAGGAAGGAAGGAAGGA
Source organism: Chlorocebus sabaeus (assembly GCF_047675955.1). Taxonomy (NCBI): domain Eukaryota; kingdom Metazoa; phylum Chordata; class Mammalia; order Primates; family Cercopithecidae; genus Chlorocebus; species Chlorocebus sabaeus. Next base: position 84,273,164 of record NC_132916.1, read on the forward strand.
AGGAAGGAAGGAGGAAGGAAGGAAGGAAGGAAGGAAAGAAGGAAGGAAGGAAGGAAGGGAGGAAGGGAGGGAAGAAAGTGAAAGAAAGTGAAGGAGGGAGGGAAGGGAAGGGAAGGAAAGAGGGAAGGAAGATGAATAAATTCAACATGATTGAGATCAATATATTAGGTACATGTTATCCAGTGTTTTAAGAAAAGAAATAGAGAAAGACTATCATATTTCTGTATGTTTTCTATGTCAGCTCTTCTTCATCAGCTACTACTACATTATACATTAATAATATTTAAGAACCTGGTACTTTAACACCTAGTAGAAATGCTATAAATAGTTGATGAAAGATAATAAAGTTCTCAGAGTTTTAAAATTTATTTCAGAATAAATGATTAGTAATGACTTCTTTTTGCTTTGTAACTGAAGTTTTTGGAAACTAAAACGAGTTCTTTAATTGAAAATTTTGAATAAGACAAATCAACTGAAATGAATTCACCGTATCTAATATTACTTTGTAATCTATTGCACAGTCCTATTTAATTATGTGGGGTTTTTTTTGTTTACTGTTCCTTACCAGTAAGATTCACTTATGTAATTTTATCTTAAGGTCATCTATAGTAATGGAAGTGCCTATAGTGTATATAATGTTCCTATAGCATAAGAAGAGCCTTATTTATTTATTTTTATTTATCTATTTTTTTATTATACTTTAAGTTCTAGGGTACATGTGCACAACGTGCAGGTTTGTTACATATGTATACATGTGCCTTGTTGGTGTGCTGCATCCATTAACTCGTCATTTACATTAGGTGTATCGCCTAATGCTATCCCTCCCCCCACCCCCTCCCCACAATAGGACCCAGTGTGTGATGCTCCCCTTCCTGTGTCCAAGTGATCTCATTGTTCAATTCCCACCTATGAATGAGAACATGCGGTATTTGGTTTTCTGTTCTTGCGATAGTAACCAAAACAGCATGGTACTGGTACCAAAACAGAGATACAGACCAATGGAACAGAACGGAGCCCTCAGAAATAATACCACACATCTACAGCCATCTGATCTTTGACAAACTTGACAAAAATAAGAAATGGGGAAAGGATTCCCTATTTAATAAATGGTGCTGGGGAAATTGGCTAGCCATAAGTAGAAAGCTGAAACTGGATCCTTTCCTTACTCCTTATATGAAAATTAACTCAAGATGGATTAGAGACTTAAATGTTAGACCTAAAAGCATAAAAACCCTAGAAGAAATCCTAGGTAATACCATTCAGGACATGGGCATGGGCAAGGACTTCATGTCTACAACACCAAAAGCAATGGCAACAAAAGCCAAAATTGACAAATGGGATCTAATTAAACTAAAAAGCTTCTGCACAACAAAAGAAACTACCATCAGAGTGAGCAGGCAACCTACAGAATGGGAGAAAATTTTTGCAGTGTACTCATCTGACAAAGGGCTAATATCCAGAACCTATAAAGAACTCAATCAAATTTACAAGAAAAAAACAAACAACCCTATCAAAAAGTGGGCACAGGATATGAACAGACACTTCTCAAAAGAAGACATTCACACAGCCAACAGACATATGAAAAAATGCTCATCATCACTCGCCATCAGAGAAATGCAAATCAAAACCACAATGAGATATCATCTCACACCAGTTAGAATGGCAATCATAAAAAAAATCACGAAACAACAGGTGCTGGAGAGGATGTGGAGAAATAGGAACACTTTTACACTGTTGGTGGAACTGTAAACTAGTTCAACCATTGTGGAAAACAGTGTGGCGATTCCTCAAGGATCTAGAACTAGAAATACCATTTGACCCAGCCATCCCATTACTGGATATATACCCAAAGGATTATATATCATGCTGCTATAAAGACACATGCACACATATGTTTATTGAGGCACTATTCACAATAGCAAAGACTTGGAATCAATCCAAATGTCCATCAGTGACAGACTGGATTAAGAAAATGTGGCACATATACACCATGGAATACTATGCAGCCATAAAAAAGGATGAGTTCATGTCCTTTGTAGGGACATGGATGCAGCTGGAAACCATCATTCTCAGCAAACTATCGCAAGAGCCTTATTTATCTGTGCAAGCGCTACACTGGCCAGTATTACCTCTCGTATATAGTAATATATTATCTAAAATAAGTTACACATTTCTCCCATGTTCAAGGCACCACTCTAGAGGCCAAACATAGACAATTTAGGCATGGTCTTTGCTATAGGAGTTTATAATAAATTGAGGGAAACAAATGTTAAGGAATTGATAACATGCTCTAATAACATTTTGAGTTATGTTCTGTGGATTCACTAAGGGTATCACTAATTAAAGAAGGCAGGGAAGGCTTTCCCAGCAGGCCATATGTGAGCTCAACCTTGAGGAACAAGCAAAAAGGAGGAGTTTGATGGAAATGAGGAAGTTTTTCAAAGGTCAATCACTGTGGACCACATGCATGACCTATGTTATACCTATGGTTATAGTTACTTAATATTTTCCTTCATATAATTTTAGTTTTATTGAATTTTAAATAAATGTACTTAAAAAGAAAACATGTTAAGACTTCCACAAGTGAAAACCCAGTATCATCTGGCACAATGTAAAGGTGAAGTTGAAAAATAGATGTGTTGAAAACAGAAGAAAACGTTATATTTTACATAGTTTCTGTTGCTACCAAAGACTGTTCTGCAGGTCTGCATCCCTTCTTACAAAGATAATTTAACAGAAGGAACAGGGACAAAACAGAAGAGATTAAAAAAAAAAATGCTGCTACGGACTGATTGTGTCCACCTACAATTCATAAGTTAAACCCGTAACCCCCCATGTGATGGTATTTAAAGATGGTATCTTTAGGATGTAATTAAGTTTGGATGAGGTAATGAGGGTGGGGCCCTCGTGCTGAGATTAGTCCCTTTATAAGAGACACTTGAGTCCTCTTCCTCCTCACCCCCACTCCATATGGGGACACAGCATAAAGGTGGCCACCTGCAAGCCAGGAAGAGAGCCCTCACCAGACTGATCATTCTGACACCTTGATCTGGAACTTCTAGCCTCCAGAACTGGGAGAAAAAAAAATTGTTGAAGCCTTTCAATCTATGGTATTTTGTTATAGTAGCCCAAGAGGACTAAGACAGATGCCAAGAAAATTAAGGAAAACAAAACTTTTCCAAGTTGCAGTACAATTTGATGCAATACTATGTGTGTGAACATAATTATCTACCTACCAGGTCTAGCTTATGATAAATGAAATGTATCCTACGCTTTTGGAAACTCTATTTTTAAAAATGCCCTCATAAACACAGGTAGTGAGATGTGAGCAAACATCCCATGGTTGGTGGAGAACAAGTCATCTAGCGGTGCAGCAAGTAGCCTTTTAAAGCTAGAACTTAAAGGTATGTGTGGGAGACATCATGATTATATTCATAGGAGTGTAGGGGGATTTTTCCTGGGTTGAATTATTTAGTTTAGACAAATTTATTAGTTTCATTACTATGTAACAAATCACCACAAGCTTTGCAGCTTAAAACAACACACATTTTGTTACTCAGAGTTTCTGTGGGTCAGGAGTCCAGGCTTTAACATAACTGGATCTTCTGCTCATAGGCTTACAAGGCTGTAAGCAAGACATCAACTGAACTGCATTCTCAGCTGGAACTAGGCTGGAAAAAAAAATGTATTTCAACGCTTACTCAGGTTGTTGACAGAATTCATTTCCTTGTGGCTGAAGGGCTAAGGGTACCAGCATTTTGCTGGCCATGAGTTGAAGCTTCTCTCAGCTAGTAGTGGCTACTCACATTCATAGAAGCCATCTTAATTCCCAGAAACTGCCATTGTGCCTTGCCACATGGGCTTTCCCAACATAGCCTATTAAGCCAGCAAGGAAGACAGTTCCTAGAGCAAGTCCCCACCAGCAAGGCAGATATATATATACACACACACACACATACACACACACACACATATATAACATATATACACACACACATATATATGTATATATGATGTTATATATGTGATATACCTTGTTATAGATAATATATATTAGTTTTGTATATGTAATATATAACCCAATATCATGTGTGTGTCTGTGTGTGTATATATATATAACATAATGTAACCATGGGAATGACTATCCTATCACCTTTTATACACTCCATTTGTTCGAGGCAAGTTACAGGTCCTGACAATACTCATCAGGAAGAGATTATACCAAGACATGAATACCAGGAAGCAAGGATCATGGAGAGGCTCACTGGTAACACCCTAACATGTATCTGGCACAGACGTCTGAAGCAGTTCTCTCTGACTACACACATTTACTTTCTTTTAACTTCAAGCACTAAAAAAGGAACACATTTTAAAAATCATTGGGTTTATAAATTTGAATGTGAAGGAAGATAACAACAAATTACCCAACTCCTGATCCCAAACTTAATTCCAAAGTAAAAAATTACCAGGATATAAGTATAGCATTTATGTGTCTAGAAAGCTTTTAATAGATATGGTGTTAAAGACTCCTCCTGGATTCTGGGCAGATGACTGCTGGTACCCATGGCTATTTGGTTAGTTTGTTATTATGAGCATATGATAGCCCAATTCCCTGCCTGGGGCTAAGTCTCTTCATACTTCCTCATTTACCTTTCCTCCAGCACCATCAACATGAAATCATTAGTGAATCTCTTTTTGAAGGAAGAAGAGAAATAAATAGAAAGAGGAAGGATGAGGAGCCATGGAAGGAGGAAAAGAGGAGGAGGCAGGAAAGAGGAGGAGGAGGAAGAGGAAGAAAAGGAAGAGGAGGAAGAGGAATATCACCTGCAAAATAAGTTGACTTAATAACAGACCAAAGCCTGCTTATCTTTTCTCACTTTAATCATAGTCAGATAATTACAATTGGAACTTTAAAATACAGCTCGTGCCTTGACAATCTTTACGTAGACAAGGGCCCTGTTTTGGGTTTGCCTGCAGTTCACAAGCATACTAATTCATCATTTGAGTAATGGTGGGCAGAGTGCAGAGCAGTAAAGTGATGGAAGTAAGAGGAGCAGCTGATGTAGAGACCATTGAGGGACAACTGTAATATTATAGGAATGAATGATCATAAAGTCTGAGCTATTCTGTGGGAATTAAGAGGATAAAATTTGGACTTAAAAAGAAAAGGAGGATAAGAAAGAGAAATAAGCTGGCAATAACATAGACAATCAGCAATTATTTGTGGACCTGAACAGAAGAACATACACTTAAATACAAGAGTGAAGTTCGAGCTGTGGCTAGGAAACTGACACTGGCTGATTTGGGGAAAGTGTAATTTAGGAATAAAGAAGAGAGAGGAAGTGCTAACTCATTTTAAATCTCATGTTTTAAAAGACATACTAATAGTCACAATGTACAAACAAGAATTTGAGTAGGAAAAGTAGGAAAAGGGTAGGTAAAAGGATGTTGACATTAGATACTTCAAAGAGAAAGAAGAGAGATTTTGTGATATTGAAGACCTTTAGTTTCTTTCCTTATTAATAAAATAGAGTTCATAGTCAGACCGTAGACAGAGACAGATTGGTGATCAGAAGTTAAGCAATGGCAGTATTTCACATATGTGAACAGAAATTTATTAAATCATGACATTTATCTGCTCAGTACTTTGATAACATAGATCTATTCTATTTTTAATCCTGAATAATTTAAAAAATTACTCTACATTAAATATTTAACCTATTCAAAATTATCCTGTCCTAAATATATCAATTAAATGCATACATTATATGCAAGATCACTTTTATTAAACCAAATTAAATATTGAACCAAATTTAATAATTAAACTGGATTTCATATTAGATCAATTTAACACACAGTGTAAAAAGTTCAGTTTGTGCAAGAATGAAAGGGTAACAGAAATAAATATTGGATAGGTTAAAAAAGAAATGACTGTGAATTTAGTTAATAAAATATTCAACATTTAAAATTGTAAGGTAATATTCATGTGACATATATACGTATATATGTGAATGTATGCACGTGTGTATGTGTATCACTGTGCTGAGGCATGTAAAGATTTTAGACATTATTACTTAAGTAGACCCTTATTCTGGAAATATCTAGATAATCATGATTTCCCAGAATTCCCAGGTACCACCATAGCATTTATTTTCCCTCATAAAATACAGTCAGGTAAAAATAAAAACATAAATTACCTCTTATAATCCCTAACAAGAACTACCATACTCATATAAAAGACGAGTTGATACAGTGTCTGAGCAGTTGACTAGCTTCATTTACTCTCCAATTTTATTCATTCATCGAAGAAAAATACTTATTGAGCATTTAGTTGTGCTGGGAACTGTTCTAGGAACTCAGGACATAGAAAGGAATCAAACACAAAATGTCGTTACTCTTACAGAGTTTCATTTTAAGGCATCAGGAGGACAAACAAACACATAATGTGCCATTGGATGACAAGAGATATAAAGAAAAATAAAACAGAATAAGGAGCATAGAGATTGACAGGAAAAGAAACAACATTTTATTTAGACTGACAAGGGAAGGTCTTTCTAGGAAGGTGGTATTTGGGCATAATGAAAAGAGGAAGGCAGTCTTTCTGACCTGGAAGAAGAGTCACTAATCCTCAGAGCTGAAGATAGCTGCCATGGTTCGAACGTGTCCCCCAAAAGTTCCTGTGTTGGAAACTGTATCCCCAATCCAAAAGTGTTGGGAAGTAGGGCCTAATAAGAGGTTATCAGGTCATGAGGGCGGAGCCTCCTGAATCAATTAATGTCATTATCGTGGGAGCAGGTTAGTTATCTCAACAGCAACTTGTAATGTCCAGCCCCTGGTGATTCTCTTGCCCTTCTGCATCCCACCCTTCCACTATGACATGACCTTGGCCAGATGCTGGGGCCATGTTCTTAAACCTCCAAGTCTCTAGAATCGTGAACCAAATACACTTCTATTCTTTATAATTTACCTAGTCTGTAATATTCTTTTATAGTAGCAGAAAATGAACTAAGACAGTAAATAAGCGACTTCTACTATACAGCAGTCTCATATATTCTACCATAAATTTTCAGCATTCCTTGCAAATTGTCCCAAAGGAGAATGTTAAACCTGAATATTCAGTAAGTTTTGAAGAACAAAGACATCCTAGAAAGGTCTCCAAATCCTAAACCCTCATGCAATATCAAATTAGAAATAAGTGTTTACACACATACACCAATGAAATTCAAAGTATAATTATTTATACGTAAAGTTTGAATCAAGGCTAGCCTCTAATAACTGATATACAGGATTAATGCTATCTTCTGTTTAACTTAAAGTAAACTAGAACCTGCAGTGTATAACCTTTCTAAAATACAACAGTCCAATTTTCTGTCTTTGTAAGGAGGAAACATCAAACGAGATTGAAACTTCTTTGATGATTGAAAAGCTTACAGGGCCTTCCAGTCCTCACTCTGAACATTCATTCTCACTCTGCTTGCAGTATTTGAAGAAATAAAAGGGTAGAGAATAACACTGAATTTATACCAAAAGCAAGATATTAGCTGGAAATATGTTTGGGTCTAAAGCTCTAAAATAAAGCTGCTTTTCATAAAATCAGTTTCTCTAAGTTTGCTGAATTTTATTATTGAGATCTATGATTACTTAGATTCTAATTAGTCAATTTCATTATACAACAATTAATTATTTTATAACTTCCGTTTCTGAAAACTTTAGCAATTAGAAAAGGAATCAAACTAATACAATTTAGCTTCAAATGGAGAAAAAATTGGGGTGGTTTAGTACTTTACATATATTCTATTTTCCACTTTATTGTCACAGCTCTTGAAACCACATACTGTATCTCTATCTCATGGATAAGTATAACAGTCAAAGTTAAAACTCTCTCAGTCAAGACCTATCATCTGTGAAACTTGCTTCCCCAGGAGATTCTTCCTTCCTATTGTTGTGATATTTTATCTAGCAAAGCATCTCTATAACATGTATTTGGTAGCTTTGTTTGTTTGTTCCTAACAAAAATAGTGAGAAACCAAATTTATTCCAGTCAAATAAAAACCACTTGCCTTGTTAGCTTACTGCTATTGCTGTATGTCCTTGGTCTGAGAAGAAAGTATTGTTCTTTACTGGATCCCTCATACTATTAAAAGAGTGTGTGGCTTGCTATAGGTACTCCAAAAATTGAATTCAAATGAACTGTACTAAATTATCTAGAAGCCCATACTATCTTTATCTCTTCAATCCCCATTGCTTGCACCTGACATGATTTTTGCCAAACATCATTAAATAACATTTGTCTTATTTTACATATCCTAGTATTCATATTTTCATCTCAATGGAATAAATCTAATGAAAGTGGTAAAACATGTCCTAAAGGTAAATATGTCTTAACCATCGCTGCAAAAGCTGTCTTCTCTTTTGCTTAATATCCCTTGATTTGCCTTGCAATGAAGGAAATACATAACTGTCTATAATCTACACATGCTTTCCACTACATCTTCTTGATTACATTTTGTTTATAACAAAATAAAATAATTAAAATTACACCTGAGTTACTCCCCAGGATAAGAATTCCTGATACCAATTTCTTGCCAAATTCAAAAACAAAAAGGGGTTTTAAACAGAACTAAATTTCAGTGTTCCTGTTTGCCGTTGTATACATGTTTTTAAAATACAGTAGCCATGCATTATTTTCTTCTATCTACTTTTCTAATATGCAAGATGATGTTATGCACGCTACAGGTACACTGTAAAAAAGATTTATTTATGCAGCTTTGAAGTAGAAATAAATAGCTCTCCTTTGGAAGTTTAAAAATAAATTTTAATTTATTTATTTGATGATATTTTCACAATTATATAGTATTATTTAGCAGTGACCAATATTATTTTCAATACAAAATCCTTATTGTAGTAGAAAACGAGATATTTGAACTTGCGCTGCACTGGTTAGTGTATCATTGATTGGAAAGTAAACCAAGTTAGGACACATATTTAGGCTACAGTTGTCCTTTTTTATTTTTATTTTTTTAATTTTTACTCCTCAATTTAAAGAGAAAGTTGGATCATAGCCATAATTTTTCTTGAAAATGGGAAAATGGCTTTTGGAACACCGAATGGGTAGAGATAGAACAACAATTCAATAATTAGGCATTCTTACAATCATTTGCTAAGCTGGACTTTTATAAGCAGATTTATAATTTAATTTTCTACCTATATACACACACTGACATACTGTTGTTTATGTGAAGTTTCAACATCTCTTTTTCTTTCTCCCTTCCTTCCTTCCTTCCTTCCTTCCTTCCTTCCTTCCTTCCTTCCTTCCATCCTTCCTTCTTCCCTCCCTTCCTTCTTCTGAAACAAGGCCTTACTCTATCACCCGGGCTGGAATGCAATGGTATGATCTCGGCTTACTGCAACCTCTGCCTCCTGGGCTCAAGTGATCCTCCCACCTCAGCCTCCCCAGTAGTTGGAACTACAGGCACGTGCCACTAAACTCGACTAATTTTTGTATTTTTTGTAGAAATGGGGTTTCACCATGTTTTCCAGGCTGGTCTAAAACTCCTGGGCTCAAGCAATTCACCTGCCTCAGTCTCCAAAGTGCTGGGATTACAGACATGAGCCAACATCTCTTTCATTACCCTAGATATGGGCAAGTCCCAAGACAATGTCCTGTGAAGACGTCATTGTGTTATCAAACCTCAACAAATATTGTATGTGCAACAAAGTCATAGTTATTCTATTGTTACTAAAGTAGTGGAAAAGAAGAATATCAGATATTTCAAATATCACCAGCAGAATTCTTTTTCCTTTGGTGTGATATTGGATCATGGCTGTCAATTCTTCATGACTTTCCATAAATATATTTATATGTTCATACCTTTACCATATGACTTTATAGTTCTCCCACTAAAGGCATAATATATTTATCTGTTTCACTAATGTTGGGACTGTGACGTACTTGGTCAATGGAATGTGGGAGAAGTGAGAAGGTCCTAGTTCCAGGCAAAAGTCGCAGAAGATATCAAATATTTCTACTCATCTTTATTCACTCCAGTGTTTCACTGTCCTGAGAACAAGTCTCAGGTAGCTGCTGGTCCATGAACAATAAAAAAGTACATGGAGCAGACTTAGCCAACTTCAGCATGGACACAAGCTGCAGAGTGTCCTAAAGCAGGACTGTATCTGTTGACCTTCAGGCCAAAGGCTAAGAAAAAAGAATGCCTATTATTATAAATTGCTGGTTTCTTTCAGTTGTTATACCGCATTGGTGCAACAATAACAGACTATACAGATATTTTGTCCACAATAAGAGAAAAAAGAAACAAAGGAAAATAAATGCTTCTCAGAAACAATAGCTAATTTAATAATACAATAATACAAGAATAGCCTGTTATTTTAATAATGAAAACTATGACATTTGTTAGATGCTAAAGACTCCTATGAATAGACCTAAATACAAGGGACAAAGACAGTTTGACTATAATCACCATTTGAATACAAAACAAAGGATTGGGTTATAGACATATTTACAAACAAACACATGAGGCTACTTGAGGTTCATTCTCCAGCATCAATAATTATACAATTTATAAGTTTCTTGGAAAATATAAATTAAGATAAGCATATTTGGCTGGAGGAATCTTTGGAAATTTTGCTTGCCTCATAGCATACTTTTAATGCTAGGAATCAAGAAATGGCTCATCTCAACCTAACTCAAACATTTTACTTTCTCCAAATTTGTATAACCTCCAAAATTATTGTAAGTTATTACATCTCCTCCCATTATTTGATTTTCTTCACCACAAAAAATCTTGTTATGACTAAAAGAAGTGTCTATTTAGAGGGAAGCTTATTAGGAGAACACAAACATTTACGTCTTCTTTGAGGAAGTCCCTGACTCTACCTTTACTGTGACTTCCAGAGAAAAGAGAGAGAAAGAGGAAAAAAGAAAGATTTTTCAGATTATTTTTTCTATTTCTTCCTGAAACCAACTGCAATCATATACGGATATATGTCCCTGGATTCTATGAAACAACACTGTACCCTTAAAATAAATACTCCTCTTTGCTTATGAAATACTATATGTATTTTGAATCATATTCCTGCTACTTGAAACTAATTGATATAGAAATTAGTTCCAGGAGTGGAAACTGCAATTGACAGACCTTAAAATATAAAACTGGCTGAAGTCAAAACATACAGGACTGATTCTAATCCTTCTCATGAGAAATAATTTACTTAAAATATCTTCTTCACTTTCTTAACAATTAAACTACATGCTCTACAAGACTTAGTGGAAAAAAGGTCAGAAACATAGAGTATATTTATATTTTCTATATACACTGTAACTAAAGTCAGTCCTCAAAATAACTAAAATGTAATAACAAAGGAATTACATATGTTTCCTAACCTCTTCTGCCATAGTCAAAGATCTAAGCACTGATGACATTTACATGCTAAAAAGCCTCACTGAAACCCAGCAATCTCAAACTCTATAGCACTCTGAAGCCAGTGAACAAACTGGAGACTTTATAAGCTTAGGAATGGAAATGAAAATGCCCAGGAAAACCAAAATATCAAGAAAATTTCAAATTGCCTAAAATGACAAAGTTACACAAATAAGAGATGTCACCCTTAGATAGATTAGGAAAAATGTCTCCTACTATGACTACACAAGCCTGTGGTTTCCTATCTATGTTGTGAAGGACAAACCATTAATCAAAGCACACATTTGATACACACAATTCATTGTCCTGGTTCTAAGAATTAGAAGTCATTCAGATGTCCAGTCTTGACTGTGGGCTTGAGAACAATGATTCCATTTGCTAATGAAGATCTCAAAAAAGAAACTGATGGGCACCCAATTATAGCTTGGATATAAATCTCATACTCACTAAACAGAGAGTGGTGATTGATTAAAAATTCAAGCAATGTTCAGGCGCTAGTGTTTCTACTAACACTAAATGAACCATAAGGACAGCACAATAAATTCTAACTGAAAACCTTCTTAGTACCAACCTTCAAAAACAATGGATTTTTAGAATTTTCCTAGAAGACAAAATTGGAGCAACATATCGGACTGACCCAGCTGCCACTAAACTTGGAGGATAGGTAAAACTCTCATGATGGGCTCTGCAATACTTTTATATATCTAGGAATGCATGTATAAAATTAGTGTAACTATCACCCAAATAATGTACATTGTACCTATTAAGTCATTTATCATCCCTCACCCCCTCCCACACTTCCACCCACCTGAGTCTCCAATATCTATTATTCCACATTCTATGTCCACGTGTTCATATTATTTAGTTCCTACTGAGAACTGAGAACATATGCGTTTTGACATTCTGCATTGTTTCACTGAAGATAATGGCCTCCAGCTGCATCCATGTTGCTGCAACATATATTATTTTATTCTTTTTACAGCTGAATACTATTTTATTTTATATATATAAAATATATATATATACACACACACACACATTCTATTTATCTAATCAGCCACTGATGGGCATTTAGGTTGATTTTATATCTTTGTTATTATGAATAGTGCTGGGATGTACAAGTGCAGGTATCTATTTGATATAATGACTTCTTTTCTTTTGGGTAGATACCCAACAGTGGGATTGCTGGATCAAATGGCAGTTCTATCATTAGTTCTTGGAGAAATATCTATACTATTTTCCATAGAGGTTATATTAATTTGTATTTCCACCATAGCTCTCTTTATTGATCTTCCTCATTTTGCTGTGTTTGATTTATAATTTTTGAATTATATCAAAGTACCTTGCTTGGACTTTCACATTTTTATACATATTTGCCACATTTGCTAACTAATTCAAATTTTACTTACTCTTTGGGTAATGTAATAGAAATGCAAGATTGTAATCAATTGTTAACCTTTAAGTAATTAAAGTCACGTGAAACTTCTCTACGGGAGAGCCTCAATTTTCCACTTAGGCCAAAATGCAAGTCAGTGACAGAAGAAATTTCTGATTAAAAAATATCTAAGATTCAAAGAAATCAGGCTAAAGAAGGAAGATATTAAAAGTGAAATGTAATACTGATTTCAAACACCACTATTATACCTCTTACATAAGAAACTGCTTGGCTGAGAACCCGGATTCAGCTGTTACTCTACTTAGACCCTAAAGGTTAAACAAGATACTTATCTATTTATTATCTCAATATGTTCACCAAAAAAGAGGTGTGGGTTGAGGAATGCATCTTTATCTGGGTGTGAGGTTGCTACTGGGACTAAGACGCATTTAACACAAGGAATAATGTTGGTATTGACAAGTTAGGGCAAGTAAGCTTGGAAGGCACATTTGATCTTTTGTATCTACCTGAGGATGGACATTTAATATAGAAATACTTGGGTCTCATAATAAAATGCCTCCTAGGACAGGTGACTATTTCCTACCAAATTTTTAATGCTCTTATTTTCAGTGTTTAAGATATATATTAAAGTGTTTGTGGCAATGAGAGAAGTCCATGTCCAAAGCAGTGAGAAATTAGTCCAGGAATAATATAGTGAATTCCAAAGTCTAAAATTCATATGGAAAAGTATTTGTGGTATATAGAGCAAAGGGTCACAACACACCGATGTGTCCAAGTCTAGAAACAGCAGAACCTGACGTCCCAATACTGACGAGGATGCAGTCGCGAGTATCGCAAAAGTGAAGTGAGCTTGCTATTGGCAGATTACGTTGTATTAGGTAGTAAAGGGTGTCCCAGGGAAAATGTCAATAAGAAAGTAAGAAATACAGAGCTCTATAGAAATCAACAATGGGATACAGAATTGAGACATTTGGCATGAGAATAAATGTATAATAGAAACACTATTGAAAAACAAAGCATTTTTTAAAAACCTGCGTAACACACAGACAAGCAGGGGATCCATAGTACATCTCATGGGCCTTCCATTAGAAAAGCTGGTCAGAGGAAAGCCAAAAGGAGAGGTGGCAATAGGAGGGCAGAGTGACATTAATTACATAGCAGAATAAAAGGATCATCCTCTCATAGGAAAGGCAAGCAGGGCTGATCTGCCCTTTTAGATAATTAATCCTAATGAGGTTTAAGATCCAAGTTCTTCCATTCAGGCACTTATTCTGGAAATCAGTGATATACTAAAAATTTAACTAACCCAAATATCTTATGATATCTTCTTCTATTTCTTCTTTAAGGTGTAACACAATTTCAAGTGAATAAATACACCCTGAATCAAGGGAAACGAGGGACAAAGCATCTGTACATTGTGTAATCCTTGCTGATTGCAGAACCATTGGGTCAATTCTGTGTTTCCCAGAATTATGGTGATTCTGATAGGAGATCTTCATAGCCTCGTAAGAATTTATAGTAATCAAAGAGGTTTTTCTTCTCCCGTAAAAATAAGAATAAGCTGGGAGGGAGGGCTGTGAGGACAGGAAAGATCTTTCACCTTAGTGTTACTGAGGGCCAATTTCCCATTAACAGGCTAGTCCTGCAGGACCAGTTCATTAACCATGAATGCTTTGTTTCTTCACAGAATGTTTTGCAGCCCTGATGAGCTTGGCTTTGAGTGCCTCCCCAGAGGAGGGAAGACTAACTGATGGGAACACAGCAGGCTAAGCCTATGTGTTCTAAGGAAAGTGTACAGTTGCTAATAAAGTGTTTGGATTTTTCTTTTCTTCTTTTCAGGTGCAGAAAGCTCTGAGGACCCTGATGTGCTGCTTGATATTTTGATCTCAGTGTAAATCTATGCAGTTTTTGTGCATCTAAAATTAGGTCTTCAGGAGAATGTATTACTTGATGTATTTTCAGAGAACGTAGAGCTAAAATAAGAGCATTTTATAGAAAAAAAAAAAATGTTAGAAGTAAGTGGATCTGCAATGACCTTACACCCAAAAGAGATAGAATCATAGGGTCTAACATCACTGAATGAGACCTCAAGAGGCTAACCGCCCATCTCATTCATAGACAACATGTCAGAAGGCTGCATCCCCTTGAACACAATGATAAAAAGTCCCCACCTCTCAAGATAGTTCTTTTATTTTATAGCCATTTCTAATTATTCCATCATCAAAGCACCGGTCTCAGGTTTGCTATTTCGGGTTCATAATAAAAATCTAATTCCTAAGCCTTTTTTTTCCATCAGATTTTGGAAAACATCATGTCCTCTGTCAACATTATTTCAGATTAAAGAATCCCAGTTCTTGTGGCATTTCTTGTAACATACTATTTTCAGTCTTAGGAACCTTGTGTTAGCATATTAGTTAGGACTGTTTGGGTGCATGTGACTGAAATCCAGTGAAAATGAGTTAGGCAATGAGAAAAATGTATTACACATGTCCTAGGATGTTTCACAAAATCCAACAATTGTGAATCAATTATTCTCTGAAATCTCTTTTAGTATAATAAAGGTTTCTTTTAAATATGATGAAAATGGGCTCAATAATTTCTGACTAGTTCAAAGAAATATTTACCTATTATCTCCTCTTTTCTGACTAGCATATGTCTATTAATGCAGTAGTTGTCAACCAAGCCATTGCAGGAGTAGAGAGTGTTTTATATGTGAGTTATTTTCTCATTGCCTGGATGTACTACTGGCAGTATTGGGTGAGGCCTATGGATCCTAAGTCTCTTGTCAAACAGAGACTGCTCTGCACAGTGAAAAATTATCCTGCCCCAAACCCAGTAGCCGACCCATGAAGAAATGCTATTAATATAGTCAAGGGTTTTGAAGCTATCACAATGTTAACACAAAATTCACTTGCTGTAACCTCCTCAACTCTTTTTTATATGAAATTTCACTAAGTGAAATCTCTATCTTACCAATTTGGCAATTGAACTTTTGATTCCAGTTGCAGGTTTGTATTTATTTTAAATTCAATTTTAGTTATTTTTTTATCAATTACTTCAAGTTATTATTCTTAGTTTTTAAAATCTTGAGTAAGTCATTGTGGAGGTACTGTAAAGTAGTGGCTAGGTCATGGGCTGTAAATCAGACAGACATGAGTTTAACTACTCCCTCTACAAACTTTTAAGATAGGTGACCACAAGTATAAATAACCTCTCAAATAATGCATCTACCAGATGAGGATATAATGATTAGCTCATCCTTTGGTTGTAAATATAAAGTAAAAGAGCCTAGAATAAAACTGTCCAACGTCCCTCGGCAGTTACACTGGTAGTCATAATTATGATGATTCACGAATTTCATGAGAATGCCTTATAGAGATTCCCTTCATTATTGATATGAATGTTTTCATATGCCTGTACCATGTCCACAAGAGGCCTCTAGTTATAATGGTCTTATTCCATTAATCCCCAGAAGAGATCCTTAACATAATAGGCAGCAGTTTTGTTGTCAATTATTTTCAGCGCTTAGGTCATAAATTGTCCATTGTGTATGTTTCTTCAGCTTTAGTTCCACCTACAGCATGTCCTGCCATTCCTAGTCTTAAATGAATCCCCTTCTAGAGAAGAAGCAAAATTTGTTTCAAGTAATTCTGAATTCATACTTTTCCAATGAAAAGCTAATTAGAAGAGTAAAGTTGCAAGTTTTTAAAATTAATCTATTTTCACATATATTTTAAAGTATTCACAGATATATGAAAATGTAGGCATAATTATTGCTCTTCATATGCAATCTTCAAAATGTAATCATTTACATTCCCACATCAAAGATTATTGACTAGGCAGCTATCTGTGGATCCAAATAAATCATTAAATTCAGCCAAGGCCTGAGGCAGCACAGATCATTGGTGGAGCACATTGCTTAGGACCTAAATGAAATAGACCTATGTTCAACACGTTTGTTGTGGGTTGGAAGGGGAAGAGAGAAGACCTATAAATCCTGCTCAGATTTAAATAAAAATAAAATAAACATTTGAAGATCCAAGTATATCTCTGTGTCCTGACTTGATATCTTTGAAGCAATGAGAGAACTCAATTTGACAAAGTCCAGCCAAGAGCAGGCTTATGGTAGGTTTCCTTAACCCTCCCTTGGATAGACACATCAGATGTGCAGCTACTACTACATTTTTTAGAGACTCCCTATTTGGGTCACACAGGAAAATCTGCTGTTTCCCATGTCCTGAGAACATAGTAGTACAGAGAGCTCCATGTCAACATAACTCATTAGACCAATTAAGGGTATGACAGGGAGGAAGATATGGGAGAAGGATTTCCTGCCACCCTGCATGTGGCTGCACATGTGTGCTGTCCCCAGAGGGAGGCACAATAGCAACCTGGACCCGGCGACTATGCAGGAAAATACATGCCTGAGAGCTATGGATGCCCCAGGTGATTCCATCATCTTTTCCTTTTAATAATAATTCCTCTCTCATCTTTTAAGTTTTGTAAGAATTCCTCAAACAATATGTACTAGCTCCTGGGAAGGTATAGGGTTATACCATTTTAAAAGTGCAGTTTATGCCCATAGATTAGTAGAAAATTAAAGATTTCAGGGTCTTCCATACGTAAAACTCTACCTCTAAGCCACATCAATGTATTCTTTCGGATATGTACATTATTGTCTACCTGTAGAAAAATTTGTGAAGCATATATTAGAGTGGGAAGAGATGTTTTGAAACCTAACTTGGCTGTCATACAATTTTGCATGATCCATATTCTAATAATAATTAATGAGGGTCTATTGAAGATCTATTTCTAAGTACTCTGGCTTCCTTTAATTCTGCCCACAAATCTCTGATACAGATTGTTTTACTTTACATTTAATAGATAAAATAAAAAGTTTTAAAAAACCTGTTTAGGTGAGCAAAGGAAAATACCTTGCCCAAGATCACAGAGTAAAATATCCAGATTAGTAATTGTGATAGTCACACGCTATACCATATTAAGAATGTATATACACACATATATTTATATATACATACAAATCAAAACTATTTCCACTTGATACTTTAAAACTTACCTTTAAAATGTTATATAGGCAAACATTTTATTTGAGTACATGCTTAGCATATATTTATGTTAACATTATTTGAAATAATTATCCAATAGTAGCTGACTAAACATAACATTTTAAAGTTTTCAGAGTATTGTTACATATACTGTCATATTCCATGCCAAAAACATACTACTACTAATAATTACTTTTTATCATTAGGAATTTTGCTAGGCTAGAGCATGCTAAATTAATCAAAGCAGATTTTATCTTCACATTTCACAAAGGAAGTAACTAAGAACCTACGTCCTAAAATAACCTGCCCAAGCTGACAGGGCAAATAAGCAGCAAGACTAGCACAGGCTCCAATCCAAATCTTCTGGCTTCAAGGCATGCGTTCATGGGAATATATGTGTGAATAGAGATTTGATATGTTATGGAATTTATACATTTGATCACCTTTCTCAGCCAGCAAGAAATGTATCCGAAATTACTATAAGCCTGGAAAATAGCTTATACCTACTAAAATGTTGTATAAAATGTTTAAAACTCAACAATGGCATGAATCCTGGAAGTTTCCATTTCTGCTGCACAGACTTTAGTCATGAGCTTTCTCTTGGAAAGCGGTAGCATTCTGAGTCAGGTTAACTGTCTGCATGTGCAACTGACAGAATCGTGTATACTCACCCGCTCTCCTAGGCCACTTGTGTAAAAGGCTGTGACTTCAATGTATTTTTGTACATAGTTTCTTTTATTATGTGCAACTGTGAGCTACTGCACAAACAGGCAACCGAAAGCATAATATGTTATCTGTTTAGATTTAGGATGCATCAGAGTATAAGTGCTATCTAAGCTAGGTTGCATTTACCTTATATTGGCCAACAAAAACAACTGCTTCAGTACTTGAACCCATGGTTTTGACTCCGTAGTTCTTTTAGTCAAAGCAGGTAAATCCCTAATAAGAGCAAGTAACTGGCTTAATCATGGAATGAACATAGTAAAATTAAAATGTTGATTAACAAAATATCTATCATAGGAGAAGCCACATGCGTTGTACCCATAACCTATATTGCACTATTTTCATAAACAGGTGATTTAAACAAAGACTTTAGAGGAGCACACTAACATCAAGGAAACAAAAAAATTACATAACATTTAGATAAATACCCGTCTGGTCCTGGCATGCAATTTGAGTAGAGATAGAGTAGTTGCACAGACTGTGCATTCTGCAGTCTGGCTGTGGTCTGCTTGGAACGGCAACTGTATTTTAATGGCAAATTCAGAGGGATAGAATGTATAGTTATTGCAAGCTTGACTTTTCTAGTAATCTTTGGTCTGCTCTAACATTCGTGACTTCTATGGTAGTGGTAGCGTTTTATAGTTTACAGAGTGAGATCATTTTAAAAATACTGTTATGCAGGCAATTAAGATTAAAGCCAACTTCCCCTTCACACTCTCAAGTAATATGCTTCTGTATCCAAAAGATAAGAACTTAAGAAATGGCTCACTGTGACAGGCCAGTGGGCCTAGAGTCCAGAATTCTGTCTCTGACAGTGACAGCAAAGGGTTTTTTTAGGGGATTGCATGGTTACCCACCATGACATTACCCTGAAGAAGCAGGAAGTGTATATTAAGAACACCTGATGGCCTTTAACAATCTGTTAGGAACCTGACATCAGAATGTATCTAATCCTTTGTGAACTTACACATTTATTTGGCTTCTGATGCCTTTACTACATCAGGCGGCCTAGGACTAGAAGTCAAACATCCTTTGTTTCAATCCAAACTCTTTACTGGTTAAACGAACTTGGGGAAATCCTTTTATTTCTCACAGCCTCAGTTTATTTATCTATAAAAAGCAACCATAACCGTTCTGCCTACATAATCAAATTTCAAAAAGTTATTGTAAAGAACAAATGAGAAAATGAACATAAAAAATGCAATGATCCAGACTTAAAAGGAACATTCTAATTACCTTACAGAATTCCCAGGCTCATCTCCTGAAGCAAGTTACTGACTGCTTGGAAGAGGTGATGGACATCTAAAAGGTGGAGTTCTCACTAGGCCATTGCTCTTTCAGATAATTAAGTATATCACATGAGAGCAGACAAACAGTTACGTTCTTTGAATAGACAATTGTTAGTTTATACTACGCAGGAAGTACAGTCTCATCTTTGCCTTTTGTTTCTAAAAATAAAAATAATTGATTCAAAAATAATATTAAACACTTACTATGTCCATAGGCTACTGTTCTGATGACAAGTAGAGTTTACATTGTTTTATACGCCTATATATACCGCTGATTTTAAAACTGGAACTCAATGTGGTTTTTAAGATTCAGAAACTGGTTCCTCACATTTGTCTGTCCCTCAAAAAATCTAAAATTTGGGTGAAGAATAACTGCCTCTTCCAGAAACCGTGTTGATTTTCTACAACAAAGAATTAAAAGTTGTACCATAAAATATATAGCTGAAAAAGGAACAATTCAGTGTGAGAAAAAAGAAATTAAGAGGTAGAAGAAATATGCCCTCAAAGAGGAATATACATTATCCAATCAATTTCCAAAAGATTATGATGATGCAAATCATTAAACAAATTTTCAAAATTTCAAATATTTTGAACCAGTTAAAGGCTCTTTTGCCTTCTTCAAAGCAGTTCCCAATTTGTAATTTTCCATCAGTTATCCACACTTTACCATTTCTGACATGTACTGACCTTTCCATATTAATAACTTCTTTACCGGATTTACAATTTTGCTAATACAGCTGTCAGGGGTGTGTTGTTGTAAGATGTGAGGATGAGAGAGGTCAGCAGTTTCAGTAACACCCTTTTTAGTTAGATCATGAATTTGTAAAGATGGTACAGGACTATCGTTGCCTTTTCCAGATAATTTAAACTGGGAAATGCGATAGGAGACAGTGGGACATTGCAGATTAATGTATCTTAAAGAGCTCAAAGAGCAGATTTAGAGAGAAACGAAGATTAAAAATTCCTAGAAGATGAAGCTTCTACTCCTTTAAAGAGCTAAGGAAAAACATACTCCCCAAAATGTCTGTTTTTCACTTGTACCTTTACCAAGATCATTACTTTTTTAAAAGTCAAGTACAGTATTGTGCCCCAAATGATCTACTCTGTAATTCCACTTTGCTAATGATCATTCTTCTTCGCTTTTATTGAAACATTCATGAGGAAAACTCAGGAAGAACAGGGGAATTCCTCTGAAGCCTGCACAGTGCTTTCAGTGTTTTTTTTTTTTTTTAAATTTATTTATTATTATTATACTTTAAGTTGTAGGGTACATGTGCATAACATGCAGGTTTGTTACATATGTATACTTGTGCCATGTTGGTGTGCTGCACCCATCAACTCGTCATTTACATCAGGTATAACTCCCAATGCAATCCCTCCCCCCTCCCCCCTCCCCATGATAGGCCCCAGTGTGTGATGTTCCCCTTCCCGAGTCCAAGTGATCTCATTGTTCAGTTCCCACCTATGAGTGAGAACATGCGGTGTTTGGTTTTCTGTTCTTGTGATAGTTTGCTAAGAATGATGGTTTCCAGCTGCATGCCACTCTATTAAGCTATCCTGTGTGATGGGTCAACATACTACATCTGAGACAATTCGATTTTAGACATGTTAACTGCTTTACCACATCTTGCAGTCTCTGACCAAGCAGCATTTCGCTTCATCATTGTAGTCTCTTCATTTATTTTAAGACCAAGTCACAAGAACAACCTTATCTGTTTTTGATTGCTCTGCCCAGTCTCTAAAATATCTGTAATTGTTATACATTTGAGTCAAATTTATTAACAGACATATGGTTATAATAGAGAAATCACTCCAGCTGGTGAAGCCCTAAGCTAAGCCCACAATAATTTGATCATTTGCAAATCATTGTTACTTGAATGTTTCCTTAGTACAGCTTAATTATGACTCGGTTCAGTCCAAAGTACAATGCACTTCCTGGGAAAGAAAAGAAATTGAGTGCTCTCAACACAAGTAGGGCAAACTTTGTTATTGATGTAGATCTCTCCTGCACAACTGAACATCTGCTATTAAATGTGTTTCTAGTCTCCATGCTAGCTTTTACCTTCATCATTCAAACCTGGCATGAAATTTACATCAACTGAGAATTCATGTTATTTACTCATTGCTAACTATTACCATCCCATTAAATTTTAGCCTATAATACCCTCTGGAAAATTAGAAATGTTTATAAAAATAAATGCACATATAAGACAGGGAGATATTTTGCCTTTTTTTTCCCAGAAGCTCTCTGACAGGTGGTCACCTTGAAATTATGCTGTGATAGTACAGCAGATTTTTAAAAAATTGTCTTGATACAGAAGGTAATCGAGAGCTCTTGGGAGCCAGCTCTGCATTTTTCTGAGCAATCTTTTCTGCAGTTTAAATGTGTTCATACAAATCTTAAATGACATATAAAGCAATTTTATTCTTCAAACTTTATAAATTAGTCATTGCATTGTAATTAAATGTCACAGAATGGCAAATAATTATCTTATTTAAATGGTTAATATAGGAAAAATCCATCAACTATCAGTCTTGAATATATAAACGTGGTACTTGAGATTGTATTGATATAATTAAACTTAAAAGCAGATTTTATTTGTGTGGCCACACCTGCCGCTGACAAACCAAGTTTGAAAACTGTATTTGGCTACAGGTCTCACAAAGAGTCCACATCTCTTCAACTCTACTTCAACCCACCCATACTTAGGTAAGTATTCAGGTATAAAACCTCTATGGTTTCTTCTTGCCAGAAAGAAACTTTGAGGGTCAATGTATTCCATGTGAGAGGCCGCGGAAATTTCTGATTAGTATCAATTTCCTTACCACTTCCTGTCTTTCTCTTTTAACTGTTTCCTATGGCCTTGGCAGATTCTTGGAATTTATGCTACTAAAAATGAGGCCCTTGTTCACCTCTTCCATGGGATGAGGACTATACTTTAGGCTCATAGCTCACTCACGGCAGTTTAAGAAAACTGTACTGCTCCTATCTTTCAGAACGGTACTTAACTTTGCAAAAGCCCATTGAACAATTCAGCAATTATGATGCAATGTGATACCACACTATCATATTCCTCTTTTCAATGTCCCTTTCCCCTTTATTATACTGGGGACCATTATCATCCAATTCTCCTGCTTAGGGGTTGCTTTGCTCACCAAAAACATACACTCCTAGGAGGAAATAAGGAGTTTGAGAGCAAGTCCTTCTTAACCCTCTGACAAGGCCTAGGGCCCTTCTGTAAAATCCATACTGGGGTCCTAGTAGGGGCAACTAAAGTTAATGCAGGACAGAAAAGTTGATTAGGCAATTGGACCACATGGACAGAACTACAGAGCAAACTCTATATTATTCCATTTCTTTGGCCTTGATAATGCTCTACCATTTAGGGCAGAGGATCAGCCAGTGAAGACCAAAAGAAAATAGATAAAAATATTATCCAGAACAGAAAAAGAGTATTTTTCCCCTTAGTCACTCTTGTTGAAGAGTTTGTATCAATCCACAGGGGAAGAAACCTGAACCACATTCTTGCAAACATGCACAATATATGTGTTACAGATATATTAAACAAGCAAGACTCCTGGGTATAGAGTAAAATAATGCTTCTTTTCTCTCAACAGCTCTTTAAAATGTGTTTAGTGGGGAAAGTTTCTTCCTTGCTACCTGATACAAATTCCCATGATTCCATAACTTGTTTGATCAGTCTTAGGCAACAAGAAATCCTATGATTTAATCACAATTAAATCTCAATTCAGTTATTTAGAATATCTAGTCCTAAAACAAATCAAAATTCCAAACTCATTTTGAAGTTAAATCTTTTTCTATTCTCTTACTGGACCTGTATCAAGCAGTAGGCCAGGGACAAGGATTGTGGTCCTTCTCTCCTCCCCTGCCGTGTGCTTATATCCCTCTCCTGTCTTCCCAATCAGGGTGTTTAGTCACATTCCCTCAGGCACAAATAGGGAAGGAGGAAAGGTAAAGGCAGAAAAGTTCTTACCTTATGGGCATTCATTAAATTGACTTTGTACTCCCCAGATATATCATGTATTTAAAGTTGACTTCATGTTTGGTGGCTAAGTTTGTAAATTTAATATTTAAATTTTTTTAATTTTTTTCTAAAGTGTTAATGCTATCTCAGGCCCTCTGGGGACTCTCTGAAGATCCAGGGAGAATAGACATCAGAATTATCCCAAGCTAGAACGTCCCATTCCCTGATGGTTGAGGGTTGCCCATCTGATAATTAACCCCTCTGAAAACCCTATATTGAGAATGTAGTTGTAAAGATTGGCTGAAATTTAGATTAAAGAAAGAATTAAGGAAGAGATCTGAGGAACAGTTAAAAAGTATTAGAGTTGGATAGAATTGTTACAAGAAATTGAAAACACAGGACACAGTTATGACAGAGTGGGAGACTTGAAATAAGATTATGTACATGTTGCCATTACTAGTTGTGAAATGAACTGGTGTAGGACAATGGAAATAGATGGCTGAAGTAGGATGGGAGATGTGATCATTGGAAAGCAGAGGTTAAATGGAACAGCCATTGTATTGAAAGATTATCTACTTCAATAATGAAATCTCCCCAAAATAACATAAGGGTCATGTTGGAGATACTGATAATGAGCCAGGAGTTAAATCCTCAAATGAAATGAAGCAATGATCTAAAAGTTGGTACAACTAGAAAGGATAGTGTGCAATTACATACCTGAGGGTTGAGATATTGTTTAAAATCAGGAATGAGAGTTGAAGTACTGACTAATTACTGACTGCATTCCAGGCAGCACAATGGGGTTATTTTAGGTTTGGAAATGTGGAGGTGGCATTAGAATGGCATGAAAGGGCCGCACAGGAGGCAGTATCTCCAGGGCCCAGGAATTAGAGTCTGAAGAAGCACTTAAACTCTATACTCACGGAACAATATCAATAAATAAGGTCCAGAACATTTAACAGATGCCAATCTTTCAACAACCAAATGATTCCTACTTGATAAACTCCATTACAAAGACCCAAAAAGGAGGAAAGTTCCCCCCAAATACATAAATAACATACAAGAAAAAAAAAAAAAAGTTGGCAAATCTCACATCCCAAACTAGATGCAACAATCCTATAATAAAATTAGTAAGCTACATCTATCAATTATTTTTGAAATCACAATAAGACTGAGTTTGTTAAAGGAATGGAAGAAAGGTTAACATGCAATTTATTCACCATGTTATTAAAGGAGAAAAATTAAAAGCTTATATTCATCTCAATAAATGCTCAACATTTTGATAAAATTTAAAACCCTTTTATGATTTAAAAAACAGCAAACTAGAAATAGAATGGAATTTCCTTAGTCTGAAATAGGTTATCAAAAGCCTACAGCAACTTTTATTCTTAATGGCATATCATTACATGCTTAACAAGTATAAGCAGAAACACAACTGCAGATGAAATCACCAAACAATTTAATTTTGTTTTTCTATCATCTCTTGGTTCCTTACTCCCTTTTGAATTTTATCTCAGTTTGATGAGTTTGCATTGTTTAAAAATTGTATTAAGCATTCTAAATGGAATTACATTGAATTATTGATTTATTTGAGAATTGTTATCTTTACAGTACTTATTCTGCTTAAGTAGGATCAAGAAATATCTCCTCCTTTTATAGATCTGTTGGGCCCTGAAATAATGTTATATTTTAAAGTTTTTAAACAACATTTATTGAATATTTTCTTGTGTCTTTAATTGTTTTTGTTGCTATTATAAGATGCACATACATTGGAATTTTACAATATGCTATTGCTGGATGTAGACAAAACATTGATTTTCATATACTGATTTGCTTGCAGCAAAGTTTCAAACTTTATTAATTCAAAAGGCTATCTATAGATTTGTTAGATTTTCTATGTAGTTAGTCATATCATCTGTGAAAAAAGGAGGGTTTTCTTTCTTCTTTCCAATTCATTGAGTTGTTATTTCTTTTCCTGATCTCACTGTGTCCATCTGGTAAGTGTGGAGGAGAAGTGGTCAGTGACAATGGTCAGTCTTTGTTCTTCCTGTTTGTCATGGATATTTGCCATTCTTTTGGCCAACTAACACCTGAACTTCCTTCCTAGTAGAAATCTTAACAGGAGGCACAGCTCACCCTTAGAGTGAAAGCTAAAAATGTGAGATGTTCACTTTTCCAGCTCTAGGCCACTTCAGAAGGCCCATGTGACTTAGGCTTCTTCAACCGAACATACCCTCTGCCAGATTGGATGAGTCAGCTAAAAACAAGCAAGCAGCCAGGGCAGCGGAGCATTTTTTCTGTGTAATGCAGTGATAATAATCTCTGCAAAATCAAGTTTGCAGTGCAGAAGTGACAGTGGAACAGGTAGCAAGGGCTTTACTCTAACACTGAATTCCTAGAGCACAAAGTGCTGCTGTGCAAACCAGGAGCATTTGGTATTTAACTGCACTCCAATGATCCAACCAATTTTTTTTTTTTTTTTTTTTTTTTTTTTTTTTACCTATCTAATAACCTTTTTGAAAGCTTACTTTCTGTTTAAATCAAGCAATCCTCCCACCGCAGTCCCCTGAGTACCTAATATGTGCAATCATGCCCAGATAATTTTTTTGTGGGGGGCAGGGGTTAGTAGGTAGAGATGGGGTCTTGCCATGTTGCCCAGGCTGGTTTCAAACTCCTGGCTTCAAATGATCCTCCAGCCTTGACCTTCTGAAGTACTGGAATTACAAGGATGAGCCACTATGCCCAGCTTTGCTGAAGCATTATATTTTTAAATTTTATTTATTTATTTATTTATTGAGATAGAGTCTCACTCTGTCACCCAGGCTGGAGAGCAGTGGTGCAATCTCAGCTTTGTCTCCCGGGTTCATGCCATTCTCCTGCCGATGAAGCATTTTTATAACAGTTTTGCATTTGCCTTTACATACCATCATGGAGTATTATTAGCTCAAGCCCTAAGCTAGAGGTTTGATATATCGTTTAGTTAATATTGTCACAATGAATTCAGGAAAGATACAATTTCAGGCACAGATTTCTCACAGAAATGTATTGCCATCCAAAGCATGACAGAGTAAGGATTCTATGTTTTCCTAAACATGTTTTGGAGTTGTAGTCATTCCATGGTCCTGACTGATAAGGGACTCTTAGTTTTATTGCTTTGTCTTGCAAAACCCTGAAGCTTTTTTTTTTTTTTTTTTTTTTTTTTTTTTGAGACGGAGTCTGGCTCTGCCGCCCAGGCTGGAGTGCAGTGGCCAGATCTCAGCTCACTGCAAGCTCCGCCTCCCGGGTTCACGCCATTCTCCTGCCTCAGCCTTCCGAGTAGCTGGGACTACAGGCGCCACCACCACGCCCGGCTAGTTTTTTGTATTTTTTAGTAGAGATGAGGTTTCACCGGGTTAGCCAGGATGGTCTCGATCTCCTGACCTTGTGATCCGCCCGTCTCGGCCTCCCAAAGTGCGCTTTTTTCCCATTCTTATGTGCACTTTAAAGACCAGAAGAAAATTCAACTTCTTACTACGATTGAATGTCTCATATCAGAACAACCAGAACAACTTTCCCAGTAAATATGAGAGCCAAATAATGAGGGAGGGAGAAAAGAGAGAGAGAGATAGAGATGATAGTGATAGAGACAAAGCTAAAGAAAGAGGGAGTGGGGGCACAATTGTTTGAATGCTTTGAAAAGCAATTAAGGAAGGCAGAACTCAAAGTGCCAAGATTGAACAATGAGATCACTTGGACTCGGGAAGGGGAACATCACACACCGGGGCCTATCACGGGGAGGGGTGATGGGGGAGGGATGGCATTGGGAGTTATACCTGATGTAAATGACGAGTTGATGGGTGCTGATGAGTTGATGGGTGCAGCACACCAACATGGCACAAGTATACATATGTAACAAACCTGCACGTTATGCACATGTACCCTAGAACTTAAAGTATAATAAGAAAGAAAGAAAGAAAGAAAGAAAGAAAGAAAGAAAGAAAGAAAGAAAGAAAGAAAGAAAGAAAGAAAGAAAGAAAGAAAGAAAGAAAGAAAGAAAGAAAGAAAGAAAAAGAAAGAAAGAAAGAAAGAAAGAAAGAAAGAAGATACTGGAGCAAAGTAAAATGCCCTGAGATAGTCTTACATTCAAAGTCATTTCAAGACATTTGACAATTTGAGGTAGAGACATGTAAGGCAATATGCAGCCTCAGCTTAGAGCTTGTGAGAGTATCACTGAATTACAGAGACAAATATAAATTTGGTGCTAACCCAACCCTGACTTCGAAATGCACCATGTCAAAGAAAAGACACTCACACAAAAGTGAGTCCAACGTTTAGCTCTTATTTTCCACTTAAGGCATTTGATGATTTCTAAGCAAGATGTATTTTAGGCAAGGCTCTGAAAAATAAAGAAAAAAAAGCAGCTGCTAAGAGAATAAAAGAGGCAAGCAGAATTTCTGTCATTTTCATGGAGCTACAGAAACCAAAATTTGAGTTCAAGACTCATCAAAAAGAAGCACCATAGTAAATATTGTGGGCTTCCAGTTGAGATTTCTAAAATGGGCAGATTAAGGTAATCTGTTCATATTTTATTTGCCTTCCCAAATAAGGTTGAATTATCTCTGCAGGAATATAACATCACAAAGAGCCTCTCAATTTTGCATACTCAGTATCCAGCAATCATTAAAAACTGTCTATGTGTGTTAGGAAACAGAAGAAAGTTACTAAAAGCCAAGAGAAAAGAAAGTCTTTAAATATATCCATAGGTTATCCAGATATTTAAGCTATCATGCAGGAATTTAGAAAATATTATAATCAGAAAAATAGAAAAAATATAGAGAATTTTGCCAAAAATTAAAATGCATTAACGAATGTATCAGAGGGAAAAATCTAAAACTGAAGTATCACCAACTGAAAACAAGACAAAATGGGTAGACTGAACAGCAGATTAGCTAGAGAGGGAATAGAAGATTTGTGACCTTAAAAGGTGATGAGATTAAAACTAGCTTTAGCATTCTTTATACTAATGAGAAACACAAATATTTAATACGTGTTCGCTTTACGTTTGGATGATAGGCATAATTTTAACTTTTTGAAAGTTTACTTTGTTTTTAGAGGTTCCACCTGGATGCCCAGGTGGATTATCCCATGAGGCAAGCCACCCAGACCAGAAGATGTGGCTGAGGGTTAAAACAGTCTAAAATGGGTGGTAACAAAGGACATGACATGTATCAGTAATGACCCTGGGACTAAATGCAGCAATGGAGGCTGTTGCTTTTCCTGTCAACCTTGCTCTTGCAAGTTTTCCCAGAAATATTAACTAAGAGGAATCCTGGAAAAGCTGCAACAGGATGGGGTGAATGTGAAAAACAAGCGCATCTCAGTAATGTAAGGCATAGACTATGGAATATACTATTGATGGTTTACCCATACACACCTGGATTCCTTTAACTAGGTTGATGTTCTCCATTCTCCAGCTTCTATGAGTGCTGCTGCTAACAGCTCACATCTGCAAGCTTCGCTGGAGGGTTCTTGGTTCTCCAAGAGTGCTTGAAATTATATCCATTCTACCCCCATGGGAGATTACTTCCAATAACTGGATGTTAGAAGGGGGTACAGCAGCTCCACAAAAGCTCCACTACTCTTGCCTCAAAGTGTGTGTGGTGCGGGATGGATATACAGTTGACCCTTGAAAAACACAGGTTTCAACTGTGAAGGTACACTTACGTGTGGATTTTTTCCAACCAAATGCACACTGAAAATACAGCTTTTGTGAGATGCAAAACATGCATTTGCACTGGGTCAAATTTTCCTATAGGTGTGTTCCACTGAGCCCACTGTAGTCCTGGAGCGTACACAGATTTTGGTAGAGGAAGGGATCCTGGAACCAATCCCCCACGTTTACCAAGGGACAGGGACAACTGTGCTCTGTTTTTACATTCATGCTCAAGAGCTTCTCACATGATCAGACTGATGTTGAATTCCACCTGAAGCCCTTTCTCACTTAAATTTACCCCTTCCCTGTCCTATTTTCTCATCCTCCAAAGGATTCCCCTTAAAAATCACCTACAGTAGAATATTTGTCTCAACATCTGTTTCTAAGGGATGCAACTTAAGATACTTCCAAAAATGAGTTTACAAAATAGGCGTGGCACAAATTAACACCGTCGGGAATAAAAAAGAAGATATTACTAAGTGGCAACCATTACAAAGATAGCAAGAGAATATTATTAACAACTTTATGTTGCTATGTTTGAAAATAGACATGTTCTTTATAAACAACTAAGAAAATAAACACAAGGAGAACATAAAATATGATTATCCAATGTCTATTAAGATACTGAATTTATAATTTAAAGCTTTCTTAAAAGTAAACACCTGACCACATTGCTTTATGGGGAAAAGTGTTTAAACACTTAAGAATAATATTAATCTTAGAAAAACACTACCAGGGAATAGAAAAATAAAAGCATGATCTTAATGTGCTTAATAATAAAACCTAGTAAGGACAGCCAGGGGTGGTAGTTCATGCCTGTAATCTCAGCCCATTGGGAGGCCTAGGCAGAAAGATCACCTGAGGTCAGGAGTTTGACACCAGCTAGGTCAATGTGGTGAAACCCCGTCTCTACTAAAAATACAAAAATTAGCCAGGTGAGGTGGCATATGCCTGTAATCCCAGCTACTCAGGAGGACGTGGCAGAAGAATCGCTTGAACCCAGGAGGCAGAGGTTGCAGTGAGCTGAGATGGCGCCATTACACTCCAGCTTGAGCAACAAGAGTGAGAGCAAGACTCCATTCTCACCCCCAACAAAGAAAGTCAAAAAATAAATAAATAAATAAATAACAAGACAAAACAAAACCTAATTAGGACGTTACAAAAAAGGATAGTGAGAATTCAATGCCTCACAGAAACGTAGATGCAAAATCTTAAAATGATAACAAATTTTGACTAGAGATACATAAAACTTATAGATGAGTACTAGGAAGCTTGTATAATTCAGGAATGTAAGGATATTTTAATATTTATAAGTTAGTCAATGTAATTAACTGCACTAACCAAATAAAGGTGAAAAATCATATCGTTATCTCATTAGGTACAGAAAAATTCGTTAATATCTAACATTACTTATTATAAAATCATTAATAAATTAAAGACAGGAGTAATATTCCTCAATCTAATAAATCTAATAAAAGCAGCTACTAAATATATATGTGTGTGTGTATATATATGTACATATATACACATATATACACACACACACATATATATACACACATATTTATAAACATACTCAGATACACACACACATATTCAAGCATTGCACTTAGTGGTGAAATATTGAAAGGTTTTCCTAGGCAGTTATGGATTAAGACAATAACGACTATTCTTTCTTTTATTCAACACTACATAGGAGGTCCTAGCCAGTGCAATAAGGAATAAAAAGTAAATAAAAGTTTTAGGAATTGCAAAGGTAGAAACAAAGTCATTATTGTCAAATTTCTCAGGTATTTAGAATATATAGTTCTAAAATATTAACTATTAGAATTTTTTTAAAACTTTAGGAAACTTGTATATAATATCAACATACAAATTTCCATTTCATCTTTTGTATTTTATATATAGACAATTAGAAAATCAAACACTTAAAAGTTACTATATATAAGGCCTCTACACAGAAAAGAAAAAACAATAATAATAAAAAATAAAGAATATATAAATAAGTGGCTATACTATGATCATAGTTTAAAGATTTAATATTTAAACTTATTAATAGGTTTAATTCAAAGGTAATATACTTGCAGATATTAAGACTAATTGTAAAACTATACAAATTAAAATAGTGTGGCATTCACACAAGAGTATTCAAACAAACCAATTATAAATGCAATAACTAAAACATATATACAGTTGCCTGAACAAGAGAAATTTTCAATAAATAGTACTCAAGCACTACATAGATAATAAATAGATAATTGATTATATTGACTTTTTGTCTATGCCTCTTTTTGTTGTTTTATCTCAGGATATAATTTTATCAGCTTTCTTTTCCCCTCTTGTTTACTGCTGAAGTGTCTTTTCTTCTTCATATGTTAATAAGTGATTATTGTGTTCTGGATTTGCCATTCTGCAATATTTGCTGCTCTGCAGCCTCCGCTGGTGATACTCAGGCAAATAGGGTCTGGTGTGGACCACCAGCAAACTCCAACAGACCTGTAGCTGAGGGTCCTGACTGTTAGAAGGAAAACTAACAAACAGAAAGGACATCCACATCAAAACCCCATCTGTATGTCACCATCATCAAAGACCAAAGATAGATAAAACCACAAAGATGGGGGGAAACCAGAGCAGAAAAGCTGAAAATTCTAAAAATCAGAGTGCCTCTTCTCCTCCAAAGGAATGCAGGTCCTAGCCAGCAATGGAACAAAGCTGGACTGAGAATGACTTTGACAAGTTGAGAGAAGAAGGGGTCAGACGATCAAACTTCTCCGAGCTAAAGGAGGATGTTGGAACCCATAGCAAAGAAGCTAAAAACCTTGAAAAAAGATTAGATGAATGGCTAACCAGAATAATCAGTGTAGAGAAGACCTTAAATGACCTGATGGAGATAAAAACCATGGTGCAAGAACTACGTGACACATGCACAAGCTTCAGTAGCCGATTCGATCAACTGGAAGAAAGAGTATCAGTGACTGAAGATCAGATGAATGAAATGAAGCTAGAAGAGAAGTTTAGAAAAAAAAAGAGTAAAAAGATATGAACAAAGCCTCCAAGAAATATGGGACTATGTGAAAAGACCAAATCTACATCTGATTGGTGTACCTGAAAATGATGGGGAGAATGGAACAAAGTTGGAAAACACTCTTCAGGATATTATCCAGGAGAACTTCCCCAACCTAGCAAGGGAGGCCAACATTCAAATTCAGGAAATACAGAGAACACCACAAAGATACTCCTCGAGAAGAGCAACTCCAAGACACATAATTGTCAGAGTTACTAAAGTTGAAATGAAGGAAAAAATGTTAAGGACAGCCAGAGAGAAAGGTCAGGTTACCCACAAAGGGAAGCCCATCAGACTAACAGCAGATCTCTCAGCAGAAACTCTACAAGCCAGAAGAGAGTGGGGGCCAATATTCAACATTCTTAAAGAAAAGAATTTTCAACCCAGAATTTCATATCCAGCCAAACTAAGCTTCGTAAGTGAAGGAGAAATAAAATCCTTTACAGACAAGCAAACGCAAAGACTTTTTTCACCACCAGGCCTGCCTTATAAGAACTCCTGAAGGAAGCACTAAACATGGAAAGGAACAACCGGTACCAGCCACTGCAAAAACATGCGAAATTGTAAAGACCATCAATGCTAGGGAGAAACTGCATCATCTAATGAGCAAAATAATGACAGGACCAAATTGACACATAGTGATATTAACCTTAACTGTAAATGGGCTAAATGCTCCAATTAAAAGACACAGACTGGCAAATTGGATGAAGAGTCAAAATCCATCAGTGTGCTGTATTCAGGAGACCCGTCTCTCGTGCAAAGACACACATAGGCTCAAAATAAAGTGGACATATATACACTGCATATTACACTTATCTAATGTCGAAAGACAGACAAAAGCAATATATGGTGAAGGATGTACTTTCCATCTGAAAAAAATAAATAAATAAAGCCTGCAAGAGAGCATAAGGAAAGCTGGGGTGCTCATATGTTTTATAATTTGATCTGGACGGTGGGTATACAGGTATGTACTATTTGTAAACATGCACTGATCTCCATAAATGCAATTTCTTCACTTTATACTGTGTAACTCATGCTTCAATAATAACAAAAGTAAAAACAAATGCAAAAATGAGTCATTATTGCATTGCTGTCTCCTTATAACTCCCAGTCATCATCATATTCACTATGCCCCTGGTGCCCAGTTCCTACTTTGATTTTGACATTTAGAGACATTTCTTACCATATGATCCATGGATTGCATATTGCTATATATTATCCAGAATTTGTTTAGATTAATGGAACGGTTCATCCTTGCCTAGTAGTCCATGTTTTCAGAAACATAGACTGTGTGTGGGAATATAAAAAACGATTTAATCTGTGTCAAATATAGTTTGACAGTTGCATCAAAAGCCTTACATTTCATTCATTTTTCACATCTCCATTCACAACCCCACTTCCAGAAATTTTAGATGAAGAAATTATTTGATTATGTGTCTAAGTATGCACACTGTCAAACCAAAAAAGTTACAGCTGGCCACAGCTATATTATCTAAACAAAAACAAATCCTGAAAACAGCTTAAGTGTCGAACAGTAGAAGATTGGATACATAAATTATAGCATATACTTAAAGTGAATGGCTAGACAGACATTAACATGATGATGCTGAGCTATGTTTAGTGACAGTATTTTTCATAACATAGAGTTGTTAGGAAAGAGAACACAGAAACACCATATATTATATTAGACCCATTTCATAAAAAATGGAGGTAAATATTAATGAAAATATGCACAAAATGCTGACAATAATACTTCCGGGTGCTATGCATTTGAAGATTTTTCTTGGTTTTTATTTTGCATATTTATGCTTTGTAATTTTTACACAGTGAATTAGATATCAATGATTTCAAAACCGAGAACTAAGTGCTAATGTGTTTATTTTGAAGGAAAAATGTTTTTATAATAAATATATTGAGTTAGAATACAATAATATGATGAGATAAACCAAAATCCTAAGGAGACATAGTGATGTCTTAATGTCATGCCTACTCGAACTGTTAGTAAGTATGGCTTCTGCCCTTCTGTGACAAATGAAATATGTGGAAGAATGAAAGCTGTTTTGTATTCTGCTGTTGTGTTAAAAATGAATGAAAGTTTATCTTTTCACTATTCTTTTGTTTTTAACTTAAAGAAAGCATTTCATTATGAGTCTATGTTGTATGTTTCTATTGCTTTAATTTACCCCACTGTTACAGAAACACACAAATGAATAACTAACAACTTAGAATTTTTATGTGGTCAGTCCCTGCGTACTGGCATACAGTGTTTACTCCTTAATTTTGTATACATGACAAAGTAGTAAAGCATAAACTAACGTGAATCCAGTTCAGCAAAATCACAAAGTGATTGAGAGTAACTAATCAAGAGGTAAAAACTAGCAAATACAAGAGACAATATATATATATTTTTTTATCATCAGACTTTTACTTAGGAGAAGCTGACAAGACAGGATATCTAGGAATTTTACTAAATTACTTCTTAAGTGGAAGTGTTGTGAGGTCACAGTGGAAGGAAAGATAGTTCTCTATGTTATTTGAAGAATATATACATATAAATAAAGCCTCTAATTATGACTGCATGTGGCTTTTCTTGTAAATTCAAAATAAATACATTTTTTAAAATGTCTAAATTACCAGCACTTTTGAAATATAAAGGAGAGTGAATATTTGAAATATAAAGGAGATTTAAAGGTTGCTTTAAATCAAGACTATGCATTTATCTATTCATTATAGCTGGCCTTGTCAGGATTAGTCCTTGTATCCTATTAGGGCTCCATATAGGGCCACGTTGGAAGCCACTCTCTATATAACAGAACTTAAAGGCATTTGATATTTAAATTCTACCATGCTGATCATCTATAACCTTAGGAAAAGTAAAAGACTTATTTCATTACTATATAGGCAACCTTTTTGGCTTGGAGCTTGGTGCCAGTGTGGTACCATATTTGATTTCCCTCTCTAAGGGTGCACGACTCTTTTTAGCTTACTCATGTGTTCCTTGACATCTGTGCTCTCCACTGCATCACTGGCAGTTGACTGTCAGGAGAGGTAGTTCACTAACAGCTTGCTGATCTGGATTTCTTATGAAAATCTTAGGCTGGAGATAGGGTTTCTCTAGACTACAAGATTCAATAGGCTTTATCATAAGCTCCTAGGTGTCTCCAAAACTACAGAAGTGCCTTTATTTTGCGTGTACCAATGTCACTTCCCCCACATATCACTCCTATAAGCTTAATTTTTATGGTGCTTAATATACTTTAAAGTCATGGTGTTGTGGGCTTGTCTGAACATGCATGGTTGCCAATATTCTAGTCCCATGTTTTCTTCTTAAGTATAGCTAGACAGAAAGGAAGTTAAATAAGATTGGACTGACAACATATTCAACAACCTGGCAGATCCTGGAAATATTACCATAAGGCTATTGTCAGGCTGAATTCCCTATGAGTCTAAAATACTGCTCTCCTTCCTGAATGATTAGAATCCAGACATTGACTAGCCAATATCCTTAGAGTGGTTATCAAATCATAAGAATAATAAAGAATATGGTCAAGAAATCCAGAAAGCAATATTTTCACTGTAATTAATATCCTGAGAAAAAAACCATTTTGGTCTATTAGGCCAGACTTTGCTCAATTTTCATACAGAATTTAAACTTAATACACAGTTAACATAAGAAAATGATAGGTATGTTTCATTTCATATTTCATCAGAAAGCAAAGAAATGGGAAAAGTCACCATTTAATTGCTTTCGTAACTCCCCAAACTGCTTTGGGTTTAGTTTTACAAGACATAGTATGAAAGTGTATAGATTTATTAATAGCTTTTCTTTGGTGGGCATACTTTCATTTAATAACATTTACCACTATCCACATAGAGCAGAGATTAAAGTCAGACTAATATCTGGGTCCTACAATTCATGTTATATCTAACCAGATTTCACTAATATTTATGAAAACTCAGACCCAATTTTAATTCCCACCAATCACATCATCTATATTTGTGAAAGCATATAAAGAAATGAACATGTAGACTTTTTAGCCCAGAGCATTCAGTGCAGTGATGTAAGTGCTCACTCCAAATACAAAATAGCTAGAGTTAGCAAATGGGGATTCATTTCATTGTGATTCATACAACACATAGGTATGCATTTAAAAAATTAGGAAGTTTTCACAGATGACTTCCTAGGAGCAGATGTAGTACTTACACAATTCTTTTATGCACCTTGCAACATCACAGACACCAGGCCATAAATTTGATGAGCAATTCTGTATTCCATGGCCTTTTTTCTCCTCACAGGCCACATATCACCTAGAGAAACCATAGTAGTCCTTCTTACAGTTTATATTATTTTAATGTTATAACAGTCAAAAATCTTGACAATCCATTTGTGATGTATAACCCCCTGTTTATATAATCCCCTGTCCTTAAAGTATGGTTGCATTTGTGTGTTTATTACCACACAGTTAAGAAAAGAAAACAGTCTTTGCAACTAAACCCTTTTATGCTCTTCTTTATCCATACCAACTCTATTTGTAAACAGAAGATGCTATATTTCCCAGTGTCTGGATAAAACAAATAATAGAATTTTCTAGTTTCTCTCTTGCTTCTACTCAACGTGAAGCCATCTCTAGGCAGAGATCACGATTTTAGGCGAGAACAAGAGGAGAATTTAGAGGCTTGAGACTCACTGTTGTAACTGTAAGGTTTTTCTCAGGTTACTTAGCATCTATATGACTCAGTTTCCATCTTTAAATTTGGAATTATAACACTTGTTCTTAATTATTTTACCAAAATGTAATGAAAGCTAAATGAGGTTAAAGTGTTTTGGAAATAAAACTGCTGCATAAATCAAGATGTGGTATTTTGGAGTAATTATTATAGCACATCATCTTATCACTGACAGCTAATAAATCATTTAGCATGTTAGTAACAAAAACTACTAATTATGCTAAGTGAATAGTGTCCTGATATAATTCCGTATTTTGTTCCTGGTAACTCATTTAACACGGACAGCCTCTTTCTTACCACTCAGTGCCTTGCCAGCATTTTCTTTAATCTTATCAGATCTCTTTGATTTAATTGAGAAGTCACTCTAGAAGAATGTCATTTTTCTTGCATCTCTTCAACAAAGTAATATAATTAAGATTATGCAAAACAGAGAAGATTCCCAGAGTGCCAGGTAAGAGTGAAGACCTGTGAAATCCCAAAATTAGGAATTGCTGAAGTCAACATAAATAATTGACATTTAGATGACCTAATTAAAACAAATTACATCTCTGCGGGAAGAAAGTTATAATTTTAAACACAGGATATTCTTGAGAAATAATAGGAAAATATCTGAAATAGCATTTTATATTTTCTATAAAAATCATGAAAAATTCGGCTTCATTCTCAACAAAATAATATTTAATAAATGAAAAAGTGTGGAAATTTGAAAATATATGGGAAATAAAGTATTCTTAAGGCAAAATAGCAGAGTAGTAGAGTAGTTAAGTGTGACTACTCTAGAGCCAGATAACACTGGCTTACACCATGTCTATGCAAATTTCCTAATCTTTCAGTGCCTCAGTTTCCTGTCTATAAAATAGAGACCCCATAGGTCTCTTGTGAAGATTAAGTAATTTAATACATGTAAAATGTCTTGAACAGTGCCCAAAATGTAGTAAGAATTTGGCAAATCTCCAATTTGTAGTAATTTTCATTTTTTTACACATTCAACTACTCTAATGATTTTTAAAAAAATGAAAACATTGTAACAAATAAAATGGGCAACTTACCTGAATGTTTTTACATGTAATTTACTTTCAGAATTTCTAAAGGAAAAAAAAATTATTTTTTCACATGGAAACTACATTCTTATTCCAGAAGGACTTCATTACCTCTTCTTTTTATGAAGCAATAAATGTCTGTTCAAAATCCCTCAAACATCAGAAATGTGCTTTCTTTTGGAAATGTATCAGCTTGCTCTAAATGCTCTAACAGTTTGAATTTTTCTCATTGTCAAATCATCTTTAATAAAGAAATGAAATTATAGATGTTGACACCACAGGGGGGAAAAAAGGCACCTTCAAATTATCTTTATGAAGAATTTGGGGCCTTGAACATAATGTCCATTTACACTAATGGGACAATATCTACAATATCTCCCAATGAGTACATTTTTTTAAAAGCAGAGAAGTTGCTGAAAAAGCTTTGTTAAAATTTGATCAAAAGCCTATTTCAAATGCTCATACTAAAAGCACTTTGCATAAAATATAATCTATGAAATAATGAATTAAAATTATTCTTTGTTGAAGCCTTATCTATTGACTATTTCTAAATATTTTTTCTCTTGTTAAAATCAGAAGGTGATTTTGAGTGAAAATGTACCAAAACCAACTACTGTATTGAAAAATGTATGATGGATAGCAGACTGTCCTCAACAACAAATCTCTACTGCATGGTGATTAATAGTCACAACTATAAAATCACATTGCCTGAGCCCAAAACCAGTGCTGATACTTATTCGCTATATGACCTTAAGAGGGTTACATAATCTCTCTGTGCCTCGGTTTTTACCATTAGTAAAATGTGGAACACTACTGTATTTATTCAAGAGAATTGTTGTGGGGATTAATGAGATAACATGTGAAATTATTTGGCATTGTCCTTGGCACATAGGAAGTGCTCAAAAGGCTTAACAATAGTCATTATGGGTGTATACACACACACACACACACACGTATTTTTTTATATATTCTGGTTAATAGCTAATATGTATATATATTTAATATGAAAATTAATAAGTAATGCAAAAAATGCTAATTTTAGGAATGTTGTCATTGCATAGCATTACCCTTAACTACACATTTGGAAGCATCCAGTATATAAAAAAAGTTTTCTTCTTTTTATTTATCTACATTAAATACTTATTAAGACAAAATTACAGAGAGTGAGTACAAATGAATAACAAATGTGATGTCTTTAGGTTATGTTTAAAGGTCAAATTTTACAAAACTTCCTTCTTTTTATCGGAGTGTGTTTATTATTTTAAAAGTCACACCCAAGTGAAGCTGAAATGAATAGAGATGTGAAGATAGGAAGTTTTGGTTTCCTGAACACCAAGGCCACTCACTGTCTGATCAAAGCACATAGCTTTATCACTATTTCTTTGCCATTATTGACTTAGTCCCCTTTCAAAAATAGTGCATAGATTTCAAACATAGTAATTGCTACCATTTCATTAGCGACTAGTAAATGCCAAGCACTATTCTAAATGCTTGTAAATATTATTTCAACAATCTTCTGTAATGGTGAGGAAAAAATCATAAGAATTCATATATAATGAGAAAATGCAATTTACTTTTGATAATTACCTGGAAGAACTCTCACCCTCTGGTTAGCATTAAAAAACTAACTAAATGCACAACCAGTTTAAATTTAATCCAGTGTGATCATGTACATAGCTACTAGGGCCTGGTCTCTCATTTAGGTAAGTTTTCAGTCTCTTAGACAGCTTTCCTCTCATCTTGTCTTTTCCCTAAGGTGGGGTACAAGAGGACTGTGTGGGTGACTTGACCCTGAAGTTTTAGAGGACAGAAGAATATCCCTACATTGTGCTGGTCATTGGGTCTATGCTAACTACTGTCTACTGGAATCTGGTAAAATGCTTCCTGTCAACCTACTGACTACCAAGGCTTCATTCTGTGGCTAGTGCATTTGTGGTTCTTTATTTTTGGCCGGGCAATGTTCCTGGAGTAATTTGAGCTCCCTTTAGCCATGCTGATTGCAGGTCCATGTGCTCCAACCTACCCCAATGTCCTGTAGTCCACCCAGCTTCTACTGCAAGATTAATTGCAGGCACCTGGCAGGCACCCTGACTTTCCACTAATGCACCCCACACATGAACCGAGAGGCTGGAGAAGGCTACCAGATCCTCTCCCAGCATGAGCATAACTTTCCATTCTTTTAACTAGACTGGGTTGCCTGTGATGTTACAGGTTTCTTCTCCAATTCCACAGGGAGAGTGCGGAGAGAGATCTTTCCATGCTAGATATACCTCTCAATTTTTCTAACACATGTTCTTTCCAAGCCCAGCGAAAGAAGATTCATACTGTGTTGGCTTGCGTAATTTATTCTCTGTCCCTCATTCTTTTTCCTTTTTCTCTTTTCCATATCCCCTTAAGACTGAGAACTTCTACTCTACTTTTCCCATGTCGTATACTGTTTATACCATAGAACAGCAAACCTCATGGTTTTGCTCTTAAAAGCAGAAAAGCCACTTTTTTAAACTTTGGTAGAATACTTTGGGCTAGGTCTTTTCCAGGTATGGTTAATGGGTTAAGAGAAGAGTGGAAGGGGATTGCTAAAGAAATAGAGCAAATCCTGTCTCCACAAAGTTTGGCTGTCCAGCCTATTGTTTGGTTCAGGTACCAGTTTCTCATGGATAATGTTGAGGAGCTGAAATGAAATATGATTTTAAAATTAAGATTAATTTCTGACAAACAGCTATTCGTTATTACATTTATAATATATGTGTTTTTCATCTCAGAAAACTGAGGCTCAAAGATGCTAAATCACTTGTTCCGGTCAAATTCCCACTTCTACTTGCATCCGATGCCCCTTTTGCCTTCATTACTATGTTGACACCTTGGCTGAGTTCTTAGTCCTCTTCCCTCCTCAGAAGCCTGCATTCCACAGCTTTTCCACAACACATTTGCCTATTGAATCATACCAATATTCCTCCTGGTGACTGATGAACCTTCTTTCATAATGTTCTATATGATAGAAAATGGAAAGATAAAAAATCATTCAATATTAAAGTCTAAAGACAAAACATCCCAGGCCATGTAGAAAATAACTCTTTAACATTACTCTTGTGGGCCAAATTCATTCAGTCAGCAAACGTTTATTGAATTCCTACTTTGTCTCAGGCACATTTTAGGCACTGAGAGTACTGCACTGAACACAACAAATTTTCTCATGGAATGAGGCCAATACAAGCTCCAAAAGGACTCCAATCCATGGGAGGGAGACAGACAACAAATACATTAAGAAATAACTGTATAGTATTTCAGATGACGGTAAGTGATATGTGGAAAATGAAACAGGATAAGGCGGATGTGGCAGGGGTATCTATTTGTTTTAAGTACAATGTGAGGGAAGGCCTTTCTACATTTGTGTTAGTCTGTTCTCATGCTGTGAATGACGTACCAGTCCATAAAAGAATGAGGTTTAATTGACTTACAGTTCAGCATGGCTGGGGAAGCCTCAGGAAGCTTATTAATACAATTATGGTGGAAGGGGAAGCACCACATCCTTCTTCACATGGCAGCAGCAAGAAGTGCAGAGCAAAGTGGGGAGAAGCCCCTTATAAAACCATCAGATCTCATGAGAACTCACTGACTATCACAAGTACTGCATAGAGGTAACCACCCCTGCAATTCAATGACCTCCTACCAGGTCCCTCCCATGACACGAAGGGATGATGGGAACTACAATTCAAGATGAGATTTGGGTGGGGACACAGATATAACATATGAATAGTCAAGCCAAGACCTGAAGGAAGCAAGAGAGTAAGAAACGCAGGTGTCTGGGGAAAGTACATTCCAGGCACAGAGAGCAGGAAGTACACTTGGTTTGTTCAAGGAAAAAGATGGGCCCCACTGTGGCCAGAACAAGGGAGACCAGGGGAAGAATGGTGGCAGATGAAGAGGAGACGTGTGGGCCTTTGAGACTTTGCCTTTCATTCTTTAAAAAGGGCAAGGCCACTGCAAGGTTTTGAAAAGAATATTGTTATCAAGTGACTGTAGCTTCCAGGTAGAGGCAAAACTATGGGAAAGCAGCAGTGAAATCAGGAAGAACAGTTGGGAGATTACTGCAATAGCCTGGGGAAAAGATGTGGGTTTAAATCAGAATAGTGAGAACAGTTTTGTTGAGATCTAACAAGCCACTCCAAATTTAGAGAAATAAGACCTGTATTTAATTATGCTCATGAATTCTGTGCATCAGGAATTTGAACAGAGAAGAATGGGAAAGCTAGCTTCAACTTCATGATTTCTGGGGCTTTAGGTGAGAAGACATGAAAGTTGAGGGACTCAGTTGTTGGGGGCTGGTACCATCTGAAGCTAATTTACTCAGGTATCTGGTGAACGACGATGGCTCTTCACTGAAACCAACTACTTGTTTCTTCTCCATGTGTCTTGGGCTTCTTCCCAGCATGGTGATTGGGTCACAAGATTGAGTGTCTCAATCAAGTTGCATAGCCCTTTCAAATTAACAGACACCCTCTGACCAAACTTGGGTCAAGCTCCTCTGAGCCCTCTTTTTAACTAGGCCTCCACATTATCTTGTCCTGTCTTTGGCTTGCTGAGTCTAGTTTCAGGAAAAAAATCCCAAGTCAGTTTCACAAGAATCTCCCCATCCTTGGCCAGTCCTTGGCCTGCTTTTAGTAGGAATCCTGTTAGGCCTATGTAGCAAGAATCCATCTACCCTTATATCTCCCCTCAGTAATTTTCCATCTACTGCCCCTTCACTGTTCATGGGCTTTAAATCCCCAGCTGTCTTTGCAGTATTCAGAACTGCATTCAATCTTCCTCCCCTATTGAAATAGTTTTAAATAATATCTGCCTTAGCATTTTAACAAGTGTCTGAATATTTTTTAACAAAATCTAGCCTCAGAAGACATACAGTGTCATTTTGGCCACATTGTTTATGGAAACAATTGCCAGTCCACCTAGATTTGAGAGCAGGGTGATTAGACTCTATTTCTTGACAGATGAGAAGCAATATTTGTTTTAAGAAGAACTTGCAAAATAGGAGTTATTGCTGTGGTTGTCTTTGGAAAATAAAATTTGTCCCAAGATTATATAAGGGAGAGTCATAGATCATAGAAGAAATAAAACAATCTATTAAAAGCTTTTTTGGTGGGTATTCATTTTCTACCAAAAACACCAGGAATATGCATTTTTTAAAATATAATGTTCATGTTTTTCCCTTTAGAAAATAATTTATATTCAATACAGCATAGAGATTAAGGTCTCAGGTTATCCATTTCATCAATGGTTTAAATAATTCCTGGACCACTGTCTATCTACTTGACTTTGAACAGGGTATTTATTCTCTTTTCTCCAAACCTCAGTTTTCTTATCTGTAATTGGCAATCATAATGATAGTAATAAACAGAATTTTTGAAAGTATTAAATGTGATAATTCATGTGAAGTTATATAATTATACAGAAATTGTTTGATAATTTTAGCTTTTATTACCTTCACCCTTAGTTTTAGAAACTTAAGATACGGAAAAATGAACAAAATAAAAATAATCCGAAAGAGTACCATCCAGAGAAATGTCTTGTGATACAATTGCTATATTGGCATAATGTAAATGTGAAGAAAGTTAATATATTTTATTTTATTTACAGGTGTTAGAGTTATTTTGTTCATACAGTAATTTTTTGCAATCAATTTTTATACATAGGTGATTACCCCCTGCATGAAGCCTACATGCAAATATACACACAAACACACAAACATACGTATGTAAAAGGCGAAAAAGAAATAGATTTGCCACAGTCTCAGTGATTTGGCCTTTTTCTGCAAGAGTAGTGAAAAATGTATTTGAAGTGGATGTGGATTAAACATAGACACACCCTAAGCTAAATAAAATACAAACATGAATTCTTCTCAAGGCGCAATTCATTCAAATAGAGGATTTGAAATTTGATAAAATGCCAATGCAAAGGCATATAATGCTTGAATGACATTAATTAGTTGAATACTGAGCCCAGGAGCAAGTGAGGCTCATCCACTGAATATGTACATAAGATTTTTCTATCAAGGAGAACCACAGAAAAATATATAAGCGGCTTCCTCCTCTTATTTACATTCAGGTTCCTATTAACATGTTCCTGAGAACTAACTTTATGCAAAAATAAGCCTTCCAACTTAATAGCAAACTGATCATAAGCTCAGCACTCTTCTTTTGTGAGCAAACGCCTTGAAAAAGCATCTGAACTATGAAAGTATTTAAGTGACTATGATTTCAACCAGACTGTATTTTAAGACATCATGTAAAAGGCAGGATTTCAAGTATCCTCCTATAATCTTAATCCCACAAAACTTTACAGGTCTCTAGTTTAACATCATCGTTTGACAAATACTAAATTCACATGTCTTAACCATTCACCAATTCTTTTATTGGCTTTATTTTCAAGATTTTTTTTTGCTTTTCCTGTTTATGTAATTTGTGATCAGGAATTTTACTCTGATTTCCATCTTTTTCTCCCAAAATGAA
The DNA here is from genome assembly GCF_047675955.1 of Chlorocebus sabaeus. NCBI lineage: Eukaryota > Metazoa > Chordata > Mammalia > Primates > Cercopithecidae > Chlorocebus > Chlorocebus sabaeus. Next base: position 84,318,095 of record NC_132916.1, read on the forward strand.
TATTATAAATCTGACCAGGCAGCCAATTTAACAGCTGTGACAACGCAAGCCTCTTAGGCTTTTCAAATTAAAACCATTCCAAATTTATCTTGGTCATACCAATTTAAAAACAAATCCATAGCAGTTTTAATATTTCCGCATATAATAATTTTTTTCTCTACACTAACCATGTATTTATTTTGAAAGTTCAGTGACAGTTGTTCACGATAAATTATACTATTGTCACTGAATTCTTATACATGTTATGCTCCATCACATGACAAACGTATCCTTCTTTGAGTTTCAGAAGTCTTTCACAGACAACTCAGCCAAAGGCCAGAAAAGAATCAGTATAGCAGTATGAGCTAAGGAATAAACCGGCAATTCTAAGATCATGACCTATCATACCTTTTTGACTATTAACTTATCGTCTGACCTTCTGCTAGTCATTTACCCTCACATAGCCTTCTTTCTGAAGTGTGTAAAAATGGGAATGACAACACTCTGGTTACAGCTCAAAGAGATCAAGGAGAAAAAACTGGTACAGGGGCTGTAAAATACCTTGCAGGCCATAAAATACCACATAAATGCTTGATAGTAAAACAGCTACAGAGCTCCATCGTTTAATACAAGACAAGTTTTTCTGCTAAACAAAGTACTAGCAGAAGCAACTAAGATCCCACAGGAAAAGATGCCAAACTCCTGGTCATAATGAAAAGTGTTTGCTTGTTTGTTTATTTGTTCGAATTGACTTTATGGACTGAGGAGAAGATATCTGCACAGACTACGTGTTCAAATGCACAGAGTAATCCAGTCATCACATACTATTCTTTTTTTTTTTTTTTTTTTTTTTTTTTTTTTTTTTGAGACGGAGTCTTGCTCTGTCGCCCGGGCTGGAGTGCAGTGGCCGGATCTCAGCTCACTGCAAGCTCCGCCTCCCGGGTTTACGCCATTCTCCTGCCTCAGCCTCCCGAGTAGCTGGGACTACAGGCGCCCGCCACCTCGCCCGGCTAGTTTTTTGTGTTTTTAGTAGAGACGGGGTTTCACTGTGTTAGCCAGGATGGTCTCGATCTCCTGACCTCGTGATCCGCCCGTCTCGGCCTCCCAAAGTGCTGGGATTACAGGCTTGAGCCACCGCGCCCGGCCCATCACATACTATTCTAAAAAGACAGTCTAATCAAGCACGCTGAAGTCGGAAGCTGGAGGGCATAATATTACACAGTCCCATGGGTGTGTTCCTCTTTAAATGAGTTTGTGTATGTGTGCTTTTTTGTCTCATGGAACTGTGTTATGGTAAACAACCAAAAGTAGAGATATTCTAACATTTTCTTTTTACTCAATCTATTTGAATATGTTCGCCATACCATTTTCCCTTTGAAATTCGAATTTCATTTGCTTAAGACCAACATTAATTATTTCAAGGAAACTTCCCCGAATTATCATTTTACTTAAAGATGTGATCACAACCAGATGTTGCCTAACACAATTCATGTTACATTAAGAAATAACTTAATCCTTTTTGGTTCTTCTTTGCTGCTCCTCAGAAGAGAAATAAGCTAGAGAATAGGTTTCATCTTGTCACCTCTCACAGAAAAACTACGTTTTGGCCTCAGTCTTACAGTCACTTGTCAATTTACTATTTAATATTTTTTTTTTACAAACAAGTATAAGCCGCCTGACTGGGTGCAGTGGCTCACGCCTGTAATCCCAGCACATTGGGAGGATGAGGCCAGTGGATCACCTGAGGTCATGAGTTCGAGACCAGCCTGGCCAACATGGTGAAACCCTGTCTCTCCTAAAAGTAGAAAAATTAGTCGGGCATGTTCGTGCGTGCCTGTAGTCCCAGCTACTCAGGAGGTTGAGGTAGGAGGATCGCTTGAACACGAGAGGTGGAGGTTGCAGCGAGCCGAGATGGTACCACTGTACTCCAGCCTTTGCAACAGAGTGGGACTCCATCTCAAAAAAAAAAAAAAAAAAAAATTAAAATGTGTGTGTGTGTATATATATGTGTGCATGTGTGTATATACACACACATACATGCATATATGTGTGTGTATGTATATAAACACATATGTATATGTGTTTATAAACATATATATTATGCCACCTTAAGAAAACAATGCCAAGTCCTGAATCAGGAGAAAAAGAAAACATTAATTCAGCTCACATATAAGAAGTTGTAGTATGTATTAAGTAGTAAGTGGTAGGTATTAAGTAATGTAGAGTGTTTTTATCACAACTATTCCTCCTAGCCCATCACTAGATTAAGACACAATGGACCACACTACATTTTTAAATTTTATTATTCGTATATCTCTGGACAATCACGAATTTTCTTAATCTACCAGTTTTTTCATTCATTCATTCAAAAAGATTCACTGAGACCTGTTTCTTGCTAGGCATTTCTAGGCACTGGAGATTGAGTAAACAAGAGGGATAAAAGTCTCTGTCCTTGCCAGGTTTCATGGCTCACACCTGTAATCCCAACAATGGGAAGCTGAGGCAGGAGGATGGCTTGAGCCCAGGAGTTCGAGCACAGCCTGGGGAATATAGTGAGACCCTGTTCCTACAAAATTTTCTTTAAACATTAGCCAGAAGTGGTGGTGCACACCAGTGGTCCCAGCTACTCAGGAGGCTGAGGTGAGAGAATCTCTTGAGTTCAAGAGTTTGAGGTGACAGTGAGCTATGATAGCACCACTGCACTCCAGCCTGGCAAAGTAAGACTCTGTTTCTATTTAAAAAAGAAAAGAAAAAAAGTATGTGTCTTATATTCAAGCATACACTGGAAATAATACCTTTCTTGTTCACCTCAAAGTGTCATGGTAATGAGATATGATGATTTGTGTGAAAATACTTTGTAAACTACTAAGCACCATATCGATATGTTATTTTTATGATTATAGCAATTATACTCTTGCTAATACTACTATTAGACACAAAGTCACATTTGAATGATAAGTAGGAGATTTCTGTTATGAGAGTGGAAGTAAGGAAAGAAAAGAAGGCATTTAAGCACAGAATGAGCCAAGGACAGACCTTGTGACATTATTGGGTTTTCTGAGAACAACTAATAGTTTTCTTGTTCTCTGGGGCATAAAATGCAAGGAATCTGAGATAGTGAGAAATTAATTTGAAGAAGAAATCGGGACCTTTGCAAGGAAGCCTGGGCATGCACTGTTACAAAGGAGAATGAGCTTCATGAAGTACTTTAAGTGAAGCCACTGAGAAATTTTAGCAGAAGAGTGACATGGTTTATTTTACATTTCTGGCAAATCACAGTGGTAGGAAAGAAGATAATATTGAGGGACATTAAACAAGAATTAGAGAACACAGCTTAGAAGACACTGGCATAGAAGGGTAAAGCAGAGAAAATCTGAACTGTGGAATTGAGCATATAGACAAGGGTGAGGTGTAGAGATGTGTTTAGAAAGTAAAATAATTAGGGTTTGGTGATATGATTGGAGAGGATGTGGGAGGATTCTAAATTTAGAATCAAATTTCTGGTTTGCTTAAATAGTTAAAGTGAAGCACTCTCAACCTCCCAAAATTATGAGCAGACTAAATTTTTCATTATGAATTTATTGAATTTAGTTTGGAAAATTATGAGATTGAGACGACTACCACCTGAGAAGAAACACACAACAGATAACTGAATATCTGAGACCAAGACTCAGCAGAAAAATTAGAAATGAAGATAAGTGGGTACTATCAGCAATAAGACACTAACTGAAACTTCATGGGTGAGTGAGGATTGTCCAGTGTTAGCATGGAGATTTTAACAGAATTTTCAAAGATGAAATGTGTGACAGGTGTGATTTGAACTATTATGTATTAGTTTAGTTCAGTCTCCCCTTGTTCAGGAGGCTAAGCTCCCCTTTTAAACTGTCACCTTCTTCCCCACTCTGTGCAATTCTCTCTGCTTTGGAGAAGAGAGGGGGTTTATGAGATCTAAAATAGGGATAATGGGGGAGATAGCGAGGAGAGGTTGGACTCCCTTCTGGACTGTGTATGTGATCATTCCTTTCCCTCTTCCCGCTCACTTTCCTTCTTCACCAGTCTGAAGTTGCAGAAAACAGACCTGAAATTATGCATATGAAGGGGTAGAAAGGCGTGACACTTTTTCTCACCTATCATAAGTGTCACAGCCAACTCTCATGTTACAAAAGACAGGTCAACAACAAAAAAGCATAACAAATGTATTTAATCAAACATGACATGGGAACCTTCAGAAACAAGCCCCAAAGACAAAGGGAAAATTGTCCGTTTGGTTGAATGAAGAATGGACAATCATATGGATCATATAAAACTGCGATTGAAAGGGTATAATGTAATGGTTACAGGCTGCTGGGGGAAGCCAGCAAGGCCTGTCAGTTCAGATTCTTCTTGGCCTCATTGTGTAACATACCTTCCTTCTGCGAATGGGGCAAAACACTCTCTGAAATGAGGGTCTTCAAAGGAAATAAAAGGAGTTATCTTTCTAGGTTTTATGCTTTGCTTTGGAGAAGAGGAGTTCTAGTTTCTATGACCAGCCTTGTGAAAGAAGAATTCCGGTTTCTGTGGCTCACTTTGGAGGAGAATAAGGGGTTGAAGACAGGAGAACGGCAGAAAGTCAGAAAGACCTTGGATCGGAGGCCCTCCTGGTTTCTTTCTATTCAAAGTATTCAGCATGCCAAGATACCACACTTCAGGATATTGTGTTTTGAGCCTCCACACACACCAATTATTTTGTGTTAAGCAGCCTTAGAATTTGTTTTGGCAGTAGAGAAATGAAAGAGAAAAACACAAATGAAAAGACAAATATGATGTCTGCACACAATCTTGGGAAAAAGCAATATTAATTAATAATTTATTTATTCATTCATCCTCACATTCACTAAACAACTATGTATTGAGAAACTACGTTGTGCTAAATCTCAGCACAGAAAGAAATAGGACCTTATCCTGGTCCTTGAGGAATTTCCAGTCTTGAAGAGAACCATTCATAGTAGATTGCTCTTCTAATATTTCAATTTGAATGATCAGAGAATCTGCGGACTTTGGTAACAACAACAAAACAGAAAAGAAAATTCTGCTTTGAAATAAATTTGCCTATATTTATTTTAATCGTGAAATTTAAAGAATTTGCTGTTTATCAGCAATTTGTACCACTGATTGGTCAACTGGATGAGGTGACCTTCGAACTTCTGTTTCAATCAAATACACTCTTAGTCAAGTACCCCATGACAAGGACATTCAGTCCATTTCCAAAAATTGAAATATTTTCCACACTTTAAATGGAAATTGCACATTTTTTCTTGGGCCATAATTTTGAATCAAGTAATTCATAACAAATTACCATTGCCAATTTATATGTATTTTTAACTTCAAGCTTTAATTATTTTATTCATGAATACTTCTTCCAGCATCCTAGATTAGTGGTTTCAAACTCTACCTTTAAATGAAAGCATCCTTTTCCTTTCTGTCCTCTAGCATCTCTTTAAAAGAAGTCAGTTTAAAGTCTCATGATATTTAATTTCTCATTAATCTTCAATTCCTCACTATGAGTTTGTTATGTGTATGATATTCAAACTCACAGTATTCAACTGAACTTTTAATAAATCCTTTTTACTAGTCACACTTAAAAAAATAATCGTAGGCTTTAGAAATGTCTGCATAGTCATTTACATATCATTTAATCGTTGTTTTCAATTTTCTGGGATTTTCCACCCTTTTCATCTGTATGTCCTTCTCTTTTCAACTATTCATGAAATTTTATCACCTGGAGATAAAGTAATTTAAGGGTTTTTCTTCTAATTTGCTCTTTTCTATATTCATAAATTTGCCAGATTCTAGAAATCCGTATAATACACCCAGCATTCATGCTGAACTTAACTTTTGTGGATGAGCAAAACTAAACGTTTGTCAATTTCAAGATAATTGAACTGACCCATTATTTTTCATATATCAGGGAAGAGCAGGCTCAAGTAAAATATTTTATTTGAAAGAAAATGGAAGGACCCATAGAGGTACAATAACTCCCTGTATAATTCTGCATTAGACACATGTATTCACACTGCAAATGTGCCCTTTCTTTTGCTAAAACATCATTAAAGCAAGTAATAAAACATACAAAGTACTGATCAACCCTAGTACTTGCAATAATATGAACACAAAACAAGAAAACAAAATGTAAAGAGAAGCATAATTTTCAACTGCCATTGTTGAGATTGTCCATCTGAGCTCTGAATGCCGAAAGACCAACATCAATATTAAAAGAATACTGTAAACAAAGGCTAAGTGTCAACTGTTAGCCATTTCTTTTTTATGTCTTTCTTCTGCAGTTGTAAATTCTGTTACTATAAAAGTAGATGATTCATTGCAATTGTGAGGCCATTATCATCTAAACAATCAACAGTAATGATGCATTGTAGATAATACAGTGGAAAATTGATTTGGTGTAAATTCTTGGCAAGATATTTTTGCTATGTCCCATGCTGCAAAGGGACTGAACTGTAATGTAGAGATTATACTGCTTTTTTGCAAACTCTCTTCAGAGGAAGAGACTATTTAAGCATCATCACACATATGCATTATAAATCAATGCAAAACACAACCCCTCTCTTTTCATGGGAAACATAGCATTAGCATTTTCTTTTTTTTTTTTTTTTTTTTTTTTTTTTGAGACGGAGTCTCGCTCTGTCGCCCAGGCTGGAGTGCAGTGGCCAGATCTCAGCTCACTGCAAGCTCCGCCTCCCGGGTTTACGCCATTCTCCTGCCTCAGCCTCCGGAGTAGCAGGGACTACAGGCGCCCGCCACCTCGCCCGGCTAGTTTTTTGTATTTTTAGTAGAGACGGGGTTTCACCGTGTTAGCCAGGATGGTCTCGATCTCCTGACCTCGTGATCCGCCCGTCTCGGCCTCCCACAGTAGCATTAGCATTTTCTAAATGACACTGTCTTTCAATGCATCATACCAGATAAATCCAAGGGGCATCTAGCTATGTTTAAGCTCCCCAACTGAAGTGCATGTCAGATTTATGTTTGAAGTTTTTGTGGGAGAATGTCTCTCAAAGAGTAATTTCCACATAGTTTAAAGGGTCTGTACTAAGTGTCAGGAAATTTTACTTTTACTTTCAGCTTTACCACTATCTAGTTGTATGACCTTTGATATGCCAAATCGCTTCTGAATTTCGTTCTACATTTGATTCAATGGGACTAGCCCAGTAGAAAGTTTAAAAATATATAGGTGTGAGGCCGGGCGCGGTGGCTCAAGCCTGTAATCCCAGCACTTTGGGAGGCCGAGACGGGCGGATCACGAGGTCAGGAGATCGAGACCATCCTGGCTAACACGGTGAAACCCCGTCTCTACTAAAAAATACAAAAAAATAGCCGGGCGAGGTGGTGGCGCCTGTAGTCCCAGCTACTCAGGAGGCTGAGGCAGGAGAATGGCGTGAACCCGGGAGGCGGAGCTTGCAGTGAGCTGAGATCCGGCCACTGCACTCCAGCCTGGGCGACAGAGCGAGACTCCGTCTCAAAAAAAAAAAAAATATATATATATATATATATATAGGTGTTCCCTGTCTTTCCCCAGACAAGTTAAATTCGAATTTCCAAAGATGGGATGAAGGCATTGGTATTTTCTTAAGCTCCTCATGTGATTGTAATATGCATCCAACAATCACATCCAACTTGAAAATGCTCTGATTTAAAAAAAAACAAACAAACAAAAACAACAACAAAAAAAACTTGCCATTTGAGAACCTCAGCATGTGTTTTAAATAAGTTCTAGGAAGAGAATTTTCAGTGTAAGGTGTTGGTGTTTGTTCTATCAGTTGCATTCATAATGTAGGCTGACAAGTAAAAAAAAAAAAGAAACACTAAGAAAAAAAATTAACAGAGAAGGTAGACAGGCCATGCAAACCAGAGCTCAATTACAGAAGAGCTGTCTCCAGGAGACTAGAGTCATGCTCTTTAACATTCTAAGTGATTGGTTTGTGCAGTGAACCAAATCTGAGCAGTTCCAATGTTTGAAAATGTAATGACTTAAATAGAAATACTAATATACCCTTCAAGGTCATGCAACAGTTCTTTGGCCTTAGGAAACATGTAACTTCTGTGGGCTCATGTAGGTCAATTTGATAGACCTCATATAACCTTAAGATGCATCTTGCTTTTTCCACTGCATTAAAATATGTTAATACCAGCTTTGGAATCAAATTGATTCATTTATTTAAATCTGACTTTTTAAAATTTCTTTTCCATTTGCAGAATTACCAAGAAGTTGTTTAAATTACCATATTTTCTAACTCAACAAAATTACGCAAAGGACTAGAGTACAAAAAGGCCATCAAAACAAGATACTATAAAAGAAATCTGTGAATAAATATACTTTGCTATTGACAGCCTAAAATTTAATTTAAACTGAGCCCTGAAAATGTTTAATCATTAAGAACTAAGTTTTAATCCTCAAACACATGTTTAAGGAATGTATTGAATAAGTTATTTCTAACCGAATTAGTGGAAGTGGGTGAGGGTAGGTAACAACCTACTAGGAGTTACTTCATCTAGAAGTTTTTTGTCCTTTCATTTAGAAGACAGACTGTTGAATTTCATATATAAAATATGGTTCATGAAATGTAGTCAATACTGCACCTTACACATAAAGCCTAAAAGTACATTAAAAATAATGGCAAAAACTGCAATTACTTTTGCATCAACCTAATAGAACAAAGTTCATGTTAATCTAATTTCTAGCAACTGATTACTAAGTTATGGCCATACCCACCATTTCAGACCCAGCACCCCCTTTTTAAAAAGAAATATTCTGTAGATTCCCTTACCTTCCAAGTAAAACAATCTATCTTCAACTATAATTTTTAAATATGCAATAAAATAAATATATAATGATAGAATAGATACATTAATGTACATTCATAACTATACCATCTTCCTACTTATATATGCTAATTGTGAGTTGGTAGGGATCACAGGAGAGTCAGATGAGAACTCATTGCATACAAGAAGGCCAGGAAAAGTAAAAAGCAAAGGTAGCCACGGACTCTACACTAATAACAGCTCAGTCTTATCCGTATTAAAGAATAGAAAAAGAAAAAAAAGTTGCAGTATAGTTAACAAGGCAAAGTAAATTACAGTCTATCAATGGTGAGAAAAATGAGTATATACGATATTCTGATAAATGGGCTGGTCCTTATTTATAAGTGCACTTTCCAAGCAATTCAATTTGTTATGGCATGGGATAGAGTACCAGTGAAGTGCCACTGGAAACACTTTTTATCATGGAGTCAGACAAATGTCCAAGGATGAATTCAGTCTCTGGTACTTAAAAATCCTTGGGGATAGTGTCTTTCTTTAGGCAAAGGGTAATAGAAGATAGACTGGAAAATGAAACAGTAATAAAAGAGGCTGTAAAGAAATCATGAGGTAAATCCCTGAGGACAATTTCAGAGTAAGATAGATAACACTCTTATGAATAATCTAAATAAATTTAGTACATAATTTCTATGACATATTTCTTAACCTGTGTACCACAAAAATTAAATACAAGGATGACCACAATACTAAATAGTTTTAACTTTCAGTATTATAGTTCAATTAATTTTGTAATATTTGGTTCTAAGTATTTATAAAGTCTTCTGGGCATGGTGCCTCATGCCAGTAGTCCTAGCTCCTCGGAAGGCTGAGGCAAGAGGATTGCTTGAGCCCAGGCTGCACTGCACCATGATCTAGCCTGTGCTCCAACTTGGGCAACAAAGCAAGACCTAGTTGCTCAAAAAAAAAAAAAAAAAAAAAAAAAAATTGTCTCTTATTTTCAATCTCTTACATTTTAGCAAACAGATATTATGTTTTTCCTGAAACTACACTAATAATTTAGAATCTCTTCAAATTCCCATGTTGTTAAAAAGAAGAAAAGTTACAGGTAATTTATTTTCAGACATTAATATAAAAGCCTTTAATTTGTTCAAATCTTTTCATAATTAGACTAATTAATTTGTAGCTTGGTCTAAAAGTTTTGTTTTAGCTCAATTAACTCTTTTGCATGTCTTGGCTAACATGTTCCACAGTAATTTCAAATAGATTAATCAACCAGTCTGGAATTGCTGTTCATTCAGAACTTTAAATCCAACCATTATACCTTTATTCAATAAAAGTAAGAGTTATCTATTTCTAAATAAGTATCTTTAAAATCCAAAGTGTTGCAAAGATAGAAACATTGAAAATTCTAAGTACCAACATCATTTTAAATAGTGTAAGTTTAATAAATCTCATAATTATTTACTTCATTTTAATAAGTTAGATCTGGTTTCATTGCAGCTAAAGGTGACCTCAGTTAACTTTTCAAGTATCTCTGAATTATATGTCACATCCATTCATAATATTTCACTCTTAATATTTATTTTCCCGCTAATAGAATTTGTAAATAATAAATAATGAACAGAATTTGTTTTGAACCATATCCTTTGAGAATCAGCTTACTTATGTGTCTAGGAGAAGATGTTCAAACTTCTATTATATATTCTACATGAAGTAATAAATCACTCACAGAGTTATTCTTAATTTTATTATTAACACTCTTCATAGATTTGTGGAGACTTTGACAAAAATTATCAAGGATTAAGTGAGGTTCATAAATAGTGCAATTAATTGCTAAAATATCTGGTATAATTTTTAAAATTAGCTATAGACTGGTACTGCCAACAACCCGTAGCTAGCATTCCCAGCTGTAACAGAAGCAATGACTTGAACAAAAGAAGGAAATGATTGTTTGTAAAATAATTTTTAGGTGTTTACAGTATAGACAACCCCTTAAAATTTATTGTCAGTAATTTTTTAAATAACATTTTTCTCTATGAGCTTTCATTCCATACGATCCTTTCAAATGCAGACAGTAAAGCCTCATTATCCAAAGGAAGTTGTATTCACTTGTAATGAAAATTCCTTTTGACTATAGTTCATTTCACAGCTAATTTTTGACAACTTTTGCCATCTCATCGATTATTCCTTACACAGTATCTTTGCTCAGTGGAAGACAGAAATTATTTCACTTGGCTGTCTTTGGTCAGCATAACAAAAACATCTTATATAGTTGGTAAAATTAATTTTGCCTAATAATGTGAAGGTTACTATTTTGTGATGATGTGTGCACACATAAGAAGCAAGCAGAAATTTGTTTTTATTCGAGTGTTTTTATGCATTCCAGACACAGTATTAGATTTTTCAAACATTTTCTTTAAAGCTTGGAAATATGACATATGCCTTCTAACCTTGTCGTCATCCTTCTTTGTAAATGTTTGCTTAATTTTAACAAGTTGATTTCTTTATTGGAATAAAGGAAGTAAAGAAATGTTATTAGAAAAGAACACGTGGGAGGAATATTCATATTAGCAAGTGTTTATTTGTATTCCTATCTACAAAACCCAATTTCAAACAATAACCTGACATTGAAGATTTTTAAATGAGCTAAATAAATATGTTTATATATGTAGAATCACTGTGAATACAACAGTTACAAGCTAACATATTTAGGTGTAACGTATTGTTCTGAACATCAAAGAGCATCTAGCTCCTTGGCCCTGCCACTAAATCTTGCATCACTTCCAGTCACTGTAACAATAAAAACTGCTCACAAATTTCAAAACAAAGACAAAACCCTTAGGGTGTAGTATTACTTCTATTGAAAACTAATTCCCTAGACCTCATTTACCAAAAATGACACTGTCTATAAGCCTCTTGCTTTCAAGCACACCAATCTCTAAATACTACCTCCTCTATGTCCAGGTTACTTCTCTTGTATTTTACATTTGAAAGAAAAGAAAATCCTCAAATTGAGGTCTCAAATGTCCTGATCCAATTGTCTTTACTTATTTCCATTATCCATCACACAGTGTATCTCCCCTTCTTTGTCCAGTTAATTAACATTCTAAGACCCACCAAAGTCCATCAGCTCTGTTGTGACACTCCTTGGTTAAGCCACAACCTGGTTAAAGCCAGTTCCCCACCTACTCTGTATCTTCTGTCCAAACAGCACACATGGGATCAGTAAATCAGCATAAATGATTGCTTGTGAATCTCAGGAAAGACTCTCAGGTTATCTGGTAGCTCTACTAAATTAAATTGATCCACTCTTATTTTTCTCGACTGTTATTTATCTTCTTTTATTCCAACATCCAATCCTGCACCCCCATCCTCACACTTGCCAGACTGGTTTGCTTCTGGTTTCCCTAAGACAAGAGAATCCGCAGAAGAGAAAATTCCACATTCGTTCAGGAGTGAATCTTCTTGCCTACTTAGATGTGTGCCCTCTCTGCCTTCCCTCCTGCCATTCCTGAGAACCTTCAGTGCCCTGGGCTTCATCCAATCTTATTAGTCAAGAATGCTGTTTCTTACATTGTCCCTATCTTCTGTTTGTCATCAATTTTTACATCAAGATAGGATTATCTTTATCTGCATTCTAATGAACAATCATAATTCATATCTTAAAAATCAAAAACTTTTAACCCTATTTTCCCTCCAACGTGAGCCCCAGTCCTGTTTTCAATTAACAGTAAATTTTCAAGATATTTTACAATTTGTCTTACTTTTTTTTTTTCTCTTAACACCACTTCTGCTTTTGTCGACTTACCACAAAAGCTGCTCCTAGAAAACACAACAAAAATTTCTGTATTGCCAAATTCATTGGTCACTTTTCATTTCTCAGCTTATTTGACTTACAGGAAGCTACTGATGTTACTGATTAGTCTGTCTTGAAACTCTCTACTTTCACTTTGCTTCTCTCAAGGTTATCTGCATCCCTAACTGATCCCTTGTTCTCAGTTTCCTGTACAAGATGTTCCTCATCCTCCCAACTTTCAAACATTGAATACCCCAGTTCAATCTCTGGCCCTTTACCGATTATCACTTCCTAAGCAGTCTCACCCCCTCCCATGGCTTTCGATGCCATTTATGATGTTACTTATTTTTACATTTAAGAATCCTGCCCAGATTTTACTCCTGAACTCCTTCTCCAATTGTCTATTTGACATCTCAATTTGGATGCCTAAAAAAAGTCTATAAATGAACACATAAAAAAAGTGAACACTTGATTCTCTCTATACAAACAGCTACTTCCCCAGTTTTTTCTGTCTTAGCAATGACAACATTATTCTTTCAGTTGCAACAGTCAAGACGTTAGAGTCATTCTTATCTTCTCTACTTGTATACCTCACTTTCATTCCATTAGAAAATGCTTTTGGACCTAATCTCTAACATATATTCAAATAAAATAACCTTTTGCCTCGATCACTTCTCCTCTAAACTGATGATTCATTCAATAAAACTCAAAAATTCTGCATAAGAAACCACTGTAAAATTTAGTGGATTAAAATAGCCATTTATTATTACTTTAAAATCTTTAGGCCAACTGAGGGAGATGTTCTGCTTATCTGAGCTAGGTTCAGTGGATCTCAGCCCAGCACTTGAATATCTCTGAAGCGTCAGCTGGGACAACTGAGTGGTTTAACTCTGGTCTACATGATTTCTCATCTTGTAGTAAGCTAATGTGGGCCTGTTCTGATGACAGCTGCCAAGGCTCTAACAAGGCAGAACAGTGCAAGGCCTACTGGGGCCTAGGCAAGGAAATCAGAAACCATATGATGCCACTTTGCTGCATTCTATCAGTGAAAACAAGTCATGAAGCACACCTAGATTCATTATGAGAAAGAGCTATAAAGTCACACTATGAAAGCATATGGGTACACAGAAATAACTACTACATTTTTGCATTCAATCTACTATACCGTTTCATTCAGAATAAGATCCAAAAATTCTAACTCTGGCCAACAAAGTCCCTTTGTTATCTGGCAACTCCCCCTTTTCCAACCTCACTTCTTATCTCTCTCCTCTTTCCTCATTGCACTCCAACTACACTGAACATACCCCCGTCGCATACCCTCTGTGTTTGTGGTTCAGCCTGGAATGCTCCTTTCCCAAACCTCCTTGGTTCTCTCCCATTCTATCTTTCTGCTCCAATCAGAGAGATGTATCCTGAATCACTATTCAAAATGTCACCACAAGCCAGGCACAGTGGTTCATGCCTGTAATCCCAGCACTATGGGAGGCCAAGGTGGGAGGATCATGAGGTCAGGAGTTTGAGACCAGCCTGACCAACATGGTGAAACCCTGTCTCTACTAAAAATGCAAAAATCATCCTGGGCATGGTGGCACATGCCTGCAATCCCAGCTACTCAGAAGGCTGAGGCAGGAGAATCACTTGAACCCAGGAGGTAGAGGCTGCAGTGACCCAAGATTGTACCACTGCACTCCAGCCTGGGTGACACAGCAAAGTTCTGTCTCAAAAAAAAAAAAAAAAAAAAAAAAAAAGTCACCACTTTCCTCTGCACTCTAAATGTGTTTTATCATTCTTGATAAGACCTATTATTTAGTTCTGGCATATAGCCTGGCTTCAATAGAGGAATGTCAACATCATGAAATCAGAGAATTTGTGTTTGGTTCATTGCCTCATCCCCAGTAATGAAACCAGCGCTGTTCAAAAAAATATGTAAGATGTGTAATTTTAAATTTTTTAATAGCCACACTGGAAAAAGTAGAAAGAGGTAGGTGGAATTGATTTTAATTTTTAAAAAATTTAACCCAAATATACAACACATTATCATTTTAACCACGCCACCAATTTTAACAAGTATTAACACATCTTATTTCACATTTTTTAAAAGCCAAGTCTTTAAAATTCAGTATGTATTTTACCTTTACATACATCTCCAATCAGATACATGCTCAACAGCCACATGTGGTTAGTGACTACCATTTGGACAGCACAAATCTAACTCATTTTTAGTGCTGCATACGTTTTAGTAATTCTTATTTTAACCCAAACTGTCCACATACAAGTGGACTAGATGACATTGCAGGGAAGTCCTGTGACAGAACTGAAACTCCTGGTTCCACAGCTTTATCAGTTGAAGGCAGGTCTTACTACTTTCCTCTCTTTATCACATTGTCCCTGAAGGTTTTAGTACATGTTTCTCCAACCTTATCTCAATGTTCTTGAATGCTTTACTATTTCTCTAGTTTTCTTGATCTCATTGCTCTTAACACTTTCAAGTAAAGAGTAAAACATTCAAGACCACAGAGATGAAGGCTGTAGATAAACAGGAACAAAACATAACATAAAATACCTCAAGTCAATTCTCTTTCTTGCTTCTTTGTTCACAAAAGTAATATATGTACTCAGAATTATAGTTAGTTGTTTTGGCTAGATGTAGAAAAAATCAATAACAAGTCTTTTTCAACCCTTTTCCTCCCACTGTAAGATTCTTATGGTCAAAAACCCCATCATGGCTTTCTATGTTCACACCAGAGGCTAACAAACCCAAGTTTTCCCCATCTCTAGGTAATTACACTTACAGTTCATTTTGCCTATAAAACTCACTGTCTTCTCTCCACCCAGCTTCATTCTTCAGGTGTCAGATTAAATAGCACCTGAAGAGAGGGGATTCTGAATTAGACCATCCTCCGTGTTAGACATTCTCATAGCACTCATCTTTCTTCATACCACTTTTCATGACTGTAAATACATAATCATTTGCATAATTATTCTTGAAGCACAGCTCATGCTGCACCCTCAATATAGAGTTACTGACACAAACCACATCCTCAAAAATACTAAGTAATGAATGTAATATATGAAAATATGTGGTGTTGTGTACATGGGATGAGAAAATTTAGAACTAAAAATGATTATTAGTGCCAACTAATGCCCAATGCCTACTTTTAGGATAGCAGTCCAAATGATGGTTTTGGAAAACTCTTGAACAACTACCACACACATTCAAACGTTTAACTTAAACTTACTTGGCTGCTTATTTGGATCTGAAAAGTTTTATGAGTAACTATAGTATAAAGGGAAAAAGATGTCACAGGGCAGGGTGCAGGGCATTATGAAAAAAGCTGAGCAGATGGCCAGGGGATGTGCCATGTTTCATTATTAAGCACTTGTGTGACCTTCAGGCACTCTGGACCTTAAGTTTATTCTTTGTAAAATAACTTAATTGGATTTGATCTCTATGAGACCCTATTTTCTCAATTTTAACATGAACTTTTTTTTCTAATTTTAATCTATCTAAAATCGAGATGCATCTTACAATCAATGCTTTTTATATCCCTGTCAAGTGTGGTTGTGAGTGACATAAACAAAAGAAAAAGTCTTCCCTTGATACCTTCTGGAAAGATCAAGAAAGCACTAATACTAAAGCATGTTAGATTCAGTGAAATACAGGGACTGAGCCATAAAATTCTGTGATACTAAGTTATTTTCTTTACCACCCATTTCCTAACATTTTAAATCATTTAAAATTAAAAGATAAACATTTATAAAATAGTGTGTCTTTGTGTGACTCACTGACCTGAATCCTGTTAATCATGTTGTAGGTCAAAATGGCCAGGGTGTTTAGGCTCATAACTGACATAGAAATATTTACAGTATGTTTTCATATATGGCTAACTCAAATACCATTACACATACATATTTACCTAAAGACATTCTTTTTTGGTTGAGAAAATAGTCCTCAACCCAGAATTCTCCAAACAAAAAGCTTCATTTCCCTACTCAGTATGAACAGAATATATGTTGTAAAAGCCTAAAAAAGAATGCTTTTGCCACTTCTCGTGTCCTTTCACATCATGGTAGATTTTTATTTTTTATGAATCAGGTATCATGTATTTATTCAAACAATTATGATATATTTTGATACATAAAGACTACACTGATTGGGACGCCCCCCACACAGACACACACCTCAAAAACATTTTAGAGACTTTCCAGTGTTCTATTGTTTCTTATTAATTATTTTATGTTTCAACATCCTACATACAATTTCAGTTAATTACACCAGGAATCTCCCTAGAAAATAAAAAGCGCTGTATGCACACATTCACCCAAACACAGAATTGTATACACAGAACCAACATCTGGACACATTTATATATGCCACCCCTCACAACCACAAAGATTTTTTTCAATGAGGTTTTTATTGTTTCATCTTGAATACTTAATGTTTTCTATAAACTAGATCACTTCCCCTTTGGGGTAAAAAATGGCACATTTTTAAATCTCCCTCTTTATTCCTTGCTTCAGTTTGTTTTTAAACATATTGACTTAATGTCAAATCTTCACTTAAAACTGGCTTTTGCTAATTTTTGCTATGCAGCTACTATTATTTAAGTAGAGGTGTTTGCACTTAATGCCGACTGAAGGCAGCGTGAGCTGTCTAGATGGTGCATTAGGGAGAATAGCTGATGGATTACAAATCTCTGCATTTCACCAACAAAAATGAATTTGAATCCATCAATTTTATTCCCTGATGCCAAGTTTAGGAAGTTCAGTTTATGCAGATCTGTCAAAATATTACATTAAACACCTAGATGAACGAGTTAAATTAATTTAATTTTGCAGTTTGCTTTGATTGGGTTAGGCTAGTTCTATACACAAAGCAGAAACTCCAAGGGAAATTGAACCTAGTCAGGGAAGGGATCAGGGCAGTGGCAGCTGGGCTTAGCTGAATGGTCAGACAAAGTGTTAGAAATCAGTAACAAGGGAAGGGAGGTGCCTAGACTTTCCTTCTGACACCCATGCCTGTCTTTTACTTAACACCTATCTGATGTCCCTGAAAGAAAGTAACCACAGCAGTGAATAAAATTAAGATGAAAAAAGGCCACTGCGCTTGCAATGCAGAGCAGATCAGTCAGGGCGACCAAAATGAAAGAGAAAAAGGAACAATAATCCTGCTGTGTGGTTATATAGCACCTTTCATCAAAACAATGTGAGAATTCTCTATTTTTGCAGGCCAGCTCCCTAGAGGGCTTTGAAAGCAATTCAGGAGGGAAATAAAAGGATTGCAGAACAGATTTCAGGCTTGAATGATAAAATGGACATTCTGCAAGACAGATTTTACTGAATTGATAACTGGATGATTGAGGCTGTCACATATAAATAAATTGAAAAGGAGTAAAATCAAAAAGAAAGTAGAAAATTTTGAAAGGATATAAAAGTACAAAGAAAACCTGATGACCTTGAAAGAAGGTCAGAGAACCAGCCTCTATATTCAGACAGTCGAGAAGATTCAAACCTGAAAATCTAGTGGGCTCCTGGCAGGTATGATCAGTACCAAAATAGGAGACCCACACATTTCCAAAACGGCTTAGAAGCAACACTGCGCAGTTGGCAGGGTTAAGCAGTTATCAAATCATGGAATCAGTAAGTTGATTTAAGCAACAGTTACTCTGAAATCTAGGCTGCTGCTGCTTTTTATTCTTCCCTACTTTTATTTATTTATTTATTTTTACTAGAAGAATATGTCTGTGGAAGGATTGCTACAGAGTGTCTCAGTCTTGCAAAATATAGGCTTCTGCTCAAGTTTTTCCTGGGTATCTCTCATGGATAACATGGGCCCCATGGATATTCCTCACCTGGATACATCCCAGTCCCTAAGGAGTAATGGAGAGATTCCACCTTAGCCAGCGCTATTGGTCACAACCTAGACCCTGAAAGAAGGAAGATTTCCCAGGACCTTTCTCAAGTGTCTTGATTGGCTATTCCAAGATAACCTAGAAAGGGAGGAGCTCCCTGGATGTTCCCTCTCTCCCGCTGCAGTTAGAAAATGTCCATCAGGATAAATAGTGAATGCATGCTGGGTTTAATACCTAGGTGACGGGTTGATAGGTGCAGCAAACCACCCTGGCTCATGTCTACCTATGTTAACAAGCCTGCACTGTCCTGCACACGTATCCCAGAACTTAAAATAAAATTAAACTAATTAAACAAGAAAAGAAAAGAAAAGAAAAGAAAATGTTCATCCGTGCTGGGTGTGGTGGCTCATGCTTGTAATCCCAGCACGTTGGCAGGCCGAGGTAGGGCGAATTACTTGAGGCCAGGAGTTCGAGACCAGCCTGGAAAACATGGCGAAACCCTGTCTCTACTAAAAGTACACACACACACACACACACAAATAGCCAGGGGTGGGGCACACCGTAGTCCCAGCTACTCAGGAGGCTGAGACACAAAAATACTGAACCCGGAAAGCAGAGGCTGCAGTGAACTGTGATCATACCACTACACTCCAGTGGGACTCTGTCACACACACAAAAAAAATAAAATAAATAAAATAAAATAACATAACATAAAACAAAATAAAATAAAGTAAAATAAAATAAAATGGAAAAGAAAAAGAAAAAAATGAAAGAAAGAAAATGTCAATCCAAAGCTTTCCTCAACCACTGGAAACACTGGTAGGTTTGTGTTTGGGGCATTGCTTTCCCCAGGACAGTTGGAGGAGAAGAGAAATTAGAGAACAAAGGTGAGATGTTAGAAGTAGCTTCACACCCTGGGCAAGGTGAGCCATCCCATCCCGAGAACTTCCATGTGACCCAAGGGAAGACCCAAGGTCTCAGCCACCTTTTAATGGAAGAGGCAGCCACCTTCCTTTCTGTGCTCAAGGAGATACTGGAGAGGCCTTTTTACAAGGTGGAATAGCAAAGTCTCTTCTATTCTTCCATGAGGTACAATTTATGTCTTCTTTGCTCGTGTAGATACCAGTGAGAAGGAAATGCAGTAGTGACAAGAAGTCAAGCAAAATAGACTTTCAGTACCTTAGAACATCAGCTTCTCCTACTCTTCTGCAAATTAAAAGATCAATGGGTCAAAAGGACTTCACTTCATTTGCAGACATTAATAGTAAGACTTATGCTGTTTTACTTTAAGGTTGGGCCTGATTTTCACATTGAGGGAAGAACTACAAGCAAATTTCTACAGCAGGTTTCCCTTTAGCACTATCTGGTACAAAGTAATGATCTGTTAATGTTAATGATAGCCTATACTTTCCTTAGAAATGTTTTCTATAAGCGTTATCTGAAACAGGACATTTTTTCTCTAATAGGAATGTGGTACCTTGTGATATCAGAAATGTATATCTGGGTGTGTGTGTGTGTGTGTGTGTGTGTGTACAGACACACAGGCTGTCATTCTGCAATTGAAATACCTCGTTAAGAATAATAAAATTATAATATTGCAGTGAATCATCTCCAATAAAATTTTAAGTTAATTACAGCAAAAAAAAAAAAAAAAGAAAAAAAATGTGGCCTAAGTAAAAGAATATGACATTTGGAAGAAGACAGCAGATGATAGCAGAAAGACATGGGGAGTAGGTCAAAAACAGACCTAGTTTAAATCTTAACTCTACCTATAACCTTGGCTGTTATTGTAAGCTTTCCTGTATCTATCTTCATCTACGAATTGGAGATAGCAATAGCCACCTGTCTAGGTTAGTGGGAAGATTAGAAATTATGTAAATATAGTGTCTTCACACAGCAAGCATTCAATAAATTGTAGCTACTATCACTAATGGAAAGCAGCATATTGTAGGTAGAATAAAGAGTAGGGGATTTCAAGAGAAAGAAACTGATAAGTCCAATTTGATATTTACTGACTGTTTAACTGTGGGGAAGATAGTTAACAGCTGTGATTCTCTGTTTCCTCATATGTTCAACGGGCAAAATAATAATTATTTCATAGGATTGTTGTAAGTAACAAACATATCAAAGTAAGTAAAGTGTTTACCTGGAATATAATGGGTGTTCAAAATATGTGAATTCCCTTGGTCTCTCTGCCATGCAACCAAACAGATTTACTTTTACATAGGTTTGTTGTTCAACAATTAATAATGAAAAGCATTTATAACCAAATACCCAGAGGATCTTCCTATGATTATTGCTAAAATATCCATAGAATGCAATCAGAATGTTCAATCCAGGGGGTAGATTTCGTGAATAGTAGCTTCTGGACTACTCAGGAAGTTTCTATCACTTGTGAATCATTCTTTCTTCTTTCTACCTGCTTGTTTGTTTACCTTCTTCCAATATTAATAAAGCATCTGCTATGTTTAAGTTATGAGCTAGAAGCTGGAGTTGAAGAAAAGAGAAAACCTTTATCCAGTTAACATGCTCTCCCCTTAAGGCAATGCCCTCACTGACAGTGTTTCCCTTCTCCTGCTCCATAAAGCCTCTGTTTTGTTGACTTCTCTGCCAAGAATTCCCTGTTACTCCTCTCTCATCCATTTATTGCATTTCCATTGTCCTGGCCTGATATTGTGCTAAGCCAAGCACTGATGCCAAAAGGGAGAGGGCCAGTGGAAAAGGATTCATGCCCAAAGATCCCTGGAGCCCCTCTCTTGAGAATCTCCCAACAGCCTAGTCAGAGTAGAACAAAATTTCACTAGCAGCTGCAGCAGTAGTTCACGGCCCTGTGAGAATGTGACATCTCACTCTTTCATTCACAATGCTTCTCTGCTCTCTGCTTCTCTTGGATTTTACTTTGCCTGCCTCCGGGACTCAGATGCTTTCACAGAATTGATGCAAACCCCTGGGAAATTTATTTGTCCTCTGATATCATCCATGCTAATGCTCCTCTCCATTAGCTCAGATAATCAAGAGTTGACTACACATAGAACTGTGGAGGATTACAAAAGCACTTATAGTCTAATGAGAGAGAGTGGAAAAATACTGAAGGAATTTAAAAAGGGAGAGAGAGAACAGAAAGAAAGCCACAATTATATACAGAAACCAACTTATGATGCCCTAGCTAAGCATAAAAATTAAAGGGGAAATGTATGGAATAACTGAAACGAATACCAGTAAGACTGGAACAGTGTCCCAGTGCTACTGGGGGATAGCAAGCCATATTAAAAATATGGGTCAGGTTTAGAAGAGAGGTTCCATGGCATTTGGGGGAAGGGAAGTAAGGTAATTGTCATTCTAGTTGTTGACTCTGATCTCTCTGGAATTAGTTTTCTTACATAAAAGGCTAGTTTTAGACTGTACATTACATTGCATTCACATGGAAATCAAGGTACAAGGCAGGGCTAGTTATCAATATTAGTAATAGCCCAGCCATAATATATTATGGGCAGTTACATCTAGGAAATTAAAGAACAGTGACAGTTAACAATGTAAGTACACAGACCCACCTCATGTTGGTAGCTGGGTCCCAATAAGTGCCAGATTTGCCTCCATTATTCTTGGACGTCAAACCACATCAATATTTTGTACCAGTGCCATGGAAGAAATCATATCCCTCACCAATGTAATGAAAGAGAAGGAATTTGGTAAATTCTTTATTTTTTGAGATAGCATCTCACTCTGTCACCCAGGATGGAGTACAATGGCATAATCTCAGCTAACTGCAACTTCCACCTCTTGGCTTCAAGCAATTCTCCTGCCTCAGCCTCCCGAGTACCTGGAATTATAGGTGCCCACCACCATACGTGGCTAATTTTTTTGTATTTGTAGCAGAGACAGGGTTTTGCTATGTTGACCAAACTGGTCTAGAACTCGTGATCTCAGGTGATCCACCTGCCTCAACCTCCCAAAGTGCTGGGGTACAGGCGTAAGCCATTGCGCCCTGCTGGGATTTGGTAAATTCTAATTTCTCATTTAAAATCTTATTTTTTAATGTAAGATAGCAGAATAGGACATTGAAGTGGTTCATTGCAAATTAAATGTAGTAGTAGTGTCCACTTGTATCATGAAATTAATATATTACCCAGATTTCAGAATAATGTTTGTGATGAGTGACTTCATAAATGCAATTTCGGGCCAGGTGCGGTGGCTCACACCTGTAATCTCAATACTTTGGGAGGCTGTGGTGAGTGGATTTCTTGAGTTCAGTAGTTCAAGACCAGCCAGAGCAACATCACTACCAAAAATATGAAAATTATCTGGGTGTGGTGGCAGGCGCCTGCGGTCCCAGCTATTTGGGAGGGTGAGGCAGGAGGACAGTTGAAGCCTGGGAAGTCGAGGCTGCAGTGAGCCATAATTGCACCACTGCACTCCAGCCTGGATGACACAATGAGACCCTGTCTCACAAAAAAAAAAAAAGAAAAAAAAAGAAAGAAAGCTATTTTTTTCCTCCCCAGTCATGGTTACTGGTCAGTTCACATTCACTGAGAAGGTTGTATAGCACACCTTTGTAATATTTCAGAAAAGCGCGTATCTGCTTAGTTTCATGAAGTCATCCACTAAGATTTAGTGGAAATAAACCTAACATCTGACAAGCAGGTCCATCACAGCAGCAATGACTTCTAATGATTGGAGTAACCGAGAGGCATTAAAAAACTACAGATGGGTTTGAACTACGTACAACAAATTCTAAAAGCTACCAACCACTGTTAAGATGATGGTGATTCACTAAACGGAATGAAGTTATTCAATTAAAGCTCAAAAAAAAAGTCTGGTCTTAGATGAGGCACCTCATCTATAGAAAGAAGGCACAATGACTTTCAGAATTCTCTGGATATAGGAAAATATATACAGGAGTCTGCATACCTACATACAGAGAAGAAAATTAATTTCTGGAAGAAATAAATTTCATAGTCATATTTCCTCCAAGGTGGTTTAAACAAGTCCTTTCGTCTTTCAACTCCTTTAGGTCAAAGGTGGTATAGTATAAGGGGAGAAGGCTGATCTATCTAGATTACCGGGAGGGGCTCATTTAGAATACACAGGGAGATAATCTGCTTAAGAGGAGAGTCAAATATTCCTTCTATGATCTAGTCCATGAAAATATTTGGAGTGGAGGGAAGACTCAGAGACTCCACCCCAGAGCAATATGCATTAAATGACATAGTCTAGCTCTTAAGCACTGGTCTGAGGCTATAGAATAGCAAAGTTGGAAGAGATAACCACAGAGGATTTGGCAAATACAGAATGACTGGCAAAGAGAGGGTAAAGACATCAGTAGTCTAATTATAAGCTTGCTACAGAGGGGAGTAACAACTCTTTAGCAAATTTCACCCCAGGAGGCCAGACACTGTGGAGATGAGAAGGAAATTTGTGTTGGTCATCCTGACCCTGTTCGGGGTAATCCGCTGATAGTGTTATGGATTGCATGCAGTCATAAACAACATCCTTGTGATGTCTCTTGGCCTTCTGCATGCCTGACTGGCCATCTAATAAGAATGTGTCCACTGAAAGAGACTGACAACAAACACTTGAGGAACTGATTTGGTGAGAAGAGGGCAAATAACTGCAATATTATAAGCTGCAGAGTGTAAAATACATTAACAAACACACTTCAACAGCCTCAAGAGCTGAAAGTTAAACCATTCTAGATTTTAGAAGCAAAACGCTGGATGCCCTTAAAGCATGGATGTACCAAGAAGATTGTTTCCCTGGGTTTTTTTTTTTTTTTTTTCCACTAAATCTGTTGTTTAAAGGTTATTGGAATGGAGTTGCATGGTAATTATAATATTTCTGTGTTCAGAATATTTCCAATGCTTTACTATTTTTAAAATTAAACTTTCTATTTTAAGATAATTGTCCAGTGACACACAGTTGTTAAGAAATTATGTGGGAAGATTCCAGGCACACTGCACCCAGTTTTCCTAAATGGTAACATCTTGCAAAACTGTAGTAAAGTATCAAAACAGTAAAGTATCAAAACCACAATATTGACATTAACACAGTCAACATACAGAACATTTCCATAACCAAAAGGAATCCCTATTTCTTTTGTAACCACAGCCACCACCCTGTACCTTTTCTGTGCCTGGTGCCCATCAACCATTAATCTGCCATTGCTATAGCTTCATCATTTCAAGATGTTATATAAATAGAATTATACCTAATTATAATTCTGTATATTAGAATTATACAGAATTATACATTATATATGGAACCCTTTTGAATTGGCTTTCTTCTACTCAGCATAATTCTCTGGAATTTCATTCAGGTTATTCCACATCTCAGTGCTTCTTCCTTTCTTATTGCAGAGTAGTATTTCATGATATGGATGTACATCAGTTGGTTTAACTGTTTAACTATTCAACGATTAAAGGACATCTAGATTATTTCAATTTGGGGGTATTACTAACAAAGTTTCTAGTCATGTACAGGTTTTGTGTGAGTACACATTTCCCTTCTCTGGGATAAGTTTCTAAGAGTGAAGTTGCTAGGCAAGATGACAATCACATATTGATTTTCATAAGAAAGTGCCCAGCTATTTTCCAGACTGATTGTATCATCTCATATTTTCACCAGCAATGTGTGAGTTACCCTGTTTTCCTGTATCCTCATCAGCAATTTTTAAACTATTCTGATGGTGTATAGTGATATCGCATTATGGTTTTAATTTGCTTTCCCTAATAACTAATGATGTTGAAAGATTTTTCATGTGTTATTTCCCAACTGCATATATTTTTTGATGAAATGTCTATTTACATCTTTTGCTTATTATCTAATCTGATTGTTTCTTTACTATTGAGTTTATCTCTTCTAGATACCAGTCCTCTGTCTAATGTGTTCTGGGTGAATATTTTCTTCTAGTTTGTAGCTATCTTTCTATCCTTTTAAGAGTATTTTACAGAGCAAATGTTTTAAAATTCGATGATGCTCAATTTATCAATTTTTATTTAATGCATCTTGTGTTTGATGTTGTCTAAATAGCTCTTGTCCGTGGAATATAGATTCCAAAGACTTTCTGTCTTTTTTACTTTCCAGCAACCTTTGTCATTATACTTTAAATGAGTGTCTTGTTAACAACACATAGTTGGATTTTTTTTTTATGTTCTGCCAGCCTCTTTCAAGTTAGGTATTTAGATAATTTAAGGTTATAATTGATGTATTAGGGCTTAAGTCTGAAATATTATTTGTTTTCTATTTATTGCCACTGTTTATCATTCCCTTCTTCTCTTTTCTTATTTTTCTATGATTATTTTAACACTTTTTAAGGATTTCATTTGATTTACTTATAGTATTATTGAGTTTTACATTTTCTTAGTGGTTGTTTTAGGTATTACAATATATATACAGAGAACATGATAGTCTACTGTTACTGATATTTTACCAAATTCAGTGAAGTATATTTTGCTCCATAAAAATGATGTCCATTTAGCTCCCTTTAATATTCCCTCTTTATAAATATAATTATCTTAAGTATTTCCTCTACATATATTGAGAGCATCACAGTCACTAGAGTTAAAATTTTTTATATAATCCATCAAATAAAATTTAGGGCACATATAAATTAGGATGTCTGTTGCTTTTACCTCTATATTTACCCATTCCAATGTTCTTCTTTCCTTTTGGAGGTTCCAAGCCTCCTTCTGTTATAATTTTCTTTCTTTTTAGAGAACTTTATTTGGCAATTATTTAAGGATTTCTAGCAATATATTTTCTAACCTTTCCTTCATTTGAAAATGTGTTGATTTATTCTTCATTTCTAAAGGATACCTCACAGTATGTAGAATTTGTGGTTGACAGTTCTTTTCTTTCAGTACTTGAAGAATGTTATCACCGTCTTCTGGCCTCCAAAGTTTCAAATGAAATAACCGTTGTTATTTTAATTGGTGCTCCACTGTAGACAATACATCATTCCTTTTGGACTGCTTTCAAGACTCTTTTGTCTTGGTTTTGAGAAGTTTAACTATGATGTGCCTTGGTGTGAATTTTTTGAGCTTATTTTATTGAGTAGTCACTCAGCTTCTTAAATGTATGGGTTTATGTATTTTGCCAAATTTCAGAAGTTTTAAGCCTTTATTTCATCAAATCGTTTTCAATCCCATCATCTTATTCCTCTCTTTCTGGAATTCCAATGATAAGGATGTTAACTTTTCATTATCTCCCCATACATCCCTAAAACGCTATTCATTTTGTCTTAGTTCATTTTCTCTGGGTTCAGATGGTGTAAATGCTATTGTGCTGTCTTCAAGTTCCTGGATTCTACTCTCTGTAATCTTTACCCACTAGCAAACCCATTCCGTATGTTTTTAATTTGAGTTCTTATATTTTCTGCTGTACAATTTCTACTTTTTAAAATAAATTCTATCTCTTTGCTGAAGTTTCCTGTTTTTTATTTGTTTCAAGAGAATACTTAATTGCCTGTGAAGCATTTTTATTATGGCTGTTTTAAAATCCTTGTCAAGTAATTCTAATAGCTATGTCATCCTGGTGTTGGCATCTGTTCATTGTCCTTTCTCATTCATGTAGCAATTAAGCTAATTCTTGGTATAATGAATGCATTTTTTTGTTGCATAATGGAGATTTTGGACTTTCAATTATGATGTTCCACATACTATTTAGTCTTGTTATTTAAGCTGGCGTCCCACTTTTGAAGTATAGCAAGAGAGCCAGGCAGATGTTTATGCTCAGCTTCCCAGTGGGTCCCACTGCCTCTACCCTGGGAAAAGTGGGGCAATAACTTACACTGCCTCATTATCTTTGAGTAGAAGTACAATATTAGCTCTCCATTCTGCCTCATGAAATGTTAAAATAATAATATTTAACTATGGGGGTTGAATAGAACATATCATTATTATTATCATTTTTTTTTTTTTTTTTTTTGAGACGGTGTCTCACTCTGTCACCCAGGCTGGAGTACAGTGGCATGATCTCAGCTCACTGCATCCTCTGCCCTCTGAGTTCAAGTGATTCTCCTGCCTCAGTTTCCTGAGTAGCTGGGATTATAGGCACCTGTCATCGTGGCCGGCTAATTTTTTGTATTTTTAGTAGAGACGGGGTTTTATCATCTTGGTCAGGCTGGTCTTGAACTCTTGACCTTGTGATCCACTCAGCCTCCAAAATTGCTGGGATTACATTATTATTTTTTTTTACATAACCATAGCCAAATTTGTTGTCATTCTTTCCAACTCTTGAACGAAAACCAACTTCTGCTGTTTGACCCAGTATGGGAACTGTAAACTCACTCAGACCTGGGTAGTAAGGAAGTGGCAATGACCATCATATTAGTTCATCTTCAAATCTAGAATTTTTTGGTCACGTAAAAAGGAGTTCTAGGGTCTCCATGATCAATTTTCCCCTACTAAATATCCCTGCTAGTCAGGCTTTCTGATTATCATGCTCGCGAATATTGTGAAAAGCATCTTCGCTTTACCATTTTGGGGCAGATGTTACTCCTTGAATTTGGCATTTAGGGACTTAATATGAAAATTGAAATATGGGAAACTTTTCAACTACAGCAACACTTACTGGCCACTAAACTATTTTACAGTTACAACCACTAAACTATTTCACAAGATGCTGACCTGCAAAACTCTCTCAGTGTATTGGTAAAATAAATATATTCTGAGCCCTTTCACAAAATATAGTTAGGGAATTGTTCATGCTAAATCCAATCCAATTTGTGTTCTCCCTAAGGCTTTGGATTCCTTCTCTGTATAATACCATGGAATGCATGGTATAGTGCAATATAGTTCATAATATAGTTCAAATATTTAAAGTTCCTTTTCAAAGTCAAAAGAATAACATATCTGCTGCTTTAATGTCTCTGAATCATTCTTTTTCTAACCTCTAGATACTCTTTTGAAGGGCTCACCTTATTAAGTCAGGCCCACCTGAATAATCTCTCTTTTATTAACTTAAAATCAACTGATTAGAGGCCTTAATTACTTCTTTACATATGAAAAGTTCCTTTCTCTTCACCATGTAGTGTGAACTAACCATGGAAATGCTATTCTATCATTCTCATATGTCCTGCCCACACTCATGGGTTAGGGATTATACAGGGTATATACACTAGAAGGTGGAATGTTAAAGACCATCCTAAAATTCTGCCTAGCACACTCCTCAGGTACCCACTATAAAGAAAATCAATGTTAATAGACAAACACACTTAAAAATAAAATAAATATATAATTTTTGAAATCAAACATTAAATAACAAAATTTTTGAGTTTTACTGAAAATTGACATCATCTGTTAGATAATAAATGACTTAAGTGTTTAGCAATACAAGGCGATATTAAAAGGGATTTCCTTTGAAGGACTTTTAATTTCTGTTTTGTCCACAAACTTTTCTCTGATTTAATGTGAGGTGCAAGATACAGACCTGCAATTTTTCAGAATGTGATCAAATAATTCTATAGTAAAACTTTAAAAATATTTCTTAAATCTAACCATCTTTGGAGAAACCCATGTGTGCCAGCCTATATTGAATTAATATCTTGTTAAATGTTACAGTTACCTAATACCAGAGCTTTATAACATATTAATCAAAAGGTAATATAACTGGAAAAGGAACTGGGCAAATCCACAATTAGATTTGTAGATTTCAACACCTGTCTCCTGAGAATGATAGAACAAGTAAATCAGTAAGGTTATGAAAGACCTAACGAACAGTTGCAATGAACTTGACCTTATTGGCAATAAATAAAACAATACTCATTTTTTTCAAGTATGCATGAAACATTCACAAATGTGGCTATATTCTAGGCCATAAACAAAACCTTAATTTTTAAAAGACTAGACATAATACAAAGTATGTTCTAATTTGACAAAGGAATTAAAATATGAATCAACAGATATCTGGAAAATCCCCAGTATTTGGAAATGAAGCAGTATCTATCAAAAAATAATCTCATAAGTCAAAAAGAAAGCCTCAAGGAAAATTAAAATGTATTCTGCACTAAATGAAATGATAATCTAACCTACCAAAACGTGTGAGATATAGCTGAAGTCATTTTTATAGGAAAATTTACAGCAATAAATGTTATTTTGAAAAATAAGAAAAGTAAAAAATTAGTCATCTTAGCTTTCAGCTTCAGAAAGTAGAGTGGATAAACAAAATTAAACCCAACGCAAGCAGAAGAAATGAAATAACATTAACAGAAGATATCAATAAAATAAAAAACAGAAAAACAGAGAAAAGCAATAAAAACAAAACTGATTATATCTATAAAATATTTTAAATTAATACTTAAAAATACTTTACCAAAGAAAACTCTAGTCCCAAATGCCATCATAGGTGATTTCTACCAAATATTTGAGTAAGAAATACTACAATTTTATTCAAACTCTGCTGGAAAGTTGAAGAAGAAGAAATACATCCCAACTCCACTTGTGAGGTCAATAATACTCCAATAACAAAAAACAGAAAGACAAAGAACTCCTGTTAATCAAAGTTTGAAAATTTTGAGAAACAAAATTAATAAAGATAGTATTTGATTATAGCGTATATAATAAAATGAATACCCATCATTCCATACTGATATAAATAAACATTTGCACAAATGAGTAAAGGTGGGAGAAATGGACTCTCTTCCTTATAGAATATTTCCAATTAATAAATGTAGAAACAATGATAGAAATGAACAATCACATTTAAAAACCACAGTAAGAACTGTTTCAAACAATATCTGTAGATGAATGCTTAATGGGCAAAAGTTAGAGAAGAAGAAAATATTTTTCAGACTCAAATGATCTTCCACCAGATATTTAGTAACTTGTAAGGGGAAAATACTAACTTTAGAGTTGAGAAGAACAGCAGGTCACTTTAACCAGATGATTGAGGTTAAATAAGACATAAGATGTATTAACATCATGTACTACTTGATATTACACAGTGAGAAAGGCACATTATATCTGTGACATTCTTGCCAAAAATGCATACCTTTAATCAAATCATGAGAAAAGATCAGAGAAAACTAAACTATAAGACATTTTGTAAAATAACTAACCAACACTATTCAAAATCATCGTGATCATAAAAGACAAGGAAAGACTAAAGAGCTATGACAGATTGGAAAAGACTAGGAAGACCTGAAACTAAACGCAATGTAGTATCCTGGATTGAATCCTGAAACAGACAAAGTGTACTAGTAGAAAACTGGTGAAATACAAATAAAGTTCATTGTTTAATTAAGAGTATTGTACAATTAACCGAAGTTAATTTCTTGGTTTCAATGATTATACTAAGGTTATGCAAGATATTGGAAGGCTAGGTGAAATATATATAAAATTTCTGAATTAATTTTTTAACTTCTCTGTAAACCTAAAATTATTTTCAAATAAGAGTTTTAAAATTACATACTATATGTCTCCTAATATTAAAATCATAATGTTATTTTACGTAACATTAGTTACTACTCTTTTATAGATCCTTGGGCTAGTACAATATTTTTCTATCCCTTAAGGTTGTGTAATAGTTTGCTTTTTGTTTGTTTGTTTGTTTTTTAGTAAATTGGGAAATAATTTATTTAACGCCATGGAAGTCCTTGCCTGTTCATAGGTTTATTCCACTCCAGAATTCCTAAGGACAATGGGACATGCACATCTGATCTACCATTGAGCCTGATCTTTTTCTTTATGTTTTGTTTCTTTTTCAAGTTGTATTTTAGATGCAGGTAGTACATGTGCAGGTGAGTTACATGGGTATACTGCACGATGCTGAGGTTTGGGGTACAGAGGATCCCATCATCCGGGTACTGAACATAGTGCCTGTACTAGGCCATTTTCATGCTGCTGATAAAGATATACCCAAGACTGGGCAATTTACAAAAGAAAGAGGTTAAATAGACTTACAGTTCCACGTTTCTGGGGAGGCCTCATAATCATGGCAGAAGGTGAAAGGCACATCTTACACTGTGGCAGACAAGAGAAGATAGAGTTTGTTCAGGGAAACTCCCCATTTTAAAACTATCAGATTTTGTGAGACTTATTCCCTATCAAGAGAACAGCACAGAAAAGATCCGCCTCCATGATTCAATCACCTCCCACCAGGTTCCTCCCATGATATGTGGGAATTGTAGGAGTTACAATTCAAGATGAGATTTGGTTGGGAACACAGTCAAACCATATCATTCTGCGCCCGGACCTCCCACATCTCATGTGCTCACATTTCAAAACCAACCATGCCTTCCCAACAGTCCCCCGAAGTCTTAACTCATTTCAGCATTAACTCAAAAGTACACAGTCCAAAGTCTCATCCAAGACAAGGCAAGTCCCTTCTGCCTATGAGCTTGTAAAATCAAAAGCAAGTTAGTTACTTCCTAAATAAAATGGTGGTATAGATATTGGGTAAATACAGATATTCCAAATGGGAGAAATTGGCCAAAACAAAGGGGCTACAGGCCCCATTCAAGTCCAAAATCCAGCAGGGCAGTCAAATCTCAAAACTCCTAAATAATCTCCTTAGACTTCATGTCTTACATCCAGATCATGCTGATACCAGAAGTGGGTTCCCATGGTCTTGGGCAGCTCTGCCCCTGTGGCTTTGCAGGGTACAGCTTCCCTCCCAGCTGCTTTCATGGACTGGGATTGGGAGTCTGGAGCTTTTCCAGGTTCCCAGTGCAGGCTGTCAGTGGATTTACCATTATGGGGTCTGGAGGACAATGGCCCTCTTCTCACAGTTCCACTAGATGATGCCCCAGAAGGGAATCTGTGTAGGGGCTCCAACCCCACATTTCCCTTCTGCACTGCCCTAGCAGAGGTTCTCCATGAGGACCCCACTCCTGCAGCAAACTTCTGCTTGAGCATCCAGGCATTTTCATACATCCTCTGAAATCTAGACAGAGGTTCCCAAACCTCAATTCTTGATTTCTATGCACTTGCAAGCTCAGTACCATTTGGAAGCTGCCAAGGCTTGAAGCATGCACCCTCTGAAGCCGTGGCCCAAGCTCTTTGTTGGCCCCTTTCAGCCACGACTGGAGCAGCTAGGACACAGGGCACCAAGTCCCTAGGCTGCACACAGCATGGGGACCCTGGGCTCAGTCCACAAAACCATTTTTTCCTTCTGGGCCTTTAGGCTTATGATGGGAGGGGATGCTGTGAAGACCTCTGACATGCCCTTGAGAAATTTCTCCCCTTGTCTTGCGGATTAACATGGGGCTCCTCGGTTCTTATGCAAATTTCTGCAGCTGGCTTAAATTTCTTCTCAGAAAATGAGATTTTATTTTCTATCACATTCTCAGGCTGCAAATTTTCCAAACTTTAATTCTCTGCTTTCCTTATAAAACTGAATACCTTTAATAGCAGTCAAGTCATATCTTGAATACTTTGCTGCTTAGCAATTTCTTCCACCACATATCCTAAATCATCTCTCTCAAGTTCAAATTTCCACAAATCTCTAGGGCAGGGCAAAATGCCACCAGTCTCTTTGCTAAAACATAACAAGAGTCACCTTTGCTTCAGTTCCCAACAAGTTCCTCTTTTCCATCTGAGACCACCTCAGCCTGGACTTTATTGTCCATATTGTTATCAGAATTTTGGTCAAAGCCAAGTCTCTAGGAAGTTCCAAATGCAACAAGTCTCTAGGAAATTCCAAACTCTCCCACAATTTCCTCTCTTCTTCTGAGCCCTCCAAACTGTTCCAACCCCTGCCTGTTACCCAGTTCCAAAGTAGCTTCCACATTTCCAGGTTTTTACAGCAGAACCCCATTCTCCTGGTACCAATTTACTTTATTAGTCCATCTTCACACTGCTGATAAAGACATGCTGAGACTGGACAAATTACAAAAGAAAGAGGTTTAATGGAGTTACAGTTCCATGTGGCTGGAGAGGCCTCACAATCATGGCAGGGGGTGAAAGGCATGCCTCACACGACAGCAAACAAGAGAAGAGAG
Source organism: Chlorocebus sabaeus (assembly GCF_047675955.1). Classification (NCBI taxonomy): domain Eukaryota; kingdom Metazoa; phylum Chordata; class Mammalia; order Primates; family Cercopithecidae; genus Chlorocebus; species Chlorocebus sabaeus. The sequence goes on from NC_132916.1 coordinate 84,351,465, forward strand.
AGCTTGTGCAGGGAAACTCCCTTTTTTAAAAGCACCAGATCTCATGAGGCTTATTCACCATCATAAGAACAGCATGGGAAAGACCCATTCCCATGATTCAATCACCTCTCACCAGGTTCCTCCCACAACACATGGTAATTGTGGGAGTTACAGTTCAAGATGAGATTTGGATGGGGACACAGCAAAACCATATTAGTACTCACCTGTTAGTTTTTCAGCCCTCGGCCTGACTTCCCCTCTGCTCTAGTAGTCTCCAGTGTCTATTGGTGTCATCGTTATGTCCAGGGTACCTAATATTTAGCTCCTACCTATAAGTAAGAACATGTGGTATTTGGTTTTCTGTTCCTGAGTTAATTTGTTTAGGATTAGGGCCTCAGGATGCATCCACGTCGCTGCAAAAGACATGATTTCTTTCTGTTTTATGGCTATGTAGTATTTCACAGTGTATATACCACATATTTTTTTATCCATTCCACCATTGATGGGTACTTAAATTAATTACATCTCTTTGCTATTGTGAATTGTGTGTCGATGAACATGAGTTCATGTGTCTATTTGCTAGAATAATTTGTTTTCCTTTGGGTATATACCCAGCAATGGGTTTGCTGGGTTGAATGGCAGCTCTGTTTAAAGTTCCTTTGAGAAATACCCAAACTGCTTTCCACAGTAGCTGAACGAATTTACATTCCCACCAAAAATGGATAAGCCTTCTGCTTTCTCTGAAACATCACCAAAATTTCTCATTTTATTTTTTTTCCACTTTTTAATAATAGCCATTCTGATTGGTATGAGATTGTGTCTTGTTGTGGTTTTAACTTTCCTTTCTCTAATAATTAGAATGATAACCATTTTTTCATGTTTTTTGGCTATTTGTATGTCTTCTTTTGAGAAGTGTCCATGTGTTTTGCCAATTTTAATGGAGTTATTTGTTTTTTGCTTGTTCAATGGCTTAATATCCTGAATATTAGACCTTGATTGGATGCACAGTTTGTGAATATTTTCCCCCATTCTGTATGTTATCTGTTTACTCTGCGAATAGCTTCTTTTGCTGTGCAGAACTCTTTAGTTTAATTAGGTCCCACTTTTCATTTTTTGTTTTTGTTGCAATTTCTTTTGAGGACTTAGTCATAAATTCTTCCTAAGGCCCATGTCTAGAATGGTGTTTCCTATGTTTTCTTCTAGGATTCTTATAGTTTGAGGTCTTACATTTAAATCTTTAATCCATCTTGAGTTAATATTTGTATATGGTGAAAAGTAGAGGTCCAATTGCATGCTTCTGCATATGGCTAGCCAGCTATCCCAGTGCCATTTATTGAATAGCAAATCTTTTCCCCATTATTTATGGTTGTTGACTTTATCAAAGATTAAATGGCTGTAGATGTGCAGCTTCATTTCTAGGTTCTCTATTCTGTTCTTTATTCTATTCTGATCTATGTGTCTATTTTTGTACCCATAACATGCTGTTTTGGGTACTTTAACCTTAAAGTATAGTTTGAAGTCAGGTAATGTGATGCTTCTGGCTTTGTTCTTTTTACATAAGATTGCTTTGGCTATTTGGCCTTTTTGTTGCTGTTGTTCCATATGAATTTTGAATAGATTTATCTGATTATGTGAAAAGTGACATTGGTAGTTTGATAGAAATAGGGCTGAATCTGTAGATTGCTTTGGGCAGTATCAACATGTTAACAATAGTGATTCTTGCAACCCATGAGCATGGAATGTTTTTCCGTTTACTTGTGTCATCTATGATTTCTTTCCTCAGTGTTTTGTAGTTTTCCTTGTAGAGATCTTTCACCTCCTTGGTTGGATGTATTGCTAGGTATTTTGTGTGTGTGTGTGTGTGTGTGTGTCTATTATAAATGGAATTGTGTTCTTTATTTGCCTCTCACTTTGAATGTTATCAATGTGTAGAAATGCTACTAATTTTTATACATTGATTTTGTAGCCAGGAGCTGCCAAAGTTGTTTATCAGTTTCAGGAGCCTTTTGGTGATGTCTTTAGGCTTTTGTAGATATAGAAATATATCATCAGCAAAGACAAATAGTTTGATTTCTTCTTTTCCTATTTGGATACTTTTTATTTCTTTTTCTTATCTGATTGCTCTGGCTAGTACTTCCAGTACTATGTTGGATATGAGTAGCAAGAGTAGGCATCTTTTTCTTGCTCCTGTTCTCAAGGGGAGTGCTTATAGTTTTTGCCAATTCAGCTTGATGCTGGCTGTGGATTTTTTCATAGATGGCTTTTAATTTGAGGTAGTATAATATTTTGAAAGTGGTTGTCATTGGCAGTATGATGATGATGATGATAATTCTATGAAAAAGAGTTAATAAGCTCAATTATTCTTTAATGTTAATACCGAGTTGAACATCTTCTAAAGTAAAAGTGAGAAAATCATTTTTTTAATACTTAGATCTGATTATCTCATCTTTCTGATAGAACAAATCCAGCATAAAAGATCGTGGGAATTGTATGGGGGAGCAGGGGAATTCTGATTTTTCCTATATTGTATAGCGTCACATGTGGTACAAGCTAGAATAAAACATAAAGGATATGTCCAGAGGCACAGAACCACTGAATTGCAGAGCTATGGTTTACTGAGTCATCTACCCTGCCCCCATCCCCTGGCATCACATCCAGCATTTTTTTTTTTTTTTTTGACAATTCTTTGTTGCATTCCTTACAGGAAATTTTATACAACATTTTAAATATTTCATTTGGATTAATGGAAGTATTAAAATTTGAATTAATTTTGAATTTTGTAATTGAAGAATATGGAAAATGTTTCTTCATTGAAATTTCCTTGCATAACCTCTCAGATGATTTTGCCATCACCAGTTTTACTGAGAACATCACCCTGCTGGAAGCTGTAATCTGAACAGGTGAAGCACCTTTCAACCTGAGTAATTACCTCCCAGTGCTATATACTGTCTCTGCCCAACACATAACCAAGCCTTGTCATTAAAATACAAATTGCCTTTCTCTTTTTTATCTATTTTGAAAGAGAACTGTAGACTCAACAGCTGACTAGGAGGCAGGGTGTAAAGGAAATCAGAGTAGAGAGGAATGTAGTCCTGGAAAGAACCATCTCTTCCCTAAAAATGGGATCTGCTTTGAGGATCACGCTGGTAAAATGTTGGAGATTAAGCAATACATGGAGATGGGACTAGAAAATCAAGAAACAACTGAAGCAAGAGTTGCTTTCCATCCCTCCTTCTTTGGCTTTTGTTTGTCCACTTTCAATGATGAGTTTTGTAGCACTAGATGGCTTTGCAGAGCAGAAAAAAAAACCTAAAATAGTCACCATGGAATTTCTTTTTTCTTACAAGACATTTTCAGTACAAATAACTTCAGGACACACACATCTCAAACGTTAAATTAAAGGCCTTTTATCCTTTGCTGCCACCAAGATCCCCCAGTTGTATAGAAATGAGAACTGGAAAATACTGCCTAGTGGACCTCTTGGGCAACCTGAACTTCTGAAAAACAATAACTACAACAGATGTTTCATTCATATGATCTATGTTTGATCTCCTAAATAATGTTTCACTACCAGGGGTTTGGCATAGGGTCAGCAAATGTGTATAATTTAAGGAGAAAATTTGGAAACAACAAAAAGAATCCCATGATACCCTGAAACAACTGCTGCAAATTCCAGTGATCAAAACATGGTTTACATTACAGCAAATAATCTTTATTCTAAATGTTTAGTTTCCAAAGAAATACAAGCTTTTCAGACAAAGGCAAGCAGTCATTTGCAATGAAAGCATACCATTTCATTTTGCAGACAATACTAAAGAAGTCCTGAGACAGTAAGATACATATGGATGTCAAAAAAGTCAGGTTCTTCCTCATGCCATTAAATTTTTGAGAATAAGCTTTTAAAAATCTAGTCTATCACTTCTTCAATGTGACTTTAGGAAATGTATTCAAATCTTCTGACTTTTTTCTTTTATTTCAGGTAATTCATTTGAAAAAAGAAACAACTAGGCAATTACACATAATGATGCTCCATATTCTTGAAGTGTACCACTGAGTCATTTCGCCTCAATCTCACACTAGTCAAAAAAAAAAAAAAAAAAAAAAAAATCCACTCACTTTTCAACCTTTATTCAAGGGTCCTTTTTTTCTTTCAGGCAATCACTATGAATACGAAAACCTGTGTCCTCACTCATAGAAAGATACTAATAAAAAAATTTCTTTTGTTTAAAAACTTGTCTAAAACCAACATGGTCAAAGAAGTTTAGCCTAAAAGGCTGAATTGTATTTTTAGGCACTGTCAGCTAAAATAAGTCTCTTCATTATAAGTCAAGTCTGCCACAACTTCATTTGGGGTCATTCAAGACGTTACAATCATTAACATGCAGACCCTAAAGGATCAGATTTCTGGGGAAAAAAAAAATGGGTTACATGGTTTGGCTTGGTGCACAGCAATGCCATACTGACCGAGTAAAGGAATAATATGGAATCCATGTGGTCTGTCATGCAAAGCAAAGACACACACACATACGTATATATGTACATATAATATGAAATTTATGGCCATGTTTTGGAGGAATGCCAAGCCCATAAAATAATATCTTATCCGTCTTTATATTGACCACTCACAGTTATAGAACACATGCAGTGTAAATCAGAAAATAAAAATATTTTATTGAAGAGCAACAAAATAAATACAAAGTTTTGTGTGTTTGGAATAAAAAAAATCTTCCCCATACTCAGCAGTCACAATGCTAAATCTAAATGTGTACTGCTCCTCCTTTCAAGAGCCACAGAAATGATTTTCTCCACATTTCTTTCATAGGTCCACTTTTTCAACTTCATTATTATGTGTTTGCTATTTTAATTCTGATTCCTCAAAGCATGTATGTTTCCCTTTGGTGTCACTCCAAAGCATAATCTATTGCACTTCTAAACCATGGAACGCAGTAATTCTTTAACCAGATGGCTTTTAGTAACTGAAATGAGATCCCAGGAGTAAAATTCCTTATATTCAAGATCTGTTTCCTTCTCAAACTTACAGTATAATAAGATATGAAAGTATGATGAAAGTAAATGCAATTGTGAGAAAATGATTTTTTTTTAAGTAGTGAGAAATTCCCTATAAAATAAACTCTCATAGGAATCCCTAAACTCAAAATAAGAATTACTGGTTTACAAAGAACTCACTCTTCTATCTATGCTTAAGTGAAAAATGGTGCTATGTTAAAAGATGCAAATGCTTGTTAGTTAAATTTGTCATCATATGTTGCTGCTTTGTATGCACCATCTGGTTTTTTTGGTTTTTTTTTTTTTTCCTACTTTGAATTAAGTTTGGGGTGAGTATAATTTAAATGTGGCAAAGTTTGACAGACTGCTTCCCCTTAAGTTATCTTTGTTTTTATGGTGCTTTCCAATTTAATAGTGAATAGATATCCTTACTCATATTTAAAGAACCAATTTTAAAGAAGAATAAAGGATTTATTCACCTTTAATATTTGATCTAAAGAAACCTTTTATATGGTGGATAAAGATGACTACATTTAATAAGATTTCCCTTAGGTGTCAATTATTTTAAATCCAGATTTTACTTATTTCTAGAAGAACATGGTAGTTATTTAGACCATGAGCACCTTTAAGGAGATCAAAGGCCTTTAGAAGACTAATGTGTGAACTAGAAATAAACTTTTCTTTTTCAGTGATTCTGAGAAGATCCTTTTCAAATCAAAGGCAGCAGAGCCTACTACTGGCATAGCTGTTGAAACTTTTCTCTAGTCAAATAATTGGATGTTGCTTGGAGCTAAGCTTTTACAGGATAAAAGCAATGTCTAGATATACAAATAACACAAATTTTCAACCAGTTTTTAAAGCCTAGTGATTTATTGCAATAGGGTGTCGTGATCTGTTAAAGATCAACATTAGGATGATCCTATCATAAAATGGCATTTTGGAGATATATTTTTAGGAATCTGTAACGCTACCGAACTACTAAGGAGCAGTTGTGAGGTAAATCAGTCAAGTTGCTGGAATGTCCCATGGAAGGAAATTTTAAATGAAGATTCAGAAGATATACCATCCTCTCTTAATTGAAAGGACTGTGTTTTACAAATGGAGTGATGAATGTGAATTTAGTCAACAAATATGTATTATTTCTTATTATTCCATCAAGAAAAATGACACAATAATTTATCTTCGCTTTGGCTTTGAAAACAGGGTATTTTAGTTTCTTATGGTGGCTGTAAAAATTATCACAAACTAGGCAATTTAAAACAACAAATTATTTGCTCATACTTATGGATGCTAAAAATCTGAAATTAATATCACTGTGCCAAAAATCAAGGGGTCAACAGGACTGTGTTACCTTCCGAGGCTTTAAGGGAGAATCCATTCTTTGCTTCCTTCAGCCTCTGTTTGCTTCTAGTGTTCCTTGGCTTGTGACTGCATCATTTCAATCTCTGTCTCTGTGGTCACATTGCCTTCTCTTCTATTATCTACTTTATACCTCCCTCTATTTTCATTTTAAAATGATACATATATTTCATTTAGGGCTAGCTCCATAATCCATGAGAATCTCCTCAACTCAAAATCCTTAATCACATTTGCAAATTCCTTTCCCCAACAAGGTTGCATTTATGTTACAGGGCTTAGGAAGTGAACATCTTTGGAGGACCATTTTCAGTCTCTGACAGACAAGTAAAATATATATTCTAAAAATTCATAATTATAAACTGATATTCATCTGATTTAGGATATGGAAAAACTTAAGCCAAAACTTAATTTAGAATTATCACAAGGTAGGACATTTAGATATTGACCAAAGCAAATACAAATCCTCTCTGAGAGAATGTACCCTTTTTCTAAGACCCACAGTGGAGGAAAAAACATGAATGAAAATTGCCTCTGAAGAAAAAATACAAGTGCGCAAGAAGACCACATTATAAACAAAAATTTTCAGGAAGAAAACAACAACAATAAAATCAGACTCATAAAGATTTCAGTATAGTAAAATCCCTCCAAATGTTTCCAAAATAGTGTAAATTCCTACTTAAAGATATTGGTGACTGGATCCCAAGACAAACATTGTGTGCTAGTTACAATGACTCAATCCAATCATTCTATTTGTTTTGTAATAGCACAAACTCACATTTTTCATTATAGAATTTTTTAACACTACTCATGTTTTTATGATGGGGCTTTATTAAATTAGAATTTCTGGATAGAGAATACAAAATATGTTTAATATGGCTAAAAAAAAGCAGAATCAAAGTCACGAGAAAAAAAGCAGCTATAAAAAATGATGAAGATAATATTTTTAAAGTCAGAAATTTTAAAAAATAAAGTGTAATCTTTGCAATTTAAAAGTAAGTGGAGATGGTAAGTAGCAAATTAGTCTATCATTACAATAGCTAACACTTAAGGAAGATTGACTATGTGCCAGACACGCTTCTGAGAACTTTACATTGATTTTAAAAATTAATGCTTATATCAACCCATGAAGTATGCATACATGTATTATTATTGTTATTTGACATATAAAAAGGTGGAACAAGAGATTAAGAAACTTCCCTAAATTATAAAAGTACTAGGTTGGGGGTGTCCAATGTTTTGGCTTCCCTGGACCACATTGGAAAAAGAAGAATTGTCTTGGGCCACACATGAAATAGACTAACACTAACAATAGTTAATGAGCTAAAAATAATTGCAAAAAAAAATCTCATACTATTTTAAGAAAGTTTATGAGTTTGTGTTGGGCTGCATTCATAGCTATCCACATGCCACCTGCAGGCTGCAGGTTTGACAAGCTTGTACTGGATAATGGAATGAGAATGAAAACCTCAGTGATCTGCGTACAAAGGTCACTCTTCAACGGGATATTCTACTGACTTTGATTAGCACAGCTAAAGAGAGAGCTCCAGAAGAGGGAGGCAATCGAGGGTGATAATAGCGTAGAAACTAAAAGAAGGAAATTATGAAAAAGAGATGAGAAACAAAAGGTAAAGTAAGATGGTTTAACATACATCTAATTGGATTTCGATAAGGAAAGACTAGAGAAAATGGAGAAGAAGTAATGTTCAAATAGACATTTTTTGAAAGTTTCACCAAAATGGATAAAATATATGAGTCCATATATTCAGGAGTCACAATCAATGGGAAACCCAACAAACAGAAGAAACCCTTACATACATACATATTCATAAAATGCAGAAGAGCAAAGAAAACAATTCTTCAAGAATAAGGATGAAATAGAGACATATTCAGACTAAAAGGAACATAAAGTGCTTAATAACTGTAAATATCCAGCAAAAAAAGTTGCAGAGGTTATTATTAAGGGAGATAAATAATCATGCCAGAAATCAATTTAAGAACCAAGTTAGACCCATAGGGAAGAACAAAAAAATTATTATGGAATTTCCAAAGAAGAAAATATTTGTAGGTTCATAATATATGACAAAGAGAAATCTAGAGAGAGAACTATGGCTATGACTTTTGGAACTACTTTTCATTCAAAATAATTGCAGATTCCAAAAATGATAACTGAAAGCTAAGAAACTGAACGTTTTTTGGTAGATACATAGAGTTGGAGGGTAAAATTTTGAACTTTTAGAATAGAAAAGAAAAAAGGACCTTGGTAAATATTAAGACTTTCAGTTGGACCCAAAACTGTGCTCTAGCAGTAGAATGAATACTCTCACCACAGCAGGAAGACTCCTGCTGCCTTGGCCACTGAAAAACCTCTGCAGTCTTCACCAATGCTGAGCTCAACTGACAAAGCTACATACAGACTGTATCACTGACTCTCAGCAGAGCTGGATCTGCTGCACCCTACCCAGTTGACACCCTTGCACCTGCCCATAGGTAAAGGACTTTCTCCACCAAAATAATTCCACAAAGAAAGGCTGGAAGGGCCCGCTGCTCCCACAAATCCACAATCATCAACACAAGCCTACAAATACACACACACACAATCAAGAAAACATGACACCACCAAAGGAACATAGTAATTTTCAAGTAACCAAACCCAAAGAAATTGAAATTTTGGATTAGCTTGAAAAAGAATTCAAAATTATCATTATTTTAAAGTTCGGTAAAATATAAGAGAAATGAATAGACAACTAAACAAAAAATCAGAAAAACAATACATGAACAAAATGAGAAGTTCAACAGAGAAACTGTGATATTGTAAAATACATATTCGGTCTTCATCTCTATCTCCTGGTTTAAGGTCAATTCATGATGAACAGACATGTAAAAATTCTCACTGAAATATTAGAAAACTGATTTTAACAGTACATGAAAAGGTTCATATACCATGACAAAATGGGATTTATCCCTGGGGTGCAAGAAGGTTTCAACACATGTAAATCAATCAATGTGATACAACACATTACAAAATAAAAGAGAAAACTCATGATCATCTCAAGAGACACAGGAAATATTTTACAAAATTCACTATCCATTCATGATTGACACTCTCAGCAAAATTGGTACATAAAGAACTTACCTAAACACAATCAAGGCCATATATGAAAACCCCACAGCTAACATAATAATCAGTGAAGAACCACTGAAACCTTTCCCTCTAAGGTCTAACACAAGATAAAGGTGCCCACTTTGCCATTTTCTTTCAACATAGCTCTAGAAGTCCTAGCCAGGGTAATTAGACAAGAGAAAAAAAGCATCCAAATTTGGAAAAATAAACTGAAGTAAAATTGTCTCTCTTTTCAGATAAAATGATGATATACATAGAAAATTACAAATTCACAACAAAAATTTGTTAGAAATAATAAACACATTCAATAAAATTACAAAATACAAAATCAACATACAAAAATACATCACATTTCTATAAACAACGAACTATAAAGGAAATCAAGATAATCTCATTTATAATAGCAACAAAAATTATAAAAAATTTATGAAAAACTCAACCAAAGAGGGAAAAGACTTGTATGCTGAAAATTATACAATATTGACAGGTAACTTTAAAAAGACATAGCTAAACAAAAAAGATATCATAAGTTATAGAGAAAACAATATTTAAATGTATGTATAAAAGACCTTGAATAGCCAAAGCAATATTGAGCAAGAAGAACAAATCTGGAGGCATCACATTCCCTGGTTTTAAAATGTATTACAAAGCTACAGTGCTAGAATAAAAACAGACATATAGGCCAATGGGACAGAATAGACAGAAATAAATCCACACATCTGTGGTCAACTGATCTAGAACAAAAGTGATAAGGAAACACCATGAGGAATGAATAGTCTCATCGATGAATGATGTTGGGGAAACTAGACATTCACATACAGAAGAATTAAATTGGAGCTTTATCTTACACCATATATAAAAATCAACTCAAATGCATTAAAGACTTAAACATATGTTCTGAAAACATAAAATAACTGGAAAAAAGTATAGGATAAAATGGTATTGATGTTGGTTTTGATAATGATCTTTTGGATATGACCCCAAAAGCATATATAACAAAAGTAAAAATAGACAAATGAGATTACATCAGACTAAAAAGCTTCTGCACAACAAGGGAAACAACAGAGTGAAAATCACCCTATAGAATGGAAGAAAATGTTTGCAAACCATATAGCTGATAAAGGGATAATATCTAAAGTATTTGTGGAAGTCAGCAACTCAATAGCAAAACAACCAAATAACACAATTTAAAAATAGGAAAAGGATCTGAATAGCCATTCATCTAAGGAAGACTTACAAATGGCTAACAATGTAATATAAGGAAATTTGCCCAAAATAACTATCAGCAGGAAAATGAAAACCAAAACCACAATGAGACATTACCTCACACCTGTTGCAGTGGCTATATCAAAATTACAAAAGACGACAAGTGTTGATCAGGATGTGGAGAAAAGGGATCCCTGTACATTGTTGGTGGGGATGTAAATTGGCACAATCATTATGGAAAACAGTATAGAGACTCCTGAAAAAATTAAAAATAAACTGCTTTATTTTTAGCAATCCCACTTCTTGGTATTTAGTCAAAGAAAACAAAATCAGTATCTTGGAGAGATAGCTGCAATCCTATGCTCATTTCAACATTATCGGCAATAACCAAGACCTGGAAACAACCTAAATATCTGTTGATGGGTCCACCAACAAAGGAAATGTTGTATACACATATACAGCAGAATATTACTTAGCCTTAAACGAGGAAATCTGTGACAACATGGATGAATTTGGAAGGCATTACGCTAAGTGATATAAGCCAGATGTAGAAAGACAAATATTGTATGATTTCATTTGCCTGAGCAATCTAAAAATGTCAAAGTCATAGAAACAGAGACTATAATAGTAGTTACCAGGGTGTAAGGAAAAGAATGTATGGGGAGATGTTGGTCAAGGGATTCAAAATTTAAGTTATGCAAGGTAAACGAGTCTTGGAGATCTAATGTACAATGCTGTGACTATAGTTAACAATATTTTAATGTATGCTTGAAATTTGATAAGAGGATTGATCTTAAATATTCTTACCACAAACAAAAAATGGTAACTATCTGAGTGTATTAGTCCATTTTCATGCTGCTAATGATGACATACCCCAGAGTGGGTAATTTACAAAGAAAAAGAGGATTTTTTTGTGTGTTTTTTGTTTGTTTGTTTGTTTTAAGATAGAGTTTCACTCTTGTTGCCCAAGTTGGAGTGTGGTGGTGCGATCTTGGCTCACTGCAATCTCCACCCCCAGGTTCAAGCGATTCTCCTGACTCAGCCTCCAAAGTAGCTGGGATTACAGATGAGTGTCACCATGCCTGGCTAATTTTTTGTATTTTTAGTAGAGACAGAGTTTCACCCTGTTGGTTAGGCTGGTCTCAAATTCCTGACCTAAGGTGACCCATGCGACTTGGCCTCCCAAAGTGCAGGGATTACAGGTGTGAGCCACTACACCCAGCGAGAAAAAGAGGTTTAATGAACTCACAGTTCCATGTGACTGGGGAGACCTCACAATCAAGGTGGAAAGAAGGGAAGAGCCAGTCACATCTTATGTGGCAGCAGGGAAGAGAGAGCTTGTGTGGGAGATCTTCTCTTTCTAAAACTATCAGATCTCACAAGACTTATTCACTATCATGAGAATAGCAAAGGAAAGACTCGCCCCCATGATACAATTACCTCCCACTGGGTCCTTCCCACAACACGTGGGAATTGTGGAAGCTACAATTCTAGATGAGATTTGGGTGGGGACACAGCCAAACCACATCAGTGAGGTGATAGATATATTAGTTACCTTGATTGTGGTAAATACTTCACAATGTATACATATATCAAATTATCAAGTTGTACAACTTAAATATACAACTTTTAACTGTCAACTATACTGCAGTAAGGTGGGAAAAACTAAAAACACACTCATTCAAACAGAAAATTGTGCATATTTCCTTAGCATCATAAAATATCTACGCTTCAGACATACAAGTGGCCAAAAAACATACAGAAAAAGCTCAACATCACTTATCATTAGAGGAATGCAAATCAAAACCACAGTGAGATACTATCTCACACCAGTTACAATGGCTATTAATAAAAAGCCAAAAAATAACAGGTGCTCACATGGTTGTACAGAGAAAGGATTATACACTGTTGGTGGAAATGCAAATTAGTTCAGACACTGTGAAAACAGATTGGAGCTTTCTCAAAGAACATAATACAGAATTACCATTCAACGCAGCAATCCCATTACTAAGTATATGCCCTAAGGAATAGAAATTGTTCCAACATAAAGACATATGCATGCGTATGTTTCTTGCAGCACTGTTCACAATAGTGAAGACATGGAATCAACCTAAATGCCCAAGAATGGTAGACTGGATAAAGAAAATTTGGACATATACACCATGGAATACTACGCAGTCATAAAAAAGAATGAGATCACGTTCTTTGCAGGAACATGGAGGGAGGTGGAGGCCATTATCCTTAGCAAACTAACACAGAAATAGAAAACCAAATACTGTATGTTCTCCTTTATAGTGTATCTAATTCTTCCTGCTGAAGCTAAGAAAGTTATATATTTCCAGGAATTTATCCATTTCCTCTAGATTTTCTAGTTTATGTTCATAAAGGCATTCATAGTAGCCTTGAATGATCTTTTGTATTTCAGTGGTGTCAGCTGTAATAGCTCCTGTTTCATTTCTAACTGAGCTTATTTGGATTTTCTTTCTTCTTTTCTTGTTTAATCTTGCTAATAGTCTATCAATTTTACCAATCTTTTTAAAGAACCAGATTTTTGTTCCATTTATCTTTTGTATTTTTTGTGTTGTTTATTTCAATTTCACTTAGTTCTGCTCTGATCTTGTTTATTTCCTTTCTTATGCTGGGTTTGGGTTTGGTTTGTTCTTGTTTCTCTAGTTCCTTGAAGTGTGACCTTAGATTGTCTGTTTGCACTTTCAGACTTTTTGATGTAGGCATTTAGAGCTATAAACTTTCCTCCTCAAACCACCTTTGCTATATCCCAGAGGTTTTGATAACTTGTGTCACTATTGTCATTCAGTTTGAAGATTTTTAAATTTCCATCTTGCTTCATTGTTGACCCAATGATCATTCAGAAGCAGGTTATTTAATTTCCGTGTATTTTCATGGTTTTGAAATTTCTTTTTGGAGTTGATTTCCAGTTTTATTCCACTGTGGTCTGATAGCGTGTTTGATATAATTTCAATTTTCTTGAATTTATTGAGGCTCATTTTGTGGCATGTCATATGGTCTATCTTGGAGAACGTTCCATGTGCTGATGAATAGAGTGTGTATTCTGAAGTTGCTGGGTAAATGTTCTGCAAATATCTGTTAAATCATTTGTTCTAGGGTAAAGTTTAAGTCCATTGTTTCTTTGTTAACTTTCTGTCTTGATGACCTGTCTAGTGCTGTCAGTGGAGTATTGAAGTCCTCCACTATTATTGTGTTGCTATCTATTTCATTTCTTATATCTAGTAGTAATTGTTTTATAATTTTGGGACCTCCAATGTCAGGTGCATATATACTTAGCATTGTGATATTTTCCTCTTGGACAAGGCCTTTTATCATTGTATAATGACCCTCTTTGTCTTTTTTAACTCCCGTTGCTTTAAAGTTTGTTTTGTCTGATGTAAGAATAGCTACCCCTGTTAGCTTTTAGTGTCCATTTGCATGGAATGTCTTTTTCCATCCCTTTACTTTAAGTTTATGTAAGTCTCTCCAAGGCAGGAGATACTTGGATAGTAAATTCTTATCCATTCTGCAATTCTGTATCTTTTAAGTGGAGCATTTGTGCCATTTACATTCAACATTAGTATTGAGGTGTGAAGTACCATTCCATTCATTGTGCTATTTGTTGCCTGTATATCTTGGTTTTCTGTTTTGTTTTTGTTTGTTTGTTTGAGTTTTTTTTTTTAATTGTATTTCTGTTTTGTAGGTCCTGTGAGACTTATGCTTTAAAGAGGTTCTGTTTTGATGTGCTTTCAGGATTTTTTTTTTTTTTTTTCAAGATTTAGAGCTCTTTTTAGCAGTTCTTGTAGTGCTGGCTTAGTAGTGGCAAATTCTCTCAGCGTTTGCTTGTCTGAAAGACTATATTTTCTTCACTTATGAAGCTTAGTTTCACTGGGTGCAAAATTCTTGGCTGATAATTGCTTTGTCTGAAGAGGCTGAAGTAGGGCCCCAATTGCTTCTAGCTTATAGGGTTTCTGCTGATAAATCTGCTGTTAATCTGATAGGCTTTCCTTTATAGGTTACCTGGTATTTTTGCCTCACAGCTCTTAAGATTCTTTCCTTCATCTTGACTTTAGACAACCTGATGACAATGTGCTTAAGTGATGATCTTTTTGTGATGAGTTTCCCAGGTGTTCTTTGAGCTTCTTGTATTTGGCTGTCTATGTCTCTAGCAAGGCCAGGGAAGTTTTCCTCGATTATTCCCCCAAATACTTTTCCAAACTTTTAGATTTCTCTTCTTCCTCAGGAATGCTGATTATTCTTAGGTTTGGTCATTTAACATAATCCCAGACTTCTTGGAGGCTTTGTTCATATTTTCTTAATCTTTTCTCTGTGTCTTTGTTGGATGGGTTAATTCAAAAACCTTGTCTTTGAGACCTCAATTTCTTTCTTCTGCTTGTTTGATTCTATTGCTAAGACTTTCCAGAGATTTTGCATTTCCATAAGTTCATCCATTGTTTCCTGAAGTTTTGTTTTTTTCTTTATGCTATTCCATTCAATATGTCTCCTTTCACTTCTTATATCATTTTTTTTATTTCCTTACATTGAGTTTTGCCTTTCTCTGGTGCCTCCCTGATTAGCTTAATAACTAACCTTCTGAATTATTTTTCAGGTAGATCAGGGATTTCTTCTTGGTTTTGATCCATTGCTGGAGAGCTAGTGTGATTTTTGAAGGGTACTAAAGAACCTTGTTTTGTCATATTACCAGAGTTGGTTTTCTGGTTTCTTCTCATTTTGGTAGGCTATGTCAAAGGGAAGGTTTAGGGTTCAAGGCTGCTGTTCAGTTCTTTTTGTCCCACTGGATGTTTCCTTGATGTCGTACTCTCCCCCTTTTCCTATGGATGTGGCTTCCTGGGAGACTGGCTATAAAGATTGCTATCTCTTTTCAGGATCTAGCCACCCAGCAAGTCTACAAGGCTCCAGTTTGGTCCTGGGGATCGTCTGTTCAGAATCCTATGATGTGAACTATCTGTGGATACCAGCTATGTGAAGTATCAGCTATGGATACCAGCACCTGCTCCAGTGGAAATGGCAGGGGGGTGAAATTGACTCTATGAGGGTCTTTAGCTTTGGTTGATTAATACACTATTTTTGTGCTGTTTAGCCTCCTGCCAGGGGGTGGCACTTTCAAGAGAACAACAGCTGTGGTAGTGTGGGGAGAAACAGGCAGTGGGCGGGCCCTAGAGCTCCCAAGAGTTTATGCCCTTTGTCTTCATTTACCAGGGTAGGTACAGAATAACTGTTAGGTAGGGGCAGGGCTAGGCATGTCTGAGCTCAGACTGTCCTGGAGCGAGTCTTGTTTTGGCTGCTGTGGGGGACTGGGGTGAGGCTTTCAGGTAAATGGAGTTATGTTCCTACGAGGATTATGACTGCCTTTGCTGTGTCATGCAGGTTGTGAGGAAAGTCGGGGAAAGCTAGAACTCACAGGTCTCACCCAGCTCCCATACAGCCCAAAGGACCAGTCTCCCTCCCACCATGCCCCCTCCAACAGCATCAAGTCTCTTTCCAGGCAGTGGGTGAGCAGGGCTGAGAACTTGCCCCAGGCTACTCACCTCCCAGCTGTGAAAACAGGTAGAGCTTTCCTTCTTTCTCCTGCCTGTGAATCCAGATTCACACCCTTCCCAGATTTCTGGCCAGGAGACTTCTCAATTGGTTCAAATTGTTACAAAGTTTGGCTGAAGGTTTCCTGATCCCTGTAGCCTTTTTCCAGTGCCTCCTGCAGTCCTCCTCAAAGAACCCTATCAGGCGAGGCAGAAATGGCTTAGTAGAGGAGCCAGTGAGCCCACAGGGATTTTTCTCACTGCTTCCTCTACACCTGTATTTCGGTTGGCTCTCTAAATTGACTCAGCTCCAGGTAAAGCCAGAATCTTCTCCCGTAATCTAGACCTTCAGGTTCCGCAGTGGGGGGGTGTGTTCAGGGGCAGATGATCTCCCTTTCTCATTTCCACAGTTTGGGCACTCACAGTATTTGGGGTGTCTCCCACGTTCTGTAGGCGCAATCCACTTCCTTCAGAGGGTCTATGGGTCCTCTTGGCTTTCCTCATGTACTCCTGAAGTTGCTCTGCAGCAAAAGTTCACAATGTGAGCCTTCACACGCTGTTCTGTCTATCCAAGTGGGAGCTCCAATCTAGCCCTGCCTCCCGTCCACCATGATCCCCTACTAATCTGTTCTCACTTATAAGTGGGAGCTAAATTATGGAGAACACATGGATACATAGAGGAGAACAAAAGACATTGGAGCTTAGTGGAGGGAAGAGGGTGGGAGGAGTGAGAAGATCAGGAAAAACAACTAATATGTACTGGGCTTAATACCTAGGTAATGAAATAATCTGTACAACAAACCGCTGTGACATGAGTTTACTCATATAACAAACTTGAACCTGTACCCTTGGACCTAAAATGAAAGTTAAAAAAAAAAAAAGTAAATCTATTCTTCACTCTTAAAGCCCACATATTGCTTAATGAATAAACTATTGGCATTCTCACTGAGATCTCTTTAAAAAGCAAACACTCCAATGTTTCCACATTTTACATTGTTTAGAAAGGAAAGGCCAGTGCAATCAGACAAATGATAACAATTAGTGGTGTAAAAATTCTAGATGATATAAATGTATATGTAGAAAACCCAAGACTTTTTATTTAAAATGATCAAAAACAATACCAAAATTCAGAAAATTAGTATGCTAGTGGCATCCAACTACAAGAGACCAATCGTCTTTATATACAGAAACAATAACAAGTTGGAAGATATGAGTGAAGAGTAAACACCATTTACAAAAATAGCAAAAAAATATTTCATATAATTAGAAGTAATTATTCTAAAATTATATAAAGAATATGTTTAAACATTCTTAGAAAACAGGAAAGCAAACTTAAAAGTCTTGAATAAAGTTCTTAAATAAAGTGCTTTAATAAGAAGACTCAATATCATAAAAATTATTCACAATTTAACATATAAATTATCACAATCCAGTTATTTTAATTTCTAAAAATATAAAGATGGATTTTAAAGTTTATATTAAAAATATATAAATTCAAAATAACTTCAAAGAAAATTATATATGTAGGTATGACAAAATATATATAGGATTTATATAGTTAAAATTTTAAAATGCCACTGAAAGAAATCAAACATGTGAATAAATAGAAAGATATATCACTGTTATAAATTGGAAAACTCACATAGTGAAAATGTTCATTTTACCCAAATTGATCTATAAGTTTAATATAATTCCTATCAAAATTCCAGCAAGCTTTTTGGGAGACATAGAGAAGCTAATTCCAAAGTTTATATGCAAAGACACAGGCCCTGTAATAGCTAAAACAGCCTTTAAAGAAGAAGAAGAAAATGATAGGAATGACTGCAACCATTATTAAAGCCTACTGCATAGCATAGTAATCAAGACAATGTGGTATTGAAAAAGGGATAGACACATACATCAATGGAACAGAATAGAGAGGACAGAAATAGTCCTACACAAATATGTCCAACTGATTTTTGACAATGGTGCAAAACCAATTCAATGAAAAAAGAATAGTCTTTTCAACAAATGGTGCTGGAGCAATTGGACATTCATAGGGGAAAAATGGACCTCAACCTAGACCTCACATGTTATACAAAAATTAACTCAGACTTAAAGATAAAACATAAAACTTCAAAACTTATTTTTAAAAGTAGAATATATTTGGAATCTAGAAATAGACAAGTAGTTCTTAAACTTACCAAAAGCTTGATGCATTAAAAAAATTGACAAATTAGACATCATCAAATTTTAAAACTTTTGCTTTGTGAAATACCTTGTTAAGGATAAAAGACAAGCTGCAGATTGGGAGAAAATATATGCAAATTGCATATCTGTCAAAGGTCTAGTATCTGGAATAATAAAGAACTCTCAGAATTCAACAGTATAAAATAAACAATTCAAGTAGAATATGGACAAAAGATACTGATAGACATTTTATCAAAGAGGATATGCAGATGGTAAATAACACATGAAGAGATTTTCATCATTATACATTAGAGAAGTACAAATTAAAATCACAATAAGATATCACTACATATCTATCAGAATGCTAAAATAAGAAAACTTGTGACATCAACTGATGGCAAAGATGTAGAGAAACTGGAGCACTTACATATTGCTGGTGGGAATATAAAATGGTACAGACAGTCTGAAAAACAGTTTGGAAGTTTCTTAAAAAATTAAATTTGCAACTACCATACATCCCAGCAACAGAACTCTTTGGCATTTATTCCAAATAAATGAAAACCGGTGCCTACACAAAAACTTACACATAAATGCTCATAATACCTTCATTCATAATAGACAAAAACTGAAAATAAAGCAGAAGTCCTTCAATAGCTGACTTGTTAAAGAAACGGAAGTACATTCATACTGTTAAATACTTCTCAGTAATAAAAAGAAGCAAACTGCTGATATGTGAGATGCCTTAGATTAATCTCCAGGTAATTAGGTTGAGCAAAATAAAAGTCAACTCCAAAAGGATACATGCTATTTGATGTCATCTATGTAAAATTCTCAATATTGCAAAATTATAGAAATGCAAAATATGACAGTGGTTGCAAGGGATTAAAACTAGGTAAGGAGTGAGGTGGCTGTAGCTATAAAAAAGGCAACATCAGGACTCCTTCTAGTGATGGAACAATTATGTATCTTGACTGTATCAATGTTAATATCCTGGTTGTGATATATTTCAGCAGTCCCCAACCTTTTGGCACCAGGGACCGGTTTCATGGAAGAAATTTTTTCCAAGGATGGGGCGGTGTGGGGGACAGTTTCGGGATGAAACTGTTCCACCTCAGATCTTCAGGCATTCGAATCGCCTAAGTAGCCACAACCTAGATCCCTCGCATACACAGTTCACAATAGAGTTCATGCTCCTATGAGAATCTAATGCTGCTGCTGATTTGACAGGAGGTGAAGCTCAAGTGGTAATGCTCATTCATACACTGCTCACCTCCTGCTGCATGGCCCAGTTCCTAACAGGCTGTGGACTGGTACTGGTTTATTGCCCTGGTGTTGGGAACTCATGATATATTATACTATAGTTTTGCAAGATACTACAATTAAGGGAAATGGAGTAAAGGGTACCTAGATACTTTCTTTATAATTTCTCTAAATTTTATTTAAATATACTATTATCTCCAAAAAGCAGTTTAATTTAAAAAAAAACAAGTATGTAAATAAATAAAATTAATATAAAGAAAAACTAAGAAAATTTTACACAAATGAGCAGTGAGTAGAAAACAGCTCCTCCAGATATTAAAACATATTATAAAACCCTATAATTAAAATAGTGTGGTCCTCATGCATGAATAAACTGAAAGACGAATGAAATGGAGGATAAATTCAAGAAATAGGTATAAGTACATAAGGAAATGTATTTTATGATTAAGATGATATTTTAAAACTCTCAGGGAATGATAGGTTTAAGAAAGAAACATGTTTAAATGAGCACTGGATAGCCAGTTGGAAAACAAACTTACATGATACATCAGAATGCATTCCAATTGGATCAGAAATCTAAACAAAAAAGCCAAAAGTCAAAAACAAATACAAAACAGACAAGGAAACAAGCAAACAGACATAAATACTATTTAAAAGTGCAGGTGACTTTTATAACTTGGGTCTGGGGAAATCTTTTTAAATATGACTTTATGTATATTAGACTAAAATTAAAAATTGTATTTCAAAAGAGGATCCAAAATAAAAGAAAAAGATGAGTCTATGACGCCTTGTTTACAGGATGTATAACAAAGAAAATAAAAGCCTTTATAGGCAACAACAATAAGACAAAAACAGGAAAGTAAGTAAAAGCTATGGACATGTTTTACACAGCAGATAAACATGAGAATATATAGAACATCATCAGTTTTCAGGAAAATGTAAATTCAGACAATAAGTACCATATTACAACCACATTAGAATGAGACAGGCAAGTTTGAAAAGTCCCATAATATCAAGTATTGGTGAGGTAACAGAGTAATAGGAAGTCTTATCCACTGCTTGCAGAAGTATAAATTTATACAAATGCTTTGTGAGATTGGACACATATTTTAATCACCAGTAATTCCCCTTCTAAGGCTTAAAGAATCTCTTTCAAGTGTGCATCAGAAGCCTCATATGAGGATGGTTAGGAGCACTTAGTATTTATGAGTGTGGCCTTTGAAGCTAGACTATCTGGTTTCAAACTGTACCTCCAACATATAGTAGGTCTAAACCAGGGGCACATTACTAAAGCTTACCTTGCTTTGGTTTCTTTCAATTTACGATGGGAATAATAGTGGTGAATTGTGCTTTCCATACAGGTTTTTTCCAAGTTTGGTGATTGTTACAACACAGAAGGTCCCTAAGCAACACATAGCAATGGATCATGGTTTTTGTTCTCATCTCAATCAGTAGGAGAAAATATTTGGATGTAAAGTAGGTAGTCTAGCCTAGTGCTCAGGCACATAGGATTTTGATTTGGAAGCTCCAATTTTAAGTCTCTTTATATCAATGTATGACTTTTAAGAGATTTATCTAGACCTCTCTGATCCTCAGGTTTTTTATAACATAGTACCTCATATGGTATAAGTGCTCACATATGTAATATGAATGAAGAGTTGACTAAATGAACACATGATATGTTACATCATATATTAGAATTAATGGTAATTGGTGATTAATTATTAAAAGTATGATAAAAAAATCATGAAGCCAGGACGTTGTTGGTAAAATGTATAAACACAGGTGTGTGTGTGTGTGTATGAGTGTGTGTGTGTGTGTAGCAGCAAAAGAAATACAGATGCTTTGGAACTTACTATGAAGCTATCTGTATCTTGTTAAAACCATTGTGAGTTAAAAATACTGTAAGTCAAAAACTCATTTAATAGACCTAACCTTATCGAGCATTGTAGCTTAGCCTAGCCTACCTTAAACATGCTCAGAACACTTACATAAGCCTATAGCTGGGCAAATCATCTAACACAAAGCTAATTTTTTGATAAAATATTGAATATCTTATGCAATTTATTGAATACTCTACTAAAAGGGAAATAGTTGTTTGAGTACTCCAAGGGTGGTTGCTACTGAATGCATACCACTTTTGCACCATCATAAAGTTGAAAAATCCTAAATTGAACCATGGTAAGTTGGGGACTATTTGTATATTTGCTGAGACTACTTGCATTTATCTAAGAGATTCATTTCTTTTTCTCTTTTATTCAATAGAGTAAAATTGCAGTGACACAAACAAGGAACAAATCAGTATTTTTCCACTCCCTGATTCAAATATGCATTACCCTTCACCTTCCTTGCCCATATAAATGACAGACTTTCAAATTTCCCCTTCTCTTCAGTTAAGATATAACCACTGACTCAGAGGAGACATAGTTAACTGCTTCTCTCTTTTTTAGCTCTTTCCCTTCCTCCTGTTGGGAACTTCAAGGACAGGACAAGGGATAGTAAATTAAAGAAACACAAGCAAAAACTCACTTATTTAGTTGATGCTAGTGTTTCTTTTATTTTGCCCATTGATGTCATCTGTCACGTTAGACATCCAAATGTTCACTTTGTAATGGATTGTGTCTATGGTTTATTCAGAACCTGCCTCCCCAGTCACACGCAGAGACCTTTAGACTGAACAGTTTCTGTAGTGAAGGATGTGCTCTCCAGCTGATCATGTGAAATGGACCATTTAGCTCCTGCTTCCTCATGTCCTACCCTCTCTTGCTGGAGATAACTTCATGGCACCTCAAGCTTAGCTACCTCTGTTGCATTCACTGGGACTTAGGAAAATTTCATTTTCTTGGAAACTCCAAAAGTAGAAGTGCAGTCAACACCTTGCAACTCTTTTTCTCTCTTATCAGTCATCAGCTTTTACAGTCAAACTCCTGCCTTTAAAATCTTCAGACAAGAATTGGATACCAGTCATTTTGTTCATGTCCCTCCCACCTCAAACTTGGAGGGATAGACTGAAGATCTTCTTTTTCTCACTGTATTAAGGTCAGATGACATTGAATGAATCTAAGAGCTCAGTAAGCTTGTAGCTGGGGAATGTGGGCCACTTGCTCCTTCTTTCTGTTTCTTTGGAACTCTCTCAGTTGGCTTAAAGAGAGAGGCTTAAAACTCAACCTCTCTGCCAAGAGGACAGAGGTGAAACACCAAGCACTCTCTTCTCTATCAAAAATTTTTCTTCCCATGAGTTTCTTAATGCAATCTAGCCTTCCGCTAATATACATTGGGTGGAGAATGAGGGGGTTGGGAAGTTATATGGACCCCTCTGGCTTCCTTTAGCCATACTAAAGGTGAGTGTGTGGAATTTCCTTGTCTGTTCTTTTTAGAATACAGAAGTACTTACTATTTGTTAAGTTCAGTTTGGGGGCGACAATAGGAAAAATTCTACTTCATGATGTATTATTTTCATTTTCTTGCTGGATGAAAGCAGAATGTAGAAAAAATTAAAACCAGAGGCCTGAAAGGGTTTGTTAGCAGAAGAGTTGTAAATATACATAATGTTCTGTACAGTGACTGGGTTTCAAATAGAGGCACTGTGAGCTCTGTAAGGGGGCATGTCAGAAATGGAATAGTGAAGCTGGAGCCAAAAAACCCAGTAGGCCAATGAGGTACCAGAGGGAATGACTCAAGAATGGAACTATAAGGCAGATACCATCCCTGTGATTTACCTTTGATTTGCTGAGTTTAGCAAGGCACTGAGCACATAGAGTAGATTCAATGTATATTCGTTAAATGAATGAAATGCAGAATGAGCCAATGTTCCAAAAGAAATATTTTAATTGCCCTTCAGTAGATGTTAGCAGCTTGACTTCAAGAGTCATTGATTCATGACTGTGAGCTGTGGCTGCATCAGATTCTAACCTTGAACAAATAATTTCATATCTGTGTTTCTTAGATTTTTCAACTGTAGACACAAGATACTAATTATATGCTAGTCACTAATCCAGGTGCTGTAGATAAAAGGATGAAAATGATCTAGTCCTTATTCTCAGAATCTTTCTGGCTAATGGAAGAAAAAGATAAGGAATCTAAAAATTACAACGGATTTATCTGTGGCATTGTTTTGTTAAGCACCCAGTGTCATGGTTGCAGAAAGAATATTTAACAACTATAAGGAGGTTAGGGTACATACAAAAGGACTCTTAATGAACCAAGAGGAGTTAGACAAGAAGACAAAAATGTAGTCTAATAAGAGGATGCTGCATATGTATTCATGTGGTATAGTTATCAAGCTATGAGCAGTTTTGTGGAGCAAAGTGAGATGCATACGGAGGATGGATAGAGTATGTGACATTTCCTATCTTTGACTGTTGTTGCCCACAAACAAATGCAGAGTTGGCAGCTCTTGTATTCCCCAGGTGAATCCTGATACAGATTAGCGTAAGTATATAACTTCATCCCCTACCTTAGAAGCGTGGCAGGGCAACTTGGGATTCTAGGCAAATATTCAGTTTCTGCTCCTATCCCCTTGCAGGCACCCAGTCGGTTTCCATATAACCAAGGACAAAGTGAAGAGACCTTTTGAAAACCACAGGACACCCTAGAGGACAAAATGAAGAGAGAAAGGAGAAACTCAAATCCAAGAAGCCTAAAAGCAGAGACTGGACCAGTTAGTTCAGTAGACTACATGGAATGAAAACAGCAATTTTCTGCTGCAGAGCAAGGGAGTAGAAACAGGAGAGCAAGCAGTGGGTCTGTGGAAACTGGCTAAAGAAGGGACTGTTGCTGAGGTGAGGGTGTTTCATCTTGGGTATTTTAATGGATGGGATACAAAAGACCTTGGGATGGATATAAGCCACCAATTTATCTAGACGACTCAAGGAAGAAAGGAGTAAAATAGACTAGATTAAAATGTAAATCACCTGGGTAGTTAGAATCCCCCCAAATGCATATGGTAATGGACCATTTCACTAATATTTTACTTCATCTTGGTCAGAGTTTCAGGGCCAAAAAAGACAAATGTATTTGCGTAATGTGAATGTGTGACTTTATTGGATCCCATTGCTACCCAGGAATCCGTGGATATTGCTTAACTCTCGAAACAATAAAAGAAAATGGAAGTTGGTGAAAGTTATCATGCTGCCCTTCAGTGGTTGGCAGAACATTCATGAAATGTTGAGGCCATATCAGTGCCAAAGCATAGGTGCTGTGCTTTGGTATTCAGCTCTTGAAACAATGACCATATACAGCTCTCCTATTAGGATACATGATCATTTTCCTGTGCACAGCTAGCACAATATAAACATGTGAAATAACATGATAAGATCCAAACATGGCAAAAATCCAAACACACATCCATGTCACTGAAATAAAGCCCACTGTGATGTCAGCGCAGTTCTCTGAGGAAGCTGTCTCCTGAATAAGGGATATTAAAATCCCAAAAGAAATTATACTAAGGGCAGTAACATAGTTTCATTACTGAGCTAATGATATGCCCATTGTCCTTTTCACATAGAAATACAGATAGACCCTCATTCCATGGAATCCAATATTCCCAGACATTATTCTCAAAATGTATCCTCCAACCACATCATGTGAGTTTATTGAAGCATATGTGCTGAGTTGCTGTATATTTTGGATACCATGGGGACTCAGAATAAGTAATTTACATAACATATTTGACTTGTACCACTTACTACAGTTATCTCACACAAATTACTATCTTCCTAACTTCACATCATAAGTCCATGAGGTTCTATAGAGCAAGTATTACTCAACTTTATCGGGGTAGAAATTGTGGCTTGGAGGTTACCTGCCCAATATAAAACAATACCAAATAAAGTTAAGACTTTACCCAAGTCCTTTGACTCCAATCTAGAATTCCTTTGATTTCTAAAATGTCACAGAGGTAAAAAAAAAAAAAAAAAAAAAAAAATTATGTTTGTAGTATGAAACTTAAATCAATAAAATATTCTGTATTTTTTGTATTTTATTATGACATTAAAATATGATTTACAGAAAGTTGTTCACAAAATTGGCACAAACTGGCACTAATTTTCCATAAATGGAAAATGACATTTGAGTGGGACAAGTTATATTAATTAAATGAAGAAATTAAGTCTGAAAGATTTTAGTAACAGATAGAAAAAAAAGATTTCATTATTTTAAAATCACTTTAAAATGTCAAGTTTTTTTTACAAGGAAGAATTTGTAACTAAAGTGCTACATCCATGGACACAATTTCACCTGTAGTCCTCTAAAGTTGCTTAAATATTCATACAGATTCCAGGTACCTCAGGGATGAAATACAGGTAAGGGTATTCTTTAAAGTAAAATTCCTTACTGAAAAAATAAAATTCTATTGCTTTGAGGCTCATGCCATCTGATTATGCCACTTTTTTTCTCCTCCCTCTCACAGTTCCCTCATTATTAGTAATCTGGTTTCTCCCCTTGTTTCTCCCCAGTCTTCCTCTTTTACCCAAATTTTGCCGTCTTTCTCAGTGACTCAACATCAATCTGGGTTAACCATCTTATATCTAAGTCTGTCAGTTGCTTGACATGCTCATCTGCACTGAGAGTCTCTTTGCATGCCACCACAGAAACACATTACATTGGGGGTACAATTAGCTCTGTCATCACCTGAAACTTCAACTTTCATTGAAACCCTGACATCAAGTGATGTCAAGGAACACTCACTCTCTCTGGTGCATACCTCCAATCTTTTGAGCTCACTGGTTCATCCATTAATACAAATCTTCGACTTTTCCAAACTTCTCTGCTCAATCTCGCACTGACGTCAACTTCTTGCCTTCACTATTCTGTCCAGTTTAGATTCTAAAATTCGTCATTTATATTCAAAAATTGGCATAAGGCCTCATTTCCCTTGACAATTTTCTCTTTGATTTTGCATATGCTGGACAAACTCAATCATTTATTTATTCCTGTACTCATGGACTGGTACAGTGCTAGCACAAACAACCCAGCAAATTTGACTGGTTTTGCCTAAAACTTTTGATCAGGCTGGGCACAGTGACTCATACCTGTAGTCCCAGCATATTGGGAGGCCAAGACAGGCAGAATACTTGAGGCCAGGAGTTCAAGACCAGCCTGGCCAACACTGCAAAACTCTCTCTCTACTAAAAATACAAAAATTATCTGGACATGGTGGCCCACGCTTGTAGTCCCAGCGACTTGAGAGACTGAGGCAGGAAAATCGCTTGAAACTGGGAGGCAGACATTGCAGCCTGGGTAACAGAGTGGGACTCTGTCTCAAAAGAAAAAAAAAAAAAGAAAGATGAAATATTCCTAATAGATATTTAACACAACAATGCTAATATTTTGTTTGTTATGTAAGCCTGCCTTTCTACTATTCAACGGGATCATTTTACAGTCTCTTTTCGAAACCTTCTGAAATCTGTCTTCTTTTTTATGTTTGGTGACATAACTTCAATGAAAAATAAAATTATAGTAGAGGAAGTGTCTATTCTTTTTTATATCACCAATACAAAACTAAAACTATCTTTATGAAATCCATCTCCTGCATCCTCAATTCTACTGTGACCTTTCCACATTCTTTAAACAAGAAGATTGAGTGAGTGTTCGCTATTTGCCAGACACCAAACGTTGCTTTCCCCTTAAGCCCTGTCCCCCATTACCTCTTGTTATCTCAAGAACCTCACTACCATGGGGACTTTGGTCCCTGTTTGTCTTTCTTTTTTTTCTTTTCTTTTTTTTTTCATTCAACAACCAAAGACTAATCTTTGTAATGCTTCAACGTGCTCAACATGTTTTCTGAACGCTACATCTTGCACTGAGGGGAAAATAGAAAAAGAAATAAATTAGCTTTTAGTCCGTATTTCTTTTTCTTTTAATCTTTCTAAAGGAAAAACAATCTGAAAATCTAATCTAGGAAGTCTTTTGTGATTTAACCTTATGACACACTGATTTTTACTGTCTTTTCTCCAGATTGCTGTCCAGGGCACCAGCGAATGCTGCACCCATTCTTGGCATATCATCCCTCTTGTAAAAGGCAATCATGGCAGGAAAACTGAGACCAATGGCTTTTTCATTCTCCACCTCTCAGCTCTCCAAAGTAATGGCACTGGGTCTTCTCATCGTGTATTTCTTTTGAGATGCATACTTTCTCCCTCTAACAACTTTTTTATATGTAATTTAAAAAATAAATTATTCCCAGAAAGTCTTGCAATCTCAAGGATTTTTCAAAATTTATTCTTTCATTTCAATAGGTTTTGGGGGAACAGTTGGTATTTGGTTACATGAATAAATTCTTTAGTGATGATTTCTGAGATTTTGGTGCACCCATCACCCAAGAAGTGTACACTATACCCAACGTGTAGTCTTTTGTCTCTAACCCCATTCCCACCCTTTCCCTGATCTCCAAAGTCCATTGTATCATCTGTATGCCTTTGCAGCCCTATAGCTTAGCTCCTGCTTATGAGTGAGAACACATGATGTTTGGTTTTCCATTCAAGAGTTACTTCACTTAGAAAAATGGTCTCCAATTCCATTCAGGTTGCTGCAAATGCCATTATTTCATTCCTTTTTATAGCTGAGTAGGATTCCATGGTATATATGTAGACCACATTTTCTTTATCCACCTGCTGATTGATGGGCATTTAGGCTAGTTCCATATTTTTGCAATTGTGAATTGTGCTGCTGTAAGCAAGCATGTGCAAGCATCTTTTCCATATAATGACTTCCTTTCTTCTGGGTAGATACCCAGGAATGTGATTACTGGATCAAAGAGTAGATCTACTTTTAGTTCTTTAAGGAATATCCACACTGTATTCCATAGTGGTTGTACTAGTTCACATTCCCACCAACAGTGTAAAAGTGTTCTTTTTTCATCACATCCACACCAACATCTATTATGTTTTGACTTTTTGAATATGGCCATTCTTGCAGGAGTAAGGCGTTATCTCTTTGTGGTTTTGATTTGCATTTCCCTGATCATCAGTAATGTTGAGCATTTTTTCATATGTTTGTTGGCCATTTGTATATCTTCTTTTGAGAATTTCCTATTCAGGTCCTTAACCTACTTTTTGATGAGACTGTTTTTTCTTGCTGATTTAAGTTCCTTGTAGACACTGGAAATTACTCCTCCATCGAATATATAGATTGTAAAGATTTCCTCCCACTCTGGGGGTTGTCTGTTTAATCTGCTGATTATTTCTTTTGCTGTGCAGAAACCTTTTAGTTTAATTAAATCCTATCTATTTATCTTTGTTTTTGTTGCATTTGCTTTGGGGTTCTTGGTCATGAAGTCTTTGTCTAAGCCAATTTCTAGAAGTGTTTTTCCAAAGTTATCTTGTAGAATTTTTATGGTTTCAGGTCTTAGATTTAAGCCTTTGATCCATCTTGAGTTGATTTTTTTGTATAAGGTTAGAGATGAGGATCCAGTTTCATTCTTTTACATGTGACGTGCCAATTATCCCAGTACCATTTGTTGAATAGGGTGTCCTTTCCTTAGTTTTATGTTTTTCTTTACTTTGTTGAAGATCAGTTGACTCTAAGTATTTGAATTTATTTCTAGGATCTCTATTATGTTCCATTGGTGTATGTGCCTATTTTTATACCAGTACCATGCTATTTTGGTGACTATGGCCTTATAGTGTAGTTTAAAGTTGGGTAATGTGATGCCTCTGGATGTTCATTTTGCTTAGTCTTGCTTTGGCTATGTGAGCTCTTTTTTGGTTCCATATGAATTTTAGGAATTTTTTTCCAGTTCTGTGAAGAATTATGGTGGTATTTTTATGAAAATTGCATTTAATTTGTAGATCGCTTTTGGCAATATGGTTGTTTTCACGATATTGATTTTACCCATCCATGAGCAAGGGTGTGTTTCCACTTGTTTGGGTCATCTATGACTTCTTTCAGTAGTGTTTTGTAGTTTTCCTTGCAGAGGTCTTTCATCTCCATGGTTAAATATATTTCTGAATATTTATTTATTTATTTATTTATTTATTTATTTATTTTTACAGCTGTTTTAAAAGGGATTGAGTTCTTGATTTCATTCTCAGCTTGGTCACTATTGGTGTATAGTAGAGATAATGATTTGTGTACATTAATTTTGTATCCTGAGACTTTGCTGAATTCATTCAGTCTAGAGGCATTTTGGATGAGTCTTTAGGATTTTCTAGGTATACAATCATGTCATCAGCAAACAGTGACAGTCTGACTTCCTCTTTATCACTCTGGATGTGCTAATTTCTTTCTCTTGCCTGATTGCTCTGGTTAGGACTTCCAGAACTATGTTGAACAAAAGTGGTGAAAGTGGGTACTCTTGTCTTCTTCCAGTTCTTATGTAGTATGCTTTCAACTTTTCCCCACTCAGTATAATGTTGGCTTTGGGGATGTCATAGATGGCTTTTATTACTTTAAGTTATGTCCCTTCTATGCCAATTTTGCTGAGGGTTTTAGTCATAAAGATGCGGGATTTTGTCAAATTATTTTTCTGCATCTATTGAGATGATAATGTGATTTTTGTTTTTAATTCTATTTCTGTGATATATCACATTTATTGACTTGTGGATGTCAAATCATCCCTGCATTTCTGGTATCAAATCCACTTGATCATGGAGGATTATCTTTCTGATATGTTGTTGGATTCAGTTAGCTAGTATTTTGTTGAGTATTTTTGCATCTATGTTCATCAGGGATATTTGTCGGTAGTTTTCATTTTTCATTATGTCCTTTCCTGGTTTTGATATTAGGGTGATACTGGCTTCATAGGATGATTCAGGGAGGATTCCTTCTTTCTCTATCTTTTGGAATAGTAACAATAAGACTAGTACCAATTCTTCTTTGAATGTCTGATAGAATTCAGCTGTGAATCTGCCTGGTCCTGAACATTTTTGGTTGGGTAACTTTAATTACCATTTTTTAAAAATTCATGCTGATGAATAGAGTGTGTATTCTAGTTCCTGGGTAAAATGTTCTGTAAATATCTGCTAAATCATTCATTCTAGGGTAAAGTTTAAGTTCATTGTTTCTTTGTTGACCTGTCTTGATGACTTGTCTGGTACTGTCAGTGGAGTATTGAAGTCTATCTCATTTCTTAGATCTAGTAGTTATTGTTTTATAAATTTGGGCGCTCCAGTGTTAGGTGCTTACATGTTTAGAATTATGATATTTGCCTGTTGTGCTAGTCCATTTATCACTATATAATGTCCCTTTTTGTCTTTTTTACCTGCTATTGCTTTGAAGTTTATTTTGTCTGATATAAGAGTAGCTATTCCTATTCTCGTTTGGTGTTTATTTGCATGGATTATCTTGTTCCAACCCTTTACCTCAAGTTTATATGAGTCCTTATGTGTCAGATGAGTCTCTTCAAGACAGCAGATACTTGGTTGGTGAATTCTTATCCATTCTGCCATTCTGTATCTTTTAATTCAGCATTTATGCCACTTATATTCAACATTAGTATTGAGATGTGAGATACTATTCTATTCTAATGCTATTTGCTGTCTGAATATCTTGTTTTTTTCCATTGTGATGTAATTTTATCGGTCCTATGAGATCTATTCTTTAAGTAGATTCTATTTTACTGTATCTTGAAGATTTGTTTCAAGTAATCCCAACACTTTGGGAGGCTGAGGCAGGCGGATCATGATGTCAGGAGATAGAGATCATCCTGGCTAACATAGTGAAACCCCTGTCTCTACTAAAAATACAAAAAAATTAGCCGGGCATGGTGGCAGGCACCTCTAGTCCCAGCTACTTGGGAGGCTGAGGCAGGAGAATGGCATGAACCTGGGAGGCAGAGCTTGCAGTGAGCCAAAACCGTGCCACTGCACTCCAGGCTGGGCAACAGACGAGTTTCCACCTCAAAAAAAAAAAAAATAGAGCTTCTTTTAGCAGTTCTTGTAGTGCTGGCTTGGTAGAGGCAAATTCTCCAGTATTTGTTTGTCTGAAACACCGTATCTTTCCCTCTTTTATGAAGCTTAGTTTCACAGGATACAAACTTCTTCACTGATAATTGTTTTGTTTAAGGAAGCTAAAAATAGGACCCTTGTCCCTTCTGGCTTGTAAGGTTTCTGTCGGCGAAATCTGTTGTTAATCTGATAGAGTTTCCTTTATAGGTTACCTGATACTTTTGCCTCAAAGCTCTTAAGGTTCTTTCCTTTGTCTTGACTTTAGATAACCTGATAACTATGTGCCTAGGTGATGATCTTTTTGCAATGATTTTCCGAGGTGCTCCTTGAGCTTTTTGTATTTGGTTGTCTAGATCTCAAGCAAGGTCAGTGAAATTTTCCTTGATTATTTCCTCAAATATGTTTTCCAAACTTTTAGATTTCTCTTCTTCCTTGGGCGGAAGAAGAATAATTGGAATAACACCAATTATTTATAGGTTTGGTCATTTAACATAATCCCAAACTTCTTGGAGGTTTTGTTCTCTTTTTTAATTCTTTCTTCTTTGTCTTTGTCAGATTGGGTTAATTCAAAAGACTTGTCTTTGAGCTCTGATGTTCTTTCTTCTATGTGTTCAATTCTATTGCTGAGACTTTCCAGGGCATTTTGTAATTCTCTAAGTGTGTCCTTCATTTCCAGAAGTTGTAATTGTTTTTTTATTTATGCTATCTATTTCACTGAAGATTTTTCCATTCATATCCTGTAATTTTTTTATGTTGGACTTTGCCTTTCTATGCTGCCTCCTTGATTGGCCCAATAGTTGATCTTATGAATTCTTTTTCTGGTAATTCAGAGATTTTGTCTTGGTTTGGATCCATTGCTGGTGAGCTGGTGTGATCCTTTTGGGGTGTTAAAGAACCTTGTTTTGTCATATTACCAGTATTGTTTTTCTGATTTCTTTTCATTTGGATAGACTATGTTGGAGGAGAGATCTGGACTCAAGGGCTACTATTCAGATTCTTTTGTACCATGGGGTGCTCCCTTGATATGGTGTTCTCCCCTTCCCCTAGGGATGGGGCATCCTGCGAGCCAAACTGCAGGGATTTTCATTTCTCTTCTGAATCTGGCCACCCAGCAGAGCTACTGGGCTCCAGGTTGGTACTCGGCAGTGTCTGCAAAGAGTCCTGTGATGTGATCTGTCTTCATGTCTCACAGCCATAGATACCAGCACTTGCTCCAGTGGAGGTAGCAGGGGAGTGAAGTGGACTCTGTGTGGGTCCTTGGTTATACTTTTGTTAGGTGCCCTGGTTTTGTGTCGGTCAGCCACTAGCCAGGAGGTGGTGCTTTCAAAAGTGCATCAGCTATGGTTCTGTAGGGAGGATACAAGCTTGTGTTAGGGTCAGGCAGTGGGCAGGGCCATAGAGTCCCAAAGGATTATGTCCTTTGTCTTCAGCTAGCAGGATGGGTTGAGAAAGACCATCAGGTGGGTGCAGGCTTAGGCATATCTGAGCTCAGACTCTTTTTGGGTGGGGCTTGCTGTGGCTGCTGTGGGGGTTAGGGGTGTGGTTTCTAGGCCAATGGAGTTATAGTCTCAGAAAGATGATAGCTCTGCTGCATCACATGGGTCACCAGGGAAGTGGGGGAAAGCAGCAGCCACAGGCCTCACCCAGCTCCCATGCCGCCCACAGCCCAAACAGCCCTATTCACTCTCACCATGCTCCTGCCAACAGCACTGAGTTTATTTCCAGGCAGCCATTAAGTGGGGCAGAGAATCTGCCCCAGGCTACAAACCAGCCAGCTGAGAAAGCAAGCAGACCCACAGTTTCTTGGCTGTCTCACGGAGCCTGCAGTGGCAATCCATTCCCTTCAAAGGTTCTGTGGATTCTCTTAGCTTTCCTGGTATGTTCCTGCAGTATTTCTTGGAGCAAAAATTCATGATGTAGGTCTCTACACATGGCTCGTGTGTCTGAATGGGAGCTGTAAGTTAGTCCTGCTTCCTATCTGCCATTTTCCTTCTTCTTTACCCCTCTGCCTGTTTTTGTACTGCTACTTCATAATTCCCTTCACCACAGTGTTTCAGCATCACCGTACTTTTTGCAACACTACCAAAAGACCAACACTTTCCAAACTCAGGGACTTGGACCACTTGTGAAACACACTCTTCCCTTGACTTTTGTAGGTTTAGTTCGTGGTCAATGCCTTGTACTCAGAGAGGCCTTCCCAGACTATAAAATGTAGGTTTACCTAAGCTCTATCATCTATCTCAGCACCTTTTTCCTTTTTGGTACATATTACATCTGAATATATTTATTTGTTGTTGAGTACTTAGTACTTTCACTTAATACTTAGTACTTAGTACTTCTGACCATGCCTCCTTCCCAACTGTGAGTTCCATGAGGACATGAACTAAGTCTGTGTTTTTTATTTTTGTGTTGCCTAGGCCCTGGAATATATTAAGTAAAAGTTATGTTAAATAAGTGAATCAATGAATGAATAAACCCACCATTATTTATTTTCCATTTTCATAGCCAAGCATTAGTATTAGTTTTGTCAGAAGAAATTGATTATGCTAACAGTGGCCCTCTCTCTATCATATCTAATCATCTACTTGAAACAAACTGTATTTTTTGTTCATCCCCTTAACATTAGGTCTAACCAGATTAGAAGTTATTATGTTTCTTGGGATGCGAGACACTCACTAGAGCACAGTAAGGGTTTCACAGATCTTGAAAATGCAGCTAAAATCTTCTCACACTGGCTTCTCACACTTGTGAACCACAGGCCTAGAAAGGAGCTAATTACTATACTAGGTAAAGTAATTTAATCCTTGTTATAATGAAAGCCTAGGGTTGCTACTACACAAAGGCAGAGGAAGAGGTATGTCTGGAACCCAGGGCCTTTCTTTTCCTAGTGATAATTGTCAATTGAAAAATGCAGCAACAACTCTTAAAAAAAAAAAAAAAAAAGACAGCCGGGAACAGTGGCTCACGCCTGTAATCCCAGCACTTTGGGAGGTCGAGGCGGGCAGATCACAAGGTCAGGAGATCGAGACCATCCTGGCTAACTCGGTGAAATTCCATCTCTACTAAAAATACAAAAAATTAGCCGGGCGTGGTGGCGGGTGCCTGTAGTCCCAGCTACTTGGAAGGCTGAGGCAGGAGAATGGCATGAACCCGGGAGGCAGAGCTTGCAGTGAGCAGAGATCATACCACCGCACTCCAGCCTGGGCGACAGAGTGAGACTCCATCTCAAAAAAAAAAAAAAAAAAGACAAATAAACATTCATACTGTCAGTGAGGAAATTTTTAGTCACTCATCAGGAAGTAATTCAGGCCAGACAATATACTGGAATATGTTGAAGAAAATCTAAAACTAGGTGTCCCAGGAGGGAGTGAA
The DNA here is from genome assembly GCF_047675955.1 of Chlorocebus sabaeus. Classification (NCBI taxonomy): domain Eukaryota; kingdom Metazoa; phylum Chordata; class Mammalia; order Primates; family Cercopithecidae; genus Chlorocebus; species Chlorocebus sabaeus. The sequence continues at coordinate 84,386,366 of NC_132916.1, forward strand.
ATAATTATAGCCTACAGACCAGCTACAGTAGTGATAACAGTAGCTGGTTTCATTTAGATTTTGGCTTTCAGTCTAGAAGATCATAACTGCCCACCACCTAAAGGGGACTTATAAATCTTCTTTTAGGATAGAAGTGCAGACATTTGTTCTCATAAAGAATGAAACCTCCATGTTGTGTTGTAGAAGACAAATATAATGGGGTGACATGAATGGCTCTGAGTAGGTCAAGGAACGTATTATATTGGGCATATGTATCTCCTCAGATTCTGTTGGTTTCCCCTGTTTCCTGCACCTTTGGCTATTTGTTATATTTTTGTCACCTTTGGGGTCCTAATTACTTCATACGGGCCACGAACTTCTGTGCCTGTGGGCGGTCACACTACATTTGGGGATTGGAGGACTCTACCCACACCTTTCAGACAGGAATAAAGTGCCCTGTCATCAGGCATAAAATATGGCCTCCCCAGAAGCTGCCAAAGCTTTCAGACCAACGCCAGCTGGAAATGTGGGGAGTTAGTACCTTATAAGAGGAATAAGATCAATGAAAGACAGGAGGCAGAAGACACTGACACCAGTAGACAGTTTATCATATTCTATTTTTCATCATTCATTCCCTCATTCCCTGTTTCAATTACCTATCTGCTCATCTGCTCCAGTCTTTTTTTTTTTTTGAACCTAGGTGTTTTGGTTTGTTTTGGTTTTGTTTTTATTTTTTGAGACAGGGTCTCACTCTGTCAGCCAGGCTGGAGTACAGGGGCACAATCATAGCTCACTGCAAGCTTGAACTCCCGGGCTCAAGCAATTCTCCCACTTCAGCCTCCTGAGCAGACAGAACTACAGGCATGTGTCATCACACCCAGCAAATTTTTGTATTTTGTTGTGGGTTAGAGACGGGGTTTCACCATGTTGCCCAGGCTGGTCTTGAACTCCTGTGCTCAAGTAGTCCACCTGCCTTGGCCTCCCTAAATGCTGGGATTACAGATGGGAGTCACTGCACCTGGCCTGAACCTAGGTTTAGAGTTACCAATAAATGTTAAGTCCTGTGAATTCCAAAATTTCCATGTATTTAAATATATTTATTTATGAATGTATGAATATATAACCAATAAGAATGCACATGACAAATAGTTGTTTTTCTGGAAGCATGAATTAAGGTTAATTCATTACTTCAGTAATTTGTAAAAAAAAAAAAACCTTTCTATGGATTCAAATAGGTATCATAATACTGTATCTGTAGCTTATCTGTGTTTCCTTTAACCTTTCCTCTCTTTTGAAAGAGTAGCAAACTTTATTTTGATATTCAATAGCTGTCTTTTATATTTTCTATAGATACTACATAATAATTAACAAAATTAAGAAATGTATTATTGAAATAAAATTATCATTATAAAAAAGATCCATACATTCTCAGTGAACTATAACATAAACATTATTTCCTCAATATACTGGCATCCTCATAAGAACTTACTAAAATACACACCAACAGACACTATGGACAACTCATAACTTGGAATCTCGAAATGTTCAGAGTCTACTGGGTAAATCAGACGCTCAATGTAAAGACATTGATAAAAGTTATAATAAAGAAATGCACCAGGGCTCAGAGAGCAAAAGGGAATGACCAATTAACACTGCCCAGCAAGGTTGTCAAAAAAAAAAAAAAAAAAAAAAAGGTAACATTTGAAATATGTTCTAAAGGATCAGGAAGAAGTCTCCAAAGGAAAGACAAGTAAAGACTGTTCCCAGCAGAGAAACAAAATTCAAACAAACATTGACATTTATTATGTTTCCGCCAGTGATCTGTGCTCTGGAAATGGAATGGTAAACAAGGCACATAAGGTCTAGAGTTTTCGCTCCAGTAAGGGACAAATACTGAACAAAGGGAAAAATATTAGTTATGAGTTCTGCACATATAGTTAAAACAAGAGAACATGACAGAACGTGACTGGGGACTATTTGAGTGCCAGTGGTCAGGGATCGCCTCACTGGAGAGGTGCTATTTATGACAAGCAGCATGAGTCATCAGAGAAAGGGATGAAAAGAAAATTCCCATAGCAAGATGATGGAATTTGTGTAATGAGAGAAATAAGAGCAGCTCAGTTAGATGCATAGTTAGGGAATTGTATGGTGAAATTAATCCTGAAGGTGTGAGAAATATTTTATGCATATAAGAAAAGAAGGGACTTTTCTAGTATAGTGTCTGCGATTAAAGTGAGAAGGACCTGCAGACAGAATAATAAGGAAGATGATGCACATGTTAGTTGGTTGAAAGAAGGGGCACACCTGAGCCCAGATTGGTAGCAGAGTTACAGAAACATGGACAAGATAATTTTTAAGAGAGATGTAGATGACGGGTAGGTTAAGACTTAAGAAGTGACAATCAAAATATTTAAAGGTAAAAATATTGACAAAATTAAGGAATACAAGTAGGTGCATAGTTTGGGTGGTCCTCTGTGAATAATGATGCAATTCACCAAGAAAAGGAATTCAAATACAGGTATAGTTTTCATTTTCAGTGAATGGTGAGTAAGTGAGGGACAGAAGAATACTTTAGTCTGAGACATGTTGACTTTGTGGTGCTTGCGAGATTCTCAGTAGTCAGCATGTAATTAGAAATACAAATCTAAAGATTAATAGACAAAGCAGAACACTTCAAATTCAGTAATAATGAGGAAAAATCATACAAGAAATATTTGGGATTGTTAGGATTTGTGTGAATAAATTCATCATCTGATTACCAATCTGCAAGATCTTCCAAACATAAATCAGAAAGCCTTGTCATGCATAGTTCTCCCATTACCAGATGAGAATTCTCTGAAGAAATCACACACGAACAGCATCAAGGAAAACTCCCTCCATGATATAGGAAATCCTCCCAGTCAGTTGATACTCTTTTGAAGTCAGCAATAATGGATCTAGCAAATAGGCTTAAACTTGGAAATTCTCAAGCTGCTTTAATTCTGTTCTCCAAGGTGAATTTTATGGGTACTTAGATTCCAAATTCAAATCCTAATTTGTTCTCTGTATTGTGCCTTACATATCTGGGTATTCAACATACAGGAGTTACCTGTCTGTGCTATAAATACAAGAGATGCAATAGAATTCTTATTGAGAGATAGGGAAGAAAAATGTAGATTCCCTTACAATGGGAAAAATACACTATTATATAATTAAATATACAGTGAATTACTTCTATTTTCTGATCATGAAAAATCAGAAGTTGTAAAATATATTATCTGTCAACATAAAAAAAAAATCACTGCATGATATAGTAGAAACATCATTGGGTTTAGGTTCAGAATACCATATCCAAGTCCCAGTACCACCATTTATTAACTGTGAGAATGTAGACAAGAAATTTAATCTCTCTAAGCTCCAGTCTTTATCTGAAAAATGAGAAAAATAGTACCTAACTTGTAGGGTTGTCATAGTAATTAACTGAAAATTCATGTAAAAAGCAGTGTATAAACCACATAGGATTAAACCATGTAAATTTCAGTTAAGGATGGCACCTTTTAACAAAGTATTAATTAAATAGATATACAGGATGCACACCTGACTGAAACTAACTGCCAGCATGACTTAGAAAACAACAGAGGATTGGGTCTAAATCCA